>NC_089275.1:41501789-42136355 GCF_963678975.1 Dysidea avara | reverse complement strand
ATAGCTAGGTGCCTGTATACATTATGTTATTGATTATTAGGTAGCTAAATAGGGCAGACAGCCGATGCTGATTAGGCACTAGGCCTGAGCCTATTATGCTCAAAATTTTACCTATTATTCTTTTCAGAATTTCCCAAAAATTTCTCCTATTATTATTTTTGTTATTCTTGTAGCTATCCAGCCTATTATTCCATAATTATTCTCATTCAGTATATCTGTGGCTGGTCGCTTAGTTTTCAAGATGCTGCTATAAGTAGTTTTGTCCACATTATAATAGCCATATATGAAGCATTCCACCTTACACATCATTTTTCTATCCATAATAGTTACAGCAGACTTAGAATAGCTATCTATACAGTATTAATTCAAGTGCATTTAATTATTAGTGTATTATAATAATATGCTGTAACTGCTGTATAGCTACTAAGTTGGGTAGATAATAATACTCAAAGACATGAAGAATATACACTGGTATAAAATGTACAAGTTTCAGAATTGCAGATAATCATGCAGTTAAATCCTTGATGCTGGCTGCAGATTGGTAACATAAAACGATCTGACTGCTCTATTAGAGTATTTGAGCGTTCTATTAGAGTATATCGATCTTTTAGAGGTTTTTCAACCCCTTTCAGCCAGCACGCCTGTCAGCTTTATATCATTTGTAGTAGAGTAACTCTTTCTTCTAGGTAATCAAAAGAGACACGCTCCCTAATTCCACTGATTATTCCCGTGGTCGTCCGATTATTCTAAGATTCTACCTGTAACCATCCTATAATTCCGGAATTATTCTCACGAAATTGGTGACCTATTATTCTCAAGATTATGCCGGCATAATAGGCGCAGGCCTAGCACTAGAAGGTACAAATAAACATTCTTATTTGCTGTGACAATCATGGCTTCTGAAAGCTTATTGTCCATTTCAATTATTGCAATTGGTGCTGGCAGGCATTCAAATGCCGATTGTCTTTGAGAAAAGGCTTGTCATATATGCATGTAGTGCAATTGGCATGGATTTGTTGTCTAGTATACATGTATGGTAGAGGAAGTGACTGTTCTATTAGAGTATCTCCATTTTTCAACCATTTTATGCTTGCCACTGTTTCAGTGGTGTATCCAAAAGATTTATCTACAAGAAATTTATAATTTTACACCAATTATTCCAAGAATCCATCAATTTATTCAGGAATATTCTGCAATTATATTATACCACTTCAACCAATTTTTTTTTGTTTCTCGGCTTGACCAACTCTACACTACATTCACACATTATTATCTTGCACTATAGTAGTAGATTTAATGCTGTGAAGCTGTTGCCAACTGAAGCTACCTTACAAAGTAAGGGACCCACCATATAACTGGCTACTGATAAATGGCACTGTAGCCATAATGTACCATTGCACTCACAAAATTGCTGTCTTCAGATAGCAAAAATAACATTTTATTACTGACCTATCCACCCAGCACTTGGCCAGAGAAACAAAAGATTTATTTATATAGCCTCATTCCTGAAATTATTCCAGCATGCCTTGTGGGAATTATATGCTTCTATTTTCTGTCATTTTTCAATTCTAAATTTCCCTATATCATGCTCAATTTTATTCTTGTATACTCATCCATATATATCATTGTTCCACAATTTGCAATTTAAATCATTGATCATGACTGTATTAGGTTAGCTGGTTTTGGTCCTGTACAGAATTCAATAGTTAAAAATGTGCATGCAAAGTTCTATATTAACGTTCACTGTCATAATAATAAAGGTATACATTGGCTACATGTTAAGTTGCATTGCAGATGAGCAGAATCAATGTGATCTGGCTTGTAAGTTGTACAGTAATAATTAGCATTTAATATTAGAAAATGTTGATTAATATCACCACTGGTTGAAGGTTCTTAGTTTACTAATTTGTTAAGCTGCTTTACTGTAGTTGTACCCAGTTATACTGATAGTAAAATGTCAGTAACTTTAAGTATATGGAACATATTTGTTTTACTAAGTTTTAAACTCTCAGTAAAATATCAGTGAATGCGGGTTTACTAACTACTAAAATAACAAACAATTAACTGTTCCATATACCGGGGATATACCACTCTAGTAAACCAAGAAACTTCAGCAGTGTATTAGAAATAAACCTTAATGATGATGCCTTGAACATAAAAGCACCAAGTATTCAGTTTTATTGTGATATAGCTACATACCATATCTTCCTATGATACTACTAAATTAAATTAGAATTAACTACAAAGGGATAGTCTCCAAATTAAACTTAAAGAGCTATTATATTATTGAGATGGAAGTAATAGAAAGCATATTTTGTTTTGGTCAAACAACCAAATTTTCAAAAAGATCATTACTTCACTACATACGTAGCTTTTAATTATTATGCTGATATTATATGCTGATACTGTGTTGACTGTTGTATTAGAGAATTTGACTGCTCTATTTAGTGTGTAGTCTTCTGTGGTCTGGGAATATTGTCAACAGGCTTCAAAATTTCTGTTGTATGCATGGGGGCTAGTGTTGTTTTAGTAATGCATTTGACTTTTAGATTTAGTTTTAGCTGCAGATAGAAAAAGTTTTAGTTAAAGTTTTAGTTTCAGTTACCATCATTAATATATTTTAGTTACAGTTTTAGTTTAAGATGTTAGATTATTATAGTTTTAGTTAAAGTTTTAGTTTTAGTTACCATCTTCAATACATTTTAGTTGTAGTATTAGATCTTAGATTTCAAGAGTTTTAGATACAGTTATCCTTACAGTACCATTTAAAACAAATACCATAGTACTAAATATGATCATTTGGTCTTTTCTGGCCAAAAATATCACTGCTGCAAGTATGCCCATATGGCTTTTGGATTTAGATGCAAATACGTAGTCACAATGCAAAGTAGGCAGGAAACGACGAACATTATAATCAGTCAAAAGCATGCATCAGAAAAGAGTGCACAGATGGCCACATGGGAAGTTGGAAAATTTTGTCCCCGCCCAAAGCCCACCCCTAGATCTAAGGGACTACTTCAAAATATGTGTATATTATTGTGAATAATAAGCAGTGCAAATAATAATAAAATAAACAAAAATCGTAAGCTTAAATAAAGATACATGTCAGGGTGGAGGAGGATATGCACCTGCATGTAAGTCTCATCACTCTCATGGGGTATATAGACTTTGCCCCATTCCATGAGTTGCCTCCAACTCAAAGGTTAGCTTGAGGTGTGATAGTGCAGGGTTTCATTAGGATTGGTAGGATGACGTTAGAAAAATTCCTGTGGTGTCAAATATAGGAGAACTGTGGAACCCTGCACAACTTACCAAAACATGCAACCATCATCACTAGACAGTGGCGGACAAGTGCCACATGGCAAACAGTGTTTGTGTTATTGTATTGACCATTGAGTGATAAAAATTACACACCTGCAAATTTAAAAGCATAATAAGTTTGCTTGTTTAATTTGTTGTGGCAAAACATATTCTAAAAACACAAGATACACAATGTGACAATTAAGGTGCCAAGATAGACATGGTAAGCACAAGATCAACAGAATGTACTAAGGTACCAAAATCAAAATGATTCACTGTAGCAAGTGCCAAAACAATAATTGTAGCAAATATGAAGACCGATTTAGCAGTCAATGCATACCACCCTTCAATAATTTGATGCAACCCAATATGTTTGGCTTATGCAATAATGAATACAGCAGCTTACCTACATGATTTTTTTTTCAAAGAACAAGTATAATACAGTGTACATGGTTTCACTATTATTTTAAAGGAGCTGTTATAATTAATATAAACTCTGTGATAGTTTAAGTTAGCTACGTCCTGCTTGACATGCAGTAACTTTTTAGCATTAAACCCTTGTGATGATTATTAAATATCTTTATAGCAAAACGCTTTTAGCTACTTTTATATTATACCGTAATTTTGCTTTTTTTTTCATTGTAAAATAAGTTTCATATGCAAAATTTGTACGAAAATTTCTTGCAAGAAATTTTTTATACAAGATCGAACTACTGTAATTTATGTAAATCATATGAAAATATTTTTACACAAAAATTTTTGCATGAAAATAAAGCTAATTACGGTACACTGGCAGATAGTAAGTGTATAGTGAATAATTAGCTATATATGTTACTACAATATAGCATGGTACTTTTAGTTTTAAACAATTAACAACTTTTATGATTGTAAGTGGTAAGTACTTATAGCTTTAGTTTTAATAACATGTATACTTGGCAAGTACTTTTAGTTTTAGTTTCAGTTATTTGTAAACATTAAATGATATTTTTAGTTTTAGTATAAGTTTCCGCATAAAATTGAGACACTTTTAATTTTAGTTTTTAGTCTTTTGACAAATCAGAAAAACTTAAGTTTTAGTTTCAGACAACTAAAAGTAAAAGCCTAACTAAAACCACTTTTAGTTTTGGTTAACTAATACAACACTAATGGGGGCATGTTCTCCCAGAATTGTTTTGAAAATTAAGTATTCTGAGATCAAATCTGGTAGCTAGAAATTTTCACCAAAACTTTTAAACTGACATTGTACACATAATAGGACTAGGCTGCTTCTGCTGCACATTATCAGAAGCAGGCTAAAGAATATAAGAGGTGGAGTTATGTGAGGTTTGACATGAATGCCATTCTGGGGTCCAGGTGCATGCCTCCAGGAAAAATTCAAGTCAAATTAAGTAACTAACTTTACAGAAATACAAAATGTATGTGACTGTTCTATTAGGGTAGTTGACTGCTCTGTTAGACTATTTCGAACTGATCATAAACTTTTGATATTTCTGCAAATCTACATAAAATCAATTGTAATTGTCTGATTGGTGTCTGGAAACCTCCTGGATTTGCCCTTGCAGACATATTCTGCCGCCCCATAAATATACAGTTGAGTGTTTAGAGACAGTCCTAGACACTAGCTATTGACCTTCACAAAGAGTGCAGAGACAAAAGCCAGTAAATACCTTTACCATAGCTGCAATGCTACCAATAGCAACTTTTATGTATCACTTTCCCTACCTGCATTGCTATGTCTCACTGCCCAAAGTTGGCCATTATTATGAATTTCACCATTACAGTAATAATGTTTTTGATTGTATAGAAGTTATAAACAAATTTTCTTACTTAAAGAAAGGTAAAGCTATATAGATGCATGGGATTAAAACCAATCCCAATGCTAGGAGAAGGGACTTTATATTTAATTAGCCCTTTCATTTCTAAAATAAAATATCAAGATACTCTAATAGAGCATATAACTAACTCTAATAAAACAGTCAAGTGATAATGAATAATGAGCTACCCGGTTTAGGCTAACTTTCTGATATGAAACATTAATAAGAATAAGTGGTAAAGTGGCCTATTATAATGCTCATGTATAGCTATGCATGAATTTCCTACAGAGCAGATTTTAATTGCTTGAGAGTATAAAAAATAATACAGGACTATAACATTTAGAAAAGACCACACTTCATCTTGTAGCTACCTAACCCTAAACCAACCCAGTGAATAATTTCTACATAATGAATTACAATACAGTATATGTGACTGGGCCTGCGAAAATAGGGCATGTGGACACATGATTTTTGCCTACTTTTCAAACTTTCATCACTCGCACCTTTTTGTACCATTATGCTATGGTAGTGCAATTTTCAGCTCTCAGTAAGCATTTAATTGGCTTTGATGATGCAAGTTCCAAGATGCATATAAAAATCCTATTCCAGTACTGAGATATGACCTGTAGAGTGACAGCTAGGGTGTAGTTTGTGCCCACATACCCTGTTTTCTCAGGCCCACTCACATATTATGTAGATATCCTCTACTTATAAGGGTACTTAGTATATATGATACAGTAGCTAGTACTAGCTACTGTAAATGTAGTGTAGGTAAAATACTTGTACATACGTCCTATTTAGCCTTATTGATTGGGCCAATGGAATCTATTATATTCAGGCATCTGTACTGGCATTTGAATGGCTATGCAGTCTACTGAGCATAGCCGATGATACCCCTTCCTAATTATATTATATTGCCAGTGAACTTCGCCTATCTTAAAAGTTATCTTTACAATCATTGAAAGCTGGTGATATTCTTACAGATTGACTGTTAGCTAATGTAAATCCAGTATATATACAAGAAAAGTACCAAGGATCTTATCCAATATTATTAACAACCATCTGTTCTAAGGCGATGGAACATGTCATATTCCATTCCATTAAGTGTCATTTAAAAGAGCTGCATTGGTTACGCTTGTCCCCCTCAGTAATTCTCACTTATGAAAGACCTTTACTGTCATGTGGATCATAATCTACAAGTTGATATGATTATTACAGTATTAGATATTTCTAAGGCTTTCAATACCATACCAGTACCACACTATCACCTATTTTAAAAAGCTAGAACTTTATCATATAGTCATACACTGGATTGAAAAGTGGCCCACTGCATGCAGAAAACGGGTCTTGATGGGGAGTCATTTGATTATGTCCCTTAACATCTGGAGTATCTCAGGGTACTGTATTGGGTCCACTGACCCAATACTGCAATTAGCTTTATTTTCATGTAAAGAAAAAATTGTGATAAAATTTTTGTGCAAAATATTTTCATACGATTTATGTGAATGGCTGCTCTATTAGAGTGGTTCGATCTTATGTAAAAAATTTTGTATATACAAATTTTGCATACTAAAATCAAAAAGAAGCAAATTACAGTACGGTACAATTAAAGTTCTAAATCATGGAAGTTTAGAAGAGACAATAATTTATGTGCCCACATGTATGTGCCCTGCTACAGGGCCACCCAGAGAAGTTGAGGGGCCCAGGGTAAAGAGTTAAAGTGGGGCCCCAGAGGCAAGGAGGTTTCCATTCTGAATCACAAGCTGTAAGTCAAAGACCCCAAAAAAAATCATTACATGCTGACAGTGACAATAGCTACCCCTCACCAACCATACCTCTATATTTATAAGTTTGCTACACTGCTCCTCTGAAGAATACTGTGACTGCTCTATTAGAGTATCTAGATCTGACTGCTCTATTACAGTATATCTATCTTTTAAACAGGTATTCAAAGGGCTCTTCTGGGGCCCAGGGCAAAATGCACCAGTTGCCCCCCCCCCCCCCCCCCCCCCCCAAGCCCCTGTGGGTGGTCCTGCCCTGCTATCATATGCATAATTTTATAAGTATGATGCATGTGAAAACATTAACAGTTTACAGACATGCATCTATTGTACAGTGTATCGATCAAAAATAGTATATAATTTAATTTACTATATTTAGTACCACACATATGGATCATTTCTAAAATTAATAGATCAGTTGTAGCTGTTTGTTATAAAGTATGCTGTATGTATACATCACACAGACAGTTTAGTATATGTATGTGTAAAATAGATTAATCCTATCTATATCTACTATTTATCATTATAAAACAAAAAAAAAAGTTAAATCAGTGCATGCAAAATTGAACACTTACGTACAGCTACCTTGAATATCCACAATATTTTATTTTAAAAAATGCATAATAGAAAAATTACAGTTCAGCAAGCACTTCATTCATGGAAGGCCTCTCATTTTTATTCCTTTTAGTGCAAGACATGATCAGTGACACGTAATGGCATTGTGGCTCTGGCCATACTGCAGCTGCAGTGGGCAACACTTCATTTCTAATTTGAAGGGACGGAGCTTGACCTGAGCATACTTCAAAGAGGAGAGCACCAAAGCTGTACACATCCATCTTCTCACTGTGCTCATGAGGATTAAGCACTTCTGGAGCAGCATAGGCGGGGTTTCCTGGAGCTTCAGACTGCATAGTGGTATGCCATATGAAATTAGCTGAGCCAAAATCTGACAATTTTGCAACCCATTTGGACTTAACAGGACCCCTTAGTAAAACATTGCTAGAGGAGATATCACGGTGAATTATTGGCTCTGGAGAGAGGCAGTGGAGGTAGTTTACAGCACTGGCAATATCATGTAGCAGCCAAACAAACTGATGGTCTTTTAGCTCATGTTGCCGAATTACATCATGTAAATTTTTCTCCATTAACTCAGTCAATATTATTGGATCACCTTCAAGAGTGGCACCAAGAAATCTCAACAAGTTGGGATGATGACATTTGGCAGAAATTTGCATCTCTCTAACAAAATGTCTAATGTTATATTCAGAAATGATCTGGTGATGAAGACACTTTGCGGCTACCTGCTCATCCCTGAAGGTAGCTTGTACCACTCTACCCCAACCACCATCACCCAGCTTGTTTTGAGTTAATGTAATTTCACGTCTTGAAACAAGCCATTGTCATTAAAAAGTGTCTGCATGGTGGTCATCTGATTTGTGAGTTGCTCCATCCTTCGTTGCATATCTCTTTCAATTTGTTGTCTCATCTGTTGAAGTGCATTGTTGCAAAATGTCTGCATTTGAGTTGCTTGTGTTTGAAGTTGACCCTGTAGCTGAGCTACTTGTGTACGCTGCTGTGCTTCTTGAGTTTGTAGTTGGGTTTCTTGGGTTTGTAACCTTTCAGTTAATGCAGTAATTTCTAGAGCTGAGCTCGTCTTTCTTTGCTGAAAACTTTCTCTTAATGCTGCAATTTCTTCTTCCTTGGTTTGTAATCTCTTCAGCAGTTCTCTATCTCTTTCTGTCAATACTCTAATTTGTTGGTTAAAACTTGCCATTTCATCTTCCTTTTGCTTTAGGCTTTCCTTCATCTGTTTGTTGATAGCAGCTAACTCGTTTTCCTTTACCTGTAGACTTTTCTTCAGTTGCACTATCTCTTGATTGACATTTGCTAGGTCTTGGTTGATCGCTCCTATTTGCTGACTTTTTGCTGCTGATTCCTCTTTACTGTGCTGTCTTAATGCTGCTATATTCTGACCTTGGTTGTAGTCTGCTTTTCATTTTGGGATACCTTATTTGACAATGTCTCAATTTCCCTCTCCTTTTGATGCAGTCTATTTTGCAGTGTGGCAAGATCTTGAGATGACTTGTTTTCAATCTTCTGTATCCTGTCTGAAGCCTGATTAACAATATCCTTCTCACTGCTTTTGGACTCAGAATCAATGCTGCATTGGAATGAAATTTATATATCGCAAAACATTTGAAACCATGCATCATGTATTCAATACATTACTGAGATCTGATAAGTAATGCACTGACATAGAATATATATGTTGTGTATGCTATAACATCTAGCTATCAAGATACACAGTACACTGAAACCTCTCTAATCTGATATCTCTGTAATCCAGAGTACTTCTATAATGTGACATTGTTTTGTATACCACCAAAAAGACTTTTCTATGTACTGTAATACTACTTCAATAATCCAATATCCTTGCTAATATGACATAATTTTCTTATCCTGAGCATCAGATTATTGAGGTTTGTTGCACTGCCAAGAAAGTCAGCATGCCACACCATGCACATATTTACAGCAAAGAAAATACAATTTTTCTTGCATAACTATCTCCTTGGTTTCTTCTCAAAAGTACAACATTTTTGTATTATTGTTATTTGCCACATAGGGTAAGCCACACTGTAAATTTGATTGAATTTGTTATAGCCACTTGCAAGATGTGGGCAGCCTTATTTTTTGATGTTTTTGTTCTGCTATGGAGGCCAAGATTTTTGCAAACTTATTATAACATGTAACTCAATCACTGGTACAGATAAAGTGTATACTAAGTTTGCTAGGAATCTGTTAAATATCCACAATGCAATTTAACAATTATGCGCATTAAAAACATGAAACATTGTCACAGCTACCACTGTGCAAAAAGTTTGATATACTCAGGTGCACACTAGTAGGCATAACTCAATTATACATTCAATTTACACAGGTATGTATGAATATGATATACTATAATTGTATATCCTGTGTATTACAAATTGGCTGCTATACACTGGTGTGTATACATCATGTGTACATATGTAATAGATATACACAATGTAGTATAGCTTACCACAGCTTGTTGGCATGGCTACGTGGGCACAGTACATACAGCTAACTTATTATTAAATTCTTATGTATTCTGTGCTATTTTTAAAGAATTTATGTATAAAAATGTAATTCAATAAACTGTAACACACACAACAACAGCTCCATTGTCATCCCAAGTGGCATTAATCTAAGCTTGCCTTTATGTAGAATTACATTTGTATAGAAAAAAAACATTAAGATGTTCTCTGTCATGGTGGCTTTTCTTCATCTACACCAGGCCTGACCCAGTTGGTGGTTGCTGTACATCAATTCAAGCCATACATGTAGTACTATTTTCACCAGGCTGCATCTGCCAAGACATAGTTATTTTAAAGAGCACATAGGCTACAATTACCAGTATAAAATTTATGGTACAACTTTATAACTGACTGAAAGAAACTGCAAAAGAACAGTTGTAAAGTTGTAAATGCTCAGAACAGTTGTAAAGTTGTGAATGCTCAGACATACAGTACTTACCAGTTGTATGTCATACAGCTTCAGTTCTCTTCGCTGACTGAATCTGCAAAGGATATCAGTTGTTAGTGAACAAATGCTAGTGAAAACTTACCAGCTGTCCATCGTACACATGGGTACTCTCTGTTGAGTGAATCTGCCAAGGATATCGGTCATTATTATACAAAGGCCGTGGTCATACTTAGCAGTTGTCTGCCGTAAACTTGGGTACTCCTTGATGGCCGAATGATATTGATTGTTAGTGCACAAAAGGCTATTGCAAGTTGTCCATCATACAAAGACCATGGTCATTATTGTCCATTGAATAACTTGAGTATACTTTGCTGACTGAATCTGTCAAGAATATAAGCTGTTATTAGTATGCAAAGGCCATGATCATACTTACCGATTGTCTGTCATTATAACTTCAGTACTCTTTGCTGACCGAATCTGCCAAGGATATCGGTTGTTAGTGCACAAAGGTCATCGTACAACTTGAGTACTCCCTACTGAGTGAATCTGGCACACTTTACTGGTTGAATCTATCATACCAAGAATATCAGTAGTAAGTGCACACAGGCTATAGGTTATGAGGGACAAAACTGTGCAAAACTGTGTAAAACATGACTTTAAATTCACAAAATCTAGAGAGCATCATTATACATTACTTCACTAAGGTAATCACTCAATGATTTCATCAATATAAAATTATATAGAAAACTGTCAATATTCACAAATTTGCAAGAATTTCATCCCTCAAAAATTTCTAGCATTTGTTGTCATTTCATCGATGCTTTTTTAATTATACAGTATTTAGGCATACTTAACAGTTGCTGGTGGAACATGACTGTTGGCGTACATAACATCTATGCTTTTGGGTAATGTCGTACACCACATTTATACCGCTGCAGTACCGGGAACATTGGCTTCATCATCATATCATACACAAAGTATTAGGAGGATCTGTATACTTGAAAATTATTATTAAGTCCTATATAAGGTAGGTAGTCAATTTAACTTTTAAGAACAGTATGTAAGCCACAGTGGTAACTAGCAACATGCATACATACATTTGGCCAAGACTGTGATATTAATATAGTCACCTGTAGTAACACTATAGTCACATGGCTACTTGTTCTTCCTTAATAAATTTTGTTACAAAGGCCAGCTACCCAAACGTTTGATAGCACACACTGAAAGAACAAGTAGGCCTTACATAATATATATTTAGTACGGACTATTCAGGCGTAGAGAAACGTGTAAAACCACTGGAAACGAGCATATGCTCACCTCTTTGATATGATTGGTTATAGTACCTATCTCTAATGAAAATTTTAATGAGCTGGACACATGCAAGTGCTGTTGTTTTCCATGAGTAATGGTGCACCGCAGTGCTGATTCACTGGGTAGGCGCGACCACATGTCTGCACATCCCAGACCAAACTCGTTTGTATGGAATTTTCTATTTAGCCAAATTTTCTGCTGACGCCTTCATAACTCTATAATGTTTAGCACTATGGGTATGATTTCAGTTAAGTCATACAAGAGACCAAAAAGTAAGCTGCATACTTTCGTATAGTGTGATAGAGACTTTAGTCTATAATAAAAATGATTCATTGTAGATTGGTCACTTACTACACACAGTGTAGAATTATTCACAGATTCTTTAACTATATGTATGTGATTACACCCAACATTCTTTGTTTGTGTACAGTCATGAACATCCATTGTAATGCCAGTTTACAGCAATGATTGCCAATTTACCAGACCACCACTGGAACATGAAGCATGACAAAGTGAAACTTGACAATCTATGAGGTACATACAGGCTGCTGTTGCTTCCTCCAAGAAAATTTCATATATAGATCCTCTGAGGATGAATTATAGAGAAATTTCAGTAATTTATCATAATTGTCTCAAATGCTGATTCACTGGGTAGGCGCGACCACATGTCTGCACATCCCAGACCAAACTCGTTACTATGGAATTTTCTATTTAGCCAAATTTTCTGCTGACGCCTTCATAACTATGTTTAGCACTATGGGTATGATTTCAGTTAAGTCATACAAGAGACCAAAAAGTAAGCTGCATACTTTCGTATAGTGTGATGGAGACTTTAGTCTATAATAAAAATGATTCATTGTAGATTGGTCACTTACTACACACAGTGTAGAATTATTCACAGATTCTTTAACTATATGTATGTGATTACACCCAACATTCTTTGTTTGTGTACAGTCATGAACATCCATTGTAATGCCAGTTTACAGCAATGATTGCCATTTTACCAGACCACCACTGGAACGTGAAGCATGACAAAGTGAAACTTGACAATCTATGAGGTACATACAGGCTGCTGTTGCTTCCTCCAAGAAAATTTCGTAGATCCTCTGAGGATGGATTATAGAGGAATTTCAGTAATTTATCATAATTGTCTCAAATTATGGCTGATCTCATATCACTCACTGGTCTGGTTTCATTTAGCCACCAGAGTATAACCAGAAAATGCCAATTCAAGTATTTTAGTCATCATAGTGTAAAAACAGTGTGTGTGTGTGTGTGTGTGTGTGTGTGTGTGTGTGTGTGTGTGTGTGTGTGTGTGTGTGTGTGTGTGTGTGTGTGTGTGTGTGTGTGTGTGTGTGTGTGTGTGTGTGCATTTGCATGTGTGTACTGTGTAGCATTAATATTTATTATGCATATGTGTGTGTGCATTTGCATGTGTGTACTGTGTAGCATTAATATTTATTATGCATATGTGTGTGTGCATTTGCATGTGTGTACTGTGTAGCATTAATATTTATTATGCATATGTGTGTGTGCATTTGCATGTGTGTACTGTGTAGCATTAATATTTATTATTAGGGACCTGCCGATTATGTTAGCATAATTTTGAGCATAATAGGTACCTAAAAGCATTGAGCATAATGCCAGCATAATAGGTTAAATATTTGTACGATAGTGTAAACTCTTGCTGGGAAAATGACAATTGCAAAATAAGATGGATATACTCTAATAGAGCAGTCAGTAACTCTAATAGAACAATCATCAAACTGACTGTTCTATTAGAGTATATCGATCTTGTCTCTTACATGCAGGCATGCAGCAAGAATTTATTATTTGTGTTCCAGCCACTCATTTTTTTCTTTCTATATAGTGTTAAACTAGTAGCAAAGCATATGAACTAAGGCATGAACATTGAGCATAATCGAGCATAATAGGTAAATATTGAGCATTAATTTAAGCATAATAGGTGAATTTTTTGAGCAGTGCAGCATAGCATAATAGGTAAAATTATCAGCATAATCAGCAGGTCCCTATTTATTATGCATATATGTGTGTGCATGTGTAATGTACTGTAGCCTACCTATACACACATGTAGGCTCACTTATCTCGTTCATAAAAAGGATAAGCTTGATCACTGATGTAAGTTCCAGGGGAGACCACAGTTTTCTCCTGCAGTGTAGCCTTCTCCATCACATCGTGTAGGTACTGTAGAAACAGGAGTACACACCATAAAACTTTCAGTAGCCACCCACACTATGAATAGGAATACATATATACATGGAATCCTTGCAGTACACTAATCCCTATAAACACTGTAATCAACTAGGATGACCTTCACACATACCTGTACAAACATATGACACTCAGTTACTGTAGTAGCCCTACGTGAAATTTAAAAAAATCGATGCACTAAAATTTTCTCCAATTTCCTTCTTCTATAGCTCATTTAAATTGCCATGCACTACTTTTCCAACAAAATCTGAGGTATCTATTTGCCATGCACTACTTTTCCAACAAAATCTGAGGTATCTATTATGTGTCATGAGATATGTCTTTTATTGCATTTTGCAATACAAAATTTGTTACACCAGGTTGGTTGGGTCATTGTGGTGCCAAAATTTCCATGAATTAGATCATTGTGCTCATAGAGGGTTGCTCTACACATATCACACCTGAAAAGTTACCAGACACAAAGTAGGCTGTACACAATAATTAATTTTACAGAAACATATTGCACATACTTCTTAGCTGTCATTTTAGCCATGAGCAAACAGTTTGTACAATGATTGTTTTACAGTATACAGTCAAACCTCTCTAATGCGACGCTCAATGGGAGCCATAGATTTTGCTGAATAAAGGAGGTTGTTGGATTATCAAGTCACCTCTGTAATCCGACATTATACAATATGTCAGATTATGCAGTAAATAACAGGTAAAACAGATCACACAATGTTTTAAACATGAATTAATTTTAGAATTTGTAAGTATTACAGCTTTTTTCTATTACTGTCAACCAATTAAATACTTTGGTTGCTTAAAAATTATTTTCTGTGATTATTCTAATGCCGCTATTATTCTCTGTCAGATTACAAAGGTCAAAAACAATGCATTTCCAAGTCTAGAGAATCACAGTTTGTGTCGGATTATGGGGTACAGAGTTGTCAGATTACAGAGGTTGTTTTCTATACAAAAATGTTGGTAAATGACATTTCAGTCGGATTCTGGATTATGCAGGTGTTGGATTAGAGAGGTTCGACTGAATATACAATTACTGTTTTACAGAGGACACCTGCATAACCTGGACACTTAGTTGAGGCCCCAAAGTACCAGCTTTTACATGTAAACTGACCTGGAAAATCAGGACATCTTAATAATCAGGACATTTTTGGTTGATCCCAAGGTGTCTTTAATACACAGGTTCCACTGTAATGAATTTATATTTCATTTTGAATATCAGGACACCCTCCTATCTCACATAGCTAGACCAACTTTTTCAGGGGAAGTTCCACTGCTTGGTGCAAATTGGCAAAGCCATTATCTTCTTACTGTTTAGGTTCTGAGACTATTATACTTTAAAATGTGGCACAGTGTTTGCTTGAACACAACAGGATACAAAACAAGCATGTTGCTCAATAGCAAAAGGCTTAGTCAGTCTGGCTATGCGAGATTTGTTGGACTCCTGAACATACATACAAACTAAATCATCTGTACATAATACTTGATACATCACTCTTAACCTACACTTTGGATGGTGGTGGTCTATCAAAGCGTCGTACCAATGATGGTGACCGGCTATACAATATGACACAGTGGGAGATACAAAATGACACAGCGAGACATACAATATTATGACACAGTGAGACACATAATATGACACAGTGGGACTAACACGTGCAAAAGCAGTGATGTCATGCTTAGAGGTGTGTCCAGAATGAGTGCGACTATTCAAACTGGACCACACCCATTTTTCTCCCTACAAAGATAAAGTGGTCTAGCCAGGTGAGACTAGTACATAAAGTATAACATGCTTAAGTAATCTGTAAAGGACAATACAAACATATCATAGATCCTTTACACTCTAAGGATCTATGAACATATCCACTCACCAAGAGGAATGTAGTAGTGAAGTAGTATTCACAGCGGAATCAACACTAATAACTAACTAGTTACTGTCTGTCCAGTTTGCCACATAACTGTAGGAATTTGCGCGGTGGTCTAGGACGATGAGCTCTTCCAGAGTATCAAATCACGTGATTCGTAAGTGTTCGAATTTATAAGCAACACTAGTTTTACAACCGGATGCGGTTAGACCTCTTTTGCCGAGAGCTCAGACTAGCAGTGTGTGAAGTCTAGCGCAGTTCTTTTCATCCGAGTTTTTATCGATGATACTTTGTTTCATTGCGCACTGTTCTGTCGGGTCGGAGGCACTTTTATGTGAGCACCGCCTCCAGAGGTGAGTCAGTGTAGCTATTAATGTTCACTTCTTATTGCCGTGGTGTACTAAATATTAATCTTTTAGGTGTTAGCTAGACGCGCGTAGTTGTATCGCTCTCAAGACTAGGTCAAGGCGTCGTGCTCCACTAGTATCACGGTAAGCGTACATGAATTGTGCGTGTGGTTCATTAAAGTTTCTGTTTATGTAGTTTTGTCTTTAGGTACAAAAGCACATTTAAAAGGTTTGTTAGTTTACTTGTTGTCTATACTGTTTTACGGGCTGATGATTCAATGCAGGTATTGTATGGAAGTTGCTTTGGCGGCATAGTTTGCTGCATCATGCACTGACATAATAATAGCTTGGTAAGCAGTAGTGCTTCTTTCTTGCCAGCTTTAATTTTTCTTTTCAATGATAGTGGCAATGGAACTGCTGCTGCTTATTATGATTGCACAGCATTTCAATAGTTACAGGTATGTCTGTTGTCGTATTACTGACTAACTATTTTAAAGTATTCATTTTGTAGGGCTGAATTGTAGAATCACATGCTACTGATACTTCATTGTGTAGATGCCAGGCACATGATCATGATTGAGTTAACTGTGTTTATGCAGTGAACAGGTATAATAGCTTTTCATAGTTGTCTATTGGAGAATACACCTTTTCTATTGTAGAACAGTGTGTGGAGTTTAGGAGATGTGAACTAGGAAGAAGAATTATGTCCACACATGTACATCTGGTGAATTTATCAGCTTCGTTTCATTGGTAAGGCCACAAAAGAGCATTTGAATCATTGTTAAGTGATTTCTTTTGTCTGTAGACGTCGTTTGATGATGAGACCTATATAGAAGAAGAATGATGTACCTGCTACTTTTATCAAAGTGAACACTACTGGACACATTTCATGTTGTTTACTCAATGTTGTACAATTTTAAATTTTTTAATATGAAACCTCTAATCTTATAATAGTAAAGATATTCACATCAGATATACTACATTGAGTTACACCACAATTATACATTGGTGAGTATATCAAATATGTATTTCTTACATATGCACATATTATACTTATGTAAACAGAGGTTATACACGTGGTTAACCAGTAGTGTATAAGTCAATTATACTCATATATTATACATAGTAGTGTAAATGGTATCTATACACAGGTACAACCATGGTGTATAACAGATGTGCCACACATGTGTATCCTTGGTGTATATCATAATAATACATCAGTTATACACCTATGTATTTCAAATGTTTTGCATGGTGTACAGGATAAATGGCACATGGGAATGACTTGAAAATTACTGTTTATACATTCTAATCACTGTAGCAGTGCCTTTAGATGGTAAAACAAAGGAGTAACAGCTATACAGAGCAGAGCTATGAAGCAAGCAAATGCAAAATTGCAGGGTTGAGATATTCTAATAGAACAGTCACCATGGGTAACAAAGTTGATGTTGTGCTACTTCTAAAAACCAGGTACCATGCAGCAAACAAACCTAACTGGAATTAATTAACAGTGTACTAATAAAACTAATATTTATATTGGGTTTTGCTTTGTTGCTACATACACATTTGAATCATAGTAATTTGTATTTTGTGATTGATGAAATATTTAATAATTCTGTAATTACATTGCTAAGTACAAAAAAAGGAGGGGTCCCTCAAACAAAATGCTCTAACCCACTAATAATGCATAGTAGTATCTTCTTACCTGTTTTATAGTTCACCTTTAACATTTTCTTACACAGATTCTCCAGGCAAAGCCTCAAAGCTGCTCTTCATTTTTGTTTGAGTATTTAGGGGCACGCCTCCTTTTAACTGTTAAGTTCACCCAATCCCATGTCACTCATGTGACTAGTTTTCAACTCTAAGGAATTCGTTATACCCGGTAGCCTAGGGGCCAGCTGTGTTGTTTTTCGGCTGTTTGATGTCCGTAGAGCCCTTTAGGTAAGGCCCTTACTGCGTCCTTATAAACTCGTTTCCCCCGTATTTCAAACCGGCACGTATTAACCAAAGCTTACCTGCCCAGAAGTTTAATACAGCCTTTATTAATCAGACGTGCGCCCACCTTTCTGAAATTGTTTTCCGAAAAGTGTGTGTGTGTGTGTGTGTGTGTGTGTGTGTGTGTGTGTGTGTGTATGTTTGTATCAAGAGTTCATAATAATATATATATACTGAGGAGAGTATCCTACTCTCATATACCCCTGTAGAAGAGCGTATTGTGAAGTTATGACGTAGCACTTAGTTCACCCGTTTTTCTTTGTATAATTAATGATGTTATTGGTTGAACATGAAACGCGTGCCTAGCAACGTTGCTAGCAACCAAACTACCTCCAGCTCTAAGCGTTTCTCACTTAACTACAATCATTCCTTTAGGCCAGGCAAACTTGAATACTTGTTTCTCATCCACAAAATTTCGGATTTCCATGTGAGTGGGAGTTCATTTTTCATTATTCATTAGACCATTCCAAGTGGTAATCCTGTTTCTGGTCCCTACCTGCATCAGTTATAGGTCAGGCCATCATTATTGGTATTGCACATGCATGATTCTATTTAATGCACATCACATAAGCAGGAAGTTGCTGTTAGAAGCCGTACAGGTTTATTTATGTTTGTGTCAATGTTGTATTGTATACCTACATGTATGGATATAATAGTATAGAATCTCAGAGGCTTTGTGGTTTGAAGAGATTTTGAGTGTGAAATCAAGGTTCTTCCATGTTCATAACTTGTGTGATAATAATGGTATAATGGCCAAATCTGCCCGCCCTCATCCAATTTTGTACTCATCCAGGACCAGAAACAGGAATATTACTTGGGATGGCCTTATTAAAGAAAATACTCCAAATCAAGCTGTTTGTTACTATAAAGGTTGGCAAAAGCCTTTTAAGAAATAGTGCTTATGTTTTACCACCATTTCTGAGGTGCCAGTGACATTTGCTACACTGTAAAATGATGGCCTAGCTTCTTAGCATCAAAATACGTGTGCACGTGATTGATAACAGCAAAAATGAAATTAGAAGCGGGCAGGTAAAAGGAGATGTGGGCGGAGATGAGAAATAATTAATCAAATTTGCCTGGCCTTATGGGTTAAGACTGCTTCGTAGGCATTTCTTGCTAGGCCATTCAGCTATCCTGAGCGTAGCGAGTGTGAAACGGTGCTAACAATCCTTGCACTTTTACAGCTGCTTGTATGTCACAAACCACAATATCTTGTCGTAACGTCATAACTTCACGATACGCCCTTCTACAGGGGTATACGAGAGTAGGATACTCTCCTCAGTGTATATATATATATATTTATTGTGAACTCTTGGTTTGTATGTATGTTTGTTTTTCTTTCCGCACCCACATACGCAAAATTTTGTTTGCTAAAAACAGCCTTTATGTAATAAATAAAGGCCATATAGAACCTGTATTAAACTTTCTGGGCAGGTAAGCTTTAGTTTAAGACAGTTAATACGTGCCGGTTTGAAATACGGGTGAAACCAGTTTATAAGCATGCGGTGAAGGCCTTACTGTGCTCAAAGTGCTCTACAGACGTCAAACAGCTGAAAAACAACACAGCTGGCCTCCTAGGCTACTGGGTATAATGAATTCCTTCGATTTAAACAGGGGACGTGTTGTACATACGCGAACAAAAGTGAAGAGCAGCTTTGAGGCTTTGCCTGAGAATTTGTGTAAGGAAATGCTATAGACGAACTATAAAACAGTTAAGAAGATACTTCTGTGCATTATTAGTGGGTTAAAAGCATTTTGTTCGAGATATACCTCCTTAACATGCTTAGCAATGTAATTACAGAATTACAAAATAATTAATCAATAATGAAATACAAATTACTATGACCGTATTGTGTATAATTATAGCAACAAAGCAAAACCCAATATAAATATTAGTTTAGTACACAGTTAATTAATTCCAGTTAGGTTCGTTTGCTGCATGGCACCTGGTTTGAAGTTGCAAAACATAAACTTGTTTGCCACATAAAGGCTGTTTTTAGTGAACAAACGTTTGCTCACATGGGTGTGGAAAGACAAGCAAATATACAAACAAACATACAAACACACACACACTTTTCGGAAAATAATTTCAGTAAACTAGGCATGGGTGCACCTGGTTTAAAAAGTGTACGAAAATGAAACATGCCTGGGTTAGATCCAGCGACCTCTACACCCAACACCCAAAACTTTAATCACTGAACCACTGCCACAGGTATCACAGCTAAGCACCTTATTTCTTATTGAAAAGTTTATAACTATATAAACATGGCTACTTGACTACATCATACTTTGTTACATCACATACAACATGGCTACTTTAGATTATTGTACTAGTAGACTTGGTCATTGGAAGTCTATTATTGATAAACATTTTGCCGGTTTATATATTTACATATACCATACCGTGATGTTAAATAGTCTTTTGATGAACTGTCAGTAGTCACTGGTGTCATCTAAGAACAATTGATTCATATACGTAAGTGCTTAATTGCATGCATTTACTTCTGCCTACTACTGTATATAAGGTATGTAATTACAGTGTGACCTCCATTATCCGAAAACCTGTCAGTACAAAAAGGGTTCATGCTTCCATAGATTTCCTGTTCATTGGAAAGGTACTGGAACAGCCGTATTTCTGCACATTTCCACAAAAGTCTTTCCAAATCTTGCTTATGGAAATAAATTATATAGAAATATGGCTGTTCCAGTACCTTTCTTAAGACAAGGAAACTTGAACCATTTTTGTAATGTGTGTGCCAGTTCAATTACAATAGTGTTCTGCTAAGTGAATTAGTTTGAATAAATGAAGCCCGTTCATTCTATACAGACCCGTGTTCAACTACTCTGATACAACATGCACATCTTGACAAAATACTCTAATAGAACAGTCATCACTAATGTTTGAATAATTGAGTGTTCAGATAATCGAAATCCAGATAATCGAGGTCCTACTGTAATTTCATCTAGATAAGAATACAGAAAACGATTTAATGTGTACAATATTACACAAACATACAAACTAAAAGTTGTTAGAAAAACATTGTATTTAATTGGCTATTACATAGTGGATAATAGATTGCAGAGCTAATAGTGGATATTATAGTGGATAATGGATAGTGGATAATGGATTGTTGAATGGATAACATAGTGGATAATAGACAAGCTTTATATACACTTTGTATGGCGTCTCTGAAAATAAATGCTTGAAAGGACAGTATGCCAAGCCATACAGTGCTATTTCACATCCCATAACATATATGTTTGTGATGTAATAACTTGCTGTATTTTATCACATTATGTCACAAAATGGCAAACTTGTAGTGATATTCTAATGGGATAATTGTAAACAAAGCAATGGCAATGGTATAAATTTGTACTGTTTTACTCGTAAGGTACATAATTATCTTCCTGCAATTCACGTTGTTTGGTAGCTGAAAAAGAGCTACTCTGTAAAGCTTCGTTCCATAGCCACTTCAGCCAGACTCTAGCAGCTGGTACAAACTTGTAATGTTGTCACAAGTGTTCCACTATCAAGAACTTGTATATAGCAAACAAGTCTGTTGAGTTAATTAACGGTCTACAGTGGGCTAGCACTGCTGTTCTTGTGGCTAAATTTCCAAGTGCTCTGTGCCATTGCATTACCTTCGAGCATTTGTGCCATTTATAATCTTCTACTTGGCTTAAATCACCTGTCTATATAGATATGTAATTCCACAACAAACTGATTCCAAGTCATTGTATAGTAGCAGGCTGTAAGGAAGCAAGAATTGGTGTTCATTTCCCAACCATGTAAATATGTAAAACAGCACCAAATGTGCTGCACTTGTATGGTTTCAGCACTGTATGGCATGGTGTACTGCTCCTTTAATTATTATTACATGAACTATTTGTTTTATAACTAAAATTACAAATCAAATGGAATTAATTAAAACTACAACAATAGGTAAGTATCAGATACCACAATTTCCTGTTTGTGCTTTACAAAGTGGATCCTCGTGCACCGATATGGAATGCAGTACAGGTGCACTGATATAGAAATACCGTATGTTGGCTACAAAATCACTGATTTTGATGCTGATATTCTTAGAAGTGGGTTGCATCTGAATGTAAAAGGTTTTAAGTATAGATACTACAATAAAATTTAACACTAAAGAGGTGGTTGCCAAAATTAATGTTTTTTTGCAAACAAAAGGATAAAAAGACTTGTGAAGATGTTTTATTAGAGTAAATGAATACCGTAAGTTCTCTGAAAATTCGGAATATTTTTAAATCAAAATTTTTCGTCTCGCCGAATTTCGGCCTATAATTAGATGGTAATCACCACTAATTTTAGTTGATCGACCACTCATCATAGTATAATTTATATCGTCGATATTAAGACTAGGCAACTCTGACGTTCTCGTCACTATCAGCATCCATCGCAAAAATAGGAAACGTGCCGAATTTTTTATTAGAGGAAATTATTTCACTGTTGAATACGGGTGCTGAATAAATAGAGGGGCCGAATTTTTAGAGAACTTACGGTAGATAAGTTAATCTTCAGTTATACAAATACATTCACTTATCTGAACACTTTTGTTGGACTCTAGGAACAATGATGTTCTGATAACTGAGGATTAAAGGAGCACCTATATAAGTATCAATATTGGTAATATCATAAATCGGTAAAAAGTTGGCTTTTTACATAGCAGATATTTCTTTTAGTACTATAATTGCTCAGTTTTACTTATGATTGATCTTGTAGCTCTGTGGGTAAAACATGAGATAGGAGAATGGCGGATCCAGGATGGGGCATTTGGGAAATGCCCCCCCCCCCCCCCCCCCCCCCCCATCTCTTTGTGGAGGAGTCAGCTACTTCTTTTCAATAGTAAATCTTGTTAGGTCAAAATCAATAACTCATGAAAAATATGCATATTATTATTACCATTTATTGCAAACTCACTTGAAACCAAAGTCAAAGCAGTTGTCAAACTGTCACCCAGTACCTTCATGCATACTAAGCGCCTCTAAAAATAATTAGTGTTGCTGGTGTTTGAGAAATTCATAGCCTTTTAAACAGCTTTTAAGACTTCACACCTATCTACAAAGGCTATACAATGGCAAAAGTGAATAGTGAGACACTACTTAAAGGTGATTATTTACTGCAAGAAAATCTGCTCTCCCCAACCACCTACAACTTAGCCTGTTTGTGCCCCTCCCCTTTCCAGCTCCTGAATCCGCCCCTATAGGAAATGGTAATTGTTTCATAGTGGCCAAGGATTCACTTCCAAAATTAAGCTGATTTTTTTCTTTGCTCAAACCATTTTGTTGCACCTTGCATTTATGTAATAATTATTATGCAATGCACATTGACAAAATACTCTTAATTAAACTGTCGATTTAGTTATTCAGATAAACAAGGTGTTCAGATAACTGAGGTTCAGATAGTGAGGATCCACTGTATGCATCTTGATTCTTGCTCTGCAGCAAATTTGTTTCAAAAATTTGAAAATCCTTGTCATACGTATATGTACATTTGTATAATATAATACTGAAATGTGACAACAAAAACACTGAAACTTTACAGCAAAACTCTATTTTAGGACTCACTTTTTTCTGGTCAGACATATCCTCAGAGGGTTCTGTGTGTTTGTAGGATGACATATTTCCTCTCATTAGCACTGGCTGTTCTTCAGTCCGTCTCTTGTAGAACAACATGTAGGCAGCAGACGTCTGCAAGCATATCATAACTAATAAGTTTGATTAAATGAACAGATTATGTTTAGTAGAAACCAAAAAAATTTGTGATAAATCACAGCAAAATTCCAAAGCTCTTCTCTAAATGAAGTCTATAGGAACACTGACTTGGACACTAAATTGATTGTCAGGTTCTCATGGGCAGCTGCTCTTATGTATATCTAGAGTCTTAAATATTCCCATATTTATTGTACAATCTACATCCATATATAGCTGTTAATCCATATACTGTAACTACAAATGAGTTGACATGCTACTTTTAAGAGCCAGACACCCAGTTAGGCTTGCACCAATTATGCTAACATAATTTCAAACATAATAGGCTAGCAAAAGCATCAAGCATTATGCTAGCATTAGGACAATTTTCAAAATATTTAATTATATGTGTGATGCTCACGCCAAAATACAGCAAAACATGAACACACTACACATTATTACTGCATTTCATATCAAGAAAATGTGCAATGTTACTATTTGCATTGTTTCTTGGATAACTATTCACACTTCACAGAAATAAGATTGAAATACACTAATACAGCAGTCACTTACTCTAATACAGCAGTCAGGAAAAGCTGTTATACTCTAATAAAGTAGCCAACTCTAGAACATAATCTTGATTTTGAAAACATAATTTTGAGTATAATAGGCTGGATTTTTGAGCACTGCTAAAAAGCATAATAAGCTACTTTCAAAGCATAATTGGCTTAAGTCTACACCCAGTTAATACATCTTAAAAACAGGCAACTATGCACAAAACACAACACAGACCACACCACTATCTATTTCAGCAAATTTATTTTTATCTTCGTATGTAGCAGATTTACTTATTAAATGTTGTAACTCACCAATTATTTTGTAGTTCATCAACTATGCTGCTGGAGGAATTGTAACTTGATGCACAGAAGTATCTTCTCAACTGTTTGGTTTATTTATCATGTTTGCTTATGTAAATTCTCTAGACAAAGCCCTTGGTTGCTCTTTGTATTTGTTCAGCTGCAAACAAATCACCCAGTAGAAAGTTCAGCTATGAACAGATCACCCTGTTGAGAGTTCAGTTAGAAACAAGTCATCCTGTAGAGAGATCAACTAGAAGTATCACCTTGTAGAGAGTTCAGCTACAAACAAATCACCTGTAGAGAGTTCAGTTACAAACAAATCACCCTGTAGAGAGATCAGCTAGAAGAAGTCATCTTGTAGAGAGTTCAGCTATAAAGAAACCACCATGTAGAGAGTTCAGCTGCAAACAAATCACCTGTAGAGAGTTCAGCTAGAAACATGTCACCCTGTAGAGAGATCAGCTAGAAACAAGTCACCCTGTAGAGAGTTCAGCTAGAAGAAGTCACATTGTAGAGAGTTCAGCTACAAAGAAACTACCATGTAGAGAGGTCAGCTGTAAACAAATCACCCTGTTGAGAACTCAGCTACAAACAAATATGCCCTGTAAAAAGATCAGCTGAATAAGTTACCTTGTAGAGAGGTCAGCTACAAAGAAACCACCATGTAGAGAGTTCAGCTGCAAACAAATCACCCAGTAGAAAGTTCAGCTATGAACAGATCACCCTGTAGAAAGTTCAGTTAGAAACAAGTCATCCTGTAGAGAGATCAGCTATAAGTATCACCTTGTAGAGAGTTCAGCTACAAACAAATCACCTGTAGAGAGTTCAGCTGCAAACAAATCACCCTGTAGAGAACTCAGCTACAAACAAATCGCCCTGTAGAAAGATCAGCTAGAAGAAGTTACCTTGTAGGGAGTTCAGCTACGAACAGATCACCCTGTAGAGAGTTCAGCTACAAAGAAACCACCATGTAGAGAGTTCAGCTGCAAAAATATCAATCACTCTGTAGAGAGTTCAGCTAGAAGAAGTCACCTTGTAGAGAGTTCAGCTGCAAATAAATCACCCTGTAGAGAATTCAGCTACAAACAAATCACCCTGTAGAAAGATCAGCTAGAAGAAGTTACCTTGTAGAGAGTTCAGCTACAAAGAAACCACCATGTAGAGAGTTCAGCTGCGAACAAATCACTTGTAGAGAGTTCAGCTAGAAACAAGTCACCCTGTAGAGAGATCATCTAGAAACAAGTCACCCTGTAGAGAGTTCAGCTAGAAGAAGTCACATTGTAGAGAGTTCAGCTACAAAGAAACTGCCATGTAGAGAGTTCAGCTGCAAACAAACACCCTGTAGAGAACTCAGCTACAAACAAATCGCCCTGTAGAAAGATCAGCTAGAAGAAGTTACCTTGTAGGGAGTTCAGCTGCAAACAAATCACCCTGTAGAGAATTCAGCTACAAACAAATCGCCCTGTAGAGAGATCAGCTAGAAGAAGTCACCTTGTAGAGAGTTCAGCTATAAAGAATGTAGAGAGTTCAGCTGCAAACAAATCACCTGTAGAGAGTTCAGCTAGAAACAAGTGACCCTGTAGAGAGATCAGCTAGAAACAAGTCACCCTGTAGAGAGTTCAGCTAGAAGAAGTCACATTGTAGAGAGTTCAGCTACAAAGCAACCACCATGTAGAGTTCAGCTGCAAACAAATCACCCTGTAGAGAATTCAGCTACAAACAAATCGCCCTGTAGAGAGACCAGCTAGAAACAAGTCACCCTGTAGACAGATCAGCTAGAAGAAGTTACCTTGTAGAGAGTTCAGCTGTAAACAAATCACCCTGTAGAGAATTCAACTACAAACAGATAACCCTGCAGAGAGTTCAGCTAGAGTCAAGTCACCCTGTAGAGAGAATCCTGTAAAGAGTTCATCTACTTACAAGCAAATCACCCTGTAGAGAATTCAGCTACATTTCAAGTCACCCAGTAGAGAGAACAGCTGCAAATTATCCTGTGGGGATTAATTGACATGTAATAAATATATGCATTATATATATAATTTGTACATTTACTGATAAAATCAGAATGAGTTAAAGTGTTTCTAAAATCTGCTTCATCTTTTTCTTTTTCCTGTGGTAAAGAAAAAAATATAGGTTAAAAAGCCCCAAAGCTGGCCATAGGCCGGCTTTGGGGTATACAAATACAAAAAGAAGTGAAATCTAATCAAAAACAGCCAAGCTGTAAAAAAAAGTGTGCGGCCCTTGAAAAGGCTTTGGTGAAAAAAGATGTGAAATCCAAGGTGGCGGCCAAGAAATGGCTGTGATGGTAGGTTAATGGTAAAAATTTTAATAACGACAATTCAGGTGAATTTGGTGCCGCTTGGTCAATTGGCACAAAATTCACCTGAATTGTCGTTATTAAAATTTTTACCATTAACCTACCATCACAGCCATTTCTTGGCCGCCACCTTGGATTTCACACCTTTTTTCACCAAAGCCTTTTCAAGGGCCGCACACCTTTTTTTTACAGCTTGGCTGTTTTTGATTAGATACATAGTAACAGCAATAATTATGTGCAGAAATTGAGCAGGGTGGCTTTAAATACTGAAAATATAACGAGATATCATCAAATACATTACAAACATAAAAAAAAGCAGTTACCTAAAAGCTATAATGATTAAGTTGTCCTTCATGATAATTAAAACACACATTGTAACAAATCATAGTTTAACAAGTACTTCACTCATGGTGGGCCTGTCATCTTTATTCTCCCTTGTACATGACACGATCATTGACACATAGTGACGTTGTGGCTCTGGCCACACTGCAGCTGCTGAAGGCAACACCTCATTTCTGACTTGCAAGGAAGGAGATTGGCCTGAGCACATCTCATACACAAGAACACCAAAACTGTACACATCCATCTTCTCACTGTGGCTATGAGGGCTAAGCACTTCTGGTGCAGCATAGGTAGGGTTTCCCGGAGCTCTGGATTGGTCACTGGTGTGCCACAGGAAATTAGCCGATCCAAAATCTGACAGCTTTGCAATCCATTTAGATCCAACGGGTCCCTTTAGTAAAACATTGCTGGAAGATATGTCACGGTGAATTATTGGCTCAGGAGAAAGGCAGTGAAGGTAGTTTATAGCACTAGCAATATCCTGTAGCAGCAAAACAAACTGATGGTCTTTAAGCTCACATTGTCGAATTACATCATGCAAATTTGTCTGCATTAGTTCAGTCAATATTATCGGATCACCTTCAAGAGTGGCACAAAGAAATTTCAACAAGTTGGGATGATGACACTTGGCAGAAATTTGCATTTCTCGTACAAAATGTCTAATGTTGTATTCCGAAATGATCTGGTGATGAAGACACTTTGCAGCTACCTGCTCACCTCTGAAGGTAGCTTGTACTACTCTACCCCAACCACCATTACCAAGAATGTTCTGAGATAATGTAATTTCATGCCTTGCAACAAGCCATTGTGGTTTAACTGCATTAAACACTGTCTGCATGGTGGTCATCTGATTTGTAAGTCGCTCCATCCTTCGTTGCACATCTCTTTCAATTTGTTGTCTCATCTGTTGAAGTGCATTGTTGCAAAATGTCTGCATTTGAGTTGCTTGTGTTTGAAGTTGACCCTGTAGCTGAGCTACTTGTGTATGCTGCTGTGCCTCTTGAGTTTGTAGTTGGGTTTCTTGAGCTTGTAGCTGAGTTTCCTGAGCTTGTAGCTGAGCTTGTAGTTGGGTTTGCTGAGTCTGTATCTGGGTTTCTTGAGCTTGTAATCTTTCTGTCAGTGTAGCAATTTCCCCAGCAGACCCTGTCTCCCTTTGCTGAAAACTTTCTCTTAATGTTGCAATTTCATCTTCCTTGGTTTGTAATCTCTCCCTCAATTCTCTGTCTTTGATCTGTACACTTTCTCTTAACACTCCAATTTCTTGGTTGATAGCAGTTAATTCATCTTCTTTTACCTGAAGACTTTTCTTCAGTTCCACAATCTCTTGATTTGCAACTGTTAGTGCTTGATTCATTGCCCTCAACTGCTGATTCTTTGCTTCTGATTCTTCTTTACATTGCTGTGTCAATTCTGTTAGATTTTGTGAGATGATTGCAGTCTGACTTTCACTTTCTGATAACTTGTTTGACAAGGTAGCAATTTCTCTCTCCTTTTGATGAAATCTGTTTTGCAATGTCACAAGATCTTGAGATGAATTGTTCTCATTTTTCTGTATCTTTTCATCAAGATGAAAAATCTTTTCAAACTCAGTTTGGCACCTGCTCTCTATTTCAAATTTGATTGCTTGTTGCATTTCTGCTTTCAAAGTGGTAAATTCTTCACTGCTTGCAACCATCGTGACCTTTTTTGCTCCTGGTTTTACTTCTGAGCCAGAAGTTGGTAGCTTTGTAGAATCATTGACAGAAACTGGATCCAACAAATCACTGCTGGACTTTTGTAGTTTTATAGCTTCTGTATTTAGCTGATTTGTTTTAGTTTGCTGCTTGCAACTTGGTTGTTGATGTGCATTTGAACTTGGTTGTACAATGGCATCAAGAGCTGCAGTTTTAAACTGATTTTGGCACCTGTCTTCTATGTCAACATGATCTGTTTTCATTAGAACTGCGTTTTCTCTCTGGGTGTCTTCCTGGACTACTGAAACCTGAGACACTTCAGATACAGCAGCTTTTAACTTTGGATTGAAAGATGAGTGTGGTAGTTTTGATGAATAACTGGATGATAACTGATCTAACATTTCATCATCTGGTGGTTTTGATTTTGTTGCCTCAGTAACAGGTTTTGGTAATAGCAGGGGTTCTAATTTATTATCATCTTTGGGAGCTTTTGACTTTACAGCTGCTGTAGGTTTTCCTTCATGTTTTAATGTTGATTTGGAGTCTTTGCTATAATAAAACAAATGTCATAAGTAGTTTGTAATGTAAAATGTTGTCACACATTACACATATGCAAGGCTACATGTAAGCATGCGCACATATGGTATATCCATTATATTAACTACAACTTCTTTCAATTGAATTCGTCACCTTTGCCATCTGCTTTGTCTAGTTTGCAGTAGAGTCCATCGCTTTCGCGGTAGAATTTGTCCCATTTGCAATTGAATTAGTCGGTTTTGCAGTTGAATTCATCACTTTTGCATTAGAATTCATCTGTAACAAGATTGGCAGCTGCGGTAAACACGAAAACAAGATGTAACAGCTGTTTCATGATTTTGTTGAAGTACATGTACAACGGTTGTAAACAACTCATTATAAGGCAATAATTCTTCTGCTATAGCTTCTTAAACAACATTCGCAGTTGTGCTTTTCGTATCACAACTGTCAATGGGTGTGGTCACTCACAGACAAGCTAATTAACTCGAATGGCTTTGTATATAACCAGCTCCAGTTACCCTGCAGTGTCACAAGTGGTATTCTCCATGGCAAAAATGATCCACCTTGCGATGAGCGGCTGGTTTATTGCAGTCAATGTAATTATGACAAATTCTTGTGAAAACACAACAAATTCTAATGCAAAACCAATGAATTCAATTGCAAACAGGATGAATTCTACTGCAAAAGTGACGTCAATTGCAAAAACCTCCTCAGTTCTGATGTATGAAGAATATAGGATTTGTAGGTAACAATACATATAGAGCATGAACTACTATTTACAATGGGTCAAAAAATTTTGGAATAATGATAGGGCTAAAACGAATATACCGAATATTCGAATCCGTATTTGATTCGAATTCGTTCGAAGCAATTATTGTAATTCGAAACATCGAAATTACAGTAAAGATGGTGGACACTAGTAATGAGGAATCTTTGTCAGTCTCTACAAAACAACAGACACTGGACTAGAGATGTACCGACAATTGGATTGGTGATCGCGAGGGTAATCAGATTGGTTGCCGATATGCCTTCCATATTCAGTAATAAAGGGCATAAACGCTCTATGAATCGAGTGGTTTGCATGGCCAGCTATGAAAAGCTTTTTGCTCACTACAAACAAACAGAAAGCTTCTCTATACTATTTTATAAAATGCTAAGTTACGAGAAGCCATACAAATGCGCATGTGAGTACTGCTATTAGTGTTAAAATATTCTTACCCTGAACAGTAGCTGTTAGCTACACTTTAAGAATAAAAAACTGCACTACAGGAATACTAAAGTGATCACCTGTGTATAACAGCCATCTTGGTAACTAATCAAAACACGGAGTAATCCGGACAAGGGAGCATGTGTTTGTGGTGCCTAAATGTCTGGGTTGTGTAATAGAGGCCACACCACCATAGGTAATTGTGCAATACAGCAAAGTTACATCACTTCTCTTTTCTCAATGCCACAAATCATTCGAATATACATCATACAGTAGCTACACCTGTAGTGCTATTTGATTTACACTTTACAGAATATACAATAATTTAATCGGTATACAGTATCAGCTTTTAGGTACAAATTAATTGGATATTAATACAACTGAAAAATCCTTATCGGTACACCTCTAGTAGCTACCGGCATCATCAGACACTTTTACTTATTTCAAAAGCTGCCTACTGAGGTTTTAAGATGCCAAATTTTAATGATGTTTTACAATTGAATACAAATAATAAGAAATAACACATATACACTGTATTTCAGTATTACACTATATATAGAATATTCTATTATTCGTTCTTGACTAAAAATATTCGTTCTCTTTCATTTAGAATATTCGTTTTAGCCCTAAATAATGATACGTTTGAATACACATGTACTACAATATCATGACAGGGCTGTAACCAAGGACAGTTCTATACTTTGTCGTGGTAGATGATCACAGTACTGGGGGTCTGTGCCCCATGACGCTGACAACACCTCCATATTTCATTATGCCTGAGTGGCCACATTTTGAATGCACACACTAATGTCTCCAATGAGTTACTCTGTGTATTTGTGTGCATATGTGTGTGTGCGTGCGTGCGTGCGTGCGTGCGTGTGTGTGTGTGACTCTCAAACGTAATCACTTGAAATCTGACATACTTGAATAATAGTATAATTTAATTCACACTTATAAGAGGAGTGCTGGGATATTTATGTTAAAATAATTATCACAGTTATCCTTTCACAACGCTTGGCAGCATTGCAATAGCTGTATAGTCCTCTGCTCAAGAAAAAGCTGTTATAACTTTTTGTTATGCTAAGTACAGTGACATGCATTTACCATATTTACTTGATTTTTGCACCAGGGGTACTATTTTTTTTGCCTAAAGTAAGGATAAACCCTTCAAATAGTGCCGCACTGTGGTATTATTCGAGGCTGAGCTACTAATATTTTAAACCTGCCACTGCTATAGCTATTCTACATATAAAACAATCACAACACATTGTTACTTACAGTACTTCTTCTATACAATACCTTCCTTTCAGTCAAGTCCTTGTAGCACAACCATGTCACGCCTTGTGCTACGTGGTCAATTTACAAACTAATATCCAGAATTTTGATTATGTGACAGCAGTTTAAGCTTTACCAGGACAATGCCTTCCTTAAATCAAGATGAAGATTAATACTAAAGGTATGAGAGCACTAGTAAAGAGTAATTACAAAAGTATAGGGTGGTACTATTCGAGGGTGTGGTACAATTAAATTTATATTCAGAAACAATGATAAAGACTTTCAAATAGTATTGCACTGCAGTAATATTTGAGGGTGCGGCACAAATCAAGTAAATACGGTACGTTGGGCATTATACTTTAGGTCATGTGTGACTTCCGGTTATAGATTTGGATATTGTTGCTAAACTGATGTACAATGTTGTGGTTGATATCTTAGATTTGGTAGCTAGTGTTTCGAAAGTTTTGTAGACATATACTGCATATGCCAATAGTAACTACACTGGTCAGTGGAAGTGGACTCTGTAAACAAGATACAATAAGTGTCAGATAAACACTTTATAAACCATGGAGTTGAATGGGATAGCTGACAGAGTTTTCAGTGGAGACCATGCATATAGTATAATACAGTTGATTGTTCTATTAGAGCACTATCCGTGACTTTGGTATTGTTAAATATTTCTTCAGGTCTTTTGAAAACCACTAGTTGCTACACTTAAAGGGTAAAGAATAGTACTACATAATAAAGTAATATTCTGCATGTGTGATTTTGATAATTCAGCACTGTGCAAAGAAACCATGATGAGCTTTGTGGGAGTATACATTAAAAGTTTTATCGTTGTCTTATTGTCTGAACTGTGTAATAGAGGCCTATAGCTACTACTCAACTACTGTATAGTGGAAAATGTTGGCAGAGTAAGACTTTGGCAAATGATCAGTGAATTGAATTGGCGAATAAAATATTGCTGAATCTTATTACAATAGGAGATTTGCGTGAGAAAACATTGGAAAATCCAAACATGTATTTGCAGAAATTGTTGTCTAATCATTGCAAACTGGACAGTAAATCTTTGGAAATTATTCTGTAAACTGGTGTGCACTTTAAATAAGACATATTGCATGTCACAGCATAGCATCTCGTGTGGTGTTCAGGTTTACATTTGAGTCAATGATCCATGACTTTCATGAATATCAACTAATCTGCAGCTGGGGCAACTGCTGTTGGAGAAGAACTTAACTGCTGTTGCGAGCTGGGAAAAAGCCACGTCCCATATACTGTAGCTGTTAAGAAAGTGATTGGCGGACAAGAAGGGTTGTTGGACATGTGCCACACAGAATATGTGTGCCGATTTACTTCAAGGTGTTCTTGAAATACCAGCGAATTGACATTAACTGCAACCAGCAAAGAAGAAGACATGAAGGCTAAGATATTAATAGAATGTACTGTATGTATCGATGAAACACGAGATGTGACAGCCTCAGAGCTCTTAGAGGGAGTAAGTCAAGCACAAGGAATATGTTATGCCTCGCCTGCAATCAGCAAGTCTGTGTCAACTAGTGAAACTAAAGAAGTCATATATTTAACAGATCATGAGCTGGATGTTGAGTTGCACTGGTGAAAATGGCTAAGGTTATCACCCTGAAGAGGATCATAATGGGAGAACAGTTGACTGATGCAGGAATAAATTTCCACAGTCACTGCTAATGAACCAAACTTCGTAAGCTGAATGGTCTTGCCTATACATTATATCAGGAGAAGTATGAACTTAGTGAAGCTTTAGTGGACAATCACCCTTATTGTCATGCCTGAAACTATCAGAATTTTTGAAATTAGCATGGTGCTGTTACGCTTTTCAAATATTTCTAAAAATTTTCTTACAATTCACAGTATCTATGGTTTATATTCTACCCTTACACGGGTAGGAATTAACTTATAATGTTGTTTTTTGGAACTAAATGTTTAATGTGTTATAAGGTTGATTTTCCAAAATTCGGTCACATATTCCTTTAAACTCACACTGTACCGGTAGTACTGTTTAAGTGGGATCCCTGCAAAAATGATGCGCACCACCTAAAATGCTGCCTTTAAAAATCATCCTAGAGACATCTTACACCACGAAAATCACCTTTACGGAATAATATTTAGTCCATCTAACATGAAATACAGCATTAAAAACAAGAAAACACTTACCGGTGACCGGATATAGAATTTTTTTTACAATTTCCAAAACTTGAAATTTTGTCTCACTCACTCACTCACTCACTCACTGATCACAGTCGCAAGCCTAGAACCCAAACGAAGCAGCACACGGTCCCCATTATACGCCACAACAACAAACTCACAGGTGGGATGTGCCTTTTGGGGTTCTGACGAGTGTACACCCTGTGCACCTTGTCTTTCCTTTTATCTTCAATCAGGTTGGTTGTCTACTTCTTCAAGCATCAAAACCATACTGAGGTGTTAATTTTCCGTATCAACGCTTTTCTGTAGACATCACAAAATTATTTCAGAAAGCGCTTATGCTGCTGAAAAAGTGGGGCGCTTATAATTTCAAATGTTGCACATGAAACCTAATATTAAGGCCGCTGAGTTGTCACTTCGACTTTTGCCAATGCTCGGACTACAACTTAATAGACGGACTGATATTCAACGGCTTGTTCCTCTGAACACACTGACTCAGTCACTCAGTGCCATGGCCAGACAGTGAGATCAACAAGTGACTGGATAGTAGTCGAGTGGAAATTGTATTACTTCATCCTGTTAGTCAAGACTAAGCTCCAGACAACTGAAAGGGCCTGTTCGTTCGAACAACTTCCAGCCCGGGTGAATAGAACGTGGACCATTGTACTGAGACAGGTCATAGATCTGAGCGCCACTGCGGCCACTATGATCAAAGGTAAGCTATGCACACTACTACGGGCCTATGTGTTTCCAATTTTGGCACAGTACGTACTTTAATAAGCTGTACAGGAACTTAATAGCTAGCTCACAAGTTACACTGTAACTAGCTGTGCTACAACAAAAAACTAAACAAACTAGTATTTTAAAAAAATTGTCAATTTAAAAATGAAGTAGGGATCTAGCTATGCAATAAAAAGTAGTGAAACAAGAGATGAATGATGTTATTACAGCATAACTCAATGGGAAAGTTACTACTTTGGCACATTAGCTATAATGCCAAAGTAGGGGACTTTCCCACTGAACTATGCTGCAATACCATCATTCATCTTCTGTTTCACTACTTTTATTGCATAGATTCCTACTTCATTTTAAATTAACAATTTTTAAAAAAAATACTAGCTTGTATGACCATGGCAATTGTGCCCAGGCAGTTTCTTTCAAGGTATTTGGTGTCTTCATGAAGAATCTGCAGTTACATTAATGCTTTGCAATATAAATAAGATCAAGAAATGGAGTGCAAAAATTGTATGATAATTAATCTTGTAATGAATCCCAACTAATTATGGTGTGCACAACAGAATGGAATTGTCCATTTTTCAGTTGATTAGCTTCATACATAACAAAAGAATCGTGTGTCTGGAGATACTACTATGTAGCACAACACAATTTGCAAATATGTCTTAAAATGCAGTTTTCTCTTGGTACTTACTAGCGGACTTATTCTCCTTTCAACAAAACACTAGAAGGTTATTTGAGTTGAAGGAAGCATCCCAAGGTGATTTTTTAGTGTGCGTTCTATAAAGATCTTATTTGCAAAAAATATGAGTGATTCCTATTATGAACCCGCTATCATGGTTAATGACAAAACCAGTAAAGAGGTGCCAAGATGGTACCTTCTATATAATAATACATTGGTACAATACATTTCTTTTTATCTAAATATTTTTTATGACCAATTTGTTCATTAATAATCCTTTAATCCACAGTAACATACATATACCATGAGTGGAAGGAAAACAAGTTTCAAATCACAAATTGGATTTCAAAATTTTAAATCACGTACAGATTGCAAAGCCTCATTACATAATTGCCAGATTAAAATCTTTCCATATTAATATTAATATTTTAACCAAACAAGATCAAGCAAGAAGCAAGGTGCTGTATTGAGCAAGCTCATCAAGTATGATGATGTTGAGAAGATTGTCAAAACAGAAGTACAAGCAAGTGGAGTTTTATCAAATCTGATACCAATTAAAATACGTAGCTAGTGAGAGTGTGTAGCAAAATGGCTGGCTATAAATACCTTACCTTGTTACCACTTGGGACTCCACATGCATTTTGTCAAATTAAACATTAAACTCTAGCTAAATGCAATTTGTTAAGCAAATGTCTGGTCACCAAAATTTCTGGTTATACAGTATCTAATCCAAAACAGCCAAGCTGTAAAAAAGTGTGCGGCCCTCAGAAAGGCTATGGTGAAAAAAGATGTGAAATCCAAGGTGGCGGCCAAGAAATGGCTGTGATGGTAGGTTAATGGTAAAAATTTTAATAATGACAAGTCTTGGCACAAAAATTCACCTGAATTGTCATTATTAAAATTTTTACCATTAACCTACCATCACAGCCATTTCTTGGCCGCCACCTTGGATTTCACATCTTTTTTCACCATAGCCTATCTGAGGGCCGCACACTTTTTTTACAGCTTGGCTGTTTTGGATTAGATTTCATTTCTTTTTGTATTTGTATACCCCAAAGCCGGCCTATGGCCAGCTTTGGGACTTTTTTAACCTATGCTTTTTTTTCTTTACTACAGGAAGAAGAAAAGATGAAGTAGATGTACTTTAAGTATTTTATCAGTAAATGTACAAATTATATATATAATATATACATAATTTGATTACAGAAATCTCCATGGTGGTTTCTTTGTAACTGAACACTCTACAGGGTGAATTGTTTGTAGCTGAACGATCTACAAGGTAACTTCTTCTAGCTGATCTCTCTACAGGGTGATGTGTTTGTAGCTGAATTCTGTCCAGGTGATTTGTTTGCAGCTGAGCTCTTTACAGAATGGTTTCTTTGTAGCTGAACTTTCTAAAAGGTAACTTCTTCTAACTGATCTTTCTACAGGGCAATTTGTTTCTTGCAGAATTTTCTACAGGGTGATTTCTTTGCAGCTTAACTCTCTACATGGTGGTTTCTTTGTAGCTGAACTCTCTACAAGGTAATTTCTTCTAGCTGATCTCTCTACAGGGAGATTTGTTTGTAGCTGAACTATCTACAAGGTAATTTCTTCTAGCTGATCTCTTTACAGGGTGATTTGTTTGTAGCTGAATTCTGTACAGGTGATTTGTTTGCAGCTGAGCTCTTTACAGAATGGTTTCTTTGTAGCTGAACTCTCTACAAGGTAATTTCTTCTAGCTGATCTCTCTACAGGGAGATTTGTTTGTAGCTGAACTATCTACAAGGTAATATCTTCTAGCTGATCTCTCTACAGGGTGATTTGTTTGTAGCTGAATTCTGTACAGGTGATTTGTTTGCAGCTGAGCTCTTTACAGAATGGTTTCTTTGTAGCTGAACTCTCTACAAGGTAATTTCTTCTAGCTGATCTCTCTACAGGGAGATTTGTTTGTAGCTGAACTATCTACAAGGTAATATCTTCTAGCTGATCTCTCTACAGGGTGATTTGTTTGTAGCTGAATTCTGTACAGGTGATTTGTTTGCAGCTGAGCTCTTTACAGAATGGTTTCTTTGTAGCTGAACTTTCTAAAAGGTAACTTCTTCTAACTGATCTTTCTACAGGGCAATTTGTTTCTTGCAGAATTTTCTATAGGGTGATTTCTTTGCAGCTGAACTCTCTACATGGTGGTTTCTTTGTAGCTGAACTCTCTACAAGGTGATTTCTTTTAGCTGATCTCTCTACAGGGAGATTTGTTTGTAGCTGAACTATCTACAAGGTAATATCTTCTAGCTGATCTCTCTACAGGGTGATTTGTTTGTAGCTGAATTCTGTACAGGTGATTTGTTTGCAGCTGAGCTCTTTACAGAATGGTTTCTTTGTAGCTGAACTCTCTACAAGGTAATTTCTTCCAGCTGATCTCTCTACAGGGAGATTTGTTTGTAGCTGAACTATCTACAAGATAACTTCTTCTAGCTGATCTCTCTACAGGGTGATTTGTTTGTAGCTGAACTATCTACAAGGTAATTTCTTCTAGCTGATCTCTCTACAGGGATCTCTCTACAAGGTAATTTCTTCTAGCTGAACTCTCTACAAGGTAACTTCTTCTAGCTGATCTCTCTACAGGGTGATTTGTTCGTAGCTGAATTCTGTACAGGTGATTTGTTTGCAGCTGAGCTCTTTACAGAATGGTTTCTTTGTAGCTGAACTCTCTACAAGGTAACTTTTCTAGCTGATGTCTCTACAAGGTCACTAGTTTGTAGTTGAACTCTTTACATGGTGGTTTCTTTGTAACTGAACTTTCTACAAGGTGACTTCTTCTAGCTGATCTTTCTACAGGGTGATTTGTTTGTAGCTGAACTCTCTACAAGGTAACTTCTTTTAGCTGATCTCTCTACAGGGAGATTTGTTTGTAGCTGAACTCTCTACAGGTGATTTGTTTGAAGCTGAACTCTCTAAATGATGGTTTCTTTGTAGCTGAACTCTCTACAAGTTAACTTCTTCTAGCTGATCTCTCTACAGGGTAATTTGTTTGTAGCTGAACTATCTACAAGATAACTTCTTCTAGCTGATCTCTCTACATGGTGATTTGTTTGTAGCTGAATTCTGTATAGGTGATTTGTTTGCAGCTGAGCTCTTTAAATAATGGTTTCTTTGTAGCTGAACTCTCTACAAGGTAACTTCTTCTAGCTGATGTCTTTACAGGGTCACTAGTTTGTAGCTGAATTCTCTACATGGTGGTTTCTTTGTAACTGAACTCTCTACAAGGTAACTTTTTCTAGTTGATCTTTCTACAGGGTGATTTGTTTGTAGCTGAATTCTGTACAGGTGATTTGTTTGCAGCTGAGCTCTTTAAAGAATGTTTCTTTGTAGCTGAACTCTCTACAAGGTAACTTCTTCTAGCTGATGTCTCTACAAGGTCACTAGTTTGTAGCTGAGCTCTCTACATGGTGGTTTCTTTGTAACTGAACTCTCTACAAGGTGACCTCTTCTAGCTGATCTTTCTATAGGGTGATTTGTTTGAAGCTGAACTCTCTACAAGGTAACTTCTTCTAGCTGATCTCTCTACAGGGAGATTTGTTTGTAGCTGAACTCTCTACATGATGGTTTCTTTGTAGCTGAACTCTCTACAAGGTAACTTCTTCTAGCTATCTCTCTACAGGGAGATTTGTTTGTAGCTGAACTCTCTACATGATGGTTTCTTTGTAGCTGAACTCTCTGCAAGGTAACTTCTTCTATTGATCTCTCCACAGGGCGATTTCTTTGTAGCTGAACTCTACAAGGTGATTTCTTCTAGCTGAACTATCTCTTTCCATAGTTGCATGAACTCCCTACAAGGTAACTTTTTCTAGCTGATCTCTCTACAGGGTGACTTGTGTGTAGCTGATCTCTATACAGGTTTCTTGTTTCTAGCTGATCTCTTGAATTTTCTTCAGGGTGACTGCTCTATTAGGATGACTGCTCTATTAGAGTATCTCGATCTCACACTTGCTGCACCAAGTTGGATTTCGTGTTATAACTCCGTGGCTTTAAGTCTGATTTTTCTACACCATTGATGAGCCTTTCTAAGATGATTACTCCATCTGTACAACGATTTTCAAAGCATTACCCCAAGCGGTTTATCTGGTAGGCGTGGCAAGCAGTCGTTTTTTTTATTAGCTAATTTCGATTGCATAATTGTTACACACTGTTGGTTTTTTCGTTGTATTTCCCTGTTTTTTTAGCTCGATTTCTTTCAAACCACAAAAGGTTTGAGGTTCAATAGTTAACCTATTCACCCACCGATTTTCAGCTTCTTCCCATACGTGGTTTACCCTGTAGGCGTGACAACATATTGGTGTTATTTTTCGTGAATAATCGCTCATAACTCATTGCCTGTTTATCGTATTCCAGCCAAAGTTGGTACCGAGATGCACCTTTATATCCCCCTTCTGTGTGCCAAATTTCAAGGCAATTGGATGTGGCGTTCGCGTTTTATAACAGTTTTTGTAAGTGTGCGACAAGAAAAAGAAAAATAAGAAGAAAAAAAACGAAGAAACTGAGCCAATTTTTGAAGTCGCATATCTCGGGAACGCGTGAAGCGATTTCGCTCAAATTTGGAATGTCGAGTGCTGCAGTTGGAGGGCATGTCCACAGCAAAAATCGTCTTGTTTCATCAATGGAACACAGAGCTACGGAGGTGCGAAAATTGCGTTTTCTTTCTTCCTGTCAATATACTCACAGGTGTTATGCGCCGGCTTCTTGGGCCGCACGACACACTACTGTGTGTCTTGATATTATGTGTACTTAACAGATAATAATCAAGACACACGTTAGTGTGTCGTGCGGCCCAAGAAGCCAGCGCGCCACACCATGAGTATATTAACAGGAAGAAAGAAAACGCGATTTTCACACCTTTGTAGCTCCGTGATTCCTTATCTGATTGACACCAAAGTTGCTATAGAAGTGCCGGCTAGGTAGGGGAGTCCACATTCCAAATTTGAAGAAAATCGCTCCAGTCATTTCTGAGATACGAGCGGCCAAAATTTGGGTTGTTTTACTTTGTTCTTTTTCTTCTACTTCTTCTTTCTGCACACTTTGCAAAATCCGCCATAAAACACGAATTCGTACTCCAATCGGGCTGCAATTTTGCACACGTAAACAGCTCATTAAGGCGAATCTCAGTACCAAGTTTGGTAGGAATCTGATGAACATTCACGGAGTTATGACCACTTATTTGTGTAAAATAAGGTAGAAGGTCTGTCATGCCCACAGGGTAAACCACTTGAAGGAATGAGCTGAAAATTGCTACACCCTGTATGTAGATGGAGTAACTATCGTAGGAGTACCTTTTTGTGGTTTGAAAGGAATCCAGTTAAAGGCCACCGAGATATGACACAAAACCCAACCTGTGTCACAATTACGCGATCGATTTTTATGAATAAAAAAATTATTAGTTTTCACGCCTACCAGGCAAACTGCTTAGAGCAATGAGCTGAAAATCGGTGTGTAGCTGGAATAATTATCATAGAAAGTCCTTGCAGTAGTACAGAAGAATCGGAGTACAAACCACGGAGTTATGATTCCAAAGCCAACTACACGAGATCGAGATACTCTAATAGAACAGTCACCCTAATAGAGCATTCAGTTCGTTTATAACTTACTCCATTATAGAATTATATTACATTGCAAGTTATTCTGTAGGGAGTTCAGCTACAAAAAGTTAATCTTATAGACAATTCAGCTATAAGTAAGTCACCCTGTAGAGAGTTCAGCTACAAATATGTTGTTGTAGAGATTCAGAACATTATAAGTCGCACTGAAGAGAATTCAGCTATAAACAAGTCACCCTGTAGAGAGTTCAGCTACAACCAAGTTCACTCTGTAGAGAATTCAGTTACAAACAAGTCACTGTGTAGAGGGTTCAGCTACAAAAAAGCTACCCAGTAGAGAATTCATCTAGATCAGCTATAAACAAGTTACTTTATACAATGTTCAGCTACAAGTAAGTCACTCTGTAGAGAGTGCAGCTACAAACAAGTCACTCTATAGTACAAACAAGTCACCACGTAGCTGGAAATTTCAGCAACCAATCAAAAAAACCACTCTGTAAAGAGTTCAGCTATAGAAACATTTTATAACTCCTTAGACCCTTTTGGTGGTGAATTTGGTGGATTTTGGAGATGTCTAAGTTACTTAGACCCTTTTCATGTTTACTTAGACCCTTTCATGTTTACTTAGACCCTTTTCATGTTTATTACGCGCACCCGGACTGGTAGCGTTGGCAACGCATCGCCACCTGAAAATTAATTTTAAACCCGTGTAATGGCTTGTTTCTACTAATGAACGCTACATTTCTCTGTCACAAGCAGCTGTCAACAATGTTAAGGTACAACAACTACATAAAGGGTCTAAATAACTTAGACTTCAGACCACAGGGGTCTAAGTAATTTAGTAACCCTCAGGCCCTGTAGTAGCGCCTTCGCTTCGCTCAGGCGCCACGACACAGGGCCATCGGGTTACTAAATTACTTAGACCCCTGTGGTCTGAAGTCTAACTATTACATAGAGAAAGTTATAACTCTATAGAGAGATCAGCTAGAAACAAGTCATCCAGTAGAGAGATCAACTACAAGACATCACCTTATAGACAGGTCAGTTACAAAGAAACTACCATGTAGAGAGTTCAGCTGCAAACAAATCACCCTGTAGAGAGTTCAGCTATGAACAGATCACCCTGTAAAGAGTTCAGCTAGAAAAAGTCATCCTGTAGAGAGATCAGCTAGAAGGATCACCTTGTAGAGAGTTCAACTACAAACAAATCACTCTGCAGATAGTTCAGCTACGAACAGATCACCCTGTATAGAGATCAGCTAGAAGAAATCACCTTGTAGAGAGTTCAGCTACAAAGAAACCACCATGTAGAGAGTTCAGCTGCAAATAAATCATCTGTAGAGAGTTCAGCCAGAAACAAGTTCACCCTGTAGAGAGATCAGCTAGAAACAAGTCACCTCGTAGAGAGATCAGCTACAAAGAAACCATCCTGTAGAGAGTTTAATTACAAACAGATAACCCTACAGAGAGTTCAGCTAGAAACAAGTCACCCTGTAGAGAGTTCAGCTACAATCAAGTTACACTATAGAGAGATCAGCTAGAAACAAATCATCTTGTAGAGAGTTCAGTTGCAAACAAATCACTCTGTAGAGAGTTCAGCCACTCTGTAGAGAGTTCAGCTAGAACAAGTCACCTTGTAGAGAGTTCAGCTACAAAGAAACCACCATGTAGAGTTCAGCTGCAAACAAATCACCCTGTAGAGAGTTCAGCTAGAAACAAATCACCCTGAAAAGAGTTCAGCTACAAACAATGAGAGTTTCAGCTACAGTTCAGTTATGTAAGAAGTCACCTTATTAACTACAGTATGTGATAATCATCATTCAATGTTAAATATACAAATATTTCATCAGACAAAAGCTATACACACAATTACTTCCTTTGTTCCACAATTCCTGCAGTAAAGAAAAAAGGGAGCATCAAAGCCATATGGCCAGCTTTGTGGCTTGCAATACAAAAAGAAGTGATATTTAAACCAAAACAGCCAAGCTGTAAAAATAGTGTGGCCCCCCAAAAAGGCCAAGGTAAAAAAGATGTGAAATCCAAGGTGGCGGCCAAGAAATGGCTGTGATGGTAGGTCAATGGCAAAAATTTTAATTATGACAATTAAGGTGAATTTGGTGCCAGATCCTAGTGGAGGAGGCAACGCAAATCCACCTGAATTGTCGTAATTAAAAATTTTGCCATTAACCTACCATCACAGCCATTTCTTGGCCGTCACCTTGGATTTCACATCTTTTTTTTATCTTGGCCTTTTTGGGGGTTCACACTCTTTTTTTACAGCTTGGATGTTTTGGTTTAGATATGCTGTACAATGATGGTTTGTCAGTTGTACCAATATTTATCTGTACTTTAAAGAGCTAAGTGATGTTACTTTGACTATAAAGCATATCTGTACTTGGTTAACTACAGTACTAACAGTACTAGTTTATCTGTTAGAGTACAGTACCTATGGACATACATGTAGAAAATTAGGAATTTTACAGGGGTCACTATTATAACAATTAAGAGTGCATAAACAATATAATCAACTCCTAAAGTGTCTTCAGCGCAACCCGAGATGCTTTCAATAAGCCTATAAGTTGCTATAAAAATAAATTATAACTGGATTTTCTACTGAATGACACATTATAATCTGGACTGCACATGTATGTGTCTCACAAAGTACTTGTCATCTCACTTCACCAAGTTTGTTTAAAATACTTTCTAACTGCCATCCTTTTCTGTCTATACCACATTGAATGCAATGTGTAAAGTAAATCTCACTGGAAGTATTTGCATGGTGAATTACAGGTCAACACACTAGACACATGCCTTTATATATATAAGAAAAGTTCTACAATCCTTCAAATAAAACGACCAAGCTGCCAAACTGCTTTTCCTCTCCTCTTCTTCATCAGTAAGATGAAACCATACTATTCAAAGGAAAGGTGTTGATTATTACACGCTGATCGCTTACGGTTTTTGTACAGGAATGACTCCAGTTTCCAATCCCATGTAGGGAATAAATAATCTATGGTAACACATACTGGTTGTACCGGTTTGAGCAGGATAATTGTGCAATAATAAAATCAATAGTTGTTGTGCTTTGAAATGTGCCAGGCCTCTTCAAGGTAATAAGAAGTATGACAAGTCAGTGCCCTATTGTATTGTATGGTAGAACCAGCGGGTGATGTACTCACCTCTACCGGGATTTCTACCGAAGACAGGCAGAAGTACGCTTCTGTTGTGGGGAAATTTGCGACTACTTCAAAGTGTGTCCTAATGTTATACTGGAAAGAGCTAGATTCAACTGACGAAATCAGCTCCGGGTGAGTCTGCTGAACAATACATTACAACCCTATACAACCTAGTTGCAACATGTGAATATGGAGAACTCACAGATCAATTACTGTGCGACAGGCTAGTTGTGGGTATAAGGGACACTGCAATGTCTAAGTGCCTTCAAATGGATGCTGAATTGGACCTCGAAAGGCCAAGAAGATGATTCGTCAGAGAGAGGCGGTAAAAGACCACCATCAGCTACTACAGGATGGTAGGCGGAGTCACGTGGACGAAGTGAGAAAGAAACTAGTAAGTGGTAAGAAGACTGGCACCCACAACCCAGCCCAAGGTGGAGGCAAGACTCAACCTGATCGAAAACCCTGCAAATGGTGTGGCAAGCACCATAACTCTACTGATAAGTGTCCAGCATGCAATGCTACATGTTACAAGTGTCAACGCAAGGGCCACTTCAGCTCACAATGCTTGACGAAGTCTGCTCCAGCTGATGAACTGACTATTGAGACTGTTAATGTTGACCAGTTCCTAGGAGTAGTGAGCAGTAACACAGATTCAGCATGGCTTATTATAGTACAGTTAGAGGACAAGGGAGTCACATTTAAGCTGGACACAGGGGCTGAGGTTACGCCAATCCCTGAAGAAGTTTACAACTCCCTTAAAAGGATCACTTTACACCCACCTTCCAAGTCACTCTTTGGACCAACCCACAGTTTCAAGGCAAACTGCAAGTTGGAGACAGAACTTCAGCAGAAACAGTTTTTGTGATTCACGGTCTTAGAAATAATTTGCTGGGCCTACTAGCTATTAAGTCCCTTCAGTTTGTGTGCCGAGTTGACACAGTGTGTAGTGAGCAGGAGGTCCAACAGAGGTTTCCTAAAGTTTTCAGTGGGTTAGGCTACTGAGAGAACCCTATGTAATTAAGCTGAAAGTTGATGCTAAGCCATATGCCTTGCTTACTGCAAGGAACATCCCAATACCAATACATTATAAAGTACATGATGAGCTGGAGAGAATGGAAGTCATTGGGGGTAATTGCCAAGGTCATAGCACCAGCCCAGTGGTACGCAGGTATGGTAGTTGTACCAAAGAGTACAAGGGCAGTCAGAATATGTGTTGATCTCATACCTCTTAATGAGAATGTATTAAGAGAGCCCCACCCTGCTCCAACAGTAGATGAGACATTAGCTCAATTGTTGGGTGCTACCATATTTAGCAAAGTTGATGCAAATATTGGTTTCTGGAAGATTGTACTGTCAGAGGAATTACAGCATTACACCACCCTCATATCTCCCATTGGTCATTTTAGGAAGTTACCATTTGGGATTACTAGTGCACCTGAGTTGTTCCAGCAAAGTCCTACAAGGTCTAGATGGTGTCTTATGTCACATGAATGATGTGCTTACCTTTGGAGCCACTCATGCAGAGCATGACCACCATCTGTCAGCAGCTCTCAGCTGACTAGAGGAAGCTGGAATCTCTCAATCCTAGTAAGTGCAAATTTGGCTGTAGTTGTGTCAGTTTCCTAGGTCATATTGTTGACAAGTCCGGGATTTAAGCAGATCCCAGTAAGACGTCTGTTATTCTCCAGATGGAGCCTCCCAATAATGTGTCTGAGTTGAGAAGGTTCCTAGGCATGGCCAACCAGCTAGAAAGTTTTCCCCATGCTTAGCTGAGATTAGTCAGCCACTAAGAGAGTTGTTGAACACAAGACGGTCATGGACCTGGGGATCGGATCAGCAAGCAGCCTTCACACAAGTTCAGAAGGAATTGTCTCAGCCAACAGTGTTAGCCCTATATAATCCCAAGGCACCCACCAAAGTGTCTGCAGATGCATCATCTTTCAGACTAGGGGTAGTCTTTCTCCAGCAGTTTGATGACCAGTGGAAGCCAATAGCCTATATGTCTCAGTCAATGACAGAGACCGAATGCTTATACGCCCAAATTGAGAAAAAAGCATTGACTGCCACCTGGGCATGTGAAAGGTTCTCAAACTACATACTAGGAAGAGAGTTTCAAATTGAGTCCGATCATAAACCCTTTATTCCATTACTAATGTCCAAGACACTTGACAACTTGCCACCGAGAGTGTTAAGGTTTCGATTACGGCTGACAAGATCTGCTATTCATGTCCCAAGCAAACTTCTCTTTACAGCTGATGTCTGTTCCAGAGTACCAGTAACAGCAATTAGTGTTGACATTGATTCTATGGCACTACAACAAGAAGTAGAAACCTCTATAGAGAGTGTTACTTCAACTTTACCAGCAACTCAAAAGAGATTGGAAGAGTACAAACAGTCACAGACCCAAGATGCTACCTGTGCCCAAGTACTTAAGTACTGCCAAACTAATTGGCCAGAGAGAGGAAAAGTGTCAGGGAATCTGGTTCCATTTGGAAAGTCAAAGTTTCACTCTCAGTGTGCAACAATTAATTATTGTACAATGAACAGTGATTGTATTGTTGTTCCCCTCTCATTACAGAATGAGACACTGCAGCAACTTCATGAGGGACATCAGGGGATACAGCGGTGCAAGCTGAGAGCAGACATCTGGTGGTGGCCAGGTATCTCTAGACAAATAAAACAGATGATTCAGAATTGTCATACTTGTGCTAAAGAGGTGAACTATCGTAAGTAGCCAACTGAGTTACTTAAATTTCCCAGGCAAGTGGAAGGTTCTGATTTATTTGAGTTAAGAGGTGTTCACTACTTACTAATTGTCGACTATTTTTCATGCTTCCCAGAAGTAGTTAAGATGTCAATCACCACATCAACTGCCATCATAGCAGCCAATATTTGCAAGACATGGCTTCTCTGAAGTACTGTGTAGTGACAATGGCCCTCAGTATGCTTCATTGGAAATGGCTGGATTCCCCTCTACAAATAGTATTCAACATGTTACCAGTAGCCCCCATCACACCCAGAGTAATGGTATGGTGGAGAGGTTTGTACATACTGTAAAACAGCTACTGAAGTGTTCTGAAGACTTGAACCTAGCTCTACTCACTTTTCGGGCAATACCTTTACCTTGGTGTAACCGTAGTCCTGCCGAACTGTTGATGGGGAGATGTATCAGAACAAGCTTGCTCCAGACTGACAAACAGCTCACTCCACAATGGCCTTACCTTGAAGAGTTTCGAAAGAGTGACCAAGCACTCAAGAAGCGACAGAAGAAAGACTTTGACCATCATCACCGTGTACATGAACTGCCAGACATTCCTGACAATACTAAAGTGTGGGTCACCTCAGGAGAGACCCCAATACAAGCACAAGTACAGTCCTCAGCTGGTGCTCCGAGATCTTATGTTATAGAGACACCAACTGGCAATGTCAGACGGAATAGAAGTCAATTGAGAAATGTACCTGATGTACCACATCTCACAAGGACTGAGTCCACAACTCCAGAACTTAGTAGAGTCATGACTCGTACATGAACCGGTACACAGATTCATCCTCCTGATCGACTGAACCTGTGAGGGGAGATGTGGTATGAACAGACTTTATGCATACATGTTATTCCAATGATGTAATGTATGTTATGTAACAATACTAGTTGTACCGGTTTGAGTGGGATAATCGTGTGATAAAATCTAATCCAAAACAGCCAAGCTGAAAAAAAGAGTGCGGCCCTCAAAAAGGCTATGGTGAAAAAGATGTGAAATCCAACGTGGCGGCCAAGAAATGGCTGTGATGGTAGGTTAATGGTAAAAATTTTAATAACGACAATTCAGGTGAATTTTGTGCCAAGACCAAGCGGCACCAAAATTCACCTGAATTGTCGTTATTAAAATTTTTACCATTAACCTACCATCACAGCCATTTCTTGGCTGCCACCTTGGATTTCACCATAGCCTTTTTGAGGGCCGCACTCTTTTTTTACAGCTTGGCTGTTTTGGATTAGATTTCACTTCATTTTGTATTTGTATACCCCCATGGGGCTTTTTAAACCTATCTTTTTTTTTCTTTACCACAGGAAGAAGAAAAGATGAAGCAGATGTTAAATACTTTAAATATTTCTGATTTTATTAGTAAATGTACAAATTATATATATAATACATATATTTATTACAGAACTCTCTACATGATTGTTTCTTTGTACAAGGTGACTTCTTCTTGCTGATCTCTCTACAGGATGATTTGAATTCTGTACAGGTGATTTGTTTGCAGCTGAACTCTCTACATGATGGTTTCTTTGTAGCTGAACTCTCTACAAGGTAACTTCTTCTAGCTGATCTCTCTACAGGGTGATTTGTTTGTAGCTGAATTCTTTACAGGGTGATTTGTTTGCAGCTGAACTCTCTACATGGTGGTTTCTTTGTAGCTGAACTCTCTACAGGGTGACTTCTTCTAGCTGAACTCTCTACAGGATGATCTTTCCATTGCTGAACTCTCTACAGGTTATTTGTTTGCAGCTGAACTCTCTACATGGTGGTTTCTTTGTAACTGAACTTTCTACAAGGTGACATCTTCTAGCTGATCTCTCTATAGGGTGATTTGTTTGTAGCTGAACTCTCCACAAGGTAATTTCTTCTAGCTGATCTCTGTACAGGGTGAATTGTTTGTAGCTGAACTCTCTACAAGGTAACTTCTTCTAGCTGATCTCTGTACAGGGTAATTTGTTTGTAGCTGAACTCTCTACTGGTGATTTGTTTGCAGCTGAACTCTCTACATGATAGTTTCTTTGTAGCTGAACTCTCTACAAGGTACCTTCTTCTAGCTGATGTCTCTACAGGGTCACTTGTTTGTAGTTAAACTATCTACATAATGGTTTCTTTGTAGCTGAACTCTCTACAAGGTAACTTCTTCTAGCTGATGTCTCTACAGGGTCACTAGTTTGTAGCTGAACTCTCTACATGGTGGTTTCTTTGTAACTGAACTCTCTACAAGGTGACTTCTTCTAACTGATCTTTCTACAGGGTGATTTGTTTGTAGCTGAACTCTCTACAGGTGATCTTTTGCAGCTAAACTCTCTACATGGTGGTTTCTTTGTAACAGAACTCTCTACAAGGTGACTTCTTCTAGCTGAACTACGCAGTTGAACTCCCTACAAGGTAACTTCTTCTAGCTGATCTCTCTACAAGGTGATTTGTTTGTAGCTGAACTCTCTACAGAGCGATTTGTTTGTAGCTGATCTCTATACAGGTTCTTGTTTCTAGCTGATCTTTTGAATTCTTTTCAGGGTGACTGCTCTATTAGGTTGACTGCTCTATTAGAGTAGCTTGATCTAGCACTTTCTACACCAAGTTGGATTTCATGTTATAACTCTGTGGCTTTAAGTCTGATTCTTCTACACCATTGAAGAGCCTTTCTCTAAGATGATTACTCCATCTGTACAGCGAATTTCAAAGCATTACCCCAAGCGGTTTTCTGGTAGGCGTAGCAAGTAGTCGTTTTTTATTAGCTAATCTCGATTGTGTAATTGTTACACAGTGTTGGTTTTTTCGTTGTAGCTTCCTGGTTTTTAGCTAGATTTCTTTCAAACCACAAACGGTTTGAGGTTCAATAGTTAACCTATTCACCCACCAATTTTCAGCTTCTTCCCATAAGAGGTTTACCCTGTAGGCGTGACAAAATATTGGTGTTATTTTTCGTGAATAATTGCTAATAACTCTTTGCCTATTTATCGTATTCCAGCCAAAGTTGGTACAGAGATGCGCCTTTATACCCCCCTACTGTGTGCCAAATTTCAAGGCAATAGAATTAGGCATTCATGTTTTATAGCAGTTTTTGTAAGTGTGTGAAAAGAGGAAGAAAAAAAAGAAGAAAAAAACAAAGAAACTAAGCCAATTTTTGAAGTCACATATCTCAGGAACGCTTGAAGCGATTTCGCTCAAATTTGGAATGTGGAGTACTGAAGTTGGAGGGTGTGTCCACAGCAAAAATCGTCTTGTTTCATCAAGGCAGCACAGAGCTACGGAGGTGCGAAAATTGTGTTTTTGTTCTTCCTGTCAATATACTCATGGGTGTTGCGTGCCGGCTTCTTGGACCGCACGACACACTACCATGTGTCTTGATCAATAATTGTTGTATAATCTGACAGCAATTGAACTGGTGTCAAAGGCAATATAAGTTCTGTCTGATAAAGGCAGAAAAATTTTTATCAATTGGACTTATTGCAACCTGCACCACTGAAGAAACCTGACACTGAATACAGCGATGACAGTGATAAGGACAAGGGTGCCAAGGTGAAGTTAAAAAATTGCCTCGTAAGAAGACACGTTGGCTGTTGCTCATTGGGGAGAAGATAGATGCACAAGTGCCGCAACATGTCAAGGAAACATGGTTTAACCATTAACACCTCAGTGGTAATCATTGCTGGCTGGTTGATGGCCCATGATGCAAATCAGCTGCCTGATAATGGTGGAAAGATTGAACTGACAAATGAGTAGGGAAAAATGTGTTAAAACAAAATGGGTTATGTGAAGTGGAAGGCTTGTAGCATAGCAAAAGTTGATGCTGAACGTTTGAAAAGTTGAAAGAAGACTTTTTATGGGAGATTAAAAATATTGTTACCATTCATGAGATTCCTGATGAGCTTATCTTGAACTTTGCTCAGACAGCTTTGAAATATGTCCCAGTTACACCTTGGACCATGGCAGAAGAAGGAACTAAAGGGTAGACATAGTTGCTACAGATGATAAGAGACAAATAGCAGTGGTGTTTTGTGGTTCAATGACAGGAGATTTTTTTACCACTTCAATTGGTTTATGAAGGAAAGACTGATCGACCAGTATGATTTCCATTAATATGACATGTCACACATTCAGACAACTATTGGTCAAACAAAATAACAATGAAGTGATACCTTGAGAAGATTTTAATTCTCTATGTGAATGAAAAGAGAAATGAATTGAAGTTATCAAGTGACCACCCAGCTTTTATTGATCTTCAACAATTTTTTCAAGGCTCAAATGACATCCTCCATTCTCCAGCTACATATTGGATAGTCAAAATTAGATGTTGTTTTGCAATTGCATGGATTAGCTACAGCCCCTGGATGTGGCAGTATAAATAAGTCTGCTAAAGACTTTTTACATTTGCAGTTTCAGGACTGGTAGCCAAGATTTTTTTTTACATTCACCCCCCAAGTCTCCGAGGTGGTTCCAATTGATAAGAGATATAAAGCCATTAAGTGTCCAGTAGATGGAATTGATATTCTCCTATTTTAAGGGTTCGTATTTTAAGGGTAGGCCCAGTATTGTTTGTAATGGGTTCAAGGAAGTTGGCATTAAAAACTGCTTTTCTGCATAGTTACGCTGTAATACATTTTAGTTATGCAGTACCAGCTTAATGGCAAGATTGCTTCTTAGAAGAAGCAACCTTGCCATTAAGCTGGAAAGAAGCTACAATAACACCAATATTTAAAAAAGGTGACAAAAAGCTCCCAAACAATTATCGCCCTATTAGTCTAACTGCCATCTTCTGCAGACTTTTAGAAGCCATCATCAGAGACAAGATAATGTCATATTTTGCATCTAATGATTTCTTTAGTAATGAACAGTTTGGATTTAGAAGCAAAAGATCCTGTGAAACTCAATTGTTGAAAATTATAGAACATTGGAGTAGAGTTATTGAAGATGGTACAAGTATTGATGTAATCTATTTAGATTTTCAAAAAGCATTTGACAAGGTGCCACATAGATGTTTAATGACTAAATTGAAAGCTTATGGGATTCAAGGTAATGTGCTTAATTGGTTAGAAATTTTTTTGTCAAACAGAAAACAGAGAGTCTCAGTTCGTGGATCTTATTCTGACTGGACTAATGTAATTAGTGGCATTCCACAAGGTAGTGTTTTAGGACCTACCCTTTTCATCATATATGTTAATGACTTGCCAGATGCTTTACTAAGTTTCTCAGGTCTGTTTGCTGATGATACCAAACTATATCGTCCTATCATTTCACCTGTTGATACTGATCTGTTGCAACAGGATTGTGCTTGAGTGGTGTGGTACTTGGTTGTCATTTCTAAACTTCCCTAAGTGTAAGCATATGGGTATTGGCCCCAAATCTACATCCAGGCAGTATTACTTTTACATAAACAATGATGCACACCCTATTAGTACTGTTCAAGAGGAGAAAGATTTGGGTGTCACATTTGATGAAAATTTACATTTCAAGACACAAATAATACACAAAGCCAACAATGTGTTAGGCACCAGTAAACGAAACTTTAGTTCCAGAGATCCTGTTGTAATACGATTACTTTACACCACACTTGTAAGACCAATTGTAGACTATGCCTCTACCATATGGAATCCTCAGCATTTGGAACATATCTGTGAGCTGGAAAATATTCAAAGAAGAGCCACAAAGTTGATATCTATCCTTCAAAACTTACCCTATTCTGACAGACTACAAAGCCTCAATTTACCTAGTTTATCTTACCGTCGAAATCGTATGGACTTAATTATGACGTATAAAATTTTGAATGGAGCAGTATTAGTAGATAAAGAATATTGTTTTTACAATGAACACCAGTTACAGTACTAGATCTAATGGATTTAAGATTTATAAGAAATTTAATAAGACTTCAATACGACGCTTTGCCTTTTCACAGAGAATAATTAATAACTGGAATTTTTTACCCTATGAAATTGCCACTTCTCCCAATGTACTAAGTTTTAAGACTAATTTAGATCATTTTTTGTATAATCAACATTTTTCATTTGTATGATTTAATTGAGATTGGTTTTATAAGACTCTGTCTTCTTTTTGACCAATTATACATAATTATATAACCAAGTACTAAGAATAATACGAAACGCGGTTAAAATTACGTAATAAATAAATAAATAAATAATTAAATAAATAAATAATTAATTAATAATTAATGTTTGAGAAAACTACGAGGCCTAGAGACATGAACTAACCGGGGATAGATTCGCCTGTGAATGAAGGCACAAACGTATAATCGTCGCTCCTGTTTGTGCTGATGACTTGACCATACGTGTAATTCTATATAACGCCCAGTACCACACCCTTGCTTAATTACTTACATATTGCGCGAAGAAGATTAGTGATGCCCGTGCAGGAGAGCCAGAAGCCACTTGTGTAAACAAGAAGATTACAGAAGCCACTTGTGTAAACAAGAAGATTACAAGTAAGTTTTTATGTTTGTAACATCTCAAGTCTCCATGCCAGCTGCCAGTGGATTCACTGATTCATGTAAATAAACAATACAAGAAAACATTAAACTGACATATGCCACGCTCTTTACAATAAGCTTACAGTTACATATAAAATACAAGTAAACAATTTTGTCTTGTGCAGCTGGCATGGCGAACTTTCTTTGTGTTGGTGTCAGGCAATTCAATACGTGCTTAATCTTTTTTGCCTTCACCTGGCGTAGCTACTAGGCTCTAGTGGCTTGGCTGTCTTCCTTTATCTGGTTCATCTGGCTTGCATACGCCTACAGCATTGTGTAGCTATCTCCTGAAAGTTGTGTATGCATAACTATGGTGTGTCACCCATCACTGTGCCATTGCTACATCACTGATGAACCTTACTTAGCTCTAGTTGATGTTGATATGCATTGCTGTATATTGGCTAATAATTTTTATCTGCATGGTGATGTTGCCTATAATGTATTGCTGCATACAATACTGCAATAATGTATAGTTCTTTCCTGTATGTTTTGTATACATATACTTTGTACACATCACTGTGCCATTTATACCACACCAATGATGTACTGGCACTTAGCTACTGGTGGCCTTTAGTTACGATGCCACTATAGTGTTATATCTGTCACTACTGTGACATATTGAGTTGATTTGGGGATAATGCATTCACCACCTAATAGCCTCACCGGGGGGCTGTCACGTTGGTGTATGTACTTGGTTATATGTGACGCGGTCCTAGTAATAATAATAATAATAATAGTAGTTGTAAATTATGTACATGTCATCCAACACAATATGAAAACAATTTCAGATTACTGTCTGTATCCTACCTATACACTAACATTATGTTTACCAATAAATTTCCATTCCTGAGTATACAACAAAAAATTAATACTTATTTAGTACAACATATGTGGCAACAGTTATACTGATGGGAAGAGAGAAAAGTGGTCTGCATTAAGGCAGCATACTAAATGAACCCTCATATCTCCTAGTTGCTTCAATTTCAATTTACTTGGATAAAGTCTATGTGCAATGGCTGTCATAAATGCGAGGGCATAAACCCAACGATCACTATCACCTTTCTGCTTTTGAGAACGCGCGACCCTTTACTCTAACCTTCTTGGAGTCACACTGAAAAAGATTAATGATAACATCATTTGTCTCTTAAGTTTATTACAGCAATAAAAGTCCTACACTTTAACCTCTCCAAGAGTACAGTCTATAGTTGACCCAACAATCCAGTGATGCCTATGTGTAAGTTGCAGCTTGTTCATACCTATAAGATGATTCTACCACTTCAAAATTTCTCCAAGCACCACTCAACTAAAGCAGCAGAAAACGAAGCAGTTAGGGCTTGCCACTTACTATATACACAGCACCACCGTACATACTAAGAAGACCGGTACTAGTTTGACCAAATCATCTGCCAGCATGAATTACAATGATATATACAGTGGAACCTCAGTTATCCAAACCCCAGGGTAGTCCATAAGTCTGAAAAGTCTATATCTCTGAAACTGTGCGTAAATATCATAAAGAACATTTGTGACATAATTTTAGAAAACCATCGATATACACACATTTATTTTTATTGGTTCTTTGTTGTCTACAGGGACAGAGGAATGGACTGGCTATGTTTCAGCTTCATGAGTTAAGCAGTGTGGGAAATACAGCAGTAGACAGCCGGACAAATGAATACAGAAGACATCGAGAAAATAATCTACAGGCACTTATATAAACCATCATAACTTACTGATACAATGGCATACGGAGTTGAATCTTCGCTCATTGTTTTTGCCATGTATTTGTGGTATAGTTTTTGCCAAAGGTATTCCTCTGTGATCTGGACGGAAGGCAAATTCATTGAAGAAAGATCACCGTAAATTCTTTTGTCTAAACAAATGTCTGTAACTCAGAAACCCACCTGTGTATGAAGGATTTTTGAACTCCCTATGAATAGGGGAACCCAATGATGTCTAGGATTTATCCACTGGAATGTCAATTCACTAACCAGCAAGGCAATAAAAACTTGTGTAAATTCTTTCTGGAGCTTGCATTTTTTACCCATTGTTTTTAAATGCATTTTATTACAAAAGTACTATTGTGCATAGATCAATGGTTTTCTAAAATTAGGTCACATTTTAAAATTTAGTAATGTCAACTATCCTAATAGTACAGTCACTACTCTAATAGAGCAGTCATTTCTGTAGTTTGGTTAACCAAGAATCCGGATAAGTGGGGTCCGGATAACTGAGGTTCCATTGTATTTATTTTATTTATGACTGGTATAGTGAAGGCACTTTTAGTAACTATCCAATACTGCCAAGGCAGCATGAAAGTATTATGAAGCTGGTTTCTTTCCATATTGTCAATAATAGACTTTGGATTCAGAATTTACCTATGGAGCACCTGCCTCCTATAGCAAGCCAACCTTCTACTGTAGATAAACTACAGTTAGCAGTGGAATGTACATATAAGGTGAATGGAATGATTGTTCCTGTTCATGTGTGAAGTAGTGTATGGTCTATTAGAATATCGTTATGAGCTTCATTTATCCAAGTAATTTCACCAAATATTTCATGTAGTGCTTAGGTAATGAAGATTCACCTGTACTTACACAAATCACACTTTTATAATTGCTATACATAGCTACTTTACCTCTTAGGTACTATCTGATACTCACAAAACTGAGTGAAATCTTAATTCAAAAATAGCTTGACCATACAATAAGCATGCATCCATGCATGGAAGTAAAAGTAACTGGTAACTAAAAATGGGTTGATATCTTAGCTGCCTTTTTGTACTACTTTGTTTCTTGTTGTTACAGCATTTAAAATCAAATGTAGTACTGTTGGTGTTAGTTCGTATACACTAGGGTGTTATTTTTGGCATAAAAATGGTATTAATAGCATACTGAACTTTATCTAATCTGTTTCTTATGTTTTAGTGCATACTGAACCTTACACACAATGTTCAACACAGGCTGCAGTTATTCAGAAGGCTTTAATGATAGCTCTGCTGGAATAATCACCCTTCCCTGTGGATTAATGTTTGTTTACACATATATGGGTGAAAGTTACCACTGACATGACTCAAAATTCAAGTCCTTTGTACATAACTGTATGGATTAGGTAACCGTATGGATTAGTGGTTGTACAATTATAGCTGCTATGGATCATTTAAGTGGACAAAGAAGATGTAAAGACCTGCTGTGGTGCTTGGCTAGTGCCCACGAAAGTATATATAAAAGTGACTGATAATTAAAATAGTTGGTATCCAAGAATAAATTTTATTAAATTTTAACATTAGTGTTCTATAGTCTACATTCCATGTTAATTTGTTATAATTCTAATTGGCTAGTAATATTGCCACCTTGGTGAACAAATCAATAACCAAGTTTATAACTTACAGTTAAGGTAAAGTACTATAGTACCCAACCTCATGCTACCCTTTAAGTAGAGTAAAAGGATGTTAGCAGGGTTTGTGGAACAGTAAAAGTGCAATGTGAAGCAATTACACATTCACCACATACAAGTGCAAGCTATCTGTTGGTGCCTGGTTAGAAAGATATCACAAGGTAACAAACCCTAGATCTTTTTCTTTGCACGTGAGTAGGCATTTTATTACATGAACAGTTTGTGCTTTATAAAGTCTGCACCATGGCCTTCAACTCATTGTAGGGGATGAATGGAAGCATGCATGTGTATTATATGTATATGTGACCGGATCTGCAAGAACCCCATATATTAGCACATTTTCGAATTCCATTTTAATTACATTTTCTTTGTCTAGTTAGCCAAAGAATGGCCAACCGAAGTTTAGCTCTAGAAGCCAAGAACTTTCAAAGTTACAAATGCTACAAAGTGGCAACAGTAGAAAAATCAATTTGCACAGTGACGATATGGAAAATAAACAACAGGCTCTTAAATAAATGTTCATAACTTTTGAATGCAGCCCTCTACCAAGATGCAATTATCACCATCGGATTCTCCATTAATAGGCAAATCCATTGCTGGGTAAGTTTTGTCTTCCAGGCCTTTTCTACAAGCTGGGCGAAGGTAAAAACGTGAGAAAAAAAACAATGACGAACCGCTCGTCCAACGTATGGAAAACTAATGCTCATATCTTCTCTCACCTTTGGAGTACTGACAAGAAACAAAGATTTTCGAAAATCTCTTGCTTTGGGGATCACAATGCTACCATAGTATCTGCTGTTATCACCTTTATCGTGAAACAAGCGTTCAAAAAATTTACAGATGTTTTTTGATTTCATAATTGTTTCACCTATTGTGCTTATTGCATCCTACTGTAAAAGTAGGCTTGCGCTAACATATGGGATTCGGTCACATATAGTAGTGTAGATACACTCATGTACTGGCATGATAAATTGACAGATGGTCAGACAGACAGCATTTGTGACTGGACCAATGAAAAGAGGTCTTATAGCCTTTTCAATTGCATGTACCCGATAACCCATAACTTGACTTGTGAATAAGGTACCCGCTATAGAAATTTGGTCACTTTACACCTCAAACACAGCACTATTGTTTGGTGTAGTTTTAAGGTGATAGGTTAAAAACATTAGGAGTTATAACATGGATATTTGGTAAGGAACCCCTTTTCACAGATCCAGTCACATTTCAGCTTATACATGTACATCAAAACATCAGTATTTTAAAAAGTCAAGTATGGATCCATGCACTAATAGGTTCTGAAGTAAGAGACATGGCTCTAAGTAATAATTTTTAAAAACAAAAACTATGTAAGTTTTATAGAGCAGGGTCATTGCCTTGTATTATGTACCATGAAGCCAACTACAGTGGAATCTTGATTATCCAAACTAACTAGGGGGGAAAGATGTTCATATTAGGGGTAAAACGAATATACCGGATATTTGAATTTATATTCAATTTGAATTCGTTTGAGACAATTTTGCAATTCGAAACATCAAAGTTGCTAGTAAGGATGGCAGACACTAGTAATGAGGAATCTTCATCAGTCTCTACAAACGATCTGTGAACCGAGTAGTTTGCATGGCAAAATGAGTACCAGCAATGAAAAACCTTTTCGCTCACTACAAACAAATAGAAAGCCTCTTTATGCAATTCCATAAAATGCTAAGTTACGAGAAGCCATACAACTGCACATGTAAGTTGCTATGGACCTTATCTGAAATGACGTCATAATTGACAAAATGGCCGTGTTTAGTGTGGGCACTTCGTACGTAATCACTAAAATAAGCTTTGTTTGCTAATTTCACGACATGGAACTATTGGATAATAAAGGAAAAAGGCTAGTTAGCGTGATGTGGTAATGCAAAATAGTCCCATCAGACAAAACCAGACTCAAGTTTGCTATCGACGCAAAACCACGTGCATTTGTCTTGTAATTAAGTATGTATGTCTCACCTTGCCCCTTGCTGCAGTATGTAAACGTTAACCTAGCGAACGCCATCTCTCCCAATACCCTCTGTACAAAAGTTCCCACACTATTGGCCGCCATTTTGTGCTTTGACGTCATTGCGGATAAGGTCCATTAATGTTAAAATATTCTTACCCAGTCGAGTACCTAGTACACTTTAAGATAAGAACTTCACCACAGGAAAACTTTAAACTGATAATCTGTGTATAACGGCCATCTAATCAAAACACCGAATAATTTGGACAAGGGAGCATGTATTAAAATATTTGTGGTGCCTAATTGTCTGGGTTGCGTAATAGAGGCCATACCACCATGGGTAACCAGATACGTATGGTTGTGCTATATATGTAATAGTTGTAATACACCCATTCGGTTTGTATCTGATTTGTAAACACTCCACCCTCGGGCCACAGGCCCGAGGGTGGAGTGTTTACAAATCAGATACAAACCGAATGGGTGTATTCTCACTGATTTGTGGTATGGGGCGTACGCAGATCAAAAGGCGACCATTTGTAACGCAGAAGGAGCATGAACGCAAGGCTAATATTGGCTACCGCTGAGCACTGTGTACAAGGAACAATTTTACTCATTAATTACTGTCTTGATGGTTAGTTAATTCATTGTTAGCTAGTTTGAGAGCACGAGGCGCCATCATCGATGCCAATCACTCCAGTCATTGTACAGCTTCCAAATCATTTAGACAGGTGTAACTGAAGTGTCTGATATTCATTGTTGAGTGGTGCAGCGCTATAATAGTCTTGGTTAGCTTAATTTATTGGCGAACGAGCATGTGGTAGATTACCGGGCTCAGCCCAGTGGTTGTACTGCTTCCCATTCATTCAGACGAGTGCAGTGTTGTGTGTTCATTCGTTCCAGAGCGATTTACCTCCTTGTCAGTCCTGGACATTATTAGCCTTGCATTGTGACTTCCTGTGTTGGTCTGGTGTTTGGTTTCGTTTGAAGTCTTTGAACTAATTAGTGGCCAGACTGTGTGGCCAAAAGGAGGTACTTAGCCATGCTACAATTATTTGTAAATCGGTTTATAACTGATTTGTAACACTGGCTGCAGCCTTTGATTTGCCCACGCACCATACTACAAATAGCAAGTTACATCACTTCTGTTATCTAAATGTTAAGAATAATACATCATGCAGTAGCTACTGTAGCTAGTTTTATTTCACAGAATATACAATAATTGGACAGGTATAATCAGTATCAACTCTTTTAGGTACAGATTAATTGGATTTCAGTACAACTGAAAAATCCTTATTGGTACACCTCAGTAGCTAGCTACATCATCAGACACTTCTACTTCATTTCAAAAGCCATGCACCTACTGAAGATGTTTGGTATACAAATAATAAGAAATAGCACATGATTATACACTGTATTTCAGTATTATACTGTACAATAGAATATTCGATTATTCGTTCTTGACTAAAAACATCTGTTCTCTTTCATTTAGAATATTCGTTTTAGCCCTAGTTCATATAATCAGATAGTACATAAAATTAAACAACCATACACTCTAATAAAGCATACAATTGTTGACAAAATGCAGTCAATTGGGTGTTCAGATATTCAAGTGTTTGGTTAATGCTGCTCCTCCGCGCCAAAGGAGGGGGTCCCAACTCTACATATCAACAGGATTGGCCTCTGGTGCTGGTCGGCACTGGAAGTAAATACGTCACGATGATGGGCAGTAGTTAGTATATCTGGCATGCAATATCCTTACCCTGTGTCATGTACTGATGAATCACTCTATAGTACTAGCTATATCCTTGTTGGCTTGGGTGATGCCAAGCCCAATGGGGGGAACCCCCCCATCACCCAAGCCTGTGCGCCCCCCGCTCTTTGTGCTACCTAGCCACGACCCACGTACCGCATGTCGACACGCACGTCGTGTACGGACTTGATTAACCAACCATGCAACTGAATTGTTGTTCGACTTTCCAGACAAAATCCGATAATGAGTATGCCTACCAAACGCCCACTCGCCAAACTCTGTATTATTGATTAACTATCCAGTTAATATCAAAGAATGAACATGTCAACGTGACTATATCTCGGACTATACTGATCCATTATTATTTCTTTTTAATAATGAACGTTATAGCACTAATGTACCTATACAACAGCTAGCTACACAGCTACAGTATACAACAAATAGCTATACACAAGACCAGTAAAGGTTACATAGCTATGCCTCCATCACGTACGGAGTAATGTCCCAGCTACCACCTGAAGTGTACTCTGTGGCGTTCTAATGTAGAGAAGGTAAGCTGAACTCTCCCATCGTCCCAAAGTTCGGATCAGTGAGTCCTGAATTCTGACCTTTGCTGCTGTTGTAGCTGCGCCAATCCGAAAACTATGGCCAGCGTATGACGAAGCATCAACTCCCCCTGTGTTCAGAGCGACTCTTACTGCAGAGACAAAATGTTCCCGAGTCAAGCCCTTTCCATCGCTAAACTTGAAGAGGGGGCCCGGTCCTGCCCCTTGCAAGGCTAGGTAGTGCAGGATTGCGCTCACAGGGCATATATCCCTTGATGTTGCTCCGAGATACACCCTTACTCCTTGACGTAAAGGATCCATTTTGGATGCCTTGATGTTTACCTCCACATAGCTTGGCTTCACCCGGCTAACAACTCGGACGCCCTCCAGAGATAAATTAACTTGTGGGTCGTAGCTAGCATCTGATGATATTACAACCTCACCGCATCATAGGAAGCCGAAAAAGCACATGCACGCTGCAGCCCACAGCATTGCCCCATTCCTATCTGTCGAAGGAGACCATGACCTCCACATCACCTTCAATAGGTCCGGTGTTATCGGTAGCCTTGTTCTGGGTGGACCCCCAGTAACCCTATTGATACCCCTAATTATATATCCCAGCTGAGGCATATCGCTCATTCGTGGATCACGAAGTCCCATACTTATCTGGGCGTGCCTCACCGCTGCCATGCAGTTCTTGATTGTGCCCCCTTTCAGTCCTTCCTTAAACAAGTATGCTGCGAAAGGTGACAACAACTGTTCATTCACAGGAAACCGAAAGCTTACATGATACAAATTACAAAATGTTATAAAATGCTTACTCCCTGACTGATAGTTCCTGGATGTAGATGGGGCCAAACCGTTTATAAACAGCTGCTGAACCGTTGTGTCCAACTCACTGATCTCCAATCGATGTGTTGGTCCAGCAAGAGTGCTGCCAGACTCCTCGGAATGACAGTTTGACAGACTCTTCCAGCATTGCGGACCTGAGATAAGAACCAACTGATGTTATTTCTGGACATTGCATCTTCCCAAGTGTTCTGGACCCCCGATGTACTGTATGCACTGCTTGCAGTGTAAATTGAAAACGTGCCCTGGCAAAAAACAGGCATCTTAGCAGGTGCATCATCGGCGCTGCCTTGCTGTAGTCCGAGTTTACTACTGCGACTGTTCCCATGTTGTCACAATGTATGATCACATTTGACTCCTCCCAATGCCTTCCCCAGACAGCCGTTGCCAGTACAATCGGGAAGAGTTCCATCCACAGAATACTCTCCTCTACTGATTCTGCACCATCTGGGGTGCAGTTAGACCACCTCCACTGTAACCACTCCTCCTGCGATGGGGCTACAGCTCCACAGCCAAACGAACCTGACACGTCTATCCAGATGTGGTGCTCACGATGGCCCTGCTCAGTAGGGGTGATGATAGCTGTGCCATTCCAGGAACTCATAAACGTCATCCACCACATGAGGTCAGCCTTGAATTCCTCATTTAACCGGATGTGATAATATGACTTTCGAAAACCCGCTAAGAGTTCTATCAGGCAGCGGGTGAAGGTTTTCCCTGGCTTCACCACCTTGCTCGCATAGGCCAGTTGACCATGTAGACTTTCCAACTCCTTCTTTTGGCAGTCTGTTCTATCCAGACAACTGGCAACTGTCTGCTGTAACTCCCACAATTTTTCTTGGGGGAGCCTGAGCTCCAATGCTGCTGAGTCAATCTCAAGACCCAAAAAGGTTAAGCATGCCATGGGTCCCTCCAGTTTCTCCCATGCCACCGGAAGACCGAGGAAATCGAACATCTGGAGTAGTATGGCAAGAGCCACGGCACAATCATCGCACCCTGGGGGGCCAATTAGAAGAAAATCATCCAGGTAGTGAATGATAAACCTCACTCCCTGCTGTCGTATGATCCATGTCACCACATCTGCCACTGCTGTGAATGTCTTGGGGGCTGATCACAGCCCGAAGGGCAAGGCTGCATCTATGAAGAGTTTGCCATGCCAGATCATTCCCAGCAAATCACGGTCCGCTGGGTGCACTGGTATAGCCCTATATGCCTGGCGTATATCCACCTTAGCCATCAGCGAGCCTCTTCCCATAGCTGCCACCCCTTGGACAGCATCCTCCACACGAACATATACTAGAGAGCACCAAGGTATGCCAACCCCGTCATTAACACTTTTGCCCTCCAGAGAAGACAAATCCACAATTAGTCTCCACTTTCCCGGGGTGCTCTTTGGTACCACCCCAAATTGACTACGGTGAACATGGGAGAACTGACCTGGATCCAGAGGACCCAGTACCCTGCCTTCCCGACACTCTGACGCGAGGTACTCCGATATCACCTTCGGGTGTTCCTCCGCTGAAGGCATATTGAGCCTTGACGGGGCCTGCAGGGGTCTGCTCTGGTCGAAGCCCAGTCTGAAGCCATTTCTAATCCCATCAACCACATAGCTTCGGAACTGCTGATCTGGGTGCCGCCTTAGGAACCTGTCCCACTCCCACCAGTGTAAAGGAGTCACAACCCTGCACAGTTCCTGTGGAAGTCTCAATGGGCTCAACGGACGACAGGAGTCCAAGGCTTGTAAATCTTCCATGTACTGGTAGCCCTCTACGGAGACAATTAGGGGCTATTGACTCTATCCCATGCCCCAGTCTCTCACCAGACAACAGCCCACCAACTGCTCACTTGCTCTAACCTAAGCACATGCATTCAATGGATTAGCTACAGCATCAAATAACCAGGCTGGCAAACAACCACACTGGTAGCACAGTCCACAGTTGGATGAGGCCTCTTACCAGCTGGTGAGAGACTCCACTAGGTAATAATTCTGATTAAGCATTTAATAAAAACACACAGCGGTTGCTACATAGGAATAGAGCTGAGTTTGACCTGAATCACAACAAAATTATGACATAGTTCAATTAGACTGGAACCAACCACCTTGGTGGTGTGACCCTTGGCTGGCGGCCCGACAGAGTACTGCTGGGTGGTTTCCACCGCAGTTGCTGCATACATGTGTATGCCGACACTGCCGGAAATGACACTCCTGCCTGTTCCAGGCTCTGCACACTTGACCAGTTGGTTGTATCGGCTGGGAGGCCTGGGGGTGGCTAGCAGTCTGCCTTGACGACAGGGACTGAACCATTGCCTCCAAAGCCCGCAGATGACTCGAGCCCTCCTGCTCTGGATCTCCAAGCCCACAGTCTTCAGTTCTGTGTGTAGCTGCCAAGCACAGTTCGCAGCGATGGGCTTGCCTATGCAGACCATTGAAACAGATGTAGTGTAGGGTTCCATTGACCCTTGACCATGCTGTCACACCAGTCGCTGCTGCCTGCCTTCGGAACACTGTATCATAATTGACCCAACTTGTGCTACCAAAGTCCTGGCTAGCTCTAACAATCATGTACATATAGGCCATCAGTTCTGGTATCAGTGAAGGATCATGTGCTGCTCTGACACTCACATAGATTGTGAATGATTGCACCCAGGTAAAGACATCCAAAACCCTCCTGGGTCGCTGCCTCTCTGCCTGACTGTTCCATCTTCCTCTTTGGCTAGCCAATACTCAGGTATCAACTCGCATATCTCAATGAATTCCCCCGTCTGATTCATGCTGCAAGCGTCTCTGGTACTGGGGGAAAACCTTCTCCAACAGAAATCCCTCCGGCATATCCCATCGGCAACTCCCTGCTGAGGTTGCCCACTTGGCTACTACTGGCAAGGCCAGTAGCTGCATTGTTGTCTGGTGTCACGGTCACAATATCTCCAGCTTCTGACCCATTCCGGGGGTTGTTGACCAGCTGCACATGCTGAAGTGTAGACGGGGGCAGTACTCCTAAACAGAGACATGCGACAGTAGGAACCGGGTAGAACTTGACATATCAGCTGTACGACAGCTGTTGCACTCGGGCTAGTACACTTCTCCCTTGGAGAAACATCAGGCCTCGGGCCAAGTTATAAGGCAGGATCACCGAGGGGCACTACTAGTTGCTTGGCTGCTGGGGTACCTGCAGTTCACCAGGTGACCCCCGGGCCTCTAGTCATAAGGTAAGTACATAACGAAGTTGTACATAACGAAATGACAGGCCCCAGCTGCATGGTTGCAGTTGTACATAATCCCCACACCCTTCACCAGGGAGGACCCAAAAGCCTTGAGCCACCCCGTAGACGGCCAAACAAACTGATAGCAACCACGAACCCGCGGGTCTTCTTCGAATGCCCTTGAATGGGGGCCACGGCATAGCGTACCAGGCGAGTGATAACTACAGTGGTTAATGACGTCCCTCCCCGCTCACTGGGGCAGGGAGGGTTGAGTCATCCCGAAAGGGAGAAGGAAGGATATCTCACCTTGGGCAAGCAGTCCTGTTACTCCACCTCCTGATGACGGATGAAGGTTCCCCCACGCTTTCTTCATCAGCTCAGTAATGGTGTCTTGTAAATCGTCAACCCGCACTACATTCACCGCTTGAACACTACGTCCTTCCTGTGCCGGGTCCTGGGTGTGATCCTCAGGCCTTTCTGTGCCTTGCTTCTCCTGATTTGAACCGTTATCTGCCATCACACAAAACGCCAGTGAAAATCCTGCCTAAAACCACGAGGTAACTGATGCGCATGCACAAAAGCAGCTCCCCGTATACTATCATACCTGACGCCAACACCAGACTGTATCTAATCATCACGTGAGATAGTATAAACCGTCGCGTATTAACCTCGGTTAATCCTTTGTATTAACTGGCACTTAATCAGTGTTCAGATAATCAAGGTTCCACTGTAATTTCAAATGCAAATTGTAACATATCTTATACATTCTGGCTGGTTGTGGTACATTTAATGACACATTTTACATGTACCATAAATGTACATGTGGGAACAGTGCTTCCCATTTCTTTTAATGAAAATTGAGGCCAATATCAATATAGTGGGAGTTTAATGTTACCCACATTATGAAAAACACGCATCTAATTTTGCATCTTACAGCAATCAGATGGAAGCAATTTGTCACCTTTGCACCCTATGAGTTGAGTAGTGTTATAGTTAGGTTTAAGTCAAAAGTGCCTTTGGCCATGGTGCGACCTTAAATTATAAAAATAATTATGCAAGTTGTTACATAACTATTAATTTTTAATATAAAATAATTATTAATTTAGTGGCATTTTATACTGTCAACTAATTTATTCCTTCAGACAAGCAGAACTCAATAATGGCTACCACTGCACTTGATTTCTTTACTGTTAGATGATACTTTAGCCCAGAACATGTCTTTTGACACACTGCAGTAAGTTGAGCACTTTATAATTATGACAATGATCCCTACTAGGTTGTAAATTCCTAATGTTTCCTTACAATTGTAGTCACTGCAATACATACGTATGTACACCACCATGCAGTGCAATTACAGTACCCAGTGCTTACCTAATAGATGATTTTGATAGTAGTGACTTCTTGTGTTTCTTATTTTGTTTCTAATAGACAAACAAAATAATGACTAAATACAATCAGACGTGGGGCAAGCACTTAGCTCATACTTGGAGCACTTCGTCAAGCACCTGCGTAAGGGCTCAAGTACAAGAATAAGCACAAATATTTTAAAACAAAATAAAGCACTTATTGCTGAAACCATAATAATTTGAGTGAAACAAAAACTCTTATTATTTTCCATAAGTATTCAATCAATCCATTAAATTCGTATTAGTTAATGTTAATATGACTATCAGCCTGTATGGATTACTAATGTAGATACGTGCATTTCCATCTGTGAGCATCGTAATGTATTCTCAAGCACTTTATCAGTAGACTTCAACACGCTTATAAAAGCTTAAGACTACTTTCAAAGTAAGTATTTATGAGTACAAGTGTTTAAGTGCTTGCCCTATGTCTGAATAAAAATTGTATTCCGTACTTTAAAACTTAATATGGAAGAGCTGTAAGGAGCAACTCTTGGCCAAGGAGCAATTCTTGGCCAAGTACCATCTTCATCCTTCTGTTCTAAGAGTAATATCTGTTGGCACAATAACAATAATAACACAACACATGGATGTATGCCTGTACATATAAACTTGTATAGTTGTACAGTATATGATGTGGATAAAAGGGAATAGATAATATTTTCAGAATGCTAATTTATGCATAATTTCCTTTGATGTCTGGAGGCTTAATGAGGTTGCTATCTAGAATAGAAACCTGTGACAGATCACTAACTAATTAGTAAGTTGTTCACTACATTAAAATGGCAAGACCAATAATGAAATATCCTCACCATTAGCTTACTTTCTGTACTAGACAAGTGTCACTGGTGTTGATGCGCTAATGTCACAGTGTGGCACTGACACTATTGAAGGGTAAATCTTGATGCTAGCAGGAGCAGTTTGCAAATTTCTTTTAAACTTTCTTTATCTGCTTCACTCAGGAAAATTTTCTAAAACACTTACGTACGATGAGCCAACAAGGTTTGTACACAATTTAGAGCCCCTCAGACAATGTGGGCTTGACTATCCACACTATGTTTCCTTGGGTCTCTAAATAGCATGGAAACCGCCTTACTATAAGGCCAGGCAAAATACATTAGTAGTTTCTCACCAGCCACTTCCTCAATTTTGATGCAAGTGGGTAGCACATTTTACCACCTTTCTGAAACAGAAAGAAACATTTTCTGTATAGCTGAATGCTGATGCACGTAATCAGTTATAGCAGTAATGAAAGTAGAGGCGGCAGGGTGGATAGTGATGCGGGCAGGTGATGACAAACTATAAATCAACTTTACCTGGTCTAACATAGTTAAAATGTGCTGTCTATACTTTGTGGTAAAGTAATCATACAGTACGATACTACTGTATAGTAGAGACCACAAAGGTTTGGATGTGTCTCATGAAAAAACATCACCTAAAAACTTTTTTCTCCAAAAAACCAGCCTTACTGATGACAATGAGGCAGTATTGGTTAGGTAAAACAAAGCCCAAACAAGCTTTCACTTTCAACAAGTTGCTATGGAACATATATATTTTTTAATTATTAAACTGAATTTTCTAGTGACTGACTGACTGACTGACTGACTGACTGACTGACTGACTGACTGACTGACTGACTGACTGACTGACTGACTGACTGACTGACTGACTGACTGACAGGCGTAACTCGATAAAGACTAAGGCTAGCTACTATACGCACTTGATTTGACACATGCCTTTTTGGCATACCACAGTATGTACAATGCATTCTTCATGGACTTACCATGCAGTGTCCTCCTTTTGAGTCCCATTCATCTTTGCTGACAGCGAAAGGTGTTGACTAGGCAGTAGCGCATGTTGGCTTCTCTTCATAATGGAAATTATCTGTATTTTTCATAGTGGCTACTTTGCTTGCAGAAATGCTTTTTGAATAGTTCTTGATTTGTAATGCTGTGTAACGGGTTGAACATACATAGCTGACAACGAAGTATAAAGTATACTTCATTTTCAGACAATAATTGGTTGCTGGGGTGCGCGGTGCCATTTCTTTCTTTTGATGTGGTATGCATGGGTTCACCAGTCATAATAATTTTATTTTACAAAAAAAGTCCACAAACAATTACACAAAAAATTAGGAGTTGTTAACTAGAGTAGGGACCATACTATACATCCATAAAAAATACTGAAACAAGCTGGATAGTGCACGATATTAAATCACAGTAAAACAATAAGAAGTGTTATATCGCTACTGTGCATTTTCATTAAGCACAGTAGGGGTATAACATTTCTGACTGTTTTATTGTGATTTAACATCATGCACTACTCCAGCTTGTTTCAGTACTTTTATCAATACGCCATGGTGCCTATTCTAGTTGAACTTCCAAATTATTTGTGTACTTGTTATTTTATGGGAGACAAGATTGTTTGAAGGACTTTAAATTATCAGTCAACATGTCTTACAGTACCTTTCTATGAGGAGTAGCTATTATTGAACTAGTTGTGGGAGCAATAGTGTTCCACCTACAGTATCATATCAATGCCAGTGACATCAGTTTTGCACCAGAAAGTAAACTAGTAGAAGCTACTCATTTTTGGTGTTGCCCAGTTTCATTTGATCAATAGTAAACAACGACACACAAGATCATGGGTTATAACAAGTCAGTAGCTCTACTACAGGCTTCTGTCTTACACAGTAACTTGATATTAAAACTAGAGATCAACGGAAACATTTTAATGAAATTATCCAACAAAAATTATAAATGTCTGTCTGGCTCAGCATCAAAATTAGTACATGGCTCCTCTAACATTTTGATCAATATACATATATGTTACCAAACCTGAACCAGAGTCAAACAGTAATGCATGGGATTTTATATTCAAAATGCATGATATTGTAATAATTCCGTACACTCTACAACCAACAGTTACACCACATTACACTATTGACCCATACACATACACACACATTACACAAAACACACATATTACACACACATGCACACGCACACACTACACACAATAACACAGATACACTAAACCTCTAGCTTCACACCCACAATTAGATGACAGAGTTTAGTTTAGGATTTTGGAGTGTGTCATCTTGCAGTACTTCAGGTGTCTTATACAATCTTGATTGTAATTACAAAAATAAGTCGTTGTTGTTCTGGCTGATTCTGCATTTTGGGTCCCAAAAAGATTGGGCATCTCAAACAGTCAAAAAACTCAATAGCTAGCCTACACTTAATATTTTAGGAGATTCACCATCATTAGATTAAATGAACCAAGCTGGGAGAAATTGCCATATCAAACTCATGACCATTCATGCAATAGAAGAGTATCAAACCATCACCAGTAGCAATCTCTTAGGTGTTATGAATACTAACAGGCATATCCCTTTTACTAATTCTAACTCATGGCTGCAATTGTAGTGCTAGATCATCAGCAAACTGTGATTCCATTACTTATATACAACATTTAGCCAAAATTTGGTTCTCTGATCTCCAACTGATTTTCTCCTAATCTGAGATCTGAGACAATAAACATCAACATCAACACAGATAAACATTACAGCACTAAGGCCACATAAACTTAATTATTAGTTTCTCATCCCTCTGAACTCAAAATAGTAGTGCAAGAGGGCGGATTTTTATTTTATTTTTTACTAACTGAATAGCTGAATTAGCTAGCTAAAATGACCCAAAATGCAATTTTCTTAGACTGCGCTAGTAAAGGTACCAACTATAAAAGGTGCTAATTGGCCTCCCTTAGCCACCAGTGGTACAAACAATCCTTAATGAGGTAAGAAAAACAGTGATGCAGGCGCGGATGAGAAACTAATAATTTAGTTTATGTGGCCTAAAATAATGAATGTATAAACAGTTAAGGGTGCATCCTTGCTGCAGGAAACTTTTATTAATTAATTAATTTATTTATTATCATTTTTTTCAAAAGACTGGGTTTTACAAAAGGTCAAGCCTGCAAACGTACTCCCCACAAACACATAGATACAGTAGCACAAGACATTACAAAAACAATGAAACTACTTGGACTACTGTACAAGGACAAAACAACAGGATTGTACAAAACAAAATAAACACCTTAATACGAATACACAACAAAAAAAATCAGAAAAGAAAATGACAGAGGGTTTAACAGAATAAGTGTGACTTCTTAATCTGCAAAATGGCGTGAGGTATGGTGTTCCACAAAAATGGGCTGTTGACAAAGAAAGAATAGTGGAAAAACTTAATAAAAGAAGCAACAGGCTGAATAGATAGAAGGTGTGATCTTGTAGAAACTTGAGACAACTGAAAAAAGGTAACAAGATCCTGTGGTGAAGACTATTATGAATATAACAAATGGAGAAATAGCTATGACGTTGTTGGATAGAAAGCCAGTTCAACTTTTATCTAAAAGATTCAGACAAATGCACTATCAAACCCTAACTTCAGTCTGCATATCTTCATGAAAGGACCTAACAATCTTCAAGGAAGTTCTTCAAGATTTTCCACTACTAGTAAGCCTTTTGTAAATCAACAAAGAGGGTAAACAGCAGTTCTTATTGTTCTTATGTTTTTTCCCAAACTACAAAAAAAATCATCCCTACCTTCCAGCGAGACACTTTCTGCAATGCACTAAAGCCTTTTGCGGTTAACTTGAGCAATAAATTTTACCAACTACGTACATCCAACCAGCTGATACCACACAGTTTACTATCCCTCCAAAGTCTAAACTAACCTGCACCATACACAGGGCAACTACACAACTACTACTCTGAAAGAATAGTAATCTTTCCATCAGTCGTACACCTCTTCAACTATGACAATGCCACCTCTAAAATTCTTGTGGTATAGATAAAAGCAGGCATCTATTGGATCACTTTCTCATTAAAATTACTCCGCTGGTTCACTAGCTAAGTAAAGTTCTGATGCCATCATTGCAACACCACAGATGGTCCATCTGTCAATTCCTACATCATCTTTCATAGGTATTCTACCTGCTGCAACCTCTTGACACACGGCATTTTCATTTTTTACAGTTTCCTCTATTTCCCTAGCCACTCTCAGAATTCAATCCTCTTTGCTCTATTTACTGTACTTACTTCTCAACCCTCCATTGTGCCAGCTTAAATGTGTACTCTGTTTCGAATTTGAACCAAATCTTCAGTTGTGTGCTACATTCTTTGTACTAATTCAGACCACTCTTGATTGCCCTTGTTTCCCATGACCAATAGACTCTTCAACAGTCCCCACAAACCAATATACCTGCCGATTATCTTCATTACATATGCACAGACCAGACCTACATGATTTATCATGTAAGACATTCTCACATAAGCATCCTTGTTAACATACAATACCAGCTTGTAAACTAGTAAAGAGCTTTTGAGCACTACTATGGTTGCACAAGTGCATGGAAACACAAGACTCAGTTCAGCACTGACTAACTAACAATCTGTCCAACAATTAGTCTCTCCCAACATCTTTACAGTAAATTAACTGATTATCACTATCACATGGGGCACCACACTACACAACACACACACGTCACACGTCACACGTCACACGTCACACGTCACACACACACACACACACACACACACACACACACACACACACACACAGTCACACACACATACACACCTTGATGAATAGAACATTAATATTATATAGTGATGTATCCATTGAGGTGAACAGTGTAAAGTCATCATAAATTTCAGAATACCACACACGACACTCCTTCTCTTCAGGAATAGAAAATGTTTTCTTCATCATCTTCATAACATCAGCTGGAACAATACATTACACAATACATTGTATGTACATACACAGCCATAAAACCTGAGCTAGCACAACAAACACTACTGATCGAACACAATGGGGAAAACACTACTTATAATCTAGCACAAACAGAACTATTAGAGGATCTCTCATTATTAATGGAACAATCATGCTAAAAAAGAGTTCATTACACAGTCCAGGTCAAATAAAATTGGACACATCCTTGGTGCTGCTTAAGATGTAGTAGAAGGTACATAGATGTGTTATTTGATAGTAAAGGGTATTGATTTATGCAGCTGTGTACTGTACACGTCTTGCAGTGTGTCAGATAGCAATGAAAGAAATGACCAATTTTGCTCTTCCATGAATCCATTTGTTTATTATATACTGCAAATCTTTGCAATGACTAAGTGCAATGCATTTGTGTGTGCTTCTATCACACAAAATTTCAAACACCTGTAATATGTGATGCGACAACCGATGCACGAGATTAAGAGCTAATATGAAGTAACTTGGTTGAATCATACCAGTTGCATCATTCACCAATCACATTGGTAAAAGGCATAGAGGATCACATTTTTCATACAGGCGTGTTGCAAAGATTTGGAAATCTTCAGTCAAGCACAAGGAAGTACGTAAGCTTACCTCAATGTTAGCAATATTTACATACTGGAACAATGAAATAAACAAAACATCATGAGTATTTTGTTAATGGTTATGCAATACTTACTGTGCTTTCAATGCTTATATGTACATACAATACAAAGCTAAGTTGCTAGTCATGCTTTGTGCTTTTATCAATTGTATTGTCCTCCAATTGTTGTATATGCCAATACATGCCGTGATAAATAAATAATGTGAACTGGGTCACCAAAATTCCAGCTTTCATGCTCAAAAAATAAAAACCATAACTGGATTGCTGCATCACCAATTTTTATCCTCTCTTTTGTCTAGTACTGACAATCTGGTTTAAACTACAAGTGGAGTATAAAGGTCGATCATCCAACACTGATAAAATGGTGGAAATAGAGTTTGTGAAGCCATTAGAGGAGGTTGGTGATGAGTAAATACACTTCTAAGTAAATGTTGTTTTTCACACTATTACTGTATATTTACTTTGGGAACACCTTTAGTAGCTGTACAGTTTGTTTTTATGGTTACTGTAATTATAGCACACTTAGTCTTGTAAGTTTTCATGTATTAGGTAATTCTTTTCTTTGTACAGCTTCAGGTGTAAAGTGTTAATATAACTATTACCTTTTGTATTGTTTTATTGTGCTTTGTACAAGTTGTTTGCTGTTTGTTAAGAGTTAGTTGCTTTGTTTAAACTGGTACCAAATCCCAACAGGTTATGGGTAAAAATTGTTAATTTAAAAATGAAGTAGGGATCTATGCAATAAAAAAGTAGTGAAACAAGAGATGGTTTTACAGCATAGCTCAGTGGGAAAGTCCCTACTTTGGCATTGAGCAAAATAATTGTTATAGCTATTGTGCCAAAGTAGGGACTTTCCCACTGAGCTATGCTGTAATACGTACCATCATTCATCTCTTGTTTCACTACTTTTCATTGCATAGATCCCTACTTCATTTAAAAAATTTAAAATACTACTTTGTTTAATTTTTTGCTGCAGCACAGCTAGTTACGATGTAACTTGTGACTGCTGTTCTATTAGAATATCATACATGACTGTTGTATTACAGTGACTGTTGTATTAGAGTACCGTAAACTCTGGTTATTAGACGCATACGGTTATTAAGCACATATGGAATACTTGTGCTAAACGCTTCCTGTTAAGCACATATAGTTGAAATCGCTCCTGGCACATGTCTATGCCTCGCCAGGCATGTGTCTAGTAAATAGGGTTGGGCGATATACCGGTATGACAGTAACAAGGCGATATTACAGTTGGCAATAACCAATACCGCCTTGTTTTTGAAAAACCGCCATTTATTGCAATATCATAGTGAGAATACAGCTGCAACTACACACTTACATGTGTTAACAACGCCATATTGTACTTGTCAATCAGTATTACAGCCTCCTTGTACTAGCAAACAAGCCTAACCCATGCACTACTACACAAAACGACTACATGCAAGGCGAGGCACGTGCACTGGATACATCACTTGTGTGATTGTGGGATAAAAATTCTGGCTTAACATTAGTAAATTATCTGCTAGCTATATACATAGATAGAACCTCCTTCAAAATTTATATGCACTCCATGCTCTATAAGTTTTTCCAAACTCCTAGCTAGCTGGTAAACAAAGTTCACCCATGCATTATACTGTGTAAACAGTTTTGAGTGTAGCTACTTGCTGTAATTCATTTCAATACCGTGATATTTGCAATAATTGTGATAATAAGCTCCACAATAACCGTGGGAGGAAATTTTCAATATCGCCCAACCCTACTAGTAAATACAACCCCCTGTATTAGCGATAACTGCACTTGACTTTTCAGGACTGTTGTTTCCTTGACTGAAGTTAGCTATTTGACTGAACACTGGTAACTAAAGTGGTGGGCATGAGTAATACTCTCCTAACAGAAACCTGTTACAATCACTTGACAGTCATTTATTAAGCGCATGTGCTGAACAAGCATAGTGTGTTTCTCAAATAATTCCTCCAAAAATTATAAGCGCATGTGTTTAATAACCGGAGATTACGGTATTTCTCAAGTCAGCCAAGAGGTATGCCATTAGCTAGACCAATATGGGGTAAGGTCATCTTGTTTACTGTTAAGTTAACAGCTAGATTGTTAAGAGGTGTGGTCTCCGTACTCCATGTACAGTACTTAGCTACACATACAATTATAGGTAAAAGAAAAAGAAAGTTTTAATGTTCAAACATATTTTATCGCTATAGTCCACCTAGATCTTTAAAAGATGGGCATGATCGCGAACCTATCACGAACAGGATCCCAATTGTGAACTTGCAGATATCTAGCCAACATATCTTATAGTAGTGCCAGGACTGAAGCACTTCTGAAATCCAGCTCTGAAATAATTCTGTGGCATCTATATATATTGCTGAAAGTAAGTGTTGATACGGAAAATTAATGCCTTGGTATGGTTTTGTTGGATGAAGAAGAAGACAAGCAGCCTGATTAAAGATAAAAGAAAAGACAAGGTGCAGAAGGTGTACACTCGTTGAAACCTCAAAGGCACATCCCACTGGTGAGTTTGTTATTGCGGCGTAAAATGTGGCCGTGCGCTGCTTTGTTTGGCCACTAGCCTTGCGACTGTGGTCTGTGAGACAAGCAGTGAGGCAGTGAGACTAAAATTCAAGTTTCAACGATTTAAAAAAATTCTATATCTGGCTACTTGTAAGTGTTTTGTTATATTTAATGCTGTTTTATATATCTAGTATTGGTACCTACCCTACGTGCAGGACCATCTCCACATTAAACATTTTAATTCCAGACCAAGCATTAAACACCAGCACTGTTCATGTAGCTATGTAGTGTGCACAGTGATGTCACATTTTTAAAGATAGGGTCCCCAATGAAAAAAATCGACTTTCTCCAAACACTTTCTTTACTACTGCAGGATACTGAGCTTGTTGTACTGATATTTGAACCACTACAAATCAGAAGCCGCGAGTCTTTTAGAATGAGAAATCGGCACATCATATTTTCACATATTTCGTGATTTTGCAGTACAAAACATGGAATTGTAAGTGCAGCTTCTTGCAAAGGACCGAGTCGAACTTTCTTATTAGCTGTATGTTATCTTAAGTTGTTGTGCTGTGCAAACATGCATAGTAATAGGTAAACGTCTAGCTGGGTGGCTTACAATGGCTTGTTTTTGTGTCTGCAAAATCATGAAAAATGTGTTTGAGTTACTCTGGCTCCTACCATGAGAGAAGCCAGATCTTCCTCACAGCATGGTCATGCAACTGGATATTCCCTCAGTCTATAATGCAAGTTTGAAAAGAATCCTAAACTGTATGCTATCTGGCTGGTGACGACGAAATATTACGGTGATATTACGAAAATGATGCAGCCCACTGCTTGTGCAACTGAAACTACTTTACTAATTATGGGTTAATTGCAACACTAACCACTTGTACTTTAAATATATCAAACCGGATGGCACAAAGCTGCAGCTGCTTTGGTGGCAGAGATCGCTGACATCCCAAATTGGCGATAAAATATTTCAGCATCACTAGCCAGATAGCATACATCCTTGGATTCCTTCCATCTTTGCAGTAAAGACTAAGTAAGCATCCAACCATGTCACCATGTGGTGAGGAAGATCTGGCTTCTCTTGTCATATATGACAGTGTGCTCAAAACAATTTTTTACGGTGCTGTTTTGAAGAAAGCAATCTTATGCAAGCAATACAGCCAGACATTTGTCAATAACTATGCATGTTTGGAGAGCATAGCAAGCCTAGATAACACCTAGCAAATAAAAAAGCTCGAACTATTTCTTTGACAGTAGCTAGAAAGCGGAGCTAGAAACTGACCAAGCTAGGCCTAGGTCAGTTTCTAGCTACTGTCAAAGAAATGGTTTGAGCTTTTTTATAGTGGGCATAAGCTAGTGGGCTAGTGTGCATAAGTTGAAGTTCTCTGCACTGACAATAGTGGTGAATACACCTCTACTAAGTTTGAAGAATTTCTAAAATCACAAGGGGTATGACACGAGCATACAATACCTAAGACACCTGAGCAAAATGGTGTTGCTGAAAGGTATAACAGAACACCTGTAGAACTGGTTTGCTCAATGTTAATTGATTCAAAGTCTCCTCACAAGTTTTGGGCTGTAGCTCTTTCCACGGCTGCTTTTTTTTAAAGAAACATAGGCCCAACTAAAGCAGTTGAAGGGATGACTCCCTATGAAGCTTGGATGAAAAAGAAACCCCAAGTAAATCACTTATGTGTTTTTGGGTGCAATGCATATTCACACATACCAAAAGATGAAAGGAAAAAGCTTGATATCAAAGCAAGAAAGTGCATTTTTCTGGGGTATGGTCAGGTGACCAAGAGTTACTGCCTTTATGACCCAATCGCATGCAAAGTGTTTCATAGCCGTGATGTCAAGTTCAATGAAGATGAATGAGAAATTGATCCTGAAACAGACAGTAACAGTGAACCTGTCTATCGTTTGGTATTGGACATTCCTAATGACTGTGAAGCACCCAGTGTAGACAAACCTGTTGAACAGCTCAGTGCTGAGCCACCTCTTAGAAGATCGGAATGAGAAAGAAGACCTCCAGATTTTTATGGAAACAGAGTGAATCTTAGCATCCAGAAGTTAGAAGTACCCACCACCATGGAATAAGCCACTACCTGTCCTGACAGGTCAGAGTGGACAGCAGCAATGGAAGCTGAGATGAAATCACTCTTTGACAATAAAGTGTGGGATCTTGTTGAGCTACCTGAGGAAAGAAAAGCTGTTGGAAGTAAATGGGTGTATATATAAGAAGAAGGGTAGTGCAAATGGTCAAGTCAAGAATTACGAAGCTAGGCTAAGGTTTTTCACAGAAATATGGTGCTGACTATGATGAAACATTTTACATCTTCTCAGAAAGTTTGACATGCAAGATTGCAAGCCAGTTAGTACACCAGTTGATATTGGTATGAAGCTTGTAAAGGCATCTGACAGTGAAGATTGTACTGATCAACAATGCTATCAATCTGCTATTGGAAGTTTGCTGTACTTATCAGTAAGCACTAGGCCAGATATCGCTTATGCTGTGATCACTTCGGCTTAGTTCTCATCAAAACCAACAAAACAACATTGGACTGTTTTGAAGTGTGTTGTGGGCTCTCAGTTTCGATTAATTTATTAATCGATAGTTTCGATTAATTTATTAATCGATTAATCATCGATTACTAAATCTGTTAATCGGTTAATCTATATGTAGTGAACACCATGAATATAGCATCAGCCACACTTAATCAATACTGTACACAGTATAGTAGTGATAGTCTGCGCACCACCCAGAATAACAATGTAGTGGTAAAAGGAGAGTTGAAGGAATGGCAGCATTTGATAGTTAGCTACAATTAGTAGTTAGCTGGCAACACTAGCAATCTTTGTCAGCACTTAGAAGCTGCAATGTGGCGTGTTTATGAGCTCAGGATCTGTCTTGGATGTGGTGAGCCAACTATAGGTATACTAGTAATATTTTGTAGCATTGAGAAAACAGAAGTGATGTAACTTTTGCTATAAAGCACAACAATATCATGGATTGCGTGACCGTTGTCAATAAGTTTGTTAGGTTAATCATATCACGTGAAAAGCAACCAATCAAAAGCCATTATAGACTGAGTTTAAAATTATAAGTTGGCTGATTCATGCATTCAGTTACTCATGCCTGTATCCTATTCAGTAGACTTGAGGTGGCAAATTGTTTGGCAATACATCATGTTGGCAAAGCCTGCTGATGAGGTAGCGCATATGCTATTCATCAGTGAAAGAACCGTCCATTGGTATGCTGAGAGATTTCTTGTAACAGGGCATGTCCATCCATTTGAAAGGCGTAATGGTTGTTATTGCAAGTTAAGTGATGATGATCAGCTATTATTACTTGAGCTGATTTCGTGCCATCCTGGGATATACCTAAGGGAGCTACAGGCAGAGTTGCAGAGAGTGCATGGAATTGTAGTGGATGTATCAACTATATGTCATACAATTAGAGAGTTGGGTTTGAGTTGTCAATGGATTACTCACATTGCATTGCAGCAATCAGAAGTGAAATGAGTTGAATATGTGGCTGAGATGTCAGTATTTGACCCTTCAACGATAGTATGGATTGATGAAACTGGGTGCAACCGGAGAAATGCACTTCGTTGCTTTGGATATGGGATTAGAGGACTACCACTGACTACCAGCTGCAGCTGAGAGGTGTGTGATATTCTGCCATTGGAATATTGTCAATGGAAGGTATTCAGGATGTGTACATTACGGAGGGAACAGTAAATGGTGATGTTTTTCTGGAGCTCATATATACACAGTTGCTGCCTATCCTTAGACCTTTTAATGGAAGAAGCGTAAATTCCATGATGGTGATGAATAATGCATCAATTCATCATGTTGATGATGTTGTTGATGCCATCTGGCAGCATAGGAGCTTTAATTGGTAAGATTTCTCCTACCATACTCACCAGACTATAACCCCACAGAATGTGTCTTCGGTGAGGTGAAACAGTACATGCAGGCCAATGATTTGCTACTGGATACATCACTCTCCATACCCACCATGCTACTGATGGCATTCCAGTCTGTATCAGTTGAGAATTGTAGAAAATACATAACATACTCAGGGTACAAGTAGCCAGTACATACTGTGACACACTAAACTAACAAAACAATTTCAAAGTTTAAAATCATCATGTGTAAAATGTTTTTGCTGGCAGAAAGCACTAGGGCTTAAGCTTTGTCAACTGCTCCAATATTGGCTTTTTCTGCTCCAAGAATTCTGACTCATTCAGAGCACCACAGTCATAGAGACCATGCAAATACTTCAGCTATTGAAGATAACTGGCCCTCAAGTTCGCAATCATTACAGGAGACACTGTAGATGACCCTGGGGTATCAGTATCACTTGTTGGCAATGGTATCTGTGGTTTTGGTGCAAAACTCTTTGCCACTTCTGCCATTGCACTGCTTAGAGCTTGCACAGAACTTGACTGTTTGTGACGACCACAAAATACAGGTATCCTAGGTGGTTCTTCTAAAGACCTATAGAATATACAATGAACCATATTCAGTGACCACCTCAATAAGACAACCTTGTGACTATATATACTAGCCCCTAACACAATATACAAGTACTTGATAACCTTACCTCATTATTGAGGCCAAGACTTACTCTATAGCCTAAATATTTCAAAGGGCAAGTTTTTCAAGGTTGAGCAGTGTTACCTTTGTTCACAGATTTGCAAACATCCCAAAAATGTATTAGACTATAATTATGGAGGTCTAAATATTTCAAGGATAAAATTTTTGTTGGTACCCACCAAAATCACAAAAATCCCCCCCTCGAAATATTTTGGCTATATGGTACAGTCTCACATAGCTATATAGGTGGTCCTATGAAGAAGGTTTAACTGCAATTGTACACATTAAATACATAGCCTTATATTATACATCACATATGTACTTGTGAGTTTCCACATCTACCATTTTGGCCCACAACCTGGAAAGAATTTTGGTGAATGTGTCACCATGCTTTTCTCGAAGAGAAGATGCAAATTTTTCTACTCGTCTATTTTTTTCATCTAATGCACTTCTCTTTTGTTTCTTTCTCTGTTTTGGTACAACATCCTCATCACCGTCAGAACCAATTTCAATTCTGGTCTGCTTGGGTCCATTACACCAAAGTGTAACGTTCTCCCTTTTACAAGCACTTTTCCAAGCTTTTTCAATGTCTGCAGGAGAGCATAAACTCAGCTTACAACAACCCCTGTAATATCCAACTGCAAAGTCCTGAGCCGAAGACACTAAGCTTTCTCCAAACTGCTGTAGGAGTTCTTTACATAGTAAAGTTGGTGTAGTAATACAATCCTTAGACACCTCTCTCGGCATATATGTTTCAAATTCTTTCTTCTTAGTTGGATTAATTACCTTGACATTGAAATTCACTTTACAACTTGTAGCGACACTACATTTGTTTACATGGCTAGTAACCAAAGGATTATTGACACCTGCAAGTTGTGTGCTGGGGGAACTAGTACTAGACAGTTGAAATGTTGGTTGTGTCACTGCTGCTGAAGTACGTGCTGACACTGAAATAGGCTGACTGTTTCTTGAGACTTGGCAAAGTTGACTACTAATGCAGGGCCGGAGGAGGGAAAATTGAGTTGGTCAGGCCATTGACTATAATGTTGAAATTGCTACTATATACATGCCAATGAGAGAAGAGCTGTTGTGCAGTGTGCGAAGCACGAGCATCCTAAGGGGGTCTGGGGGCATGCCTCCACAGGAAATTTTTGAAAATTAGACACTCAGATATGTAATTTTAGTGATATTTCACTGCTAGCTAGCTATATATATATGCTCAAGCCTATCTGTTGTTCTTCAGACTTTCTATACTATGTATAATTGTAGACCTGACATACAGGGGACACAGCATGAAACTTGCTGTATGGTTCATTTAGTTATAGCTAGCAATTAGAAGTTCAAGGGGGGTCTGGGGGTGCAACCCCCAGGAGCTGCAGAATTTTTGCAATTTAAAGGCTTGAAAATGCCTTAAAATTTAAAATTGATGCTAAATTTTAAAGTAAAACTAGCTAGCAACTTGCAACTTTCCCCCAAAATTTCACAGCAGCATGGCCCCCTTTAGCTAGGATATAATTACCATACAGTGAATTCACACAGCTACAATAAAAAGCTACACAGCTACAAAAATACAGTATACTACTATACTGGTTTGTATGAAGTGAACGGATCATCACGTAAATATACTGGTGGACCGAGACCAATCAGTATTCGAAAATGGCGTGATGTGGGTGAGACTGAGAGTTTGCTCAGTATCTCGACAGGACGAGTGGGTAGTTGGAAGAGGAGTGATTTCTACTCAACATCTCATCCAGATGGCCACCATGTAATGTATGGGTGTACAGCTTCTTGCCGCGGAATGAGTCATCTGGTTTGTCACTGCCAGCCCTTCGCCCAGTAAAAGAAGCCAAGAGAGACAAGCCAAGGAATGCTAATGATTATTTTATGAAGATTGAATTGTGATATAAGTATGCTGGTTTAGAACCAAAGAAGGCACCTGCCTTACACGTGATAAATGCCAACTGTCAGCACACGTGATACTGTACGTAGAACCCACAATCATTTCTGTACAAAACGATAAGAATGCTATGCTGTACTGTAAGGTAATTGGAGGTACTATACGTGTAGTTCTGTGCTTTAGTCAGGCTGAGAAACTAGGTAACTAGTGCCATGCATTTTCAATAACATCTGTAAAATGTACGTAGCTACATGTAGATGTGATCATCAAAAGATTGCATGAGAGTAATTTAGTTCGAACTAGTCAGCTAGTTGGTTCAACTCCAGATTATTGGTCCGGCTCAGGCCTGACCAACCGGACCGTCTCCTCCGGCCTTGTAATGTATGACTGTAGTAATGCAAACAAACCTTCTTGGGAGAGAATTGGTGTCACAACACCACTGCTATCTGGCAGTAAGTTTCCACGAATTCCATTAGCCTGCATAGGAGTACTAGTGACAGATGAATTTGTAGAGGCAGCTGGTCTTGTATCTCCACTCACGGTAGTGACACTGTTCGAATGGTGATCCTGTTGCACTAGATTAGCAATCACTCTGTTTGGCTCAGTTGACACAGCAGTCCCGCTAAAAAAAGTCCCACTCTCAGACATTTTTGCCATGCTAGATCTTGTGATATGAGCGAATTTGATTGGCTATTGCTTCTATAAGAAAATCATAATGTGACAACGGTCATGCAATCTGCGATACCTGGTTACCTGTGGTGATGTGGCTTCTATTACACAACCCAGACAAGTAGGCACCACAAATATTTTAATACATGTTCCCTTGTCCGGCAGAGGAGGCTGGACACAGCACACATGAGCGCATATATTTGTATTGAAAGTATAACCAAGCCTTCAGCAAAGTTTTAACAAGTACCATTCAAAAGTGCACCTCAAGTTTAGTATTTTAGGGCAATCTATCCCATTCAACCCCACTAGTCCAAGCCCATAAATCGCTGTTGAAATCTTAAGGGATCACGTGCGTTGCAAGTTTCGTCAGTTGTCTACGGATAAATCGATAGGTAGAGCTATAAGGACACTTTAATGCTTGTAGTCGATCCGAATAAACATTGAAGAAAGTAATATGGATGCTGAAATTGCTTCCAAGTGAACTGAAAAAAGAAGCGGACGCCACCAGCCTGGCCTCACGGAGAATTGATTAGAGAATGGGAAACCTGAGCACTAGTGTTTCAGTAAGAATTCTGTTGTACATCACAAAAAACCGGATGTGTCTGTTGCTAATACCTTCTTTATTACTTAATCTTCGTCTTGGTATTGGAAGTGTGCAATTAACGGTAATAGTTTTTAGTAGCGTTTATATCGTGTCCAACCTCCTCTGCTTGTCCGGATTACTCCGTATTTTGATTAGTTATCAAGATGGCTGCTATACAAAGATTAAGTTTATTAGGTTCCTGTGATGCAGTTCTTTATTCTTAAAGTATAATAGCTACTGTTTCCAGAAGACCTGGGTAAGAATCTTTTAACACTAGTAGCAATACTTACGCGCTGAGTGATCAATCACCGCAGCCAATACGAGTTATGCCACTGGATTGCTTTTATAGACATACCTAAATGCTTCGATGATGAGTGGGAGAATGTAACGTTGCTGTTACATTTGTTAATGTAAACGGACAAGTCCTGGAGATATCACGGAAATACTTCACCATGTGACTCACAATAGAATCGATTGTGGGTTGCGAGCAAAACCTGCCAAGACACAATGAACGTCTACCATGCCAAACTATGGTGAACTACGCGTGAGTTACTTTGCTAAACTGGTTTGTGTGTGTTCAGGCTGCTAATAGTTCGTGCAATGCGTGCTAATTACGAGTTCTAGTGTATGGTGAAGCTACACGAGTACAAAGTTCCATAAATCATTTAAAGCATAGCCTTACTCGTGGTATATGAAAAATAAAGTACTTGGCGCTTGGCCTCGATGCTAATAAAGCACTCGGCTTTGCCTCATGCTTTATTAGCATCTCGGCCGAGCGCCTCGTACTTTATTTTTCATATAGCACTCGCGGCTATGCTTTAACATATACGTACAGAGAGGCTTTTATTTGTTGTAGTGAGCAAAGAGCTTGATGACATGTGTATACTACGTGATTAGTCAATTACAAAATTAAAAAAATAAATTGATTACAAACTAAAAAGACCGATTATATTTTTCATCAAATAGTTGATATTATTGATTAATCATGAAAGTCCTAGAACTACTAGCCATGGCATTGTGCACTCAAAGAATAGCACAAGCAAGTGTATTGGTTATTCTAATGCAGACTGGGCTGGAGACCTAGATGACAGAAAATCAACATCGGGTTATGTTTTTCAAATGAGTGGGGGTACAATTACATGGAGTAGTAAGAAACAAATGTGTGTTACGTAATCAACTGCCGAAGCAGAATATGTTGCACTTGCTAGTGCAACCCAGGAAGCTGTGTGGATTAGACAGTTAAGGTGGCGGTCTAGTGGTTACTTCTGGTTTAGAGCAACGTTAGAGCATATTTTTAAATTTCTACTCTAAACACGCATCAACTTAAACACGCATCAACTTAAACACTACAGTGGCACAGACCAACTCTTAATTGGTGTGCTGATTTATATAGTGGTTGAATGCTCAGGGGTGAAGTTACAAAGCTATTCGTAGAGGTATGCAAAAATCCTTCCCGCGTCAGTTTACACGGAAGTCTTAGCATTTACAAACCAAATTCTTGGCCAAATCTATTCTTTATTCACAAAAGTAGTGCCCAATAAATATAAATCAGCAGCATATCTACCAGGAGGAATAAGAAAATCCTGAGCAAATTTAAAATTGGGCATAACTTTAAGAGGCCATATGAAAATCGTTCTTTCTTGACACCTGGCCCTGCAACCACTGTCACATAATTATAATACGCGAACATAGAGGTCTTACTCACTAGTATTCAAGAAACAACTGATGCAGCAACTTGTACTAACATTCTTGTATGTCCTACCAAACCACACATTATGCAAAGTTTTGCACGAAACACAAATCCTTTTAAACACGGAGCAATCGCTACTCTACTTACTTTACCTTATGTTTTTCTTCACTATTAATCACTGAACAATAACAAATTCAATCTTGTTACAAAGCCATGCACAATGGCCATCTTATTATTATGTAAAACTAATTTGATGATGCAAGCAAATGAGTTTTTGTGGTGAGATATGGCTTCTCATTTTAAATGCTTCTAAAACCACTACTTCCACTAGACTGCCACCTTAACATCTCAACTAGGAATTTCTTTGGAAAAACTAACTATAATTTATGAAGACAACCAATCTGCTATCTCAATGACAAAAAAAATCCACAGTTTCATGGTAGGACAAAGCATATTACCTTACAGACCTTCAGCACTTGTGCTGTAAAGCCTTAATAAACTAATAAATATTGCAATTAAATATCGTTTTATTGAGAGCAAGTGAACATTAATACCATACAACTGAATATTGTCCCACAGAAGAGATGACAGCTGACTTGTTTACTAAAGGTCTTTAGACATGTTATCGTAAACTACGTGACATGGCTGGAGTAATCCAATTACCTGAACATTGCACTTGTAAGTGAAGAGGAATGTTGAGTAAATACACTTCTAAGTAAATGTTGTTTTTTGTACACTGTGTGACATCCAATTAATGTATATTTATTTAGGGAACACCTTTAGTAGCTGTACAGTTTGTTTTTATGGTTACTGTAATTATAGCACACTTAGTCTTGTAAGTTTTCATGCATTAGGTAATTCTTTTCTTTGTACAGCTTCAGGTGTGAAGTGTTAATAAAACTGTTACTTTTGTATTGTTCTATTGTGCTTTGTACAAGTTGTTTGCTATTTGTTAAGAGTTAGTTGTTTTGTATGAACTGGTACTAAATCCCAACAGTTGGATGCGCTCTAAGTAAATATATTAGCCTTAATTGCATTGTGTTCTTTGATATTTCACATGACCCTTAGTAGTCTGTACTATGGATAACACAAGTTGTTAGTTACTTCTGATTTACTCAGAAGCTGTGATTTTAAGATGTACAGAAGTATAAAAGTAAGCATTGTGGCAGTATTGGACTAGTATGTAAGCTTTAAGACAATGTACTTTGTTTTCTAACCAATGCTTGAGTTCTGGGTGTATCACTGCTGAGATTGACGTCCTTCAGCAAAACAAATCTTGCATAATTTGTTTTAGTGGTGTTTAAATTGTATCCAACCTCCTTTGTGAAGCCATGAATTCAGAGGGTTGGCTATCTCTATCAATTACAGCGATTGAGTGCCAGCAGAGTCAATGAGGACCCAAAATGTGCACCACGATATATGTAATACTGTAACATCTTATAGGGCATACAATGTACAGTGTATTTAGTACTATATGTGGGCATCAAATATAGTATCATGATAAAAAATTATAGTATTTACTACCCTAATATGGATGTACAACATTATTATGTTTTGTGCATGCACAAGCAACTTCTGCAATGTATACAATATTTGGTCATGGTGGTCATCTATGAATGTACTAGTTACCCACAAAGTACATCCACTAACCTACAGTGCATTTTCTGCTGAATTTCATTATCTGAGTAACGTGAACATTAGGATGTAGTGCCAGTTCAAACTCCTCAAGATACACCTCAACATAATTTGGTCTAGAATGATGCTTTCTAACCACAGGACGAGGGATGGGTTTTGATGACTCCTCTATTCCACACCAGGCCACAAATTTCTTCCATACTTCTTCTGGCACCAGTAAATAGTCCTTATTTTTCCTCAGGTCATCTTTTAGAATATCACGGTCTTTATCTGCAAATTATCAACTAATTTATATTAGAAAGCACACACATGTGCACACACTTATTAAGGGCTGAGATGAATATCTGAGCATTTGTCCACCCAAGCTTCAAACCTTCCATTTAATAAAATATTAATGTCGAAAATAATGTAGTGGTCTTTGTTGATATTCCAGTCACAGAAAAAACATTAAAACAATACAAATAACAAATGCAAATGTAACTGATGTTAAACTTTATGTTTCCCGTTGAACTACTGAAAGAGTGTTTAAGGTGGCGCTGAACCATTAATGTCCAGCTGCACAAAACAAATTTGTATCAACCCACGTACTTAATGAGCTATTTTAGGGTGGCCCAAAACTTTGCTAGTGTACAACTTAATCTACGCCTTAAAAACTGTTGTGATAGCCTGTGATACTTTAGTTTAGCATACCAAGTTCCGTGAAATAACACGCCTTCATTTTTCGCCTATAAAACTCAAGTTTTAACCCAATATTTTAAATCCAATCCAAAAACAGCTTATAGCGGTAAAAAAGTGCGCATCCAAGTAAAGCAGAGTTAACTGCGACAAAAAGTAATGATATCATAATGCGGCCATGTGCGAGGTATGCAAGTTGTAAAATTATATTAGCTAATCAGATAATACAATATTATTGTTAAAGTGTTAATGAGAACTATGTGATGCTGCTAGTTTTTAAGTGTGTGAGCATCTTCATAAATGCCACACAAATTTGATCCTCAATAAAGCAATGTGTATAGATTCTCTGAAGCAATAAATAGTTTGAGTTTGGCTGCCTTTCCTTAGTTCATAGCATTGCCGTATACAAGAAAGGTGGCCAAACTCAACTATTTATTGCTTCAGAGAATCTATACACATTGCTTTATTGAGAATCAAATTTGTGTGGCATTTATGAAGATGCTCACACACTTAAAAACTAGCAGCATCACATAGTTCTCATTAACACTTAACAATAACATTGTATTAGCTGATTAGCTAATATAATTTTACAACTTGCACACCTCGCACATGGCCGCATTATGATATCATTACTTTTGTTGCAGTTAACACTGCTTTACTTGGACATGCACTTTTTTACAGCTATAAGATGTTTTTGGATCGGATTTCAATACTTTTTGTTAGAATAAGCATACACTGTTGATAACAGTAGGTGAGTTTCCATGGTTTTGACAGAAACCCCAGATTACAGTGACAGAATATTAGAATATAACTGTAATTTTAGTGGCCAGGGCATTTTTCCCCCAGCCCCAGTCTGAAAGGGGTCCCGGGAGGCCCCCCTTGAATACCTGTTTAAAAGATCGATATACTCTAATAGTAGTGATGTCCTACAAAAAACCGACACCTCTCAATTAGCACATATGACACACCCCATATAAAGCACTACTAACATGCAACTTCTACTGAAAATTTCACTGTATTCTATATTGAAGTTACAGCTATTACAATATCATTAATAATTTGGCCCATTTTACATAGAGAAAATGGCACCGAAGGGAAATTTAGCTAGTGATTTCTACATTTTAAATAAAACTAGACTGACTCAAATTGTTCGTATAAGCCACTTAAACCATTCTTAACATATCTACAGGTAAGAAGCTGGACATAGTGCTTTCAACCATGTATCAAACTTACAACAGGGAAAATTGCTGCTTCTGCAACATTAGCTTAATTCTAGGGAAATGCCTTCAGTAATCCCATTTAGGCCAATAATTTCCATTAAAATCTATTGTATCATTTCAGCATATAGCCCTATCTTATCACACAGCTGTCCAATACCAATATTTCATCCATTCAATGACTCTACAAAGCACACAAACTGGATTGTGGAGCTAGTATGCACATTGCTCAGCTCAACTACGTTACAAATATATTAAAAACAACTTAATACACTCGACTAAAGTGCGTACATGAGAAAAATATAGCGTTATATTGCATACAGACAGTAAAACAGGTTATAAACGTCTGGTATACTAACCATACCTTGCATTTGTGGCTTGTATGCTTGTCAGATTTGAAATCAGCACTATTGAAAACCTACGAAACCATGAAGGCCCCTCAAATCCAGCTGTAATGTCGCGGAAACACCATCATACTGAAACAACTAGCTAGTGCCATGACTGTAATACATTTCGTCTCTAATTATCCGAAGCCTAAATTTTAATGTACTTTTGACTTTGAAATATGATACGTAACTTCGTAATTACAAAACGAAATAAGTTGAATTAAACTTTATTTAGAAGCGCAAGCATCCAGGAACGAAATTTCACTTAGTGATAGCTTATTGAAAGTAAGTATTGGTTGTTAAAGAAGATTATACAGCCCTGTACTAGGTTGGATATAACTACTAATAGAGCAGTCAGGATCTAGATACTCTAATAGAGCAGTCACAGTATTCTTCAGAGGAGCAGTGTAGCAAGTCATAATTAAGGAGATATGATTGGTGATGGAAACCTATTGTCATTGTCAGCATGTAATGACCTTTTTTTTTTTTTTTGGTCTTCGACTTACAGTTAGGCTGAAGTTGTGATTCATTCAGAGTGGAACCCTTCCTCACCCCTGGGCCCCTCTTTAACTCTTTGCCCTGAGCCCTCTAATTTCTCTGGGCGGCCCTGTTAGTGGCATGCAACTGCAGTCAACTAACACCCATTTTAACTAGTAAACCCTTAGTAACACTTTGCCTTTCATCTAGTACTGCATTAAAATGATCAAGATACTCTAATAGAGCAGTCACAAAACAGCTGTAACACAGCAATCAATATTTAGCATAGTTACAACTTCTGCCTAGCATGAGATTGTACAGTTTAAATTACTAGCTACTTACAGACTTTACAATATAAAAATACAGCACTTGTAGAAACGTGACTGTTCTATTAGAGTACTCGATCTACTTCAAGCATTGACTAATTCAAGCGGAGAAGCCACGCCCCTGCTCATATCAATAAGAGATCTTGTGAAATGAAATGAATAGTAGAGAAATGGCAAGTATGAACAGAGCCAATAGAGGGGCACGTAATTATGTCCTGTTGTAAATAAACACCTTTAAAATTTATAATAAGCGCACCAGAATAGGCTTTCGAGGCTGTTGTCTCATTGCTTGTCTTTTCGTGTTGAAGGGATTTAGTGCCACTGAGACACAATTGGTGAGCTTAACTATGCATGTATTTGTGTTGTAAAGCTTAATTGTAAAAAGGCGATTAGCACATACTGTTATTTGTACAGTCTCTCACGATTATTAGACATTGGACCAGGGTAAAAATTTCACTGCTATATTTAGAGGTTGTAGCGTTTGTATATCTCAGTATCTTAATAAATAATCCTCCATGATCAATAATCACTAATAGTACAGTGAAAACTGGTCATTATTCAGGAGGGACAAAATTTTCTAACCTAGCTTATTAAGGAGGTGGCTGCATTTTGCGGCCTTAAAAATGGTAAGAAGTATGCTGTTCTAACTGGCTATAGAGATGGATTTAGTGTGTGACAGCCAGTGTTGGGCAAGTTACATTTTAAAAGTAACTAGTTACATATTACTTGCAACTGAACTATTTAGTTACAGTTACATATTACCCATAAAATAAAGTAACTATAATAATATTACATACTATATTACTTTGTGTCCACAGCCTTAAGCTATCACGTGTGAAACTACCACTTTATCACGTGACATGATTGCGTTGTTGGACAATGTGCACATCTAGGTTATAAGTAAGAAGCTGGTGAATAAGCTTCATTCAGTAGGCTTCATTACTTCGTTGTGGCTAGGCATTATTCAATGGATTACTAACGAGATTAGTAACTTCATTACTTGTAGTAATAATATTATGTAATATTAGATTCGTTACAGTAACTGTATTACTTAGGTAACGCGTTACATTTGTAAGTAAAGTAACTTGACCTGTTTTTATAGTGTATTTCATCATATTACTTAGTTACCACAAAAAGTAATAATATTACGTAACGCATTACTCCCAACACTGGTGACAGCGTATGGGACAGTGAGTGCTGGCAGCAAGGAGGCAGCCAATCTGTTAGAGCACCAAAGGCACTGCTTCAGACGTAGGCAGTTGGCTGTCAGCCCAAAGTGTAAAAATCTTCACTTTTGGTCCTTATAAGCTCCTGATGAAGAAAGTGATGAAGTCATTATCCATAGGATATATATTTTTCTGAGTATCCATTTCAGTTCTACTATATAGTAGCCAAGCATAAGACGAACATAACACAGCATTCCAGTGGTTTAGCGGCAACCACAACACTGCCTGAGTTAAACTGTGGTGAGATTTGAGACCCTGGAATGCCTTCAACACATGAAATACCAAATATCTAATGCCTGGCTTTTATCCACAGTGACCTGTCTTGGTGGCCACTTGTACAGAAGGGAAACAGCGGCCACACAGTCTTGCAAGCAAAACAGTTGCCATGCCCCTTAATTATCAATTTTTTAAATCTTGAGCAAAATTGTGTGTGTGTGCGAGTGCGATGTTGTGCTTCGGCAGTGCTGTGTATATGGTTGCCATATCAGATACTGCCTAGCAGTGAAACATCATGAGTATTTAAGTCACAATGCGTTACTTTATCATCCATCTAAATACAATCTCTGAATGTGTCATTTTGTGTACAGAGCAAGGAGTGACCTGAGTAAGGTTTCAGTGTATATTGTTAACCATTAATATTGTTCACTATTGTTAACCGTATAATTATGTACAGTGAAACCTCACTTAGTGGCCACCTTTTTAATAAGACCACCTTGTTATATTGGCCACCTCTAGTAGGTACAAATATAGCTTAGCAGTACTTTATGACCTCATTAATAAGGCCACCTTGTTATTCAGGCCAAATTTTTTGGTCCCAGAGCTGGCCCTATTAATGAGGTTTCATTGTACTGATGTGAATTTTTATTTTTCGCAACTTTTCTTCTTCAGGTTACTGATGGGCACTATGAAACATTGTTGACTGGTCCGTGCATAATGTGGTGACTTGAAATGCTATAGCAGTACGTAGCATGTCTTGTATGTACATGTTGTAATGTGTCCACACATCCACACATCTTAGAAATAAATATAATTGTATTCTCTATAAATACTCAGTTCCATTGTGCCACTGGGTCATAAGTGGGTTGAGTATGGATCATCCAGGACATTTGGGTCACATTTTGTCGTCTTGGATCTCATCCACTGACAGAATATACAGAATCAGATCACATGTATAAATTACGGTGGAACTTGTTTTTTGCCACCTTCACTCAATAAGCAGGTGACAGTGTATAAATTCTCAATTTGGAATTGGCTTTTCAAGAGAGGTTGTCTTTCTATACTGGTGGCCATTAAGACAGGTTGTACTGATGGAGTGTACATACTAGAGATGCAACAATATCCTCCATTTAGTGTCATTTGATAGTGATGCAATGGAGACTATGTATTGTTGCATTTAAATACTATACTATTATATTGCAACTCTAGCACATATTTATAACAGGAATGTTTGTTAACTGCTTAGACATACTGGAGCCACACCCACTCATCTGAATTCTACAAATGGAGTTACACCAACTTATTGTCATTGTACTTGCTCGTTACTCCCATTGTGTTTGGATGAATATACATGCTGTCGTGTGAGACTTGCTACCATGGCGGGCCACTGGAGAAGATTTTCATAGCAGTTATATTACAGTCATTATTGTACAATTCTTACATTATTGTTGTGAAAACTGTTTGGTATTCATGTGTCCTCTGTATGTTGTAATTACATGTTACGTGTGTAATTTTGTGTGGGGATGCTATAAAATGCATGGTGACAATAGTAAATTATCAGGTGGTTTTGCACGCTTTCTTTTAGGCTAGCTACATGTGCTAATTACTCACAGCTTGTGTCAACAACTGGTAACCGCAGTTGTGCTCTGTGTCATTCTTTAAACCGCACCCTTAGAGGACAAATTACGTGGGGGCGACTAATTTCAAATCAAACGACGGTATGCAGCACCATAGATTATAGACTATAATCTATGGCAGCACACTAGTTCTTTGTGGCTACATGCACCGATTAACTACACAGAGCGCCAGTTCATCAATACCCAGTGATTACAGTTGTGCTCTGCGTCTTTCTTTAAATTCCGAGTTAAATTCTTACAGAGAGCAAATTACGTGGGGGTGACTAAATTCAAATTTCAAACTAGCCATTCTCGAAAACATATGTTTCAATCTCAACGGAACTTTTAGAACAGTTTAAAGACACATTGCCCTACATGCCAAGCGAGTATTGCGGAAAACAACAATATGGGTTTTGTATTTGGCCTCTAGGTCAACTGAGGACGACTGTGAACTTGGTTTGGTGCTGAAATTACGACTGTAGGATAATCATGTATGGTGAAATCGATGATGTGAATCTTGAGGTGATTGAGAGAATACTGAAGCGATAGCAGGGCAATCAATGTTCGGAATGCACAAAGGAACGCAAGGCATACACCTGCGGTTGCGTCTAACCGCATGTGGAAAAAAACAACAACAAAAAAAAAACAACCAAACATCCCCTTTGATGTTGGCAATCTCGATCACGAAACAATCGGCATGGATTTGCTTCACTGCTTGTTTGGTAGTTACTAGTGACACGATGAGTTCAACTCTAAGAGTTTCAGAGGGATAGCGTAAGTGACGGGTGAGTTACAGGAAGGCTGAATTTGACAACGTTCATTCCTGTAAAATCCTCACGTGTAGTGGTCGCATCATTTATTGTCTGCGGCACGCGTTTCTGCTTTACTGGCCGTGCGACTCACTACCGTGAGTCTTGATAACTTGGCCAATTAACAACCTAGTGTTAAGCCACTTTGGTTCCAACCATTTCTTACCTTGCAGAACAATTCTGTGCTTTCCTTTTCACTGATAACAACATGGAAAGTAGTGAAAATGCACACCTGTGGGCTACAACATTGGCTAACAACTCCCATAAAACCTTTGGAATCGCGAAAATCCAAAGCGTACTATTGTAGAGTATCACTTACCCAATGCCTATACCAAATTTTGATGGTCTGTGGTGCATATTTTTGAAGTTATTTAGTGAAAAAGGAGACGGTGTGGCTAATCAGGGCACGGTTCAACAAAAGTAGCTGGGCGGTCTGACAGCTTGTTCTGTTAGTCCACTGAGACATTGTATCAACAAAAGTAGCTGGGCAGTCTGACAGCTTGTTCTGTTAGTCCACTGAGACACTTTGCTATGGTCTATGAATTTCCGCATTTGTTCACGCATTACCACAAACATGCTGTGCAATTAACTTTGTGCAGCTGCCCTTAATCGGTAAATATTTACTGTCATTCGGCTACATAACTATACATATATAAAAAGGAGCAAACAATTTTTAACACTTGCCCCAGCCTTAAGGCCATACGTACCTATGTGTTTTGAAAAATTGTTGCTCGGGTTTATTTTACAACAAAATGAGTCAGTCTGTTGGCAAAAAAACCCCAGCTAGTTTGGGACATGTTTATGATTTCTGATCACAAGCCATATATTTCAAAACTAGATCAGTAGGTCAGATTGAAAAATTGCTTAAACTGGAATATATACCAGAGTTTCCAGGAGTTTCAGGAAACCCATTTGGATTTTACAAACTACTTGGAACATTGAGGAAGTGGTACTTTAGCAGAGGTATTTATACTATAATTTTTTCAGCAATGACCATACAAAGTGTCAGACAACTTTAATTTATGGCTTTATGGTTGATCTGACATGAGGACCAGACACTCAGCCAACAAAACTATTTGCCTAAAAAAAAATTTGTTTACATCATGCCTGGTTAGCTAGTCTCCTAGCAACAGAAAATTGCTATTAGAATAACAATGTAGGTGATAACCACACTCTACACCCTGATCTGACAAATGTCAGACCAAAGAAGGAAATGAGTGGCAATCTTGCTAATTTGTTAGTAAATGGCTGATGGATGATTGTTATAATCACTCCTGCTTTAGGTTTCCAAAACAGGACACTTCTAATTAATTTTTTTTAAATCTTAGTAATGTTAAGAAATAGGGTCTCACATAGTAGCAGTGTGTGAAACAACGTCCGGACACTGGACAATTTCCAGTCAATTACACCAGGTGTCAGGCCATCATTGAATTTGTCCGGAAATAGTGTCCTTTCAAAGTTTATAGTGTTAGCATTGGGCTAGGAGGAGGCCAGACATGATGGTATTGACATGTAAGTAAGTTACGTGTTTTTGGCTTGTACTGACCACAAAGGCATGCCCAAGTTACCCTCTGAGGTTAACAGTTTACTATGTTGTACCAGCCAACTTGTATCAGTCACCTGTACTGCAGTAGTAAAATGTATTTATAACCTGATTGCAATTAGTTGTGGTATTCATGATCACCTGTACAACCAGTTTTTAAGCTAGAATGAACAAGGCATCAGTACATCTATTCATATTAGGGATAGAGCCACTATATATTCTAAGCCCCATGGCAGCTGCCAGCATAAGCAAAGTTTGACCATATAGCTACATCATTCCAAGGCAAGTAGAAGGCCTTGACTGAAGTCCTTATCAGGGGTGTAGGAAACATAGTTAACTTATGGGTGCCCAGTGGTAAAGCTGAGAAGACCAAAAAAAAAAGGTCACAACTGCTTTATTAGAGTCATTGACTGCTCTATTAGAGTGTCTCAATCTTTTCAGTAATATGTAGTACAGTGTGATGACACCCATTAGTGATACAACTGGAAATATTTATGGATTCCCAAGCACCCATGGCACCCATGCTTCCTACACCCCTGCTTATGGCTCCTTTCCTACAAAGGCCCAATTGATTCTATACAAGCCCATTCATGTGGCCAGTAGCTATCTGTACTATCAGTATCAGTGAGTGGTTGATAAGTAATCAGCTCTACAGTACATTGGTGGTCCCAATGTTTGAAACAAACATCCCAAGTGGTAGAAACACAGGAAAGGACAAACAATAAAAGTTCAAATGTCCAGTCAAATTGCTTGATGTCCACTCAAGTTTTGCAAGGCCCTGACAGTATGACAGGACATGTCTGAAAAGTTATTTCGCACACTGTGTAGTAGCCATATCAGTTTAGTGCAGTGGTAATATTATAACAAATTTAGTGATAAAGATTGATACTCTAATGTAAGCGGTCAGGCAATGTTCACTACTCTAATAGAACAGTCACATAGCTGCAGTGGAACCTAAATATTTGTATACATCCTTGTGTACTGTATACAGGTATAGCAAACAACTCCCTAGTTACAAGCCACTTAACTATTACAGATGGATATAAACATAGCTAGTAGTTATGTTCATAGCTCAACGAGCTATAGACACTAGCTGTAGTCAACAGATACGTTACTTTTGAGGTTGAAATTTTACTAGAGGTGCACCAATATGGAAATTTTCCAATATACCGATAACCAATATATTGGCTACAAAAATTACTGATTCTGATATCAATACCAATATCTGAAAATAAAAGGTTTTCAGTATGGACACTACAGTAAATGTTAAAAAATGTGGCAAAAGCTTAAAAAAGTAGTCACTAAAACCTATGTAAAGAAAAAAACAAAGAATTGTGAAAAGGTGATGATAAAAAGGTGTACAAAAAAGAAAGAAAATGACCAATTTAGTATTTGAACCCAGGCCATCATGAAAACCTCTACAACTTGAACTCCACGCTTTAACCATTGTGCTACCAAGCCAACTATGTCAGGCTTTGGACAAATATAGTACTTATGTGTAATATCTGCTCATATCTGCTAAAAAGTCAACTTTTCACTGATACTGATATTGCGATATCAGTACCAATACCGATACCAATATCGGTGCACCTCTAAATTTTACCTAATAATTATTGTATTACAGTATCTCAATGATTTTGTAACAATTACAAATTAATTTTTATGTGTCCAACAATCCTATTTTTTTACTTTTCTCATGCAAAATTGAGTCAGTTGGGTCTGAGCAACAACTTTTAAAAATATGTATGGCCTAATGTACACTGAAAAGTTTATACCATTAAGCAGGGCTGAGGTGTCGACAGGTCCTGGGTGAAGAGGTTCAGCTCCTACGTCCAACTCATCACATCCAACATAATTCTTCCATTGCTTAAACCATCTTACATCTACCAAGTACCTGATGATGTAAAGTTCAAAAATAACATACATACAAATGTATCTAATAACAAAAGTAAAGATTTTACAAGCTAGCATAGTAGTGATCATTACAATCACAAGTAGATGCTAAAACAAGAGGATCATTACCAGAAGTGCAAATTTAATTCCTATACCTTCAAGCCATATAATTAGAGCATAGCTAAAGTAGGAATAAAATGTGAAGGGGTCAATGGTAAAGAGTACAAGTGCCATTTTAAAATTTAAGTGACCATGTGGTAGGCACTAAACAGAAATTTGGGATATAATTAAACTACTGTACTATTTGCTAAAATTATTTTGATACTGCCATGAACTTTTAAATTTTGTTGTTCACTTTGTGACAACATTTTTCCCATAAGGCTAAAACAAGCCATTCAACAAATCTAAAATGGCACATGTTCCCTTTTTCCACTTACCCCTTCATAGTACTTCAAGTGATCCCCATGTTTAAGCACTTTTAAATGACTCCTATTAGCTCATAAAATTCCTAATTTTTCCTTCTTTACAATTGTTTGTTAACTTTTTGTAACATTAATACACTTCTATAACACTGCACCGATGATTTTCAACATGGAGGCTACTGAAATTTGACACCTTGCACTGTAAGCGAAAAGAAATGACTGAGAAACACAAAGCAATACAAGAATAAGCCCATGATATGTGAGTTGTATGTACTACAAGTATAAGGAAAAATTAGGGATTTTAAGTTTGATTAGGGATTATAGAAAAAAAAAATTGGGAAACTAGGGAGGTTGTCTACACCTGCAGATATACGTACCAGTGGACATTTAATCCCTAATTTAGTCTATAACCATCACTGAATTAGGGATTAAAATGTTCACTATTTCTCTATGATCCCTAATCAAACCTAAAATCCCTAATACTTATTTGTTTACTTTATATTACAAGTATAATAAAAAATTTGGAATTTAAAATTAGATTAGGGACAGTGTATAATGCTGCAATAAAAAGTACTGAAACAAGCTGGATCGGAGTAGTACGTAATGTCCAAATACTGTAAAACAATATGAAGTGAATATCCCTACTGTGCTACACTCAATGCGCAGTAGGGATATTTACTTCTTATTGTTTTACAGTATTTGAACATTACGTACTACTCCGATCCAGCTTGTTAATGCACAGTAGGGATATTCACTTCATATTGTTTTACAGTATTTGGACATTACGTACTACTCCGATCCAGCTTGTTTCAGTACTTTTTATTGCAGCATTATACACTGTCCCTAATCTAATTTTAAATTCCAAATTTTTTCTTATACTTGTTTGTGAAGTTTTTTGCAAGCTCATGACCACTAAATATCTGCTGAGTTACTCACAGCACTATTATACTAGATTATGACTCATACAATAACAACTGATCAGTCTACATAAGCCTGCAGACAATAATGGATGTGGATTCGTGCATACCTACGGACTGATGAATGGGCGTGGCTACCATATGTCTACAGACAGTAATTTACGTAAGTGGGCGTGGATTCGTGCATACCTACACACTGATGAATGGACGTGGCTACCATGTCTACAAACTGTAATTTACGTAAGTGGGCGTGGCTCACGAAAGAAGCAGAACTACGCTATGACGTGTAGTAACATGTCCACATTTAATTTAGCACGTGGGGTCAGACCGGAATAATCTGTAAAGCAGGACCTGGATTATCCGATTCGGCTTAACATTGTTACTAAATAAACTATATCTATTGACTTACACATTACTATATAGTTCGCCGTGAGTTGCTCTCTCTGATCGATATCAACAGCGAGTCACGTACACGTGTGTTTTTGGTGCACGTGTATTCGAATAGTTTGATGCAATATACACTGGTATGGAAGCCGTACTGTAGTCTATTAACACTCAGCGGTAGAACCTTGACTGATGGCCATGGTAAAGAAGGATAAAAGGTAAGACAATAGCGCAAGCATTGTATGCTTATCAATATACCAAAGGTTTTTTCTTAAGCGAACTAGAAACGTTTCTGCAAAAACATTAGGGCTGTAGCTGTAGCCACTTTTCTGCTACGCTTGACTGAAGGCGCCAGGCAGGCAAGCAGGCAGGCAGGCAGGCAGGCAGTAGAAACTTCTGTTGAATTTTTTTTTTTCTAAATTCTGTAGCAACTTGACGCAAACGTTTCGGGTCGATCTGCACTTTTGGGCTTGGTTTTACCCAACCAATACTGTCATGTCGTTGTGAGGAAAATTCGTGGCAGGTTTTTGGGTTATATTATGTCACGGATCGCCCCCACACCTTCGATGTCCCTAATATACAGTACTATCATACTGTATGATGACTGGTGAACTCACGCATACCGCATCAAAAGATAGAATGACACCAGAGATTTTTTTTTTTTTTGTCTAAACACAGCTATCAAGTGAAGTGGCCATTACACTTTGCTTTCATCTACCAGTTACACAGCGTTGCAAATGAAGAACAGTATTAGAAGTGCCTCTGCAATCAATCCAGTCACCACGCAAAATATGGACGATTCTCATTTACAAACGTAGGGAAGCCATGCATCGCACTACCACGAATCGACACCTTGGGCTGTCAGCAAAGAAAAATGGGACAAAAAGGAGGACAAAGGTAAGTCCATGATGTGTGCATTGTACATACTGCGGTATGTCAAAAAGCAAGTCTAGGGACGAAGAGACATCGAAGAGTGAAAAAATCAAGCCCTTAGGCTTAGCGTTAATAAGTTACACTTGCCTAAAGGCATCAGTTAGTCAGTAGAAAATTCCATTGAAAAATTCTTTAAAACTTTGTAACAATCTATTGGCAGCATTTAGGGCCATAATGGAAGCACTTTTGAGCTGTAGCCAATACGTCCCAGGTGCCAGGATGGTTTTATGAAGCATAATTTTTTGGGTGGTATTTTTGGCCAGAAAAACCCAAACCTCCATGATTCCTAACATACAGTATTCTGTGAATGCCATCCCATTAGGGAACTGTGAGAAGGCACAAAGCCTGTGAATACAGGGAGTCAGAAACATGTAGCTAAAATGAGAAGAATGCAGAAAAAAATCCCAGACCAGTGGTGACTTGATCCCTCGCAACATGCAGTCTAGGCATGTGCCAAAGGAGCTACAACAGCTGGGATCTGAGATCTCTGCATTCAACCTGCACTTAAACATCGACTTCTCTACTGTACTGTATGATAGTATGCTAAAAATGGCACCGAAGACTCATCTAACAGTGTAAACACCTACATGTACACCAAGCTCATACCTTAGTCATTATTGAGTTAATTTTATGGAGGTGTCATTCAATCAGTCAGTCAGTAGAAAATTCCACTAAATAAAAAACTTCAAAATTTTTCAGCAGCAGTTCAGGTCACACTGAATGCACTTTTGGGCTTGGTTATACCTAACAAATACTGCCAAGACACCATGAAAGTATTGTGATTCTCAATATGTTTTTGCAAGAAAGTTTAAACCTCTAATACGTACGTAGTACTACTGTGCTTCTACCAGCCATGGGTAAAGCACTTCGTTTGTGCTTATAAGCACTTTAAGTAATTATTGTTAAAGTGCTTGAGAGTGCTTTCAAGCATTTGTTGTTTTGAAGCATTTGTGTTAATACTGGTACGGTACCGCTCAAGTGTAACGTCGTCTCACAAGAATGCGAGCAATTAAAAATCTTGTTAATTAAAGGGAATGGCACCCATTTCACTCGTGGGTATTCATTCCATTTTGTTTGGGATGAATACTCATGAGCAAAATGGGTGCCATAGCTTTTAATTAGCAAGCTTTTTAATTGCTTGCACTCTCACGAGACAACGTTACACTTGAGTGGTACCATACTTAAGCACCTTATGAAAAAGTGCTTATAGGAATTTTTAAAGTACAAAAGCTGCCAGCCCTTAATTTTAGCAGATGACATCAAAAATAAGCTAGCAGACAAATCATTTTTATTTCTTCTGATGTTCTGGCTTCTTGCATTATACCAATTAGAATCATTTCAGTAAGAACTATAATCAATTTCAGATAATGGCAGAAAAAATGTTGCTTCTGTACTTTTCCTAATCATGTGGATGGCTATTGTTTAAGGCCAAGTAAACACTGCCTTATCTGGATTGACAAGACTTACTTCAATAGAAAAAGCTGGACACTATAAAGGCCACATCAGAGTTAACAGCATTATGTAGAAGAACCTAATAGTATGGAGAAAGAAGAAAACTACATTGAAACCAGCGTCATATTTCAGTTAAGAGTGTGGGCAGGTAGATTCATACAGCATTGATTTGGTGACTAGTAAAATCAAACATAACTATATAATCAAGCAGAAACTTGGGCACATAATATCACTTTAGCTCGATCATTTCCATCCACCCAACATAGAAGAAAAGACGACAAAAAAACACCTACAGAAACTACACAGAAGGTGTACATATGCAGAAAATGAGTTATCCACTAAAGCAAACATGAACCGTGCTCTAATATACAGTAGCATCTTGTTTCAGAATAGCACTTTTACCATATATAGTATCAGAAGACAAGCAGCTAATATGTAAACTGGTAAGCTTCATGATCTACACCGTTTAATCATCCCCATAATTCTTTTCTGCATAAAAATCATCCATACACATGTGATTATAATAAGGTATTGTAAGTATTGTTCTTGTGTACATACATGAATCTTGTTGGAAGCCTCTATACTTTTCAAAGAGTCTCACGACATGTATGATTATGAAAATACAAACATTTGTGTACATTTTACCATTTCTTACCATGTGTCACCCAGTTGAAGTTTTTTCTTAAGTAGTAAACTAATTTCATCTTTTTGTTTTAAGAGATCTGGTACTTTTATCTGAGAACTTTCAGTATCATCACGACGAAGAGTCCATGCATTTAAAAATGACCATGAACTAGCCATATTATTTCAATTGGTACCTATTGATGTATGTATGTACATGTTATATCCTACACAATCAAATACTGTATGCATATGTGATTTGATTATACAGTAGGAACTATATGGGATTCCATGATGTACCACATTAGCTTGACATAGGGCTACTGTGGTGAGTACAAGCCAGTAGGTTACCCATTGATTAATGAGTTTATAATGTTGACAATTTTGGTAGGGATGTTAATTTGATGGACACCTCTAATAAATTCCTTGCCAATTAATGTATGGTACAATGAATTTTAACAATATGAAATTATTTTAGAGTAGACTCTTGGATTTGTCATACACATATATGTAACCCCTCCTCCCTAACCATGATTTATATACACAGCAAGTGTAAGGAAAAATTAGGGATCATAGGAGTATAAAGCAATGAAACAAAGGGAGATAATTTACAGTACACCTGCAGATATATTAGTGGACATTTATATATTACAAGTACACCAAAAAATTTGGATTTGGAATCTTCAACTAGCGCAAATAAAGAATGTTTCTGCTAATCAATTCAATCACAACGGAAATAAATTACAGATAATTCGCATGACAACCAGCTGCACTGAAGCCATCACATGTTACCCAAAATCAATACCTACATGATAGTGGAGAAATGTAGGGGACACAAAGGAGGACAAATTTAAGTCTAATATATGTTTGTACAGGAAGGGAAATGTAACATTTAATGTTTGCTGTTAAAGGAAACAGTAAATCATTGCATGCACCATTGGTGGTTTGATTTGTGTAGTTTAAGCATGTGTCTTGTTTAAAGAGCCTGTGGCAATTTATATAAACTTATAATGCTAATACTAAACACATGACAATGAAACCAAAAACATTGCATTTATCACTGCAGGCACCAAATTGATAATTATCTAACAGTACAGCAGTACTTTTTAAGTAGCTATAGGGGTCCCTCAAAAAATGACGTGCGCAGTTAAACTGCCACCTTTAAAAATCATCCTAAAAACATATTACACAATGAAAATCATCTTTATGGAATAATATTAGTCCATCTAACATCAATTATAGAACGTTGCGTGGGCGAGGAAAAAGTGTACTTTAAATTTCATAAAGTACACTCTCAGCCGACCAACAGTGCTTCATGACCACAAAGAGTGCTTTATTGCACCGCAAAGAGTGCTTTATTGAACGAATAAAGCGCTCTTTGTGGTACAATAAAGCACTGTTTGTGGGCAATAAAGCACAGTTGCCCACGTGCCTTAGTGCAGGCTAATAGCCTGTGGGGCTCGCGCCAGTACAACTAATCACCCATGCCGGTGAAGGCTGATAGCCTCGCCGCGCTGAGTGATCAATCACCCCAGCCAATACGAGTTTTACCACTGGATTGCTTTTATAGACATACCTAAATGCTTCGATGATGGGTGGGAGAAGGTAACGTTGCTGTTATGTTTGTTAATGTAAACGGACAAGTCCTGGAGATATCACGGAATTATTTCACTGTGACTCACAATAGAATCGATTGTGGGTTGCGAGCAAAACTTGCCAAAATACGCGATGAACGTCTACCATGCCAAACTATGGTGAAATACGTGTGAGTTACTTTGTTAAACTAGTTCGTGTGCATTCAGGCTGCTAATAGTTCGTGCAACGCGTGTTAATTACGAGTCCTAGTGTATGGTGAAGCTACACAACTAGATTCCATAAATCATTTAAAGCATAGCCTTGCTTGTGCTATATGAAAAATAAAGTACTCGGCGCACGGCCGAGTACTTTATTTTTCATATAGCACGAGCAAGGCTATGCTTTAACATATACATACAACATTAAAAACAAGAAAACACTTACAAGCGGTCAGATATAATTTTTTTAATCACCAAAACTTGAATTTTCATTTGCCTGCCCAGCTGACCACAGTCACAAGGCTGGAGCCCAAACAAAGTTTTCTTTCCTTTTATCTTCAATCAGGCTGGTCATCTTCTTCTTGATGCAATGAAACCATATTGAGGCATTAATTTTCCCTATCAACGCTTTCCTTGAGCAGCATATTAGATGCTGCTGTTGCAAACTTATTTAAACGCATATGCTTGGTCAGGAGCTTATGAGCTGCAGAAGGCAGCAAAGAAGCATGAAATTTACACTGCCTGCCAGGTGCCATCACAATCCAAATCAATCGCCGATTAGTTTCCATATAAGGAAAGTAAAATCTCGTTATTTGAAGCCGTATATGAAACTGCGCCTGAAAAGTGACACATGGTGATGGTAAAGTTGGCTGAGTTCCTCGAGGTCTTTCTCTTCTTCAATGGTGGCAAACTCATTTCTACTTCGTGTGGCTGGAGCGCCATTTGCACATGACGTAAAAGAAACACATGACATAATTTGGATTGTAATGGTCCTTAGTTACATGCTCTTTTGCTGCCTTTGGTGGCTCATAAGCTCCTGGCTTGGTAGATGCCTGTAACTTCACGATAGGCTCAATGCCACACCTATTAACACAGTCTTGGTTGATTAATAACGATCAAGCACTGATGCCAACTATCTATTACAATGACACACCCTGCTATTATTGGCCTAGCTGTATTCATGATGCTAGCACAACGAAAATATGAAATAGTGACACACTCACTAATAGGTGATCATGAAAAGCTGACTCGAGATAGCAGTCACCCTAATAGAACAGTCACACGTGTATAGCTGTAAGCTATAACAAAAAACCAAACAAACTATCATATTAATTTTAAAATGAAGTAGGAATCCTAGTGATAAAAAGGTAGTGAAACAATAGATGAATGATGGTAGCTCAGTGAGAAAATCTCTACTTTGGCATTGAAAAAAATGTTATAACATACCAATGTAGGGATTTTCCTGCTGAACTATGCTGTAATACCATCATTCATCTATTGTTTCACAACATTTTATCATATGCATATCTACTTCATTTTTCAATAAATGTATTTTTAATATACTAGTATTTATTTGTAGTTCTATAAATTTAATAGGTCTGGCATGGCTCCTTGGATTTCTAGAAAACGTGTAAGTAAAGGTGCATATAAGCAATGCGGACCTGGCCATAATTGATTTCAACACAAATATAACATGATAGTGTATTAGGGTACCTAAAGCTAATGTTGAATGGCTAGTGGTACTCCTTTGTGCAGCAAAGCAGGGGTAGATCTATGGGGGGTCAAGGGGGGCTCTTGACTCTCTCTAAAATTTTTATTATCCATGTCAATTATTGACCTGCATATGTCATGAAAATTGAATCCAGTGATGTTTTATCTTTCTATTTGTGACTGTTTCAGCTGCCTATATAATTTATACAAGTATGTATTTTGAGAAAACAAAAAGAAATGAAGATCATAAAATTAACCTGCTACAAAGAAAAAGTAATGTAAGTTTAATCATGCCATTACTCAGAGAAGCAATACTCAAATCTATTATACATCATCCCATTCACCTGCTCATGGAGAGTTTGAAAATCTTTTGTTCTGTGGTCCCAAAAGGAAAGTGGGTTGCATGGGTTTGTTTGCAATGCAGTAGACATAAACAAGATTGTTATTATTCCTTCAATTAAACCACCTTCATGTGTATAATAGGGTCAAAAACCCCAATTATGTGACCATCCTCTGGCTAACATGTTTTGATGGTGGAATTGAGTTCAAGAGACCTTTCCAAAAAAATTTATCCCTCAGGTCCCTTCCAAAAATGCCTGCATTTTTTGCCAGCGGGTAGAATTTAAAATGGCCGCCAGCAAAATAAAATTTTGATTTATGATAGCTAAAATCTTAAACACTTTTCTGAGCAAGTCAACCATCAGGATTCTGATGCTGACATCGTTTTGGTGCTATGATGTCATTAAAGCCTTAAAATTCAAGATGACTACCATCTAATAGTGCTGCAAAAGTAAAGTAAGGTTCCATGTTAAGCTTATACATCACCATAAATTTTTTCCTTGAATCACGTCATTAAGTTTCATCATCTTGGACATACATACTGGAAATAGTTGTGAGCTGGTTGCCCAATTAGAAACATGTGTCCAACTGCAAACCCACAATACAACTCTTCCAAACACATGGTACAGCTGGAAAGCACATGTGGATTAGCGCACAATGAACAAGGGCAGCAAAATGAAGTCTGGTTGGCTCTCTATAATCAGGCAGAAATGTGAAGCAAGTGGCCTGGATTAGACTGAGCTGCTCATAATTCCCTGGCAAATTGAAGGAAATTGAAGCATGCAGAATGTAGTTCAAGATGGATGCAAGAATACAAATAGTGTGTCCAATACCTCATTACTTGCTTGTCTGGCTTTAGCTCTTTCCTTTAATCCATCCTCACCTGCGTTTTGCACCCTACAGTGCTTCTGATTAACCCACTGCAGACTTTGGAGAGAAATCAACCAATTTTTTCTTAGTAAAAAAAATTCTCTCCATGAACATGTTCCTTCGAGTAAACACTTGACATTTGCCAATGAGCCATGCAATTAGAAACCTTGAGAGGATCTCAAAGTGAGAAGTTCTGAGATGGAGCAGACTGCAATGCTCTCCGGTTAGTTTTTAATTTGGTTTTGAAGTCAGTCAACAGAATTTCCCAGAGTTGCTGGAGCATTGTGTTATTAATGAGTGTCTAGCCTTATTTATTCAACTCTAATTGTATCTATAGAAAGACTCAGAAGAGCAAACTCATTCAAACACTCTCTCTTCAGCTAATAACTCTACAAGAACCATACAGTGCTCTCATAGACATGGGCATGATCTTGAGAATGGCCACTCCATTACCTGAAGATTGACAAATGCAAAATGGCTTTCCTTACAAGTAGTCAGATTATATCACGTATACAAAGTGACGTCTATCATTTTTGCTTGCCATAATAATGCCCATCATATTATCTGTGTGAATGACCCTTATACAGAAATCTCAACCAAAGATGATGAGCAAGACTTACAGATACAGGGTAAAGCACATACTCTAATAGTTACATGAAAACTAGATGATCCCTTTCCTTCTGCCAAAAGCATATATAAGATACTGCTTTGTGGCATCAGCAACAAAAGGCGATTGCAAAAATTAATAGGCAGCTATACCTGGCTAATCTTGCAAGGAATGTGGATGTTGAGGTTATTCACTTCATTGGATCATGCTGCACTAACTTGTCAACCCATGGATCAATACAGCTTTGACCAGTCCAAGGCTGACGCTGTTTTACGTGAGTCAGGCTATAGTGTCCCAGTTGTCATCGATGCCACTGATACAGACGTATTTGCTACAGCAGCTGAGCAGCATACACCTTTCATCAGCTTCCTCATATATGTGGTGTTAAGAGAAAGCAGGAAACTATCTTGTGTTGTAGTTTGGTGACTAAGGAGATGGCAAGCTGCATTGTACAGCTCCATTATATTACAGGATGTGAGGCTGACTCTAGTTTTTAGGCAGGGGTAAGTCTTCAGTATTTGACAAAGTGGCAAAGAGTGTTGTTGCTCAAAAGTTACTTTGATCTTTCAAAGTGTGGAGACAGTCTTGACTTCCAGGAGGGCATTGAACTCTTCAAGTTTAAATGAAATGTGATTTATCAAACGGTACAGTCATACTGTTTAAGTAGGGATAGCAGTGAATGTTTCATGCGCCGCCCAAAATTCCGCTTTTAAAAATCATCCTACACGTGGTGACTGCTCTATTAGAGTATCTTGATCCTGCGATTTCACACTTGCTTGGTTTTTGCTTTATAACTTTGTCACAGTACCTCTATTGCTATTCAAACTATCAAAAGGCACTGCTACGATGATCAGCCTATCTACACACCAATTTTCAAGTTATTTCTATACTTTGTTTACCCTGTAGCCGTGACAGAAGTTTTTACGAGAACAAATGCTCATAATCCTTGGATACTCAGCAAACTTGGTACGTGAATCCACCATTACACGCTCTTCATTTGTGCCAAAGATCAAGGCAATCGAGTTACACGTTTGCATTTTATAGCAATTTTTACAAAGTGTGCAAGTGTGCAAAAAGAAATCAAAGCCCCAAGCCCCCCCCCCCCGCATAAGAAAAAAAATATGAAGAAATTAAAATGAAACTTTGAATGCACATATCTCGCAAATGGCTGTTGCAAATTTAATCAAATTTGCTGTATGGTGTACCCTACCTGGGGGGCAGCTATAATGCAAAAATGGTGTGCTTTGGAGAAGGGGCCATGGAGCTATGCACGCATGAAAAGGCTGTTTTCTTTCTTCCTGTCAATACTCACGGTGTGGTCACCGACTTTCTTGGCTGCACGACACACTACCGTGTGTCTTGATACACAGTTTCAGAGATATGGACTTTTCAGACTTATGGACTACCCCTGGTTCCAAGGGGTTCAGATAACTGGTACTGTATCTAAATAGTATACTTTCATAAGTCAAAAATTGTTTTGTTGGGGGCCGTTTTAAATATTACTCCATGGCAAAATAATGCCAGCATTTTTGGGAGGGACCTGGGGGCTAACTTTTAAAGAAAAGGTCTCTAGAACTCAATATCACTATCAAAACATGTTAGCCAGAAGATGGTCACGGAATTGGCATTTTTGACCCTACTAGTAGGGCTAAAACTATATATATTTTCATTGATTTTCCAATCCATAATGAACTTTTTAACCAAATCCCAATGTTGTAGACTACACTGCGAACAGAATTTATGGTTGAGAATGTAAGCACCTGTAGTTTGTTTTCAGTATAATGACTGTCCAAATCAATTTCCTTACTTTTCCCACTGTCTAGCACTATAATTCCAAACCTACTTACCACAATAAGCGAAAACTTTGGTGATCCATTCCTTGGACACTGTAGATAACGTTGAGAAAATTAGTTGTGCAAACTAGGCGGATTTTGCTCATTTGTGACATTTATCTATATATACAAATATTACCAACCTCTATCATATAAATGCTATAGCTCAAATGGGAAGCCTACCTGCTAATTAAAACCCATAATTAAATACATCTGAGTGTTGCATATATTTATGCAAGTACACAGCTAATCAGACAAATGAATCTACATAATTTCTTTAACACATACAGTAAGGTTGACTATAGTCTAGATAGCTAGCTACACACCAAAATCTGTTAAATGTATAAACCGTTCAGTATGTGGGAGCAGCATGCTTAGATCATTTTTAACTATTACTATCGTATTTGAGTGCACATACATTGGTGTGTACTGTGCAGAACTATTGTAAAATAGTTCAGTAGGAATGTAGATAGTGCCAACTGGCCCTTAACAACTGAAGGGGTCAGTGGAAAAAGGGGGTAACTAACATTTGAAAAACAAAATTGGTGTATAGTGGGAATTAAATAGAATTTTCTAACATTTCTGAGTTGCCGTAGATTAATGTAAATTTAATTTTGATTGTGCCTTGAACATTTAAGTCCTGTTGTTAAACTTTGTGGAAACATTAGTTACATGCCTAACCAAGCAATTTTGTTTTTACAAAATGGCAAATCTCAAAACATGGGTTACCCCCTTTTTTCACTGACCTCTTCAATTATATACTACATAACTCAAGATCAATGTACTCTAATAGAACAGTTACCCAAATACAGCCATCTGGCAAATATTCAGTATAAAGATATCTACACTCAGTTACTGGAGAGACAGCAAGATACAAGAACCTGACATTAAACTTTACTGTACAAGGCACAGCCAATACTGTCTTATAGGGATATATTGTCCTGCATTCGTTGATACCATGCCCCATCCTGCTAATTTATTCATGGAGATTTGCATAGGGTTAACAGAGCATTACAGGAACAGAGCATGAGACCAAACATAGCATGCAGGAGTCATCGTAATACTACCATACAAAAATTAGTATTGACATAAGGCCATAATAAATTAATCTTATGTTTCACAGATGCAGCAGGTCAATGTTTTGGCAAACTCAAAAATACTGTAAATCATGTGATCTCTTAAAAAGAGTGCTAATATGGCTGTAGACTCTTTAATATTGTGCACACAGTAACAGGTGTAGTAGCAAAGGGGAAGGAAATGGAGCACCATCACTTTATTTTTACCTGTCAAGATTGAGATATTCTAATAGAGCAGTCATATAAACTCTAACAAACAGTCAGTTGCAGCTGCATTTTTATCATTTTTCGACCTGCTGGGTCACTACTAAAGAGCAAACAATCCATGAAACATACGATTAACTTGGTATGGCCCAACTAATAATTGGCAATTTGCTTAACAATTGCACTTGATGAGATTAATTGTTCACATCCTATAATTTCACTTGATAAATTAGCACTATGCTGTTGCACACGAGGTTGAACATTGTGTAAGCTGACAGAAGAGTAAAGCATGCATACTGTCTTGTGCTGACATACCTGCCTTGCGGATTAGCCATGATACTGTATGCAAGTAGGCTGGTTACCCACCTGGTGGTGACCCCTGAGTCGGGCCTGATCCAGGTGTTTGGTGACTCAATAAGTTTCCCTCCAGCTTCTTTCGGGAGCCACGCCTACTTGTTTCTGTCTGTAAACATATGTGGAGTCTAGCCCATTTTAACAAGTATGAATCCATGTCTGCAGTGGCATAGCTAAGGTGGGTACTGGTAGGGCACAGGCCCAACCAATCAGTTCCAGTGCCCTACCAACTCAGTTACTCACCATACGTAGCTAGCTATAGCTAAATAGTGCGTTATGAGGTGTAATATGAAGCCTCCTACAGCTACGAAACTAATAATTATTATTATGCAAACAAAACGTTCCTACAGCTAGTGTCCTACTAGAGACATAGGCGGCGGAAGAGGGGGTGCTGTGGAGCACCCCCCAACTATTTTACTGGGGATGCTGAGCACCCCCAACGTAAAGCTGTATTGTGCAATAGTCATCACATGAACTCCTCAGAAACTGGTCAATCACGATCGAGATACTCTAATAGAGCAGTCACCCTAAAACAACAGTTAAGCATGTATTAAAATAGATATCATTATTATTGACAGTTAAATCCACCAAAAATTTCTCCCAAATTCAATCTATTGATACCTAATTTTCAAAATTTTCCTGGGGGGGGGGGTATGCCCCCACACCCCCCTAGAATTCACACACGTAATTCTACCAACATAAATTTTGGCCACCCCCAACTCTAGCACCCTTCCGCCTCCTATGAGAGATGACAAATTTTAGCTGCAGAATGTCACCGAATTGAATCTCAACATGCAAAAATTTTCCTGGTGGGGCATGCCCCCAGACCCTCTTAGCTGATTGCTGTAGCTTGTACGTATACAATGGTTCCCAACCAATTCTTCTGGGCTAGCTACGCCACTGCATGTCTGCAAGCTTACTTGGAGCCACACCCACTGATCGAGTACAAGTTCTAGTCTAATCCTGTAGCAAGTAACTTTTGTCATAAGCTACACCCACTTTCATACATGGAACCACGATAACTTATCAGTTCACTGTTATCAAACAATGTATGAAAATAATAGACTATATTCGTGGTCTATTTATTCAACGAAAAATAATCACTTTGCATTGATTAGCAGCGTGCCTTAGAATTTTTGACGGTGAACGACTACCGCAAACCCCTTACAAAAGTTCGGGTAGCAAATGCGGCTCGAGTTATAACTCGCCACTAACACTACGAACTCAGGTCTTCTTTCTAGTACCATTCTATACAAGTAGAGGAATCTATCGATCTGGGAGAAGTGCTGGTAAGTGGTCTATTTTTTGAGATTCGCATTTTTCTACGTACTTTAGATCGAGGTCGTTCACCGTCGTGACGTATTAAAATGTAACGAAATTATCAGCAGTGCATATAGTCTATAGTAACGTATTAATTAAATAGCCCTCGATTTAGCCACCTCATCAGTAAGACATGTAGTTAGACTAATGCATGAAATATTAATTATCATTATAGCAAGCGTTACTCACTGCAATCCTTCACATGATCTGGTAACAGTTTCGAGGAAGTACAACTCGCTACTTGCACTAAAATATAAGTCACTATGTAAGTATTAGTGTGCAATAATTGGAAATAATTATAGAAAATAATTATAGGAAGCACAGATATGTTTTGTTCAGATTTACCATAGTAATTACATTCATTATTGGCCCTATAAGCTAATGTACCTCATGCAATGACATGACAACATTTAATGAGCAATACATCTAGTGACTACTGTAATTCACTAAGTGGGAATCATTCACTGGGTTGGTGTAGGCTTAAGTACAAGATGAAGTGTTGACTCTTTCTGAATATTATAGTCTGAAATTGTCTGGTCATCCTCCAACTGTCTTCCTGCAAATATCAGTTTCTGTTGACCAGCTGGAATACCTTCCTTATCTTGTATCCTTCCCTTGACATTTACTATAGTGTCTGTCTTCTCCACCTCCACAGTGATGGTCTTGCCAGTTAACTTCTTGACAAATATCTGCATACCTAAAAGAGACACCTTTTAAACAAAACCCACATCACCATGTCAAGTAGGTCCTAAATATAGCTAAGTTGACCTCATTAATAAGACCACCTCATTATAGTGGTGGGTAAAAATAAAAGTACACTAATTGGATTTGCACCCCCATATATATAGGAGTAATTTTGCGTACCCCTACACAAAATGTCTCCTATATATAGAGGAGTGCTTGTACTGAAATAGTGTACCCCTACGCCAAGCAGTATCCCTCTATACTATAGGAGAAACTTTGCATAGGGTATGCAAAATATCTCCCATATATTATAGGAGAAATTTTGTGCAGCCCACGCAAAATGTTTCCCATATATTATAGGAGAAATATTATGTAGGGTACACAAAATATCTCCTATATAATATAGGAGAAATTTTGCGTAGGGTACGCAAAATTTATTCAAAGTGTCCTCACATACAGTACTGTATACAGTGTTGGGATAGTTACTTTTAAAATGTAACTCGTTGCATATTACATATTATTTACGACTGAACTATTTAGTTACAGTTACATATTACCCATATAATAAAGTAACTATAATAATATTACATACTATATTACTTTGTGTCCACAGCCTTAAGCTGTCACGTGTGCTACTACCACCTTATCACGTGACATGATCGCGTTGTTGGACAATGTACAAATCTTGGTTATAAGCTAGAAGCTGGTGAATAAGCTTCATTCAGTAGGCTTGTTACTTTGTAGTGGCTAGGCGTTACTCAGTGGATCACTAACGAGATTAGTAACTTAGTTACCTAAATTAATAATATTAGACTCGTTACAGTAACTTTATTACTTACATTAAACGCATTACATTTGCAAGTAAAGTAACTTGAGTTATATTACCTGTTTTTATAGCATATTTCGTTATATTATTTCATCACCACAAAAAAGTAATATTATTATGCAACACGTTACCCCCAACACTGACTGTATAGTAGAGACCACAAAGGTGTGGATGTGTCCCATGAAAAAGCATCATCCAAAAACCAGCCTCCCTCTTTCCAGAGGACGATGAGGCAGTATTGCTTGCATGTGCACTCATATGGCTTCTTGCTGTATAGTGCTACATAAAGGATTTCTATTTGTATACTGAGCAAGAAGGCTTTTACATGTAAATTAATACTGCATTTCAAATAATAGTATTTTTGCCATACTAATTATTGGTAGTAATATCAGTTCGTAGAGCGTTGGTGCCGACTATCAATATGGTAGAAATTGCCATATCGACAGCTGATCTGATCAGCGAGCCGATTATCAGTGCATCTCTAAGCATAATGGATACTTCTCTATTCAGACGATAATTGATATAGCTGGGGCGCACGGCACCATTTTCTTTTGGAGTGGTATGTGTGGTGGGTTCACCAGTCATAATAATTATTATTTACAAAAAAGTTAATAAACAAGTACACAAAATTTTTTTGGAATTTAGGAACCATAGCACATCAATAAAAAGTACTGAAACAAGCTTGGTGACGTAACCATGTTTACCGTGTTAGACACACAGAGACAGACAGACAGACAGAGTGACAGAGACAAACACACAGAGAGAAACAGACACACACAAACAAGGAGACAGAAAGACACACAGACAGAGAGACAGAGTGACTCAGACAGGGACACACAGACAGAGAGACAGACAGAGACAGAGAGAATGGCAGCAGTAGATCATTTTATACAGGCTTATACAGTGTTAGATACTCTCCCTCCACTATTATTAACTCTTGGTGTAACAATTAAGTAGCCACCTCATTGTGGTGTGGAAATGATCCTGCCAGCAAGGTTGTATACAATCACTGGACTGGACTAGTGGACTGGACTGGTGGACTGGACTCAGATTTTTTTTGTTTGTTTTTCATTTTAGCACATATTTGGGCAACTGGTCGTAGCTATTGCTACATTGAATGTAAAATATGCAGATAAATCTGTCTACTTGGCACTGTCTGTTATCTTAGAATTGTGTGTAATTCTCTCTCTCTCTCTCTCTTGGCATAATCTCTATTGTACGACTACCATTTGTCTTATCATGAAGTACAAACCATGCATACAGTACATGTGTATGTAGTGTTGTAGTAACCATGCAAGTTATAGTCATGGAGTCAGCTAGATTAAGTGGCGACAGTTAACTGTCTTGCTATTCAATAGCTGATAAAAAAGGTTCTATAGTTCTTGCATGACGGCAATAACAAGTGAAATCACATGCACAAGATTTCAACCAATCAAATTGATTCATTTTGAACTTTAAACTATAATTACCGCATGTGACTTCTGTTTTAGATTTGTTGACAAACGAGAACTATTAGAACCTCTGTACATAGCGGGAGTTTGTAAAAGGCGGAACTAAGGAATAACGGAATAGCGGAATAACTCGAGTCACAACGAATGGGCGTTTTATATCAATATGGCTTCTTATGCAATGTTAATGTTAGGGTGATTGTACTGTTACAGCTGTGAACTCATCCGTCGTAGATATCCTTGCAATGTTAGGGCGATTGCGTGTACTGTTACAGTTGTGAACTACACTGCTTCGTCGCTCAACCGTCCTAGCGAAGTGATTACTATTATGCTCTTACTACTACTACTACTGTATGTAGCTAAGTATCATTGCACTAGCACAGCTAGAATATACAGTAGTTAGCTATTAGTTTCGTTTTAAGTCTTCATCCTTCCAGTGGAGGGATGAAACGAAACGGCTGTCACACCACATCTTTTGCTTGCGACATTGGTACCATACTTTACATACAGTAGTATAGCTAGTCAGAGCTATAATCAAATGTAATTTTGCACTTCGTAAGCGGGTACTGTATGTTAAGTATGGTACCAACGTCATGAGCAAAGGGGGCGTGGCAGTCGTTTTGTTTCATCCCTCCACTGGAAGGATGAAGACTCGAAAACGAAACTAATAGCTAACTACTGTATATTCTAGCTTAGCTACATACAGTAGTAGTAAGAGCGTATGATCATTTCGCTAGGACATCTATGAGTGACGAAGCAGTGTAGTTCACAGCTGTAACAGTACACGCAATCACCCTACATTGTAATAAATAAATAAAAATAAATAAGATATCTACGAGGGATGAGTTCACAGCTGTAACAGTACAATCACCCTAACATTGCATAAGCCATATAAATGCCCATTCGTTGTGATGCGAGTTATTCCGTTATTCCGCTATTCCTTATTCCGTCTTTTACAAACTCCCGTACATAGCTGAAGCTGGGCAATGTTGACAAGTCTGGCATGATCACAACTTTCTTTTGTTTGTGTGTGGGGGAGTGGTCTAACTACATGAGACTAACATACTTGCAACCAGTTGCCCAAATATTTGGGTAAAAAAGGGAAAATACCTAAGTCCAGTAGTCCAGTCCACCAGTCCAGTCCACTAGTCCGGTCCAGTGATTGTATACAACCTGCCAGCAAAGTGTGGAAGCAAAGTTTGATGTGGCAGCATATTTTAGAATGCTTTGAAACAGGCCAGATGACTTTGTTTCCTTTGGACATCCAAAGAGTAAAGAATTTGAAGAAATTAGGACATAACAGCGGGATATAAAGCACATTTACATATCACATCCACTGCAAATGCAGACAACGATACAAATCCAGGGATGTTATGAAGAATGTGTTTCATGCCAAAATGTGTGGGAATCCCTACACTGTTAAAATTTGGGTGTACTTGTAACAACCCTGTTTAACTGGAAAGGTAATAGGGTGTTGTGACTGCACTCTATGAAACCAAAACAGGGCTCCCACACTCATGGGTGCTGCCTATTGTATAACACCTCAAAATGATGTGTTGCAACATCCCTTCACCATGTGTCAGGGAGCTACAATTGCACCTCTTTAGTACCACCCCAAAAATGATGTATTGCGACACCCCTTTAGTTCTGCAGCACCTTATGTCAGGGAGCTATGATTACATCTATTCTATTACACTTAATGATGCATTGTAACACCACATTTTGCTCTGTAGGGCTGTGTGTCAAGGGGTTGTGACCACACTTTAAGGATTAGTTATTGCAAGAACACTTGCTGTAGTCAACACCACCAAATTAAAAGATCACAGCAGCAAAAGGTGATACAGCACCTCAGACTGATGCGACACTTTATGGTTTTTAACACCTTTATAGGCTGACAACACTCCGCACTTAATTCTGTAGTCCGTTAATGTCTATGGCAGCAAAACCTGCAGCAGCATATTCTTACGTTAGAGTCCTAACGGGATCCAGCATTGCTGCTACACTGTCAGTTATCAACAGTGTTGGGCAAGTTACTTTGTAAAAGTAACTAGTTACATATTACATATTACTTGCAACTGAACTATTTAGTTACAGTTACATATTACCCATAAAATAAAGTAACTATAATAATATTACATATTATATTACTCTGTGTTCACAGCCTTAAGCTGTCACGTGTGAAACTACCACTTTATCACGTGACTTGATTGCGCTGTTGGACAATGTGCAAATTTTGGTTATAAGTAAGAAGCTGATGAATAAGCTTCATTCAGTAGGCTTCGTTACTTTGTTGTGGCTAGGCGTTACTCAGAGGATAACTAACGAGATTAGTAACTTCGTTACTTATAGTAATAATATTATGTAATATTAGACTCGTTACAGTAACTATATTACTTAGGTAACGCGTTACATTTGTAAGTAAAGTAACTTGAGTTATATTACCCGTTTTTATAGCGTATTTCGTTATATTACTTAGTTACCACAAAAGTAATAATATTACGTAATGCGTTACTCCCGACACTGGTTATCAATATATTATGCCTCAAGTAGATGGACAACAAATCCCACAAATTGAGGCAGTATTGGTTAGGCAAAACTAAGCCCAAACAAACCTTCAGATCAACCCATGCTTTCAAGTTGCTACGGAATTTAAGTTGTGTAATAGGTTGAATATAGCTGACAACAGATAATTCACTTTTCAGATGTTAATTAACATAGCAGGGGCATGCAGTACCTTTTCAGATGCAGTATGCGTGGGTTCACCAGTCATAATAGTTATTACAAAAAAAAACAAGCAAGTACACAAAAATTGGAATTTTCAACTAGAGTAGGGACCATAGCAATCGAGAAAAAGTACTGAAACAAGCTGGGATATTAAATTACAGTAAAACAATAAGAAGTGTTATATCCCTACTGTGTATTTCCGTTATGGTATCTTGAACACAGTAGGGATAAAACACTTCTTATTGTTTTATTGTGATATAATGTTGCGCACTACTCCAGCTTGTTTCAATACTTTTTATCAATGTGCTATAGTCCCTACTCTAGTTGAAAATTCCAAAAAAAAATTGTGTACTTGTTCATCAAGGATTCCATTAAACGTTATCCCATCTCTGTACATTGAAGTATACGGGTATTGTACACGACCATTTATTTAGAGCCACTATAGTGGCATTCAGGATTAAAGGTTAATAGTCTTTAGCACTTTTCATTATACAATAAGCATTGCATTAGCATCACAGTTTTATATCAGCATTCTGTTTGTTTCTATCTTATTGTATCGCCAATAGCAGGGTACAAGGGATAGATAAATTTACAATGCGTGTACTATAGCTGTTGCGATTGGCGAAAGGCACGTTTCAGGCCAAAGCAAAATTGAATAGTGAGCCCATAGCATAATAATACCATTGGTCAACTTATGGCTGAAGGAATTAGCAAGTTAGCAAAAAAAAACAGTTGAATAAAAACAAAAAATTTCATATAGAAGTATCAGGAGTCAATTTGAAGACATACGTACTATAGGCTTGAATACTACTAACCAATACTGCCAAGGTGCCGTGAAGGTATTGTGAGGATGGTTTTCGGATGAGATTTGCCAGAAAACCCCCAAATCTTCATGATCCCTAATATACGGAGACAAGAGACATTTTTTGCATAAGGTGTGCAAAATTCCTCCTATAATATACAGGAGACATTTTGCGTACCCTACAGAACGTTTCTCCTATATTATATGGGAGACATTTTGCGTACCCTACGTAAAATTTCTCCTATAATATGTATGTGACCGGATCTGCGAAAACCAGACATAATCACACATTTTCAAACTCCATTTTATTTACTATTTATAATCTAGTTAGTCAAGTGTATGTTCTGGTGAAGTTTCAGTTTCATATGCCAAGAACTTTTGGAGATACAGCCCTGCAAAGTAGCAACAACCAAAAGATCGATTTGTACTGTAAGCATAGGGAAAATAAATTACAGGGGCTTACTAAAACGGTTGTAACTTACAAATGCAATGACGTACAGAGTTGAAACTTGCACCATCATGTTTGTTATGGACAGGGGAATCCACTACACTGGGTAAGTTTTTCCTTCTGTTACCTTTGTTCATTGCAAAGGAAGACAAAATCAGTGAAGAAAAATTGATCGCGAACTATCGCTTCAACGTGACATAAACAAACAGCCATAACTTAAATTTCGTTTAGCCTACTGCAATGAAACCAACCCCTCTTGAGTAGGCGAATACGGTGATATCAAGGTTTTTACCGTTATACTCTTTCTTCACAGAGAACAAGGCATTTAAAAAATTTACGGAATTTTTTTGATAATACGAATTATTTTACCAATTGTATTCAATGCTTTATACTGTAAATTTAGGCTTGTGCGATTATGTCCGGTTTTTGCAGATCCAGTCACATATATGGGAGACATTTTGTGTACCTTATGCAAAAATTTGGGTACAGAAAATGTCTCCTATAGTATAGAGGGATGCTGCTTGGTATAGGGGTACACTATTTCAGTACAAGTGCTTCTGTATATATAGGAGACATTTTGTGTAGGGGTATACAAAATTACTCCTATATATATGGGGTGTGAATCTAATTAGTGTAAACTTGTACATTACCGGACTTATAAAGGGCACAAACTGTGTGTATGTCTGTAGTACATGCAAACATGTTAAATGCTTCAGATAGGCATGTGCATTGTACATAAATGCGTATTGCACCTGAGCTGGGTCTTTAAAATCCTGCTAGCAGGTTCTTAAAATGGTTAGTAACCTGCTGGCAGAAAAGACCTCAAGCATCACAAATCTCACTTTCGATCATTCATTTGCAATATGCTCCCTCCACGCATAATCAGGCTGATAGCCTGCAGTGGGTGACCACTCACCCAGGCCAACATGTGGTCAACCACTCTATTCATTTTATAGGCATACCTAAAAGAATTCGATTATGGGAAGTACAATCTAACGTTGTACGTACATTTGTTGCGATGAATGGAGAAGTCCAAAAATATCACGGACAATTCTGTTTAGCGCCCATCTGTTTCTAGAGTGTTTATGGCTGTTTTCGTCATCTAGTAAACTATGGATGGACTTTACCAAGACCTAACTAGGTAAGCTTCCTTGTACAATGTTATTTTTCGCTACGTGTAATGTGGGTGTGGTCCATATAAGAAACCGTGCCTGTTCTTCATGCTACTGTGGTGCCACTGAAGGCACAACTTGTGACAACTTGTTCCCATCATATAAATCCACACAAGCTGCTTCTTAGACATACGTGTTCTTTACACTGCTATGACGCCATAGGCACTGGCTACCGCTAACCCAGCTCGACATTATCAATCACTGCCGTTTCCCAGCTGTGTCAGATCCAATTAGTCTAACTTGCGAAAGAAAGCGGTGTGAGCTTCGATTTTTTTCAACACTTCAACAAAAACATGTTCAGTCTTCCGTGATTATTTAATATTGCATGACGATTTCAGTACAACATATAACCCAATCCCACAATGACTCCACCTATATGCCCATATATACATAATGCATATATTTTCTGAGTCGGTTAGAGACCACACCCTCGGATCTTCGTGCTAGGTCTCTAACCTACACGTATAACAGCACGCATGCCTAATTTTGCATTTGAACATGCACCCCAACTATCAATTACTAGTGAAAGCAAAGTGCTATTATGCTTCGTTTTCAGCCTGTTACACAACATTACAAACGAACAACACTACGTGAAGGGTCTCTATAATTAATCCAGTCACAACGGAAAACTCAGACTAAGGTTACATAGGGAAGCCATCATGCTACGCTACCATGAATTGAAATCTTTCCCTGTCAGCAAAGATAAATGGGACACAAAGGAGGATACAGGTAAATCCATGAAGCATGCATTGTATGTACTGTGGTATACCAAAAAGTATCAGTCAGGCTGAAGCAACGTCTAACAGTGAAAAAAAAATCAGGGTCTATAGCCTTAGTGGCTGTCAAGTTATACTTGTCTAAAGGCATCAGACAGGCAATTAGTTATTCAGTCAGCATAAAATTCCACTAGATAAATTTTTTAAAATTCTGTAGCAACTTATCAGAAGCATTTTTGACTGTTCTGTAGACACTTTTGGACTTGCTTATACCTCACCAATAAAGCAAGTCCCCATGAAGGTATTGTGAAGCTGGTTTTGGTATGATATTTTTGGCTAGAAAAGCCCAAACATTCATGACCCAGTACTATCATACTGTATGAAAAAAACAACTCAACTGCTTTGCAATAATTACCTTGTCATCTCTTCCCTCGCTCTTTATATCCATGTCAACATATGGTTTCTTCAACACTTGATTCAGGTCTTCATGTAGACCATCCAATAAGAAAAGCTAACAGCTCTTGGGAGTCGTGCTGGAGGGGACAAAAGAAAATATCAGATAAAACAGTCACAACTGATTGTGGTTTTCAAAAAATCTAAGAAGTATATATATAAACTACATACTAACTAACTTTCGTTACAATTTGTCCCACATACAGACAGTAACAAAAACTATCTTGAAGTGTCAAACTTATCATACATATAGACACACATGTGCAGTATTGTTAACTTCATACACACATATCTCGCTGTGGCTCACCTGGGCATAGCCGACAAACTAAGGGGCAAACTTTCCAATTGTAGCCTACCAGAATAAGATAAAGCAAAAGTGTGTCAAACTACACATCATTATCTTCAAACCATGTACGTATCTAGCACAAAACATAACAAAACAAGTGTATAGCTGTACAAAGCCACCAAGCAATTCCATCACTGCAGCCGATTCACAAGAACTTTCTACAGTATGTGAATTACGTGTAGACTTGTACTAATGAATAACTGTAGTATGCATGCATTGAGCTGAACCCTCAAAAACATTCAGTAACTCATGGATACCATTACACGTGTTCTTGATTTATAGTACTGCTTGACCCGCTAAAAATATTCCATGTGCGTGATTCTAATTTATATGTTTGTTCATTGGAAGAGCAGCTGAATTTAGCACCACAATAACATGTAGCCATGTATAGCATGACATATACGTACATATGTACACACTTTAAGACATGCAAACACTGACCTTCAGGTTCCGAGGATGGATGTAGGAGGTCTTTCCACTCCACATTTCATGAAGAAGACTACCATAAGCTTTAGCCAAGTTCCCTCCCATCACCAAGGGGTTCTTCTCATTGATATGCTTACGGTATGCATCCTCTGTACAAGGCAAAGGGCACAAACTCAATAACAAAAGAGTATACATACACAAAAGTTAACCATTTAAACAATTAGCTACAGTACGTACAATATACAGTACATATGCACACAGCATCAGTATTAGGCTTGTGTAGCTAGTAAATTTTGTGCCTCTCATTTAAGGGTAAGAGATATAACAAACAGATAGCACATATACAAAAATCAGTTGAATAAAAGTACAAATCAAAATTAATAGAAAACTAAGCGACTGAATACAGTATGTTTATATACATGCAGTTACCAAATAAGTGTACAATTCAGTACTATGGTAATTGTGCAACATGGTACATACACATTATACAATATAAGTGACTTACTCAAAAAGTAATCCGTCAAAGTGTACGTATTGCTGAGACACTGAAATAGAAGCAATACATTTTTTTATTTAATTGGTATACATTACATGTCAAATCATATGTGCATTGTAGACATACAGTATAGGCACACACACACACACACATGCACTCACTCACCCACCCACACACACTCACACACACACACACACACGCGCGCACACACACGGACATGCACACACACATGCACTCACCCAACCCACACACACACACGTACGTACATACATACCTGGAGAGCAGAGTTCATAAAGCAGGTATTCCCAAGATTACTGAGACCACACACACCAGGTTCAGATGGTTGGTCATATCCCCAATAAGATGATGAGCTCATTCCACTAGTTGTGAACCTCATGGAAGAGCCAACTGTACTTGACCTGTAATGGACCACAACAGAATGATATGTAGTACATTATGTGTGTGGGTGAATGTACGTATATAGTACCCTGGTGCCACTTTCCACAAGGACCAGAACTAATAATAATTAAAAATGAATATTTATCAATTTCTAAAGCCAGATAATTTGAGCTTGATCCTCATGCACAATGAGGGTTCTAGTGAGGTTGCATTTTTGCTTTCAGCTGTGTCCACATTTTTCAATGCACTAAGCAGAAGTGTGGTGTCTTTAATGCAAACTACAAAAGAATCTTTATAAAAAGGAAGATATACTACAAAGAATCTTTATAAAAAGAAAGATATACTATCACACTGTTTAAAGTAACTGCAAAAATTTTTATAGTTGCATGTCCTAGTACTTGAGATGATGATACGCAAGTTTAATTTGTCCTCCATAACCATGGTCAGTACATGTAGCATAGCTAATTTCTAGTCCTTATCAGTGGCGTAGCCAGGAAAAAATTTTTACCGGGGCAAAGTTTATACATTGACCTAAGGTCTGCTTCTGACTCAACTGATTCACAAATACTTTCAAGTATGAGTGGTGCAGCATTTGGAGGTTGACTATCTGGTTGGATGGCAGAAAGTGTTTTAGAAGACTTAGCATTATTGTATGTGTCATAAGTTATGTTTCAGTTAATGCTACAGTTTACCATGCTACAATTATTTTAGACTAGTTTAATTGCACTTAACACAATTTACTCTGGAGATATTTTGAGTGGTCAGGACTGCAATGGAGGTCATAGTCATGCACACTATACCTTTTATTGATCTGATGTGATGTTAAAGTGAAAGATTATCTCTTTCATGTGATGCTCAACTGCATGTGCTAAGCATGTCAAGCTATAGACCACTTCCATGTAACACGGAGAAGCCGTATCATTTTTATAATCCGTATCACGGTAGGCAAATGACTGGCTCAGCTGGGCCGATGCTATGATGTGTTGAGTGAAATGGCGAATGTCTCCGAGAATACAATGAATAGTGAAGTGGAATCTTTGCTGTTTTGAGGACAATACTTGACAGACGATGAAATCGACTCGTTGAAACAGTCACTAGGCTCGATGAAGGTGGAGAACTTGAGAAATCTGTCGAAGCATTTGGGAGTACGGTTAACTGGCGCGGTGCGGAAGAGTGACATAACTGAAAGATTATTAGGAATGGCACGAATTGGAGCAATACAGCCAAGTAGAAGCAATGATACAACTCCCATTGCTCTGTCGTACTTGACAGATGAAGTGAAGAGGATCTTGAATTTATTACCATCATTCTCTAGTGTCACTCACTGGACCAAGACCTTAAGAGGTGTTTTAAACGACTTCACGTTTATGAATCTTATAATTTACTTAGTCTATGGTCATGATAAGACATTTGACATGGATTCTCTGAGAGCCTTCAAGTCTCTGAAGGCCTATAAGTATTTTTATGATGGATACGTAAAGAATGTGTGGTTGTACCAGTGCCCTGTCTTGCCTGAGTCCGCACTGAAAGCGCTTTATTTTCGAGCTTTTGTTTACCATTCATTTACGTACCTGTGATGAAGCACTGGAAGTGTTTGTCAGTGTGAATAGTGAAAATGGTGATGTCTACAGTGCTCAGTGTTCTTGTGTCTCTGGATGAGAATATAACTGTATTGCCCTGATCCTTATGTTATGTAGAGCACCATTAAATATATAAATAGTATCTAGTTCATTAATTGTACAGTTCCATAGTATTACATGTAGCTATACGTTTTCTCTTTTCACAGATTGGGCCAAGCATGCAATCACGTGGCAGCTCTGCTGTTTTTTGTGGAGCACCATGTACTGAGACAGAGTGATGAGTTTCCAACTGAAGTGTCCAAGACTTCTCAGGCAATGAAGTGGAATCAGCCACCCAAGAAATCGGTTCCACCTACCTGTGCGAATGACATGGTATTTGTGAAGCCTAGTCATGGTTGAGTGGAAGAAAAGCACATCCCACGAACCTCTTTTGATCCTCGCCGTCCTTGTCATCAGAAATTAGATGAAGAAGCTGCACAGAAGTTGCTTGAAAGAATAGAGAGAACTGTTCCTAGTACAGGGCTTGGTCAGTTTTGGAAATCTAGTGCTACTGCATTAGATGTGTCATCTTCAACACTGTGGAATCACATCTTGTTCAGCCGGGAGCATGCCACTACTCTCACTTGCGACAGTTTGTTTGACCCTACAACACAGCAGTGCTATGAGTACTTGGATAAAGCAAAGTTGGATATTGATGTAGTTGAAAGGATAGAGGGAGCAACAAGGGATCAAAGTGATTGCAAGTTAAGGCATGCACTAAGGAATGTAAGGCTGACTAGTTCCAGGTTTGGTGAAATCAGAAGCAGAAAACAGACAACAGATTCAAGACGATTAGTCAAGGATATTATGGGATATGGCAAACAGCTAACAGTGTTGCCACCCCAAATCCGTTGGGGTAGAGAAAATGAACAGAATGCTATTAGATGTTACATTGAAGATTGTCTTAGTGTAGGTGAAGAAATGACAGTCACCCACTCAGGGCTGCATTTAATGCCTAACAAGTCTTACCTTGGTGCTAGTTCAGATGGTATAGTACTATGTTCCAATGTTGATACTTCATGTCGAGGTTGTGTGGAAGTGAAGTGTCCGTATAGCATTGAGAAATGCATTACTGTTGAAATGACCCCCTCTGAAATAGCCAGCAAGTTTGGACAAAAACTTTTTATGCAGCAAGATACTGATGGTAGTTTACACTTACGACACAATAATCACTATTATGCACAAGTACAAGGTGAAATCGCCATCCTTGGAGTTGAGTGGTGCGATTTTGTTGTTACAGCAATAACACTGTTGTGGTTGACCGCATTCTGGCTAATTTAGAATATTGGAATCAACTGGAACAGTTGTTAGAAGACTTTTATATTTGTCATATCATTCCAGAAATACTATCCAGAAAAATATTTACACAATACTTTGGATCTATATAGATCTGTTGTATGTACATGATTTTGTAAAATATCATTACTATGTACAGTGTTTTGTTACAATAAATTAACCAACAACTAAAGGGTTGTCAAAGTTAGTAAGATACATGCATACACATTAATATCACTAACATACATATAATTAGAAAATTGACGGTTAAGGATTTTAAATCGCCGGCCTCCGCCAATAACTCTTTCTATGTGAATCCTGTACTCAGCAATCCGCCTGGTCTTTTCAACATCAAACGCTGACATCTGTTTTTGTGAACCAAGTTGAGGCGGTACATTTACAAGTATACCTTCAAAAAAATAGTATCCTATCAGTGAGTGATATTATATCAATTGTTCTATTTTAACAGCTTGGAATGCATTTTAAATACGTATCTAGTTCTGTGTGAATTTTCCAAGCCATAAAACTAGATCCTTAGGTAATACAGTATTTGTACCTTTACTTGCCACACTTTCTTGAATGTCAAATCCTCGGTCAGCCATAATCATGTCTCCCTTTTCAAGTAGGTCAATGAGACCATTCCTTTCTGTTATTTCCTTATCTGATATCCGTCCACCCCAAGCTTCAGATAGAAAACTGACAAGGCCAGATGGTGTACATCCAACAAGAAATTTCCATGTATTTCTACTTTTATACTGTGAGTATGTAGTTGATGAGTTTAACAAACTAGATGGACGTTGGCATTCAATTTCATAACAGTCTATTATTATTCTAGTATTTGGAAATTTTGACTTAAACCTTTTGGGCATATGTTGATCTATTTGTTGACGTGACGGAAATGGGAATAGCAATCTTAGTTCCTTTGATAAGAAACATATCCATGTTGAAAACAAACGACAATATGTAAATTCAGCAATCCCAAATCGTACAGACATATCAGTGAGAGGTAGTGCAAGTCGCAACCCCACCAAAACTGCAAATAGTTGATTTGCAATGCTCAGATCCAATGTTTTAGTTCGAGGAATATAATTAACACTCTACATCACTGGTATATTTTCCATTCCAGGTAATGAGACATTTAGCCTTAGGCTCTAGGTACTCCACCAATGCCATGAATGAATCAAAGGTTGGCATCCCAGTGTAATAACAAGTTAGTTTGTCGTCATCCGTAATAATCTCTATGTCAAATTGTGACCTTGGAGCAAACATTATTGTTTCAACTTGAATCTTGTCATCCCAAGGCAAATCAGTTTGACACTCTGGAACAATATAGAACACATATAATTATAGACATGAGCCTCGAAAAGAATGTATTTCATGGCATCCAAGGTACAGCTTCAAACATAGCTTTAATACCTACAGTTACATGTAGCTACAGTGGAACAAGAAGGACTAACCAACTTCAGCAGGAACAGTGGGGCTGGGCGAATGCTGATTGGCACTGCTGTTGCTGTTTGCCAAGTTGTCATTTTCATCCATGTCGTCATCCAGGCCAGGCTGCACTTGGGGTGGTGGAGATTTATTCTTGCAGTACAACCCGTGGTCATGTTTAAAAGCTTCGGATAGTGCCTGCCTTCGTGCTAAATTTGTTTTCCGCTCCAGTTCTACAGCCCTATGGACTTGCTTACTAACTTGACTGCATCGTTGAGCTCTTTCATATCGTGCCACAGAATCCTCTGGAGTTGTCGGTCACTTTGCTTTGGTGTTAATAGTTGGTATGTAGTCTGGATTTGTCGGAGTATCAGACTTTTTCTTGGATATAAAGTGATCCGAACAAAGGCGGTCATCATCCCCTGGTTGCCATGAAGTTCCATCCGGGTTTCGTCGGTCCACAAAAGCTATCCATTGTCTTCGTCGCTCTATGTCGGGTGGAAAATGATAGAAACTAATACCATAACCCTTCGAATACCGGTTATTACACCCATAAACCACACAAGTGGTTGGCATTGTGGTCTAAACAATACTCGAAAAAATTAGAATTGCCTACCAGAAAAAAAATGTTGTAATTTTTCGTGTAATTTACGTGTTACGTGGAAAAGGTCTATAAGGGGGTCTGGGGGCATGCTCCCTCAAGGAAAGTTTTAAAAACATAGCTATGCTTTGAAATGGCATGTGGAGGCTATTTTTGATTGAAACTGCTATTAATGCATGATATGCATGATATGCATAGCTCAATGCAATGCCATGCAGTTGACTCATTGACACTTTTGAAAAAACAATTAACATAAATGTAAATTATTTAGACCAAACAGTGTAATGAGAACAGTGACCATAATCTGTATACTGAATGCTCTATTAGAGTATCTCGATCATTTTACAAATTCAAGTAGCTGTGAGTCCAGGTACCGTGTCACCATGGGTTCTAGCCCTGCTTAGTACTACAGCCATAGATTCTATTATGTGTGGTACAGTAATGCTATCTAGTAACATTTAAGTAGAAAATCCGGGATGCCAAAACTCAGGCCTGCTCAGCCTGTTGTTGAGCATTTTTACCGAGGCAGCTGCCTTGGTTGCCTCAATGGTAGCTACGCCACTGCTTATTTGCTTGTAACACAAATGCAGTAAACTGCTGCAGGACTTATGAAACAACAAATATGCAATTTACTTAGGTCATTCGAATAGCATCTGTCACCTTAGACTTAGATCTTGTTTATGCAGAAACAGAGGCTCATATTGAGACGAAACAACTGACTAACATTTAAGGAGTAACGTGTATGATGACTGAGTTCATCAAAATTACGTAGGATGCATTGTAAACAGACATATACGTATGCGGAATTTGTGTTATAGGATGTGTAGATAGTGATCACAGTGGCATCGCAGTTTCTAGAGCAACGAGGTTATGATTACGATTTCTTCAACGGTTGACAAGTCTATCAAAGCCAGGATATGGAGCATTTATATTGCCTGTATAGAAGTTTGGGCTTATGCAGCATAGCCAAGAGGCTAGAGTATCAGACTGATAATCAAATGGTTCAAGGTTCAATGCTCAGTTACTGTTATTATTTCCTTGAGCAAGAAACTACTCGCATTGCTCCAGTCTACCAAGCTATATATTGGGGACCTGGTGGCCTGATACCAACTGGAGAAGCTATCCATATCTCACAATGGACAAAGGCGCAGGTAGGGCTTCAGGTGCACACACCTTCACCTGTGAGGCATAGTACAGCCTCCTGTAGGCTTGTAGTCCTGCCACAGGAGGATTTAACTCTTAGCACCTAAGCATCCCAGTGCTGGTTCACTGTGTAGGCATGACGATGCTAGCACGGTAGGCAAAGGGTTTGCTTTTTTGCTTTACGTGTGTGTGTGTGTGTGTGTGTGTGTGTGTGTGTGTGTGTGTGTGTGTGTGTGTGTGTGTTGTGTGTGAGCATAGCGAAGTGGCTAAAGCGTCAGCCTGATGGACACAGTGATGCCAAATTTGTATAGTTGCTTTTTGACAAGACATTCCCAGTGGCTGCCGATTGTAATACAGCGTCTATTGGAATGACACCCCCTTGGGGGTCTAAAATTAGCATTATTGTGACGTTAAAGTATTTTGGAGATAGCCCCTAATTGATTTTGCTGTTTAAATGGAACCTTGGTGGCCTGGTGTCAACTGGGGAAGCAGCATCCCACCCAGCTGCAACATCATTGGGTATCTGGTGTAAACTCCCATAGTGGGTGAAGGTCCAGGTGGGACTTTGCATACCCACATCATCACCTGTGAGACATGGCACACCCCTACCAGCCCCAGGGAGTTTGCCTGCGCTGACTCATAACACCTGAGTAGCATACAGGTATCACAGTGTTGGTTCACTTGGTAGGTGTGACTGTGCTAGTACTACAGCTGAAGTTTTGCTTTGTTTGTGCGTGCATGCGTGTGTGTCGAAAGTGTGTACTCACCCACTACTCATGGATGATGCTGTGCCATGCCCACTTGATCCTCCTCCAACATCACTGGGTCCTCCTCCAACATCACTAGATCGTACTGATGACATCTATGGACAAGCAAAATTATCCACTAACAATAAAGAATTGATACTTACATTAGTTCTGGTATAAGTAGTAGTCTCTCGAGGCCAAGTGCCATCGTCTTTCTTCTGCTCTAACAGCAGCAACTGAGAGAGAAATTTAAGGAAACAAAATAGAAGCACACATACATTTGGGCGCTTACATAATAAACAGACACAGACACACTACACACCTTTACTGCACACCCAACAGTCCCCCCAAGGTCCCCCATCTAGACTACCCATCGAGGTGAGGGATACTGAGTAACTCATTTATAAGACTGTTCATCAACTGAGCACGCTTGAGTGTAAACATGAAATTAAGCTTGTTGTTGGCTTGCAATGACAACATGAGGAAGCTGACCTTGGTCACCATCTGGCAGGTGTGCTAACTTTAGCTGTACCAGTATACAGGCCCACAATGAGGACATTGGTAGAGTATGCACATGCACATATGTATGTATATATCTATGTGTGTATATATATATATATTATATATATATACAAACTATACACATACACGTGCACACACATACACAAATATGCACACATATACAAACACATGCATGCACGTACGCACACACACCTGGTTAGTATACAGTCCAGCATCTTGTATGGAATTTGGACAACAGGTCATAAGTACTGAACATGTACTTGTGCCACACACGACACTCCTTCTCTTCAGGAACAGAAAACGTCTCCTTCATCACCTTCATAAAATCAGCTGGAATAACAAAGACACCATTTCTAACTTCAGTTAAAAGTGTACACCACCAACACAGGCACAATAAATATGGTACAGAAAACTTTTAGCAGCTTAAAATAAGGTTTACAGAACTATAAATCTATTCCCAAAAAGGTCATACAAGTATATGCCACTTGTTACACCTACGTAATTGACTGTATTTATTTACTACATGAATGCAGTACAAACTGCACTCACCTACAGTGTCTGCTCTACTGAATTTCTTGGTCTGAAAAGCATCCACATCTGGATGTAGCGCAAGCTTGAATTCTACGAGGTACACCTCAACTTTGCAATGTTTAACGTATAGTCCATGTTCCACTACTTTGCGAGGAATAGCTCGCGATGATTCCTCTATTCCACACCAGGCCACAAACTTCTTCCACACTTCTTCTGGCACCAGAGAATAGTCCAAATCTTCCATCAAGTGATCTTTTAGGGTATCTCTATCTCGATCTACACAAGCAACATCCCACATACATTAATGATGTACATATGTAAATTTTAGCATATAATGTGCCAACCAACTAAAGATTGAATCTGAGCTACATATATAGGTACACAAAACACAGCACTGATTATTTATTAATACATTTCAATGGCCGATTGTTAAATCTGGAACTGAAACATACACCACCAAATCACGTAAGAAAAAATTCAAACCCAATGTTTTTGCAAGTCAGCATTTTCGCACAAAATAAATATGCACAAGATATGTATCACTAAACAAGATAAAATAAAACAGCTAGAGTTTCTACAGAGATTAGAAGTACATAGTTATTGTAGGATCACTGCAACAGAGAAGGAATGGATCATTACATAGGCTAGTTGGCAAATCCGTTTTTTGAATCACTACTTAACACTTATGCTGGGATATACCACAATGCATTGTACACACATTTGCCAATTGTCTACACCCAGGGTAATAACATTTTAACACTCATACAGTCCAGACTTCACTACATACTGTATTGCATTACCTTTGAACAGTGCTGAGGTGTCCACAGGCCCTGGATGGGCAGAATCAGCTCCCATTTGTGCCTAGTCCCATGCCTCAAAGCCAACATATTTCTTCTACTGCTTAAACCATCTTACATCCAATAGGTACCTGAAAATAAGACACACCTTAACAAAACAGTTTTAGGGAGTCCATTATGGACAGCCGGTTATAAGGACATAGGGTATTGTTGTGAATCACAGCTTGACACTAGTAGAATAAACTAATGCGCACAAGAAATTTAAGGCCATTCTTTGAGATATTTTATTACCACTATCCTAATCAAATTTAAAATATCCTATACAGTATTGCGAATAGCGTCATTTAATGCTTCCATGGTCAACGTACCACTGGTCGCCTTTCTCCAGTCGCTTGTGTAGTTGCGGATTAATTTCATCCTTCTGTGCTGAACATCCTGGAGCCTTCTCTGTATCACCTTTCTCTTCATCATTAGTTGGAGGAAGATGCTTGTTAGAATCGTTGCCGGGAGGATTCGAGCCTTCCTCTGCTTCAACATTTTCGGGCATGGCAAAAGTAGTAGTATAAAATGTAACAAAACTTGAAAGAATTTTTACTGTAAATAGACTTTCTAGTGAGTATCGTCATAGATAATTAACGAGAGTAGAAATAACTCCTGAGAAAATTAAAACCCACAATTAATAACCTTGAGCGAAATAATACATTGTAATTGCACTTCCGGTTGAACTTCTAAAAGTCTCGAAATTTATCTCGGAAGTGATTAGTGGGTAACAGCATCAGTAGTTAATAAGTAAAAAGTAACACCGATCACGATTATGCGACTTTTACAGCAGCGAGTCTCGCCTGACGCCATAATGGTCTTGCCACTTAAGGTAGGGGCGGGAGTTTCCGGACAAAGTTTGTACATGTATTAGAAAATTGCGGTTTATTTCTCCTCAAGAGAAGAATGGATTCTAACATGCTTGGTGCCGAATTGTAGCCAATGAAATAGGCTATCAGTGGTATAAATCGTGAGTGGTAAAGTGTAGGGTACTAGGAGAAAGAACGGTCTAAATTTGCAATTTGAGAAAATGCAAAAGATTTATGAGGCTGGGGTTTCCGGACACCAGTAAAAGTAGGTGTACCTGGCATTGCTATGGGAATTGCTGTACTCCACTGAGTGCCGTGGCCCAGCAGAGACTGATAGCGTTCTGTTTGGCTGGTTACTTTGCTTATGGTAGCGATTTTTTTAGCAACAGATTAGATTAGATTATCAATTTTTGTCAAAAGACAAGGGTCACACAAAAGGCAAAGCCTGTAAACGTGCTCCCCTTACAAAGACATACATACATACAGTTACAAGACTTAGTACAAAATAAAACATACAGCAAAAACATGACACACGACAACTACATACCTATACAAAAAGAAAACAAAGAGAAAATTACAAAATCAGATTAGCTGAGCAGAAATCGACGAAGTGCCATCCGAAAAGGAATTGCTTTGGAAATTTGTAAAATTTCTACAGGTACTGAGTTCCAAAGAAATGGAGAATTTATAAAAAAAGAAAAACGGTATGCGTTAATGGTAGATGATGATGTGGTAAGTGAAAGTGAATGGGATCTAGTATTGGTGCTTGAAAACTTGAAATGTGAGTTGAATGGGATAGAAACTCTGTCATGTAAAATATCGTGTACTTGAGTGATAGTAAAATAGGACTGACGAGTATGGAGCGCAGGCCATCTTAGGTCCTGCAAACAAGAAGTAGAAGATTTGGACCAGTTATGTGAATGAGGATTCCATCTGCTACCACACACCCAGCGTGCAGCTCGTCTCTGAATTGCTTCTAGTCTATCAATGTCTCTGGCAGTGTGTAAATACCATACAGGTGAGGCATATTCTAGTAACCGGAGAGGAATAACCCAACAGAATTGCGTTATTCCTCTCCGGACCTTGCAGTTGTCTTGCAACGCTTTCAAAGATGCGACGTTTAATCTACTGCCTGGAAATCTGTACCAGCCCTTACCTGAACACAGAAACAGCATACTTTAGCAATGTGGCCCAGCGGATCCCTACTGCAGGCTTCTCCGGGCAGCTGGTTGTGTTGATTGCGCATTCAAGTGTAATTTTTTTTTTTTTTTACTTGGAATTCATTTATTATTAATGAACACGTTTTAACAACACATAAAAAACAATTGTTCTAATCAGTTAGAATACGGCTCTTCACTAGGCGCAGCTCAGTGGAAACAGTGGGGAGCTCGGTTGACTGCAGCTTTCTGCTCCCACGGATGGCCAGTACAGCGGAACGTAATAGGGAAAATGATAAAGCACAGCGCATCCAGGAGAGTGTCTGGTTGTAAGACGTATTGTGCTTCTGTGATAAAAGATCTGCCAAACGGTTGTAGAAAACAGTAGCCTCCTTGCCCAAACCACCAAAAGTTGAAAAAACTAGCGGGGTGAAAGATCCACAGTCAACACTGCGTATACGATCCCCATATTCTCGCTTCTTCTCGAGCTCATGTCGACGAAAAAGGGAAGCAACCCGGGTCTGACGATAACTTGGTGCGTTGGGATGGAAAACCCTGACGTCAAACAATGCACCTTGTCATCTGCCCCAGAAGCCCCTTACATGGATGTCAGCTCTTGCGGTATTACTGCAGTTAGCTGAAGATGGTGTAATTAGTTCCCCATTAAGTGGCAGTAATGGAGGTTCAACAGTAACATCATGACACACTTCTTGTAACCATTCTGCTGTTAAGTCTCGAAGTTCATTATGGCGGATGAAAGTCAAGCCACCATGTCGACAAATCATGGCATGATCAACACTAAATGAAGTTCCACAAACACAGTGACTTGGAATATTTGCTAGTTGCCAGCCATACCTCAGATATTCAAGTTGACACGACGCAGGTAATGGGCTTGGAATCCAGTTGTACTATCTCTAAACCATATATCCGTTCACTGTATAGTGTGATTGACAATTTGTGGTGCATATGGTCGCTTAGAATTACGAACGATGCCCTAAATCTACTGTATAGAAAGTTTTTTACACAAAAATATTCTACATGCGCAAACAAATCATGACGAATCTCAGTAATCCTTGAAGCTATAGAGATAAAACTTTGGTATTTTATAGCACACGAGTGGGGTACTTAGGTACTCAAACCATAGCCTGATTGGTCTCCATTCCATCCTTCAGTAGTGGATTATAAACGAATTGTCCGGAATACGCAGCTGTCCGGAAACCCCCTTACTTACCTTACCATTAGGGAGAGAAAGTGTCTTGCCTAGCCAGATTACGTTTCGTTTTTTATGTCATTGGGTCTGTGAACACTGTATTCCCGATCCAACGACAAAAGGAAAGTGGTCGACCAGCGTTAATGTTATACGATCGTTGTATGCGGACTAATTTTTACCGTTTGGTCACGTGATAAATAAAATTGAAATTTTGAATGATGTCGGAAACGAGGTCGGGAACAAGGCAGAGCAAAGTACGAGGCACAGATAAGCTTAATTCTAAAGTGAATGCATAGACTATACCGGAGCAAGCGCAGGGGTGCCAGATTGGTCAGTTCAAAAAAGCCAGTTCGCGTCACTTGAGAATTCGTTGACATGGTAGGTAGAAGAAACTGTATAGCTTAAATATTTCGAGGGGAAATGTCCATAATCTTTGTTGTTGTTGTTTTTTTTCTGTAGTTTTTTTTTTTTTTTCTGTAGTTGCTTTGTGTATTAAAATTGTGTTAACTTAATTGTTCTTATAGCTATGTGTTTTACATGTCTTTGTTACTCCAACAAGGAAGAATGGCTTTGCTGATTGTTGAGAGGTTAAAAATAAATAATATATATATTATGAGGTCAAGGATAAAATTTTCAAAATCAAAAATCCCCCCTTGTTAGATATTACCATAGATATAATATAATGATCAGTGCAATGAGCCATTCTGAAAAGACTTTTGTTGCAGCTGCCACTTTCAACCAGGTGCACCACAAAGTGCAGGCCTGCTGAATGGTTTTACTATAAAGCTACTGTACTGTGCTACAGCAATGAAGTGTAAAAGGACAATGTTTAGTAGAGGACAAGAGTCAAGTGGTTTTTCCAGAAAACCTATACATCATGCATCCAGTGTACAAAAGTAAATTGTCTTTACCGTTAGGTCAGGAGTTCATAAGCCCATAGGGCGAGGAGTATACAACGACCATACCGATAGTGCAAAATGCATAATCTAAATTAACGTAGGAGTAGTGGCATGGCAACGAGCTTTACTATAAATAAAATTGCCTTATATGGAATTGTTTCAACCGTATTTCACGTAACCCTTGGTCTCTTAGGAGTATCTATCTGAGAGGAGGGCCGTTTCACCTGAGAAGACGTACAGGGCTCTTTATCTGCCATTCTCACGCAAAGAAAACAAATATACCTGTATACGGTATATCAAATAAATAGATAGTTACTATTATTAGATACAGGGTTGCTATGACAGTGGATCGCCTACGTTAATTTAGATTTCGCTATTTGGTCGTTGTATACTCCTTGCCCTACGGGCTTATGAACTCCTGGTTAGGTACTGGAGGTGTTTGCCACAAGCAAAAGAACCTAAGTGAAAATGTACTTAAGTTAGGCCGTGCAAAGTTAATTACATGTTTCTGATCCTATATATAGTATGTTCATGTTGAGCTGAATCCTGAAAAACAGCTAAAAATTGAAAGTGGATGTTTTCTCAACAGAGTTAACATTTTAGCCAACCAGATAATTATTGGTAACAGCAAAGGTGTCAACAACAGACACGTACGGTTTGGCTTCATTACAAGTTCGAGAAAGGGCTGTAATGGACACTGCACTTATATGGCTTCCCCATAGGAAATGTATTGTGAAAATTTTGATTGGCCGTAAATATTATGTCAAACATTTGAACAACAAGATTTTGAAATATTTTTAGTGGGTCAAGCAGCACTACAAATGAGCCAAATTTCAAGATCGTGTGTAGTTGCATCCATGAGTTATTAAATGTTTTTGAGGATTCAGCTCAACGTGAACATACTATACCAATTCCCCAAAATCAACCAGGTGACCAGGGTTTTTCTTTTTCTGCTTGCAATTTTTTGATGTGATACGCAACATTTGACATAGCAGTACATAGGGAAAAACAAGTTTAATGTATAAAGTTAGTGCATCTTTGTAAGAAAAGCATGGTGTTTACAAGACACGAAAAAATTTCAACAGATTTAATATAAATTATTGTATGGTAACTGTGCAATTCGTTCAGCAAAAAAATGACCAGAAAGGGAACCAGAAACATTTAATTTACTTTTCTTGGCCTTAAATGGGACAAAAATCCATGACTCGATCTGCAGGCCACCCTGATACTGCACCACTTCATAAATATGATCATGTGTCTCAACATCTACATGTGCTAGGTTGGTAACCTCTCAAGTAAATTGTGCAATGCTCTATTATTAGGACCTCAAGACACATATGGAACTCACTGTTCACCCTATTTTGACAATCTTCAAAGATGTATACTTACCCCCACCCAGAAATTCTAATGGCATAGTACATCTTTATGGTGTTACCTGCTACCATTGTTTCAAGCCCATCTTGTCAACGCTTCACGACCACCTTCCCCTCAGTAATTACTATTAGTTTTGTACGTATGTTATAGCTTGGTGAGCTTTGTGTATTAAGGTATTTTTTTGTACGTGTGTGTTTTTGTAGCTGTACGTTTGTCTTTTGCTTTGTCTTATAATGTTTGCTCAAGAATGGTTTTTTGCCAAACAGCTTGAGGATAAATTAAAAGTCAATACCAGTCATGGTGGTCAAACCAGGGAGGCCAGCTAAGTAGGTAGTTTTTATCAATGGTCAAGACAAAAGTCAATGGTCAAAATTGAAAGCTTACAGATCAGTAGTACAGTAGCTATTGGAGTCAGTGGTACCACTAATACTAACAGTTGACTATTATATGCATGCAGGAGCCCATAAGCACCACAAGACCATGTGGAACTTATGGGCTCCTGGTGCATGTATTATAATTCCATACATGCACTCTGTCTTTGTAGTCCTGTGTTGTAAGTATTTGCATATATACAATAAAAATGCATCATGTGGTGTTTGTAGGTACCTGTTGAGTGTGAAATGGTTTAGAAAGTGGAAGGAATATGTAGGGTTTGATCCTTGGAATCAGCAAGAAGCAGGAGCCTACTTTGCCTATCCTGGACCCATTGACAACCTGATTTGTTTGCAGGTACCACAAATATTGTAGAATCTCTCAATGCACCAAAAAATGGCAAGTGCAGAAAATTTTTATTTCTCCTGCCTTGAAAAGTTGCTGCTCAACAGCTGCATTTAGGCACCAAAGTGCAGTAAGGGCAGCAGTGACATAGGTTGAACTCAATGCATATGTACATAGGAATGGGCTGTATTGCATTTTTGAACAACATAGGAAAAATACCTCGGTTTCACTAAATGCCTTGTATATTTTACATTCTTAAAAGCATGGGTAAGCTTATTTATACTCACATTGTGCTAGTAGTAAATGCTATCTCATTTTCAAGGAAGATATGAAATAACAGCTGTACCAGTTTGAAGCATCCCATAACAACCATGGTGGATGCTTTAACACACAAGTCTGCTTGTCCACAGTGTGGCCAGTCGGTGTGTGTCGTAATGATGATATGAGGCCAGATGGCATGTCATTGATTCCTTGGTCACGGGGCTTACCCTTGGCCTGGGACTTTAGGCCACTCCAAATAAATTCTGTTTCCCATCCACTGCCCACATCTGGTTATTGCCAGCTCTAAATATTCCATTATTCTGTATTCTTCCATTATTTTCCGGTTATTCTTGCATGCTGTTCTGTTTAGTGGACTGGACTACTGGACTAACATATTTTTGGTTTTTGTACATTCTATGGTTGGATTTATGGAGTCTTGTTAGTAAGTACCCTTAGAGCATCTACAGCCCATATCTAAATGCTGAAGACGAGCAGTGGAATATACGAAAACTGTATTCACGACCTATACAGCACTTACAGCATATTCCTTGCCCTGGTGTGTGGTACTGCTGCAGGCAGTGCAGGGAATGTAACAGAAATAGTTAACCAGTGATCAACTTGCCAGTGGACAATATCCGCCTTCCAAGATATCTTCAGAGTAAGCTTGAAAAGCAAGCTGTAGTATGTTCACGTTGAGCTGAATCCTGAAAAACAGCTAAAAATTAAAATTGGATTTTTTCTTAACAAAGTTAACATTTCAACCAACCAGATGATTATTGGTAACAGCAAAAGTGTCAACAACAGACATATACGGTTTGGCTTCATAACAAGTTCGGGAAAGGGCTGTAATGGACACTGTGCTTATATGGCTTCCCCATAGGAAATGTATTGTGAAAATTTTGATTGGCCGTAAATGTTATCTCAAACAAAAAGATTTTGAAGTATTTTTAGCGGGTCAAACAGTACTACAAATGAGCCAAATTTCAAAATCGTGTGTAATTGCATCCATGAGTTATTAGATGTTTTTGAGGATTCAGCTCAACGTGAACATACTATAGTCTTGCATACATGGTCAGACCTCTAGTATTCACAGCAAGATTCACAAGCTTTAGCCTTCTCACAGGTCTCTTGTGGGATAGCATTCACAGATAGTTCAGTGCAGGGGCTTGCCAATAAAGATTTTTCAGCACAGGCACTTATAGTCTTTAATTGCCAAGTCCCTGCACTGAAACAAAACTCTGGCAGCGAGGCTAGCTTGCTCCTCAAGCTTGCTCTAGGGGTATCTCGAAGGATTATTGTGACCTACTGGCGAGTTGATTACTGGTTAACTATTGCTGTAATGTTGCCTGTAACATTATTTAGTACACACCAGAGTAAGGAATAAGTGCTGTATAGTGGCATAATGAGCAGTAGTGAAATACAGTTTTCACATATTCCACAGCTCATCTTACGCATTTAGAAGTGAACTGAAGATTCCCTAAGGGTGCTTACTAGCAAGATTCCATAAATCAAACCATAGAATGTGTAAAAACCAAGAATATGTTAGTCCAGCGTTCCAGTCCAGTAGTACAGTCCACTGAATAGTAACCTCTATTGTATGGGGCTTGACGTCATGTGTGGAGACCACTAAACTACCAAAAAATTAATCGCTAAATTAAATTTGGTATTTTTGGAAAACCACATCGGTACCTGAAAAATACCTGTATTAACTACTAAATATCTTCCAATCCTAGTTTTACATACTGTACAATACACTGTACTGGACATATAATAACCATATAATTGTGCAGTAAATGTGATGAAGACAATGAAGGAAGTCTTCACTATTCCAGCAAAGAAAGAGTGTCATTTGTGGCACTCAGTTGGCTGCGGTGACACCTATGATTTAATCACTGACTTAGATAAATATGTCTTTGATGGTGAATTACTCAACGGCCAGGTTAGTAGTCTACAATTCAATTGAAGCTTTCAGTATAAAAGATTGCATACAGTATGGGTGTACTTGTACATGTGTACACATGCGCATGAATAATATACATAATGTAAATGCATGTGAAAGTACACACATGCTAATCCATCCCAACAGTAAGATGGACAGTTGGGATTAGCAAATGGGATAATTAGAATATTCTAATCCCATTTGTGTATTAATCCCATTTGTGTATTGATACATTTGAGATTCTAAAAATCCCATTTGACATGTGTTGGTACGTAGCACTGGACATGTGTAATGTACATATGTAAGTATACACGTCCTGGTGATTTCCACATTAATATCCAGATGGTAAAATTTTAATACGTAATTATGTCTGTGTAAGGAAACGAAGAGTTTATAATGTGTGGTGTTAGTTTTCTGAATTGTTACATTACTATCTTAGTGACCACCTCTCTAAAAAGACCAACTTTTAAAATCCCCAAGTGAGAAGTTTATTTGTATACACCTCAGTTCACCTGTATAAAGCAGCCACCTGCCTATTAAAGTTGATCAAGAAATCTTGTGACTGGCTGGCTTAGACAGGTTATTTCCACTGTATTATAGTACGTTTGTACAATCAACATGAAAGTACTTATTTCCCTTTTGCTATTTATATATGTATAGATTTTGTTGCTGGAGCAGAGAAATGACAATGGCACTTGGCCACAGGAGGTACTGAGTGTATGTGTCTGTGACTCTGTGTGCACCAGCCTGGTAATCAAAAGTTTCCAAGTTTGATTCTCGCTTATGCCAATTTGATGTTGTTTCTTTGAGCAAGAACTTTACTGACTTTGCTCCAGTAGTTCAGTCCACCCAGCTGCATATTTGGGACCTGGTAGCCAGGTGTCATCTGGGAACCCAGCTGTAACATCAATGGGTACCTGGTGTTTACTGGGGAAGCAAATGCCCAACTGTGTGGCAGTGTTGGGGTTGTGGAACTTTGGGTCACGACCTCTTTGTGAGACTTCTTCTGTGAGTAACTAGCCCTTCCCCAGGAGGATTTGCCTTCACAAGGCTCAAGTGCCTGAGTGGTGCACACACACATCCCAGTGCTGATTTGCTGAACAACAATGTCTGTGTTTTGCACAGCTGCCGTGGGCTTTTTGCTGTGTGCATGTACGTACATGCATGCATGATGTACATATATGGATAGTAACTGTAGTATATGTCCCTCTATTATCTGGCCATTGATTATCCAAACATTTCATTATATGAATTACGTAAATGTGGAAATGACTGTTCTATTAGAGTATTTTGACAAACATGTACATTCTATTAGAGTATTTGAATGGAGTTCTATATGGGTTTCTATTGTCCAAACTTTTTAAATCATCTGACTCACCCAGGGCCTAATGAGTTCAGATAATGGAGAAAGCAGTATATGTAGTTGTACTTGTGTCTTGTGTTGTGCACACACAACAGGTGTATACGCAATAATGGGTGCTTAATCAGGTGACAGTCAGCTGTTATTACAAGCAACAATGTATTTACATGCACACGCACACACATGCACACACTCCAGCCTAAGTGTGATACTGATACTGCAGTGGTGACCAAGATATTTGGGTTACGCATTTTCCTACATATACTTCTAGGTTGTATTATGATGCAGTTGTTATTTGTGTTTTGTGTTACTTGTTTCTTTTGTAAGGTTGTTGTGTTGTTTGTTTTTGTGTATGTTATACTGTATAGCTAGCTACGGTTTTCTGTTCTATTGTTTTGTGTACACTCCAGTATGTAGGAACGGCCAATAGCCAAGTATTTAGAGTATAAAACAGATCAATCAATCAATCATTCATCATGATGTTCCACACTTGTCTGCAAGTGAATATTACATACGTACGTACGTATGTACGTACGTATACATACATACATTCATCATGATGTTCCACACTTGTCTGCAAGTCAATATTACATACGTACGTACGTACGTATGTATGTACGTACATACGTACATATGTACGTACATACGTACGACATCTAGATGTTGCACTTCTAAGTGTGCCACATCACATTTGTAGCATAAAGAATTCCTTTGATCTGAGGTGTGAAGGTGTTACATGTATGTATGTATGTATGTATGTACGTACATACATACGTACGTACGTACGTACGCTGTACAGTTTGTGGAATGCAGTAATGAGTTGTCAGCACACTTTGTAGTGCGACATCACATTTGTAGCATAAAGAATTCCTTTGATCTGAGGTGTGAAAGTGTTACATGTATGTATGTACGTATGTACATACATACATACATACATGTAACACTTTCACACCTCAGATGTACATACATACATACATGTAACACTTTCACACCTCAGATCAAAGGAATTCTTTATGCTACAAATGTGATGTCGCACTACAAAGTGTGCTGACAACTCATTACTGCATTCCACAAACTGTACAGCTTTAATGCTTCTTACTATTGAATACTGTAGTAAAATGTATATGAAACCTATATGAGCAACATCCACTTTACATTGTGGGCTTCAGTGGCCTACAATTGAGCCCTCCTGTGGCTCTCAATTGAGACCAACCGAATCCCACAATCAAAACTGTCTCATGGTGATAAGGTTTCTTATACATTTTGAAAACCTTACATAGTAAGTACTAGTGTTATAGTAAGAGCTAATGTGAAGCTTTGATATATTCAACCACCACAGAGGATCCTGGACAAATGCCAGACCACATTAAAGGCACCCTCAACCACATCAAAGGCATTTAACTTAAAAGTGAATTTAGCAGCTTAAAACTACTGTAAAAGTAAACTGCATTACAACCATTACATACATACATACATACATACATATGGTTTGTTTTTTTTTGCTTTTCCATTTTTGATTGTTTATAAAATAAAGGACGCATATTTACAAGCACATGAAACAAATATAAAGTTAGTCAGGTGAAGCTGAGTCCAGCCTGCCTTCTGCATAAGCAAGGTCAATGACAGCTGTCTCGCCCGATCCACAGCGGTGGTAAGAGGACCTTGAACCTCTTAAACATTGAACAGCTGAACGGAGCAATGAAAATCCCAGCCTACATCGTAACCAGTACAATGTTTTGCTATATGATTGTCCATGCTTCTCAGCGAGTAGTGTGGCAATTCGTTTGTAAACAACGGTGGCCAAAGGTCCCATACCTCCAGTACATGAAAAAATCAATGGCGAAAATGACCCATGCTCAACTTCCCGGATTCTCTCCTCATATTTTCTCTTCTTCTCTAGCTCCGCACACCTGTAGCACTGTGATAAGGAAATTGAACAGTGCGTAGGAGCAAAAGGATTGAAGACTTTAACATCAAAATAAGCATTTTGCCCGCGTTCCCAGAAGCCATTAGCAACAACATCAAGACGTGCCCCATCTTCAGTATTGGCCGATCGCAACCGAAATGATTTCCCCGAAAGTGGTTGCAGGGATGGTTCAACTTCAACACCATGACACAGTTCGGTTAGCAATCCAGCAGTAATATCCCGAAGCTCATTATGACGGATAGTTGGGAGGCCGCCACACGGACAGCTGAAAGCATGTTCAACTGAAAACTGTTTTCCGCACACACAACTGGAAGGCAGCAGCGGTGGTCGCCATCCATATCTTAAACATAAGGAGTCACGAAAAGCACCCTTGTGCAAGCAAAAGCCATGGTCTAAAATAGGTAGAGCAGTCAACCAACCTGAGGAACCCTTTTCAGAAGACAACACAACCGATCTATACAATGATGGTGATAATGTAGGCATCAAAGCATCACGATAGTCAATAACAGACTGACGATGGGCACTCAATACTGCACGTCTTGCATCAATCTGAGCAGACAACACTTCAACAGGGTAGGTGTGAGATTGCTGTAAAATTAAGTGAACTAAGGGAGCAGTGACCTCAACAGAAGCTGCAAATTGGGACAATGAATAGCGAGCTGGGTCAATAACTCCAAGACCTCCCCAACGGGCAGGAAGAGCAGACAAATTCCGGTCAGTGTCACTAAAAGAAGGCTGACCAGTTAAACTAGGTAGAAACTTGAGTCTAATAGTATGTTCCAAAGGTGACAAGAGTGGTTGAATATTGGGGATGCACCTCATCAGATAGTTCCATTTGCCAATAAACCCATGTATAAGTGCAGCATAAGCAGCTTGGGGATGACCAGATAGGTGGGCGTACCTAGTTGAAAGGCCTAACTGACCCATGTACATTATACGTGTGTACTTACCAGGGCTGGAAGATTATCTAGATAGTAAAACCACCTAATGTAAATAAGATGGTGAACTTTTATTGAGGTAATGTACATGTGTTGCAAATCAACCACAGTCAGATAGAAAACTTGCTGTGGAAAGGTGTAAAATTACATGTAGCTTGAGAAGTGACAGAAATTCTGACTTAACAAGTGCTACATGACTTTATGTCAACAAATATGTAAAACTGTGTGTACAATACACTCCTATGATATCACATTATTATCAAGATAATATCGAATCATCGATTATCGAGATATGGGTTTTACTATTATCGCACAGCCTTAGTATTTACGCACTCTACATTTGCATGTAAATATACGTGTGTGTGTGTGTCAGTGTGTGTGTGTGTCTGCAGCATTCATCAAACTCATTTACTCATAGGTTAAATCAGTCCAATCAAGTGGCAGTTCCGTGATCTCAAATGGCTCAAATCGTATCAATTGGTATGTATATGTGTAAGCAGGTGTGCATGCATCGGGTGTGTGTCTGTGTGACTGGATTTGTAAAAAGGTTAACATGCGTGCATATACAGAGACTGAAACTTATGTATGATGTTATTGCCTTTTCTGTTATTGTCCTAGGGACAAACCTGGTGACACACTTACCATTTCCAAATGGCACATTGATGGGAAGAGCTTAATGGGAACGTCTAAGTTGAGTTACAAGAAACCTGCAAAATCTAAACAGCAAATCACAGCGGGAGGACAGAAAAATAAGAAAGCATGCCATCAGATAGATGTTCAGGTCGTAGCACCCAGGCTCACTAGTCAGCGCAAAGCAGAAACCCGTGTGGACAAAGTACAGGCAGGTCCTGCAAATGATTCTTGAGACCAAATAATGAGCTCCCCAAATTCATCATTTTTGTTTCAGACTACTTTGGAGAGCTGGAATGACGAGTCTCCAATTCTAAGAAACAGATAACTATCAAGATGAAAATGCATCAACACCACAAGCAAAAAAGGAAACAAAGAACACTCTTTATGTTGCCGAAGAGTTAGCCAAATTCACAAATGACACTAGACAGGAGATTGCAGCCCTATCCACAAGGCTACAAAGTACTGAAGCCAAATCAGCTCAAGAAATAGCAACCCTAGGAAAGAGAGTTCATCAAAATGACACTGATCTTACTGCATTATCAAAACGGCTACGTAACTCTGAAGATGAATCAGCTCAAAACCTTGCAGCACTGACACACAGCAGTTACAACAGAGAAAAGCTGAAACAGACCAGGAAATAGCAAAGTTGAGGGATGTTGTTCAGCAAGTAGACCAAGAAAAGGTCAGAGCACTAACAGACAGAGTGAAGCAAAATGAACAAGATATTAGTCAAGTGAGCACTGTGTTATCCCAAAAACTGAAGCAAAAAGAAGATGAGATAGGTCTGATGAATCAAGAATTGCCAGAAACTAGACACCAGCTAAAGCAACTAGAGAATGAGTTAGCTGTTGGTAACTATGAGGTAGCAACCTTGAGAGAAGGGTTGCAACAAAGTGAAAGGGATTCTCGTGAAGCTTGTGCTCTTTCAGAAAGGCTACAGGATGAAATTGGTATTGTTAATGTGGAGATGACTGCCCTAACAGAGAGGCTACAGCAGAGAGAGGCAGATACCCATCAAGAAATGGAACGGTTTACAGAAAGGTTGCAGGGCCAAGAAACACATCTGCAAGAATTCTGTAATAATGCTCTTCAGCAAATGAGACGGCAACTTGACACAACAGTACGCCAACAAACAGAGCAACTCACTCAACGTGTCACTGTCTTACAAAATTTATTCAATGCTGTGAAACCAGAATGGACGAGAAATCCACTTGGGTGAAATTACATTAGGAAACAGTGGCTGGGGTAGAGTGGTACAAGCTACTTTCAGAGGTGAGTAGGTGGCTGCAAAATGTCTTCATAATCAGATCATTTCTGATTACAGCATACAGCGTTTTGTCTGTGAGATGCAAATCTCCTCACAATGTCATCATCCTAACTTGTTGAAATTTCTTGGAGCCACTCTTGAAGGTGATCCAATCATATTAACTGAATTGATGCAGACCAATTTCATCAGACAACATGAGCTCAAAGACCATCAGTTGATTCCTCTGCTGCAGGATATTGCTAGTGGCATTAACTACCTTCACTGTTTGTCCCGAAAGCCAATAATTCATCGTGACATCTCCTCCAGCAATGTTTTACTGAGAGGCCCTGATGGATCTAAATGGATTGTCAAGCTGTCAGATTTTGGGTCAGCCAATTTTCTGTGGCACACAAATGAGCACTCCAGAGCTCCAGGAAACCCTACCTATGCTGCACCAGAAGTTATGAATCCCCATGAGCACAGTGAGAAGATGGATGTGTACAGCTTTGGCGTCCTTATGTTTGAGGTGTGCTCTGGTCAAGCTCCTTCTCTACAAGATAGAAATGAGATATTGCCAGCTGCATCCGCAGTATGGGGAGATCCACAGCGTCATTTTGTACCACTGATTGTGTCATGTACAATGGACAGCAAAGATGACAGGCCTACCATGAATGAAGTGCTCACTAAACTTGGTAGACTGTAACAATTTAGCACTTGTGATTAATACTTTGATATAGTAATGAAATGCATTTATTAACACTATTTTTTGTACTGTTGTAGTATTATTTTTGTAGCTGATATTTTTCAACAGTTTATATATATTTTTATTTAAAGTAGTTGTGAGCACTGCAACTGTATGTAGCTATACATTTGACCACAGTGTATGTACCATGTTCATACTGTACTTGTACTTATTTTTATTGTTAGAGTATATGTGACCCGGTCTGCGAAAAGGGCTCTTATAGCCTTTCCAATTGCATATATATGGTAACCCATAACTTGACTGGTGAATATGGTACAAGCCTACAATTTGGTCACTCAACAACCCTAACCTGGCAGTAGCTGTGGATGTAATTACATGGTGATAGCTTTAGTAGATTAGGAGTTATGATTAGCCAAACATGGATAATTGGAAAGGCTATAAGAGCCCTTTTCGCAGACCAGGTCACATATATAATTTTGTAGATGTGCACTATAATGGATTTTAAAATTTGTCATACGTGCAGTAGAATCTGTCTTAAATACCGTATAATATATTGTATAACACTGTAAATAACCTGTTTATAGAACAAAATTTATGAAGTCTATGTAGAACAGTTTCACATTTAATATGTTCACACATGGTAAAGTTACAGAGAATTTTTTGATTGCTGCTTTGATATGATTAATTTTTAAACGTGATTATGTTAAAAATAATGCATGTAGTGATAGAAGATCCTATCCAGGGGGGGGATCTAGGATTTATAAAAGGGGGGGTTAACTCAAGGTACTAATCTCTTGGGTAGAGGTGTGCAAAGCATGCTGGAACTAGGGGGGTCTGGGGGCATGCCCTCCCCCAGGAAAATTTCGAAAAATTGATGCTAAAATACTGCAATTTGGAGACATTTCCACATAAAATTCATACCTGTAGATATTTTATATACTGCCTTTAGATTATAGGTATGGCTCTCTGAAGCATTTTGTTAATGGAAAAGTTTGAGTAGGTACAGACAACCACGTACATGATGCACCCCTCTCACAATTGCACAACACTGAATAGGTGCTTGTTAGAATAATGATGTTGAAAGTGGAAAATTTTGAAATTTGAACAATACAAGATTGAATCTGAGAGCATTTTCAATAGAAATTGTGTACCTAAATTAAGTATTGCCATACATATTAACTACACAAGTAGATGCATGAATGAAGCCCTTTAAACAGACTAATGCATTTCATTGTATGTATAAGTGCAGGCAGATTTGGAAAAATTCCATAACAGAACCAACTACATGTTTCCAGTGAATGTTCTATTAGAGTAGTTAGCTGACTGCTCTATTAGAGTATCTCGATCTTGTACACCTCCAATGTTGAACCGGGTCCTTGTTGCATAGACTTTAGCATAAATCCACTGATAATACCTTGGAAAGATGTTTATAAGGTGGTTTTATGAGTATTTGTATTAATAGTGATCATATAATTATGCTAAGACAAAATTTCATTATAATACTCAGCATATTGATAAAGTAAAACCTAAATATGAAGGGGGGGGGCTTCAGCCCCCAAAGCCCCCCCCCTGGATCCGCCCCTGCTATCATTACTGTATCAGTTGAATTGGTATGGACCAAACTATCTAAGAGTGACATGGCACCAGTGTATATTATTGTACTTTTTATAGACCATCAAATTCTGATGTGGACCCTATTAATTTTTAATTCCTTGTTTGATAGTAAATCTACACAGTAAAAACGAACTAGTGAAGGTCAATGTCTGCCACAATACTCACTATTTTTGTGTAGTGACGTTCACTACTACATAGTGAGGGTCACTACAAAAAAGTAGTAAACGTCACTACAAAAAGTAGTGAGTATTGTGGCAGAAATTAGTAGTGACCTTCACTAGTTTGTTTTTACTGTGTATAGTGTTCCTTACAACAGGTAACTTCAATTTACCAGATATATACTTTGGATGGACACAGGAATACATATGGAGACCTCATAAACACCACAAAATTAGACGATTTTCACTTAGACTAACTGATTATGCAAACTTGTGGCATGCAACCATGTTTTAGATCTATTAATTACATTTCAACCATCTATTATCTCTGATATATCCACCCTTCCAGGAATGTCAGACCACAAGGCCATCACCTTCAAACTTACCACTGGCAACAAAAAAAAACATTCAGTTACAGTAAAGTGAAAAATTTATTTATATCATAATGCTAATTTAGATGAAGAATACAGAGTTTTTGTAATGTCTTTTTAAGGAACAACCCTTTTGAATAATCTGGAGGAGAAAATTGGACGGTGTAATATAAAACACTATTGATGGACTTGTTCCAACAAAACGCTTAAAAAACCACCAAAAGTTATCTTGGATAAACATAGATTTAAGGCACAAGATAAAGAAGAGGAAGAAGTTGTATGATCATTCCAAATTAACTAGAAACCCTATAGCTCATGGGCACAATATAAAAGGTCAAATATGAAATCATTACTAAACTGAGATCAGCACATGATGCTTACGTATACTGCTGTCATCTTTTTGATTCGAGTAACCACAAGAGATTTAATTTGCATGGTCATACATGAAAAAACTTTGGTGTGATAACTCAAATATTACTGCCCTTCTCATGTCAATGATACAAATTAATACTGACTTCATCAAATGCACAACAGTTTTCATCTGTTTTCACTCAAGAAAGCTCTGACATTCCTACTCTACCAATGAATCAATTAATTTCTTGAGGTTGATTTCTCTAGTAATTGAAATCTCTGTGGCACACAGTTTAAGATTTGGGTAGGGGTTGGACCAGCAAGTCTAATTTTTCTAAAATACATTTGATACCTCTCCTATACTCCAAATATTGTCTCAATCATTTAATGAAAGAATAGCTTCCTAGTAACTGTCTTTGAGATAATGCTATTTTATAAGAAGGTCAACAGAACTATACCAGCTAACTACAGGCCCATCTCACTACATCTGTGTTGTATATAAGGTTATGGAACATCTAATTTATTGTTCTATTATGTCACACTTAGCTCAGAACAACATACTTAACCCCTCCAACATGGTTTCAGGATGGGTCACTCATGCACTACCCAACTACTTTCTGTAATTGAGGAACTAACCAAAAGCATGGATGATCGTAAACGAGTTGATATGTACTGTTGTTTTTGGATTTTGCCAAAGCTTTTACACCATGCCCTACTAATTAACATTTGCTTAAATTTAAAGTTACAGTCCTATGGTATTATTGGTAAGAGTCTTCAACAGATATCACAATGGCTAACAAAACGGTCTCAGAGTAGTAATCAATGGAAATGAATCTGATTATTTTCCTGTTTTATTGGGAGTCCCCAAGGAACCATATTAGGTCCCCAGATGTTCTTGTATACATAAATGACATTAGTAAAAACGTTAATTTTCATCATCTATATACGTTTATTTGCAGATGACTGTGTTATAGTTATATCGCTGCCATTACTGATGGATCAGTATATACATCAGTAATGGCAGTGATACTATTTTATTGCAGAGAGATCTTGCTCCAACTGGGCTTATATGTGGCAGATGACATTAAACCTTAATGTTAGCATTGAAGTGTGCCTTACTAACACTGTGCAAAAAGTGGGATATAAGATGGTATTTCCAGTGGCTTATTGAATACAAATAAGCCTTAATATAAATCCTGTATTATACTCATTTTATACTTTAGTATAATCCATACTATACTATTGCATATATGGTTTCAGTTTATTTACCACATTACCTTAAATAGCTTATATCTAATATAATGTCCACACTATACCATCGCATATATGGTTTCAGTATATTTAACACATTAACTGAAGTCTTACAAGAGATTTTTAGTGTAATACAGGTTATACCAAGCTTTTTTGTATTCAATAAGCCACTGGAAATACCATCTTATATCCCTCTTTTTTCACAGTGTAACAGTTACAAGGTGTCATTCACCATTTACAAGTGTTCTATACACAGGCCATGTGTTTGCTGTTTAGAAAAATAAGGAATTTTTGCTGTTTAAGCTAGGCTACATATGTATACATGTATATGTTTACAGTTTTTTCTGAAATTATGTATAGCTACTGGACCAAAAAGCTTATTTAAAGTTAAAGTGATTTTACAAGAGAAATGATTAGTACTATTATGCAGCAAAGCAAAATCTATAGTTGATGTGTCACTTACATATAAATTTATCATGTTTTAACACATACATATCAGGGGCGGATCTAGGATTTATAAAAGGGGGGGGGGGCTAACTCAAGGTACTAATCTCTTGGGTAGAGATGTGTGAAGCATGCTGGAACTAGGGGGGTCTGGGAGCATGCCCCCCCAGGAAACATTTTGAAAATAGATGCTAAAATACTGCAATTTGGAGACATTTCCACATAAAATTCATAATATTTTCTGCCTGTAGATATTTTATATACTGCCTTTAGATTGTAGGTATGGCTCTCTGAAGCATTTTGCTAATGGAAAAGTTTGGGTAGGTTACAGACAACCAAGTACATGATGCACCCCTCTCACAATTGAACAACACTGAATAAGTGCATGTTAGAATAACAATGTTGAAAGTGGAAAATTTTGAAACATGAACAATACAAGATTGAATCTGAGAGCATTTTCAATGGAAATTGTGTACCTGAATTAAGTATTGCCATATATACAAACTGCACAAGTAGAAGCACTTTAAACAGACCAATGCACTTCATAGCTATAGGTGCAGGTAGATTTGGAAAAATTACATAACAGAACTAACTACATGTTTGCAGTGAACGTTCTATTAGAGTAGTTAGCTGACTGCTCTATTAGAGTATCTCGATCTTGTACACCTCCAATGCTGATCCAGGTCCTTGTTGCATAAACTTTAGCATAAATCCACTGATAATACCTTGGAAAGATGTTTATAAGGTGGTTTTATGAGTATTTGTATTATTAGTGATCATATAATTATGGTAAGACAAAATTTCATTATAATACTAAGCATATTGATCAAGTAAAACCTAAATATGAAGGGGGGGGGCTTCAGCCCCCCCCCCCTGGATCCGCCCCTGCATATACAGCATATAATCAAAGACATGTATTTGCCCAACCTCTGTCCACTGCATGTTATGGATAATATTTACAGTGGTAAGTAAAGTCTTCATATATATCACTGTACAATACCTGAGCTATATACTTGTTTCATACTTGTTATCATATAACAAATGCATGATGTTTTTGTATAACAATAAACAAATTCCATATCCAAAACAATTTTAAATCCACTAAATATAAATCCAAAATAATTATAAATCCACTAAAATAAGACAAGTATAAATCCAAAATAATCATAAATCCACTAAATAATTATAAATCCACTAAAATAAGACAAATTAAAGTATATTCAATGTGCTGCACTAAAAGACAGTTATACAAAAGCTATCAATACCATTTGATATAATACTGTGATATAGTACATAGTTACGTAAAAAAATAATCATGCATTTGCATTTGTGTATCAAGCTAGCTGTGTGTAGAATACTTGGTAAACCTTGCTTACAGTTCAGCAAGCACTTCACTCATGGATGGCCTGTCATCTTTATTCCTTCTTGTACATGACACAATCAATGGCACATAGTGACGTTGTGGATCTGGCCACACTGCAGATGCTGTAGGTAATACATCATTTCTGACTTGTAAGGAAGGAGCTTGACCTGAGCACATCTCAAACATGAGGACGCCAAAGCTGTACACGTCCATCTTCTCACTGTGCTCATGGGGATTTAGCACTTCTGGTGCAGCATAGGTAGGGTTTCCTGGAGCTGCAGACTGCATAGTGGTATGCCATAAGAAATTGGCCGATCCAAAATCTGACAGCTTTGCAATCCATTTGAACTTCACAGGACCCCTTAGTAAAACATTGCTAGAGGAGATGTCACGGTGAATTATTGGCTCTGGAGAAAGGCAGTGAAGGTAGTTTACTGCACCAGCAATGTTTTGCAGCACCTGATTAAGCTGATGATCTTTGAGTTCACGCCGTCGAATTACATCATGTAAATTTGTCTCCATTAGTTCTGTTAGTATAATTGGATCATGATCACCCTCAAGAGTGGCTCCAAGAAATCTTAACAGGTTAGGATGATGACAATTTGATGATACTTGCATTTCTCGAACAAAACGTCGAATGTTGTATTCAGAAATTATTTGGTTGTGAAGACGCTTTGCAGCTACTTCTTCACCTCTAAAAGTAGCTTGTACAACTCTACCATAACCACCATCACCAATGTTGCGTTGAGTTAACATAACTTCATTTCTTGCAACAAGCCATTGTGGTTTAACTGCATTAAAAAGTGTCTGCATGGTGGTCATCTGATTTGTGAGTTGCTCCATCCTTCGTTGCATTTCTCTTTCAATTTGTTGTCTCATCTGTTGAAGTGCATTGTTGCAAAACGTCTGCATTTGAGTTGCTTGTGTTTGAAGTTGACCCTGTAGCTGAGCTACTTGCGTATGCTGCTGTGCTTCTTGAGCTTGTAGCTGAGTTTCCTGACCTTGTATCAGGGTTTCTTGAACTTTTAATCTTTCTGTCAGTGTAGCAATTTCCTGAGCAGACCCTGTCTCCCTTTGCTGAAAATTTTCTCTTAATGTTGCAATTTCGTCTTCCTTGGTTTGTAATCTCTCCCTCAATTTTCTGTCTTTGATCTGCACACTTTCTCTCAACACTCCAATTTCTTGGTTGATAGCAGTTAATTCATCTTCTTTTACCTGAAGACTTTTCTTCAATTGCACAATCTCTTTATTTGCAACTGTTAGTGTTTGATTCATTGCCCTCAACTGTTGATTCTTAGCTTCTGATTCTTCTTTACATTGCTGTGTCAATTCTGTTAGATTTTGTGAGATGAGTGCAGTCTGGCTTTTACTCTGCGATAACTTGTTTGACAAGGTAGCAATTTCTCTCTCCTTTTGATGAAATCTGTTTTGCAGCATCACAAGATCTTGAGATGACTTGTTCTCAATTTTCTGTATCTTTTCATCAAGATAAAGAATCCTTTCGAATTCAGTTTGGGACCTGCTCTCTATTTCAAGTTTGATTGCTTGTTGCATTTCTGCTTTCAAAGTGGTAAATTCTTCACTGCTTGCAACCATCGTGACCTCCTTTGCTCCTGGTACAGAAGGCTTCACTTCTGAGGCAGAAGTTGGTAGCTTTGTAGAATCATTGACAGAAAATGGATGCAACAAATCACTGCTGGACTTTTGTAGTTTTATAGTTTCTGTATTTAGTTGATCTGTTCTAGTTTGCTGCTTGCAACTTGGTTGTTGATGTGTATTTGAACTTGGCTGTACAATGGTATCAAGAGCTACAGTTTTAAACTGATTTTGGCACCTGTCTTCTATTTCAACATGATCTGTTACCTGTATCATCAGAGCTGCGTTTTCTCTCTGAGTGTCTTCCTGGACTACTGAAACCTGGGACACTTCAGATACAGCAACTTTTAACTTTGGACAGTGTGGTAGTTTTGATGAATGACTGGCTGATGGCTTATCTAACATTTTATCATCTGGTGGTTTTGATTTTGTTGCCTCTGTATCTGTAACAGGTTTTGCCATTGATAAATCAGTGGGTAATAGCAGGGGTTCTAATTCATTATCACCATTGGGAGCTTTTGACTTTACAGCTGCTGTAGGTTCTCCTTCATGTTTTAACGTTGATTTGGAGGCTTCGCTATAAGAAAACAAATGTGGTAAGTAGTTTGTAATGTAAAATGTTGACACCCATTACACATATGCAAGGCTACATGTATGTGTGCCCATATATGGTACATACATCCGTTATATTAACTACAGCTTCTTTCAATTGAATTAGTCACCTTTGCAATTGAGTCTGTCATTTTTGCAGTAGAATTTGTTCCATTTGCAATTGAATTAGTCGGTTTGCAATTGAATCCATCACTTTTGCATTACAGTTCATCTGTAACAAGAATGGCAGCTGCGATAAACACGAAAACAAGATGTAGCAGCTGCTTCACGATCTTGTTGAAGTACAACTGTTGTAAACAACTCTTTATAAGGCAATAATTCTTCTGTTATAGTTTCTTAAACAACATTTACAATTGTGCTTTTCGCGTTGTGGTCACTCACAAACAAGCTAATAACTCGAATGGATTCGTGCATAACCAGCTCCAGTTACCCTGCAGTGTCTCAAGTGGTATTCTCCATGGCAAAAATGATCCACTGCGAAGAGCGGCTGGTTTATTGCAATTTTGACAAATTCTTGTGCAGAAACGCAACGAATTCTAATGCAAAACCAATGAATTCAATTACAAACAGGATGAATTCTACTGCAAAAGTGACGAACTCTACTGCAAACGGGGCAAAGTCAATTGCAAAGGTGATGAACTCGATTGCAAAAACCTCCTCAGTTCTGATGTATGAAGAATATACGATTTGTAGGTAACAATACATATATAGAGCATGGGTCAGAAAACTTTGGAATAATGATACCCTTGAATACGCATGTACTACAATATCATGACAGGGTTGTAACCAGGATTTCTCAAGGATAGCTCTATACTTTGTCATGATAGATGATCACAACACTGGGGGTCTGTGCCCCCTAACACTGACAACACCTCCATATTTCATTACTCCCAAGTAGCCTAACTTTGAATGTACACAGTAATGTTTCCAATGTGTGTGTGCGTGCGTGCATGCATGCATGTATTGCTGTGACTCTCAAACATAATCACTTGAAATCTGACATACTTGAATAATAGTATTAACTTAATTCACACTTATAGGAGGAGTGCTGGGATATTTACGCTAAAATAATTGTCACAGTTACCCTTTCACAATGCTTGGCAGCATTGTACAAGTAGCTGTATAGTCCTCTGCTCAAGAAAAAGCTGTTTTGTAATGCTAACTACAGTGACATGCTATTACCATATTTACTCAATTTGTGCCCCAGAAGTACTATTTTTTTTGCTCAAAAATAAGGATAAAACCCTTTGAATAGTGCCACACTGTGGTATTATTCGAGGGCGCGCTACTAATATTTTAAACCTGCCACTGCTATAGCTATTCTACATTATAGCTATACAAAACAATCACAACACGTTGCTACTTACTTCTATACAATACCTTTCTTTCAGTCAAGTCCTTGTAGCACATTTATGTCACGTCTCATGCTATGTGGTCAACTCTCTAACTAATATCCGGAATTTTGATTATGTGACAGTCGTTTGAGTTTAACTAGGACAATGCCTTCATTAAATTGATGGAGATTAATACTAAAGGTATGAGTAATTACAAAAGTGTGGTACTATTCAAGGGTGTGGTACAATAGAGAGCTTGCATACAAAATGTGTGTACAAAAATTGCTTGACAACTGTTGCTACTCAGCCATAATTGGGGGCAAATTTCAATGGGACTAATTGTGATGAATGTTCTTGGTTTGCCACCACAAGCTAAACACAACGAGTATCACTGCGAGACACTAGGATAAGGTTATAGATAATTGTCAAAACTAGGTTTAACATATACAAGCGTAATATTAATTTTTGGTAGATTTCTCATGAATTATAGTGCTTTGTGGGATTTTGACTACAGCTATCCCAGTTTATACAAGTGACTAACCTAATGAACATTTCCTGTACTTCGCCAAACCATTGAGAACAGCTGTAGCATGTATTTTGCCCCCAAACATGGCTGACCTAGCAACTGTTGTTAAGCCCACACTTCATATGTAAGCTCTCTATTAAACGTATTCTCAGCAACAATGATAAAGACCTCTTCAAATAGTACCACACTGCAGTACTACTTGAGGGTGCGGCACAAATCAAGTAAATACAGTACGTTGGGGATTATACTAGGCCATGTGTGACTTCCAGTTACAGATTTGGATATTGTTGCAAAACATTGTGGTTGAGATCTTAGATTTGGTAGCTAGCGTTTCTCAGGGCTAAGAAAGTTTTGTAGATTATGTCAAAAAGTCTGAATATATTCTTAATACAACGTCATTCAAAGACCACACCCACAAAAAAATTTTAAATCACGGAAAATGTATTGCTCCTATTGGGAAGGCCATAAAAAATAATTGCATTTTGTTAAAATACATCCCCATCTTAAAGTAAATTGCTTTATATCGCCCAGAAACTAAAAGTACATCATATAGCAAACCATTTTATCGACAATGCTGTAGCCTGACTGGCTTTCCAATATTCGCCTTTTGGCAATGAAGTGCGGGTTTCAGCAGAAGCGCCCAATACGCAATGTATTGTGGGATTCACTCAGAGGGGAAAAGGTTTGTTTGTAACACTACTGAGGGACGAATAACATAAATATCGGCCAGTAATATATTCTACAGTAATGTTTCGTTGTACTGACACTATAAACCGGCTGGGAAAAGCAGGCTAATACACTGCCAAAATTGCATTTCGATAAGAGTGCGTAACTAATGGTGATTTACCTTTCTTCGCAAGTCTTGACAGTCAGTTCAATGGTTACAACAAGCGCTACAAATGAAGTTCGTTCACTGGGTAAGTAACCACGTTTAATAAGTTGGAATTCCTACAACTTTATCTTGACTGAATTCATGTACAAATTTGTGGTTTGTGGTATATTCACTAATGACATTACACAGCTGGCATAAAATGGTACAACCAATAAAATAACACACTTGAGATATAAAAATCAGTTACCACACTTACACACCCACCCAAACACACATTTGCTCAGAGTGATATGCAAGGTCTTTTAGCTACTGACAATGTCACCAACAAACTGTGATGGAAGGGAAACAGCACACCAAATAGAAACATAGACGTAAGGCAAAGTGATATTGTTCTACGTGCTAGTATGCAACTAATTTAAAACACTGAAGGAAAAGGAGAACAATCACCAGATACACAACACTTTCAACACAAACAACAAAAATAATAGAAACCAAAACAATACACACACTGTCATACTGCCCAAGACTCTTGAGTGACCGCCAGAAGAGAACACAACACACACACACACATTCTTCAAAGTGCAAGGAACAGATTACAACATTACAGAATACGTACACATACAGTCTGTGTGTACATTTATTTCAATGACTATTTGCGTAGCTGCAACACAAATTCCACTGTGACGAAGTGCCATCAGTCTGAATAAACTTAAATACCAGTGGTTGGGCGGCACCAAAACAGTTCACCTTGACTGAGCCTTAGACTGAGAATCTGGTAGTCAGCAGTTGGTTTCTTAATAGTGCCTGGTTCAATATAATAAGAGTCTCAAGCCATGTTTAATCCTCTGAAATACATACCATTGTTCTCCGCCATGTTCAATCCTCTGCAATACATACCATTGTTTTCCACCATGTTCAATCCTCTGAAATACATACCACTGTTCTCCTAACATTGTCAGTGAAGACAAATATTGTCAGTGAAGGCAAACTATAAATTAGCTGCTTTGCACCGCCTCTGAACTTCAAGAGTAACAAAATTTTATCAACCTTGGCACTAGTACAGTACTCTCGACAGTGCTGCTGCCTTGATCCTTGACGACTGATGATTGGCAGCTGGGATATATCCAAAGATGGCGACCATTCATCATCGTTACTACTAGAAGTATCCTTTAGTAATTCTACAATCTTCCCGCTCCATTCTCACTGTTACCATCACTGAATGTATCCAACTTTCACAGGGTAACTCAGTTTCATCGTCCATTTCCAATATCCTCTAGCGGTATAGTGACAGCCTAGGCGACAGCATTCTGGCGAAGCAGAAGGATTAGTCCTTTATTACTACAAATTCTTTTAACTCCTACATCCACCAACTACTGATAAATCAATCAGCTACTTGAATGCCTCTGTCTCCCTACAATAAAAAAAACGTAAAATCGCCGTAATTGCACGTTTAGTATGCGGAAATATTTTAGTTTCGTTTCTGAGCCATATTTTTTGATATGATACACGGCATATGCAGATAGCAACTACACTGGTTAGCGGAAGTGGACTCTGAAAACAAGATACAATGAGTGTCAGATATACACCTTATAAACCAAGGATTTGATCTCAGCTGATATAGTTTTCAGTGGAGACCATACATATGGTATAATACGATTGATTGTCCTATTAGAGCACTATCCGTGACTTTGGTATTGTTAAATATTTCTTCAGGTCTTTTGAAAACCACTTGTTGCTACACTTAAAGGGTAAAGAATAGTACTACATAATAAACTAATATTCTGCGTGTGTGATCATGATAACTCAGCACTATGCAAAGTAACCATGATGAGTCTTGTGGGAGTATGCATTAAAAGTTTTATGATTGTCTTATTGTCTGAATTGTGTAGTAGAAGCCTATAGCTACTACTCAACTACTGTATAGTGGAAAATGTTGGCAGAGTAAAACTTTGGCAAACAATCAGTAAATTGAATTGGTGAATAAAATATTGGTGAATCTTATTACAATAGGAGATTTGTGAGAGAAAACATTGGTAAATCCAATCATGCATTTGCAGAAATTGTTGTCCAATCATTGCAAACTGGACAGTAAATCTTTGAAAATTATTCTGTAAACTTGTGCACTTTAGTATCTCGTGTGGTGTTCAGGTTTATATTTGAGTCAATGATGTATGATTTTCATGAATATCAACCGATCTGCAGCTGGGGCACCTCCTGTTGAAGGAGAATAACTTTACCTGCTGTTGTGAGTTGGGAAACAGCCACAACCCATATACTGTAGCTGTTAAGAAAGTGATTGGCAGACAAGAAGGGTTTTCGGACACGTGCCACACAGAATATGTATGCCAATTTACCTCAAGGTGTTCTTGAAATACCAGCGAATTGACATTAACTGCAACCAGCAAAGAAGAAGACATGAAGCCTAAGAAATTAATAGAATGCACTGTATGTATCAATGTAACACGAGATGTGACAGCCTCAGAGCTTTTAGAGTGAGTAAGTCAAGCACAAGGAATATGTTATGACTCGCCTGCAATCAGCAAACCTGCAGCTGTGTCAACTAGTAAAACTAAAGAAGTCATATATTAACAGATCATGAGCTGGATGTTCAGTTGCACTGGTGAAGGTTGTTAACCTGAAGAGGATCATTATGGAGAACAGTTGACTGATGCAGAAATAAATTGCAAAGTCACTGCTAAAAAACCAAACTTTGTAAGCTGAATGGTCTTGCCTATACATTATATCAGGAGAAGTCAGAACTTAGTGAAGCTTTAGTGGACAATCGCTCTTATTGTCATGCCTGAAACTATCAAAATTTTTGAAACTATACATGGTGTTGTTACACTTTTCAATATTTCTAAAACTTTTCTTGCAATTCACGGTATCTATGGTTTATTCTACCCTTACATGGGTAGGAATTTAACCTATAATTTTTTAAACTAAATATTTAATGTGTCATAAGGTTGATTTTCCACAATTCGGTGACATATTTCCTTTAAACTCACACTGTACATATCAAACAGTACCGTAACAGTAGTATTGTTTAAGTAGGGATCCCTGCAAAAATGATGTGTGCCGCCTAAATTTCCACCTTTAAAAATATCCTAGAAACATCTTACGCCACGAAAATCACCTTTACGGAATAATATTATTTCATCTAACATGAAATACAGCTTTAAAAACAAGAAAACTCTTACCAGCGACTGGATATAGAATATTTAAAAATCTCCAAAACTTGAAATTTCGTCTCGCTCATTCACTCACTGACCACAGTCGCAAGCCTAGAGCCCAAACGAAGCAGCACATGGTCTCCATTTTACGCCACAACAACAAACTCACCGGTGAGATGTGCCTTTTGGGTTCTGATGAGTGTACGCCCTCTGCGCCTTGTCTTTCCTTTTATCTTCAATCAGGTTGGTTGTTTTCTTCTTCAAGCATTGAAACCATACTGAGGCATTAATTTTCCATATCAACACTTTTCTGTGGACACCACAAAATTATTTCAGAAAGTGCTTACACTGCTGAAAGAGCAGGGCGCTTATAATTCAAGTGTTGCACATGAAACTTAATATTAAGGCTGCTGAGTTGTCACTTCGACTTTTGCCAACACCTGGACTGCAACATAATAGACAGACTGATATTCAACAGCTTGATCCTCTGAACACACTGACTCAGCCACTCAGTGCCATGGCCGGACAGCGAGATCAATGAGTGATTGGATAGCACTCGAGTGGAAATTGTATTACTTAATCCTGTTAGTCGAGACTAAGACCCAGATAACTGAAAGGGCCTGTTCGTTCGAACAACTTCCGGCCCGGGTGAATAGAATGCGGACCATCGTACTGAGACAGGTCATAGATCTGAGCACCAGTGCAGCTACAACGATCAAAGGTAAGCTATGAATACTACTACGGGCCTATGTGCTTCCAATTTTGGCACAGTACGTACTTTAATAAGCTGTACAGGAATTTAATAGCTAGCCCACAAGTTACACTGTAACCAGCTGTGCTGCAACAAAAACTAAACAAACTAGTATTTTAAAAAATTGCTAATTTAAAATGAAGTAGGGATCTAGCTATGCAATAAAAAGTAGTGAAACAAGAGATGAACGATGGTATTACAGCATAGCTTGATGGGAAAGTCCCTACTTTGGAACATTAGCTATAATTTTGCTCATTGCCAAAGTAGGGGACTTTCCCGCCGAGTTATGCTGTAATACCATCATTCATCTCTTGTTTCACTACTTTTATTGCATAGCTATACATCTCTACTTCATTTTTAAATTAACAATTTAAAAAATACTAGTTTGTATGACCATGGCAATTGTGCCTAGGCAGTTTCTTTCAAGGTATTTGGTGTCTTCATGAAGAATCTGTAGTTACACTAATGCTTGCAATATAAATTTTAAAAAATTGTTGGAATGCTAGAAGAGAGATCAAGAGATGGAGTGAAAAAATTATATGACAATTAATCTTGTAATGAATCCCAACTAATTATGGTACGTATGTACAATAGAATAGAATTGTCCATTTTTTAGTTGAGTAGCCTCATACGCAACAAAAGAATCGTGCGTCTGTATCTAGTATCAAATTGAAAGGTTGTCATACATCCATATGGTGAGGTGTTAATATGTAGTAAAAGTCACATGAATTGTGGTAAGGATTGAGAAACCATTGCTACATACATGTACATAATTCATTGTAGTGCTTGTTCATTTGCAGCATGTGCTTTTTACTTTCTTTGCCATGTGACTCAGTTTTGATGTCAAGATGATATTGCATGTGTCTGAAGATACTACTATGTAGCACAACACAATTTACAAAAAATGCAGTTTTCTCTTGGTACTCACTATCGGACTTATTCTCCTTTCAGCAAAATACTAGAAGGTCATTTGAGTTGAAGGAAGCATCTCAAGGTGGTTTTTTAAGTATGCATTCTACCGTATAGAGGGAAACTTTGGTGGGGGTAAACTTTGGTGGCGAATAGCAAGCTAAATCACATTTGGTGAAATAAACTTTGGCGAATTCAAGCTCAATCCATAGCTATAAAGATGCTAATCTCAGGTGCTATGAGCAATTGGCGAGTTAAACTTTGGCGAATTTGTAGCGAATCTCCAAATTCGCCAAAGTTTTCCCCTGCCAAAGTTTCCCTCTATACGGTATTAAGATCTTATTTGCAAAAAAAGGAGTGATTCCTATTATGAACCCACTACCATGGTTCATGGCAAAATCAGTAAAAAGGTACCAAGATGGTACCTTCTATATAATACAGTAATAGTATACATTTCCTTTTATCTAAAATGATTTTTTATGACCAATTTATTTATTAGTAATCCTTTAATCCACAGTAACATACATACGTATACCACGAGTGGAAGGAAACAAGTTTCAAATAATTACTGGTGCTTGTGTACAAGAGCTGTGGAAAATAGCTGGTATTGCAAAGTACAAACATGATGTTCTTGATTTGTCTTCAGCACATTTCCAGAGACAAATAGTCCATAAGGAAAAACTTCCGTCTAAGGAAATTGTGGTATGAACAGACTTCATACATACACGTGATTCCAATGATGTAATGTAGCTACTGTAGATTCCCTAAAAATTTGGCAGAAATAAATTAATTCTGTTCGTGTCTGGCTGAGCAATTAGGAAAAAATGTACTAACCCAGTGCTATTGTCAAATATTTAGGGATCTATCCCTAATACAGTCCACACGCTTTATGGCTATGTTATTTGTGATCCGTTTACTGCTTACTTTCTGGATTTCTTTCTACTGGGACCAACAGGAACGCCTTGAAGCGGAGCTGACAATATCACAACCCTCACTTGGCCGCAGTACTATATACTATGATTGCCTACATTATCAAGGAGGGATGGTCAATGCCATTACTACATCGTTTTTGACTACAATCACCCAGACGTAATATTAAGGATTTCAACAAGTAACAAAAAAATAGAAACCACAATCAATAAGTATCTCGTGATAAATCTCGCTAGCTACCAGATGCTGCATGAAGTGTTCCGTGGCTTAACAAAACGTTATCTGAGGGTGTATCATGTTACAAGGAGATGTGGGGCTAGGAGAGATTTCATTCTGTGAACAAAACGAATCGTGCGAAGCCATCGTTTTGCGAGGTAGCACTAATTTCACAATTACCGCTTGATGCCTTTTGTGACTAACAAAAAACAAAATGTGAAAATTCTGAACTTTATCCCGGGAAGTTCAGTAATGAATCAGAGCCATAACCACTGTATCACCGCTGCCAGCTGCCAGAATTCTGAATTTTAGACGTACTTGAATGCAAGAGCTGGTAGCCGTGATGTCACACGATGATGTCGTTGGGTACGTTTCCTGAACAATTTCACACTTTGTGTTTCATCCAGCATCAAGGTAGCAAATTGTGTGAGGTCACTGGGAATCCTCAGTACTCAAGAGACCTTCATCAACTAGTACTCTAAATGCCGAAAAAATAGCACGCTTATAATTAGAAACTTTCCTGTGCTTGCCAAATTTTAGAGCACATTGCGTTCAAAGCACGGGGAGTGCCGAATATTTAGAGATGCCAAATTTTAGGGAATCTACAGTATGTTATGTAACACATACTGGTTGTACCGGTTTGATCAGGATAATTGTGTGATAATAAAATCAATAGTTGATGTATAACCCAACATGGTGTCGGAAGTGTAACGAAACATGGTCTCATATCAATTTCCACCGCCTGAAAGTTATAACTTTCAACATCCAGATGAATGGTCAAAGCGGAAACGATGTTTGAATGATTTTGAAATGCGTCAGGCTTCATCAAGGAAAAGAAGCACGACAAGTCAGTGCCCTATTGTACTGTATGGGAGAACCAGAGGATGATGTACTCACCTCTACCAAGATTTCTACCAAAGACAGGCAGAAATATACTTCTGTTGTGGGAAAATTTGATGACTACTTCAAAGTGTTTTCTAATGTTATACTGAAAAGGGCTAGATTCAACTGACAAGATCAGCCCCTGGTGAGTCCGCTGAACAATACATCACAACCCTATGCAACCTAGTTGCATATGGAGAACTAATGGATCAATTACTGTGCAACAGGCTAGTCATGGGTATAAGGGACACTGCATTGTCTAAGCGCCTTCAAATGGATGCTGAATTGGACCTTGAAAAAGCCAAGAAGATGATTCGTCAGAGAGAGGCGGTAAAAAAGACCACCATCAGCTACTACAGGATGGTAGACAGAGTCACGTGGACAAAGTGAGTAAGTGGTAAGAAAACTGGCACCCACAACCCAGCACAAGGTGGAGGCAAGACTCAACCTGATTGACAACCCTGCAAACAGTGTGGCAAGCACCATAACTTTACTGATAAGTGTCCAACATGCAATGATACATGTTACAAGTGTCAATGCAAGGGCCACTTCATTTGACAAAGTCTGCTCCAGCTGATGAACTGACTACTGAGAGTGCTAATGTTGACCAGTTCCTGGGAGTACTGAGCAGTAATATAGATTTAGCGAGGTGGCTTATCACAGTGCAGTTAGAGGACAAGAGAGTCACTTTTATGTTAGACACATGGGCTGAGGTTACGGCAATCTTGAAAGGAGTTTATAACTCCCCCAAAAGAGTCACTTTACACCCAACTTCCGAGTCACTCTTTGGACCAACCCACAATGCCATACAAGTGTTGGGACAGTTTCAAGGAAAACTGGGAGTTGGATACAGAACTTCAACAGAAACAGTTTTTGTGATTCACAGTCTTGGAAATAATAATTTGCTGGGCCTACCAGCTATTAAGTTCCTTCAGCTTGTGTGTCGAGTTGACACAGTGTGTAGTGAACAGTAGATCTAACAGAGGTTTCCTAAAGTTTTCAGTGGGTTAGGGACACTGAAAAACCCCTATGTAATTAAGCTGAAAGTTGATGCTAAGCCATATGCCTTGTTTACTACAAGGAACATCCCAATACCTTTACATGATAAAGTACGCAATGAGCTGGAGAGCCATTGGGGTAATTGCCAAGGTCACAGCACCAACTCAGTGGTGCTCAGGTATGGTAGTTGTACCAAGGAGTACAGGGACAGTCAGAGTAAGGGTTGATCTTAGACCTCTTAATGAGAATGTAGTAAGAGAGCCCCACCCCACCCCAACAGTAGATGAGACATTAGCTCAATTGTCTGGTTCTACCATTTTTAGCAAAATTGACGGTTTCTGGCAGATTCCACTGTCAGAGGAATCACAATATTACACCACCTTCATATCTCCCATTGGTCATTATTGTTTTAGGAAGTTACCATTCAGGATTGCTAGTGCACCTGAGTTGTTCCAGCAAAGAATTAGCACAGTCCTACAAGGTCTAGATGGTGTCTTATGTCAGATGGATGACGTACTTATCTTTGGAGCCACTCATACAGAGCAGAACATGACCACTGTTTGACAGCAGCTCTCAGCTGACTAAAGGAAGCTGGAGTCACTCTCAATTCCGGTAAGTGCAAATTTGGCTGTAGTTGTGTCAGTTTCCTAGGTCACATTGTTGACAAGTCAGGGATTCGAGCAGATCCCAGCAAGATGTCTGCTATTCTCCAGATGGAGCCTCATAATTATGTGTCTGAGTTGAGAAGGTTCCTAGGCATGGCCAACCAGCTAGGAAAGTTTTCCCCATGCTTAACTGAGATTAGTAGAGAGTTGTCGAGTACAAGAGTGACGGTCATGGACTTGGGGACTGGATCAGCAAGCAGCCTTCACACAAGTTCAGAAGGAATTGTCTCAGCCAACAGTGTTAACCCTATATGATCCCAAGGCACCCACCGAAGTGTCTGCAGACGCATCGTCTTTCAGGCTAGGGGCAGTCCTCCTCCAGCAGTTTGATGACCAGTGGAAGCCATACCCTATGCATTTCGGTCAATGACAGAGACTGAATGCTGGTACGCTAAAATTGAGAAAAAGGCATTGGCTGCCATCTGGGCATGTGAAAGGTTCTCAAACTACATACTAGGAAGAGAGTTTCACTGATCATAAACCCATTATTCCATTACTAAAGTCCAAGGCACTTGACAACTTGTCACCGAGAGTGTTAAGGCTTTGATTACGGCTGGCAATATTTAACTACATGTGCCAGTCAAACTTCTCTTTACCCTTTCCAGAGCACCAGTAACAGCAACTAGTGGTGATATTGATTCTATGGCACTACAACAAGAAGTAGAAACCTTTATAGAAAGCGTCACTTCAACTTTACCAGTAACTCAAAAGAGACTGGAAGAATACAAACAGTCACAGACCCAAGATACTACCTGTTCCCAAGTACTTAAGTACTGCCTGGCCAGAGAGAGGAAAAGTGTCAGGAGATCTGGTTCCATTTTGAAAGTCAGAGCTTTACTCTCAGTGTGCAACAATTGATTACTGTACAATGACCGTATTGTTGTTGTTCCCCTCTCACTACAGAATGAGACACTGCAAAGGCTCCATGAGGGACATCAGGGGATATAGCGGTGCAAGCTGAGAACAAAGACATCTGTGTTTTGGCCAGGCATCTCTAGGCAAATGGAACAGATGGTTAAGAATTGTCACACCTGTGCTAAAGAGGTGAACTACTGTAAGGAACCCCTAATGCCAACCGAGTTACCTGAATTTCCGTGGAAAGTGGTAGGTTCTAATTTATTTGAGTTAAGAGATGTTCACTACTTATTAATTGTCGACTATTTTTCACGCTTCCAGAAGTAGTTAAGATGTCAACCACCACATTAACTGCCATCATAGCAGCAATGAAGCCAATATTTGCAAGACATGGCTTCCCTGAAGTACTGCATAGTGACAATGGCCCTCAGTATGCTTCATTGGAAATGGCTCGATTCCTCTCTACTAATAGTATTCAAAATGTTGCCAGTAGACTCCATTACCTCCAAAGTAATGTCATGGTGGAGAGGTTTTACAAACCGTAAAACAGCTGCTGAAACGTTTTGAAGACTTGAACCTAACTCTACTCACTTTTCGAGCAACACATTTATCTTGGTGTAACCATAGTCCTGCCAAACTGTTGATGGGGAGATGTATCAGTACAAGCTTGCCCCAGATTGACAAACAGCTCACTCTGCAATGACCTTACCTTGAAGAGTTTCAAAAGAGTGACCAACCATTCAAGAAGCAACAGAAGAAAGACTTTGACCATCATTACCATGTACATGAACTGCAAAACATTCCTGACAATACTAATGTGTGGGTCACCTCAGGAGAGACCCCAATACAAGGACAAGTGCAGTCCTCGGCTGATGCTCCAAGATCTTATATTGTGGAGACACCAACTGGCAGTGTCAGACGGAACAGAAATCAATTGAGAACTGTACCTGATGTACCACATCTCACAATGACAGTCTACAATTACAGAACCTAATAGAGTCATGACTTGTACATGAACCAGTACACAGTCTCATCCTCCTGATTGACTGAACCTGTGATGGGAGATGTGGTATGAACAGACTTCATGCATACATGTGATTCTAATGGTGTAATGTATGTTATGTAACACACACTAGTTGTACCAGTTTGAGTAGGATAATTGTGTGATAATAAAATCAATAGTTGTTGCATAATCCGACAACAATTGAACCGGTGTCTAAGGCAATTTAAGTTCCATCTGATAAGGCAGAAAAACTATTATCAGTTGGACTTATTGCAACCTGCGTCACCAAAGAAATGTAACACTGAAAACAGCGATGACAATGATAAGGACAAGGATGCTAAGGTTGTGGTCTCTACTATAGAGTTACTATCGTACTGTATGATACTCTAGTGCATAAAATTGAACAACTACATCTAATAAAGCATACAGTTGCTGACAAAATGCAGTCAATTGGGTGTTCAGATATTTGAGTCTGGTTAATCAGTGTTCAGACAATTGAGGTTCCACTGTAATTTCAAATGCAAATTATAACATATCTTATAAATCCTGCATGGCTAACCGTGGTACATTTAATGGCACATTTTACATGTACCATAAATGTACATGTGGGAACGGTACTGCCCATTTCTTTTTATGAAAATTGAGGTCAATATCAATATAGTGAGAGTTTATTGTTGCTCACATGATGAAAAACACGCATCTAATTTTGCATCCTACAGCAATCATATGTAAGCGATTTGTCACTCTTGTACCCTATGGGTTGAGAATCATACAGTACAATAGTACTGTATAGTAGGAATGATGAAGGTGTGGGCGTGGTCCACGAAGAAAAATCCACCAAAAATCATCTTCAGAAATCTTTCACAACCACTTCATAGTATTGGTCAGGTATAAACGTGTCTTCAGAGCGACCCGAAACGTTTCCGACGAGGTGCTAAGAAATTTTAAAAAATGTTATTTTAGCGAATTTTTTACTGCCTCACTGCCCGCCTGCCTGATGCATTCAGTAAAGCATAGCAGAAAACTGGCTACAGCTACAGCCTTGCTTCTTTGGTGGAAACGCTTCGAATTTTGTGGCAAAAACCTTTCACAATATTAAATACCTACGATGTGTGCGCTGCTGTCTTACTGTTTTATCTTTGATCCTTCTTTATCGTGGCCATCTCTCATGGGTACGGCTTCCACCAAAGCACACACACCACAGCACCCCAACATATTGAAATAAATGTGTAGCATAATTGTAGCGAGCACATGATTTTAATGTTGGGCTACACCTCGGGACATGCTGCTGCCTGTTCAACATTGCCGGTTGAGAAACTACATGTGTAAGGATTAGAGTGTTTGTTTTGGCTCGAAGGTGGTTTTTTTTCCGAGTTAAAAAACTAGGTGTATATAGCACCTCTCTACAGACTTTATGGGTAGCTTTCCCAGAGCACTTTTCAGGCATACTACAACTGAAAAACACTGTAGTAGGCCTCATAGGCTCGTGTATCTTGTCGTCTAGAAAGTGGGCGTGACCTGTACTTACGCAAACTAAAAGTAAGAGTAGCCCTGAGGCTTTGTTGAGAAAATTAGTGGAAAATAATACTGTAGACACACTATAAAACAGTTGAAAAGATACTTCTGTGGGTAATGTGTTGCTTAAAGCAGTTTGTTAAGAATACGCATTCTTAGGAACATTTAGCTGCGTATTTCGGGAACTGCAGGTTATTCATGAATTACTAAATACAGTTATTCAATAAAGTTTACAAAAAAAGTACACAAACAAGTGTGAGAAAAAATTAGGAATTTTCCATATGAGTAGGGACTGCAGCAATAAAAAGCACTGAAACAAGCCACTGAGACAAAACACAACTTAATGATTGCATTTTAATCTCTACTTTAGCCTGCTATGATGTATGGTTAAAGTAGGAATTAAAATGCAATCATTCAGTTGTGTTTTATCTCAGCGGCTTGTTTCAGTGCTTTTTATTGCTGCAGTCCCTACTCATATGGAAAATTCCTAATTTTTTCTTACACTTGTTGTTATAGTTATGTTTAAGCCAAAAGTACCTTTGGCCATGGTGTGACCTGGAATCATAAAAATTAACAACCGAGTTGTTACATAGCTATTAGTTTTTATAGTTTTAATACTATTTATTAATTTTTTTAAATAAAAGAATTTTCATTTTAGTGGAATTTTATACTGTCAATTAATTGATTCCTATCGAAACAGAACACAATAATGGCTGACACTACGCTTGATTTCTTTACTGTTAGATGATACTTTAGCCCAGAACATGTCTTTTGGCACACTGCAGTAAGTTGAGCACTTTATATGGCAATAATCCCTACTAGGTTGTAAAATTCCTAATGTTTCTTTACAATTGTAGTCACAATAAGACACTGCAATACATATTATGTACACCACCATGAAGTGCACATACAGTACCCAGTACTTACCTAATAGATGATATTGTAAATGATGGCATATACATGTATTTTCCCTAATAGACAACCAAAATAATGACTAAATACAACCATACATGGGGCAAGCACTTAGCTCATACTTGGAGCACTTTGTCAAGCACCTGCGTAAGGGCTCAAGTACAAGAATAAGCACAAATATTTTAAAACAAAATAAAGTACTTATTGCTGAGACCATAATAATTTGAGTGAAACAAAAACTTTTATTATTTTCCATAAGTTTGTAATCAATCAATTAAATGCATATTAATGCGTTTCCATCTGTGAGCATTGTAATGTATTCTCAAGCACTTTATCAGTAGACTTCAACACGCTTATAAAAGCTTGAGAGCACTAGTACTTATCAGTACAAGTGTTTAAGTGCTTGCCCCATGTTTGCATTCCGTACTCTTTTGAGTTTGCCAGATTTAGTAACTGTTGGCCAAAGAGCAACTCTTGGCCAAGTACCATCTTCATTCTTCTGTTCTAAGAGTAGTTTCTGTTGGCATAATAACAATAATTACACAACACATGGATGTATGCCTGTACATAAACCTGTATAGTTGTACAGTATATGATGTGGATAAAAGGGAATGGAGAATAACATTTTTTCAGAATGCTAATTTATGCATAATTTCCTTTGACGTCTGGAGGCTTATGAGGTTGCAATCTAGAATAGGAACCTGCGGCAGATTACTAATTACAGTAGGTAACTTTTACATATGGTTTTGTAAAAACCATTGTAATTTAATAGTTTTACTATTATCATTGTAATTGTAAAAACCAAACACATTGTAATTACAATAGGTTCATATGTTTACAACAAAACAAGTTTAATTGCCAGTTGTGTACACAACCACAATGAGAACAATTTAATTGGGTAAGGATGAATATTCAACATATTCAACAGGCTTGATAACAGCAGGGGGCAGTGAAATTTGTAACACTGCAGCTGCTATCATGTAGTAGTCAGTTAAGAAAACAATATTAACACAGTACTACAAGCTGTAAGCAATCGTAATTGTTATTGTAATTACTAAGGCAACCGTAAAAACTAATCGTAATTACTAATGGTATTACAATAGTTCTCTGTGAACCATATGTAAACTTTTTATAAAAAGTCTCCTACCGTAGTAAGTTGTTCACTACATTAAAATGGCAGGACCAAAAATGTTATATCCTCATCATTAGTTTACTTTTTGTACAAGACAAGTGTCAGTGGTGTTGATGTACTAATGTCACAGTGTGGCACTATTGAAGGGTAAATCTCAATGCTAGCAGGAACAGTTTACAACTTCCTTTTAAACTTTCTTTATCTGCTTCACTCAGGAAAATTTATAAAACACTTACATACAGTAAGCCAACAAGGTTTGTACATGATTTAGAGCCCCTCAGATGACGTGGGCTCAGCTACCCACATAATGCTTATAAGGCCAGGCAAAGTAGATTAGTAGTTTCTCATCAGCCACTTACTCAATTTTGATGCAAGTGGGTGGCACATTTTACCACCTTTCTGAAACAGAAAGAAATGTTTTCTGTATAGCTGAATGCTGATACATGTGATCAATTATAGCGGTAATGAAAGTAGAGGTGGCAGGGTGGAAGGTGATGCGGGCAGGTGATGACAAACTATAAATCAACTTCGCCTGGCCTAACATAGTTAAAAATGGGCGTGTCTCACGGAAAAAACATCCAGTCTCACTGACGACGATGAAGTAGTATTGGTTAGGCCCAAAATAAGCTTTCACTTTCAACAAGTTGCTACAGAATTAAAAAAAAATTTATGGAAGTTTCTAGTGATTGATTGACTGACTGACTGACTGACCGATGCCTTCAAACAAGCATAACTCAATAAAGACTAAGGCTACGCACTTGATTTTTTCACTGTTTAGCATTGCTTCAGCTGGACATGTACCTTTTTGACATACCACAGTATGTACACTGCATTCTCCATGGACTTACCAGTATTCTCCTTTGAGTCTCATTCATCTTTGCTGACAGCGAAAGGTGTTGATTAGGCAGTATTGCATGTTAGTTTCCCTTCGTAATGGAAATTGTTTGTATTTTTCATAGTGGCTACTTTGATTTCAGAGGTACTTTTCGAACAGTTCTTGATTCGTAATGCTGTGTAACAGGTTGAACATACATAGCTGACAACGAAGCGTAATGGATACTTTACTTTTCAAACAATAATTGATATAGCTGGGATGCGTGGTGCCATTTCTTTCTTTTGATGCGGTATGCGTGGTTCACCAGTCATACTAATTTTATTTTACAAAAAAGTTCACAAACAATTACACAAAAAAATAGGAGTTGTCAATTAGAGTAGGGACCATAGCATATTGATAAAAGTAAGCTGGATAATAAATCACATTAAAACAATAAGAAGTGTTAGCTAATATCCCTACTGTGAATTTCCATTATGGTATCTCGAGCACAGAAGGAATATAACACTTCTTACTGTCTTACTGTGATTTAACATTGCACTGCTCCAGCTTGTTTCAGTACTTTTATCAATATGTTACGGTGCCTACTCTAGTTGAACTCCCTAATGTTTACGTACTTGTTATTTTATGGGTAGACAAGATTATTTGAGGCACTTTAAATTATCAGTCAACATGTCTTACCTTTCTATGAGGAGTAGCTATCATTGAACTAGTTGTGGGAGCAATAGTGTTTCATCTACAGTATCATATCAATACCAGTGACATCAGTCTTGCACCAGAAAGCAAACTAGTAGAAGTTACTCATTTTTTGGTATTTCTCAGTTTCATTTGATCAATAGTAAACAACGATACACAAGATCATGGGTTATTAACTAGTCAGTAGCTCTACTACAGGCTTCTGTCTTACACAGTAACTTACTATTAAACCTCCAGAGATCAAAGGAAACATTTTAATGAAATTATCCAACAAAAATTATAAACGTAGCATCAATATTAATACATGGCTCCTCTAACATTTTGATTAATATACATTATGTTACCAAACCTGAACCAGAGTCAAACAGTAATGAATGGGAACTTATATTCAAAATGCATGGTATTGTAATAATTCTGTACACTCTACAACCAAAAGTTACATCATCACATTACACTATTGACCCATACACATATACACACATTACACATACACACACATTACACAAACACACATATTACACAAGCACACACACACGCACACAATAACACAGACACACTAAACCTCTAGCCTCACACCCACAATTAGATGACAGAGCTTAGTTTAGGATTTTGGAGTGTGTCGTCTTACAGCACTTTTGGTGTCTTATACGATCTTGATCGTAATTGTAAAAATAAGTTGTTGTTCTGGCTGATTTGGCATTTTGAGTCCCAAAAAGATCGGATGTCTCAAAGAGTCAAATATGATATCAATTACAAATCAAATGTGATATCAATTTCATCATGTTGTGTATAACATATAGATAATCTTGTTACATACAGAATAGCTGATCTTAATTTATTCACCTAGTTTTGAGTGATTCTAAATCCAGTTGGTCCAGTGGGATCACATGCAAGTTCATGTATGTGTTACAAAATGCGCTGCTTTGTGTTGGATCTGCTTTAGTTGAGATTCCATTGCAGGTCTGACTGGATAAATTGACATCATGCATATATCTTGGTCCAAATCAAGGTCTGGTGGCTATGAGTATGGTACATGCATATGAGGCTTAGAAAAAACTCAATAGCTAGCCTACACTTAATATTTCAGAGATTTCCCCATCATTAGATACAAATGAGCAAAGGTGGGAGAAATTGCCATATCAATCTCATTACCATCACCTGTAATACAAGAGTATCAAACTATCACCAGTAACAATCTCTTAGGTGTTAGGAATACCAACAGGTATATATATCCCTTTTACTAATTCTAACTTATGGCTGCAATTATAGTGTTAGATCATCAACAAACTGCGATTCCATTACCTATACAACATTTAGCCAAAATTTGGTTCTCTGATCTCCAACTAATTTTCTCCTAATCTGAGACTATACATCAACATTATCATGGTCATTCCTCGAGATAACATTACAGCACTAAAACAATGACTTTATAAGCAGTTATGAGGGTGCACCCCTGTTGCAGGCAACTTTTATTAATTAATTTATTTATTATCAAGTTTTTCAAAAAGACTGGGTTGTACAAATGGACAAGCCTGCAAACATACTCCCCACAAATGCATACATACAGTAGCACAAGACATAATTTTACAAAAACAATGAAACTACTTGGACTACAAGGACAAAACAACAGGACTGTACAAAAACAAAATAAACATCTTAATATCACAACAACAAAAAATCAGAAAAGAAAATGACAGAGGGTTTAACGGAATAAGTGTGACTTCTTAATCTGCAGAATGGCATGAGATATGGTGTTCCACAAAAATGGGCTGTTGACAAAGAAAGAATAACGGAAGGAATTAATAGAAGAAGCAATAGGCTGAATAAATAGAGGATGTGACCTTATAGGAATTTGAGACAACTGAAGCAAGTTGATGTTGTGCTACTTCTAAAAACCAGGCGCCATGCAGCTAGCTAACTCGTCTGGAATTAACCAATAGACTTTTGGCTTTGCAATAATACATAATTAACTTATTGTAATTCTTGGATTTTGTAATTCATGAAATTTTTGTAATTTTCAATTATGTTGCTATGCATTGCTAAGGAAACATTTGTTAAACAAACCGCTTTTAACAACATATTACACACAGAAGTATCTTCTTAGACTATGGTACACATAGTATGCTTTGAAGTTTGGTTGTTAATGAGGTATTTAAAATCTAATAGATACCCGCGGGTAGGTATCTAAACTGGTTAGATACCTGTGACAAAATTATTTATCACGTGCGCCACGTGTTTTACCGGATTCCAGTCACAACAGCCATCAGAAATCATCAATAGAGTGTGAAGAGTGAAAACATCGCTGGATAATAGAGATGATCGTATTCATCTAGGAAGCCTACCAGTGAGTTGTTTTAACATTAATTTGATCAGGAAGCCGCCATTATTGGCAGTGACCAGAGCCGCACGAGCCATATCTAAATTGGTTATTGCCCAAATCCACAGTATCTTTGCTATTTTAGGGACCTGAGGAATGGCTAAATAATCACCGAGGGCAAAGCCCTCGGTGATTATTGTGCCATTCCTCAGGTCTCTAAAATAGTGAAGATACCTGGATTTGTGCAATAACCTACACTTATAGTTTGATTATTGTGTTTTTAAGCCAGGCGCATGCTCACAGCTGGCCAAAGGCCGGCTGTGGGTACGCATTTGGTTTACTGAAATTTTTTTTGTAAAAGTGTGTGTGTGTGTGTACCTATCTACCTATTTTTGTCCGTATGCACCAACGTGAGCAAAATCGTTAAATAATGGTAATAGTTGAGTGGCATAACACCAAAAAATGGGCATTTTGTGCATTTTGTGATATAATTATGAAACTTTCCACACAAATTGTGCTCCTCATCACATATGTTTTTTGATATAGAGCCATCATGGGTTTAACTTTTAGTGACCTTTAGAGCCATTTTTCTTTGAAAATTAATCATTTTTGTCTTTAACTCCCTGAGGCATCATTTTACACTGTTAAAACATGGCATCAAATTAAAGATGTTGATCTAAGAACTATATTGACTTTTGTTTGAAGTTTGTATCTCATTCCACTACAAAGTTATGATCATTTTTGTAAGTCATGAAATTCTTTGCCCTTGGAGCATAAATTACTAATGGGCAAGTAATTCATACAATTAAATTTCATGGTTAATATAAATGATCATAACTTTGGAATGCTATCACCTATTGACTTCAAATAAAAGCCGAATAGTTCATTTTAGCAATACCTTTAATTTGAAACTGTGCAACAGGGAGATAAAGACAAAACAATGAATTTTCAATACAAAAGGTCACCAAAGGTCAAATATGTGATGGCTCTATATCCAAAAAAATTATGTCACAAGGGAGTACAACTTATATGGAAAGTTTCATAATTGTGTCAAAAATTGCACAACTATCACACTATGCCACTCTACATAAGAAGTAAAAGTGAAATGAATGCTATACTAAACTTCCGCATAGGTAAACTTTGCTCTGAGGTGGGGTTTTTTCGGCAGTCTGAAATACGAGTGTGGTGACTCTCCTCAGACTTTGTGAATTACCTTCCCTTCGGGTTTTACAGGCATTTAACAATTCAGTTGAGAAAGGGACGTATCCCCTACATGAAAATGAAGAGCAGCTCTAAGGCTTTGTGGTGAGAATCTGTGGGGAAAAACACAATAGTCAAACTATAAAACAGTTTGGAAGATACTTCTGTGCGTATTATGTTGTTAAAAGCAGTTTGTTTAACAAGTTCTTCCTTAGCAATGCATAGCAACATAATTGAAAAATTATGAAAATTTCACAAATTACAAAATCCAAGAATTACAAAAAGTTAATTGATGAGTTAGCTAGCTGCATGGCGCCTAGTTTTTAGAAGTAACACAACATCAACTTTTTTCCCACAAATTCTCTTGACAAAGCCTCAGAGCTGTTTTTCATTTTTGTTTGCGTACGTAGGGGATACACTCCCTTTCCAACTCGAAGGGATAGGCTATTCCTAGTAGTCTATGAGATTAGCACTGTTGTTTCTCAATTGATAATTCCTATAAAACCCAAAGGGAAGGTAATTCGCTTGGTCTGAGGAGAGTTGCTACACCCGTATTTCAGACCGCCAAAAAAAAACTCACTTCAGAGCAAAGTTTACCTGTGCAACAGTTTAGTACAGCCTTCATTCCACTTTTACTTCTTGCGTAAAAGCTGCTTTTACCATTATTTAACGATTTTGCTCACGTGGGTGTGTACAACACACACACACACACACACACACACACACACACACACACACCTCGATAATATACCGCCTTGCAACATCATATAGTAATGTGTCCATTGAGGTGAACAGTGTAAAGTCATCATCAGTACTGGAATGCCACACACGACACTCCTTCTCGTTAGGAATCCAAAATGTTTTCTTCATCACCTTCATAACATCACCTGGAACAGTACATTACACAATACATTGCATGTACATACACAGCCATAAAACCTGAGCTAGCACAACAAACACCACTGATTAAACACAACAGGGAAAACGCTAATTATAATCTAGCACAAAGAGAAATATTAGAGGATCTCTCATTATTAATGGAACAATCATGCTACAGAATTCATTACACAGTCCAAGTAAAATAAAATTGGACACATCCTTGGTGTTGCTTAAGATATAGTAGAAGGTGCTATTTGATAGTAAAAGGTATTCATTTATGTAGCTGTGTACTGTACACGTCTTGCAGTTTGTGGGATAGCAATAAAGGGAATGACCAATTTTTGCTCTTCCATGAATCCATTTGTTTATTACACACTGAGGATTTACAAATCTTTGCAACGACTAAGTGCAATGCATTTGTGTGTGCTTCTATTGCGTGAAATTTCAAACACCTGTAATATATGATGCGACAACCGATACATGAGTTTAAAAGCTAATATGAAATAACCTGGTTGAATCACACCAGTTGTATCATTCACCAATCACATCGGTAAAAGATATGAAGTGACATAGAGGATCACGTTTTTCATACAGACGTGTTGCAAAGATTTGGAAATCCTTAGTGCAAGTGCAAGGAAGTACGTAAGCTTACCTCAATGTTAGCAATATTTACACTGGAACAATAAAATAAACAAAACATCACGAGTATTTTGTTAATGGTCATGCAATACTTACTGTGCTTTTAATGTTGATATGTACATACAATACACAGCTACGTTGCTAGTCATGCTTTGCACTTTTATCAATTGCATTGTCTTCCAATTGTTGTATATGCCAATACACGCTGTGATAAATAAATAATGTGAACCGGGTCACAAAAATTCCAGCTTCCATGCTCAAAAAATCAAACCATAACTGGATTGCTGCATCACCAATTTTTATCCTCTCTTTTGTCTAGTACTGGGAGTCTGGTTTAAACTACAAGTAGAGTATAAAGATCAATCATCCAACACTGTGGAAATAGAATTGTGAAGCCATTAGAAGAATTTGGTGTTGAGTAAATACACTTCTAAGTAAATGTTGTTTTTTGTACATCGTGTGACACACTATTACTGTATATTTATTTTGGGAACACATTTAGTAGCTGTACAGTTTTTTTTGTTTACTGTAATTATAGCACACCCAGTCTTGTAAGTTTTCATGCATTAGGTAATTCTTTTCTTTGTACAGCTTCAGGTGTGAAGTGTTAACATAACTGTTACTTTTTGTATTGTTCTATTGTACTTTGTACAAGTTGTTTGCTGTTTGTTAAGAGATGTTTGAACTGGTAGTAAATCCCAACAAGTTATGGGCCCAGACTCCCCTGTCTCTGTTTAAAGCATGGCAGAGATTAAAACAGCTATATCTATATACACTGTATTATATTATTCCACTAGTAATTTAATTTAATAGGGATCTATGCAATAAAAAGTAGTGAAACAAGAGATGAATGATGGTATTACAGCATAGCTCAGTGGGAAAGTCCCTATTTTGGCATTGAGCAAAAATAATTGTTAATAGCTAATGTGCCAAAGTAGGAACTTTCCCACTGAGCTATGCTGTAATACCATCATTCACATCTTGTTTTACTACTTTTTATTGCATAGATCCCTACTTCATTTTTAAATAAGCCTTTTCCATAATGACGTCACATCGGTTTTCTATTTAGGGTACTCTTATTTTTTCGAGTATTGCATCCTATGACGACAAGTTTTCATAAACCATTCAGTTGTTAATAAAGGATGATAATGAAGCCAAGTTACCAGGTACGGTTACAACGTATATAAAGGAATGTTATTTGTACTCAACCTTCAAAACCAGCTGAAATTTTCAAAACCCACATAAACTATTTAATCCCACTGCGATATACCCATACCTGTTAGTTTTAGCTTGATATCTTCTTCCTAAATCACACAAACGATCGATCCTCATTTGTCGCCCAATATCACCTGTACTTTAAAACATTAGAGTCCCCCAAATAGAAGTTGCCATCTTTTGCTTTGACGTCATTATGGAAAAGGCATATTAACAATTTTTAAAATACTAGTTTGTTTGGTTTTTTGCTGTAGCACAGCTAGCTACAATATAACTTGTGACTGTTCCTTAGAATATCATACATGACTGTTGTATTAGAGTGGCGGTTGTATTGAGTATTTCTCGAGTCAGCCAAGAGGTACGTATGCAGCTAGCTAGACCAATAAGGGGTGAGGTCATGTTGTTAGTTAACAGCTAGATTGTTAAGAGGTGTGGTCTCCGTACTCCACGTACAGTACTTAGCTACACATACAATTACAAATAAAAGAAAGTTTTAATGCTCAAACGTACTCTATTGCTCACTATTAGTCCACTTACGTAGATCTTTAATTGATGGGCATGGTCACGAACCTATCGCAAACGGGATCCCAATTGCGAAGTTGCAGATATCTATCTAGTATATCTCTTATAGTGCCGGGACTGAAGCTCTTCTGAAATCCAGCTCTGAAATAATTCTGTGGCGTCTATATATGTTGCTGAAAGAAAGTGTTGATACAGAAAATTAATGCTTTGATATGGTTTTGTCGGATGAAGAAGACAAGCAGCCTGATAAAAGATAATAGAAAAGACAAGGCGCAGAGGGCATACACTTGTCGGAACCCCAAAAGGTACATCCCACTGGTGAGTTTGTTATTGTGGCATAAAAATGGTGGCCGTGCGCTGCTTCATTTGGCTTCTAGCCTTGCGACTGTGGTCAGTGAGGCAGGCAGTGAGGCAATGAGACTAAAATTCGAGTTTTGGAAATTTAAAAAATTTTATAACTGGCCACTTTTAAGTGTTTTGTTATATTTTATATATTATATGGACTAGTGCTATTCTGTAAAGGTGATTTTCGTCATGTAAAATGTCTCTAAGGTGATTTTTAAAGATGAAATTTTGGGCAGCACACGAAATTTTCTGGGCAATCCCTACTTAAACAGTACTATCATACCGTTTGATTAAACTGGGCTAACTATCCCACTTGGAAAATACAATGTTGAATGGCACTTACCAAAGAAGGCTTATGGGGCATTGTGGGAGGAACTGAAATAGCTCCTGCATAGGAAGATGCTGAAAAGCACGTGTACAAAATTTAAGGCAAGAAGAGATCGTGCACTAGCAATGATTGCATTGGCCATTCATTGCTTTATCTTATTGGAGAACCGGAAGATCCAATTGTTGTTTGGAAGAAATTTGCAGACCAGTTTCAGAAAAATACTTGGGCTAATAAACTTGGAACTGCGATGTAAGCTTTACTCTCTTTGTTTAAGGGAAGGAGGATCTGTACAAGGGCACATTAAAGCATTGACTGAAATATTTGATGCCCTAGCAGTAGTAGGAGATCCTGTGTCTGAGGAAGATCGTGTAGTACATTTACTGGCTAGCCTTCTGGATTCCTTTGATATGTTGGTTACTGCCCTAGAAGCAAATAAACAAGTGCCAAAGATGGAAAGTGTTACAGAGCACCTGTTGCATGAAGAACACAAACTGAAAGACAAAAAAGGGGATCATAACAAAGTAATAATTTCACAATCAAAATTTGTTCACAAAAAAGGGGAGTCACCATCATTTAATTGTCACTACTGTGGAAAGCCAGCCATTTAAAAAAATAGCTGTTGTAAGCTGGCTGCTGACAATGAGAAGAAATAGAAGCCTGATTTCAAAACCAAGAAAGGAGAAAACACACGTCTAACAAAGCCACAGTGGAACAAGGAAGTAGTGATGATGATGCATTGGTAGTCACTCATGCAACTGGATAATTGATTCTGGAGCCACCTGCAATGACCAAAGTTTATTTGAACACAATGACCTGTTCAAGAAGCCACAAGAAGTAACCTTAGGGGATGGTCATACCCTAGAAGCCATAAGCCAAGGAATTGTCATGTTACAAATGAAATTAATATACAATTTGCTAGGTGTAACCAAGGCCTTGCTGGCAAATCAATTTTGTTCAATGAAAATGTTTGCAGATTACTGAACAAAAAGGGGCAACCTATAGTAGCTAATAAACGGGATAGCTCATACTATTTAGATTGCAAACACTTTCAACACCAGCAACTGATCACCATAGACAAAGCAAGCAAAGAAAGGCTTTGGCACCATCTCTATGGGCACCTTGGTGAAAAGAGCCTTAAAAAGCTTTTTGAGAAACGGCTTGTATCCATATGATGTGACAAAGGAAGTAGATTTCTGTGAAACGTGTGTTGAAGGTATACACCACAAAACCCCATTTCGAAATCTGACCGGTACATGTTCAAATGAACTACTTGGTCTGGTTCACAGCAATGTTTGTGGTAAAATTGGCACAAAGTCAATTGGTGGAGCTGAATATTTCCTTACTTTTATTGATGACAAAACACGATATGTGTGGGTTTACACTCTGAAACACAAAGATGAAGTGTTTGAGCATTTTGTGTGGAAGGCTTTGGTTAAAAAATTTAGTGGGCATAAGTTGAAAGTTCTCTGGACTGACAATGGTGGTGAATACACCTCTACTAAGTTTGAAGAATTTCTAGAATCACAAGGGGTATGACACGAGCATACAATACCTAAGACACCTGAGCAAAGTGGTGTTGCTGAAAGGTATATACAAAAAAACGCTTGTAGAAATGGTTCGTTCAAAGTTATTGATTCAAAGTTTCCTCACAAGTTTAGGGCTGAAGCTCCTTCAAGGGCTGCTTATTTAAGAAACATAAGATCAACTAAAGCAGTTGAAGGGATGACTCCCTATGAAAAAGAACCCCCAAGTAAATCACTTATGTGTTTTTTTGGGGTGCAATGCATATACTCACACATACCAAAAGATGAAAGGCAAAAGCTTGATATCAAAGCAAGAAAGTGAATTTTTCTGGGGTATGGTTAGGTGACCAAGGGTTATCGCCTTTATGACCCAATCGCATGCAAAGTGTTTCATAGCCATGATGTCAAGTTCAATGAAGATGAACGAGAAATTGATCCTGAAACAGACAGTAATAGTGAACCTGTCTATCGTTTGGTATTGGACATTCCTAATAATTGTGAAGCACCCAGTGTAGACAAACTTGTTGAACAGCTCAGTGCTGAGCCACCTCTTAGAAGATCAGAACGAGAATGAAGACCTCCAGATTTTTATGGAAACAGAGTGAATCTTAGCACCCAGAAGTTAGAAGTACCCACAACCATCGAAGAAGCCACTACCTGTCCTGACAAGTCAGAGTGGACAGCAGCAATGAAAACTGAGATGAAATCACTCTTTGACAATAAAGTGTGGGATCTTGTTGAGCTGCCCGAGGAAAGAAAAGCTGTTGGAAGTAAATGGGTATACAAGAAGAAGAGTGGTGCAAATGGTAAAGTCGAGCGTTACAAAGCTAAGCTAATTGCACAAGGTTTTTCACAGAAATACGGTGCTGACTATGACAAAATATTTTTCCAGATTAGAGTCACTCTGTGTTTTAATAGCATTATCAGTTCAACATGGCTTTGAAATTACATCAAGAAGTTGTAACCACAGTTTTTTTTAAATGGTGAACGTCTACATGAAGCAGACCGAAGGCTTTATCACAGAGGGAAAAGAGCATCTGGTATGTAAACTTAAGGAAAAGGATTTATGGCCTCAAGCAGTCACCCCACTTCTGAAACACAGCATTAAATTGTCAACTATAGCAAATGGATATAACACTTCTTATTGTTTTACAGTGATTTAATATCATGGACTACTCCAACTTGTTTCAGTACTTTTTATCGATGTGCTATGGTCCCTACTCTAGTTGAAAATTCCAATTTTTTTGTATACTTGTTTATTAACTTTTTTTGTAAATAATTTTAATATGACTGGTGAACCCACGCATACCGCATCTGAAAAGGCAGCACGCGCCCCAGCTATATCAGTTATCATCTGAAAAGTGAAGTATCCATTACGCTTCGTTGTCAGCTATGTTCAACCCGTTACACAGCATTTCGAATCAAGAACTGTTCGAAAAGCACCTCTACAATCCACGCATACCAAAAGAAATTGTGCCGCGCACGCCAATCATATTAATTATCGTCTGAAAAGTGAAGTATCCATTACACTTTGCTGTAGGCTATATTCAGCCCGTTACACAGCAGTACGAATCAAGAACTGTTTGAAAATCACCTCTGCAATCAAAATAGCCACGATGAAAAATACGAATGATTTCCATTTTGAAGGGAAGCCATCACATGCTCGTGCCAAATCGACACCTTTCCCTGTCAGCAAAGATGAATGGGACACAAAGGAGGACACTGGTAAGTCCATGAAGAATGCATTGTACGTGCTGCGGTATGCCAAAAGGCACCTGTCGGGCTGAAGCGACGTCAAACAGTGAAAAAATCAAGCCCGTAGCCTTAGCTGTTATCGAGTTATGCTTGCCTAAAGGCATCATTCAGTTACTTACTTACTTACTCAGTCAGTCAGTAGAAAATTCTGTTGAATAAATTTTTTTTTAAATTCCGTAGCAACTTGTTGAAAGCGTTTCGGGTCGATCTGAATGCTTGTTTGAGCTCACCAATACTGCCTCATCGTCATAAGGGAAAATTGAGGCTGGTTTTTAGGTGATATTGTTTCGTGGGCCACGCCTACTCCTTTGTAGTCCCTACTATACAGTTACTATTGTACAGTATGATATTGGAGTCTATGTGGACGATATTATTCTAGCAGGACGAAGTGACAAGCAGATCAAACAGGTTAAGGATGCTCTCTTGTGAAAGTTTGACATAAAAGACATTGGAGAGCTACACTATTTCCTAGGAATAAGAGTTCTCCAAGACAAGAAGTTTGGAAATATTTGGATTGGCCAACCAATTTACAGTGACAATCTTCTCAGAAAGCTTCACATGCAAGATTGCAAGCCAGTCAGTACACCAGTTGGTACTGGTATGAAACTCGTAAAGGCATCTGACTGTGAAGATTGTACTGATCAACAATGCTATCAATCTGCTATTGGAAGTTTGCTGTACTTATCAGTAAGCACTAGGCCAGATATCACTTACGCTGTGAGTACTTTGGCTAAGTTCTCACAAAACAACATTGAACTACTTTGAAGTGTGATAAGAGATACCTGAAGGGAACTACTAGCCATGGCATTGTGTAGTCAAAGAATGGAACAAGCAAGTGCATTGGTTACTCTGATGCAGACTGGGCTGGAGACCTAGATGACAGAAAATCAACATCGGGTTATGTTTTTCAAATGAGTGGGGGTGCAATTACATGGAGTAGTAAGAAACAAACTTGTGTTGCATTATCAACTACCGAAATAGAATATGTCACACTTGCTAGTGCAGCCCAGGAAGCTGTGTGGATTAGACAGTTAACATCTGAACTAGGAATTTCTTTGGAAAATCCAACTATAATTTATGAAGACAACAAATCTGCTATCTCAATGACAAAAAATCCACAGTTTCATGATAGAACAAAGCATATTGCAATTAAATATGAACATTAATACCACACAACTCCCCATAGAAGAGATGACAGCTGACTTGTTTACTAAAGGTCTTCGTTGTGAACATTTTTGTAAACTACGTGACATGGCTGGAGTAATCCAAATACCTGAACATTACACTTAGTAGTGAGGAGGAGTGTTGAGTAAACACACTTCTAAGTAAATGTTGTTTTTTGTACATTGTGTGATACACTATTACTGTATATATATTTTGGGAACACCTTTAGTAGCTGTACAGTTTGTTTCTTTGGTTACTGAAATTATAGCACATATGCACCTAGTCTTGTAAGTTTTCATGCATTAGGTAATTCTTTTCTTTGTACAGTTTCAGGTGTGAGTATTAATATAACTGTTACTTTTTGTATTGTTCTATTGTGCTTTGTACAAGTTGTTTGCGTTTATTAAGAGTTATGTAGCTGCTCTGTTTGAACTGGTACCAAATCCCAACAGTTGGATGTGCTCTAAGCACCACATAAATATATTAGCCTTAATTGCACTGTGTTATTTCACATGACCCTCAGTAGTCGCAATACAAAAATGATGGGATTCACTGGGGTTCATTAGATATGTACGTAGATCGCATTTCACATAAGCTTCAAGGCAATATTATTACTTTGTTTTCTAAAAAATGCTTGAGTTCAGGGTAAAGTTAATAAGTCACAGTTGCAACTTCACCAGGCTTGTCACTTACGTATTCTATAAACAAAACTATGTTGTTTCACTGCTGAGATTGGTGTCCTTACTCAAAAAAAAAATCTTGCATAATTTGTTTTAGTGGTGCTTAAGTGTATCCAACCTCCTCTATGAAGCCATTAATTCAGAGGGTTGGCTAGTCTCTATCAATTACAGCAATTTAGTGCCAGCAGAGTCAATGAGGACCCAAAATTTGCACCACAATATATGTAATACTGTAACATCTTATAGGGCATACAATGTACAGTGTATTTATTAGTACAATATGTCCAATATTAGCAGGCATCAAATATAGTATCATAACATAAAATTATAATCCCATCCAAAAACAGCTTGTAGCTGTAAAAAAAGTGCGCGTCCAAGTAAAGTAGAGTTAACTGCAACAAAAAGTAATGATATCATAATGCGGCCATGTGCGAGGTGTGCAAGTTGTAAAAATTAATATTAGCTAATCAGATATTACAACATTATTGTTAAAGTGTTAATGAGAACTATGTGATGCTGCTAGTTTTTAAGTGTGTGAGCATCTTCATAAATGCCACACAAATTTGATTCTCAATAAAGCAATGTGTATAGATTCTCTTATAGCAATAAATAGTTTGAGTTTGCGCCTTTCCTTTGTTCATAGCATTACCGTATACAGGAAAGGCAGCCAAACTCAAACTATTTATTGCTATGAGAGAATCTATCCACATTGCTTTATTGAGAATCAAATTTGTGTGGCATTTATGAAGATGCTCATGCACTTACAAAAAACTAGCAGCATCACATAGTTCTCATTAACACTTAAACAATAATATTGTATTATCTGATTAGCTAATATTAATTTTACAACTTGCACACCTCATACATGGCCACATTATGATATCATTACTTTTTGTCACAGTTAACTCTGCTTTACTTGGATGCGCACTTTTTTACAGCTACAAGCTGTTTTTGGATGGGATTTCAATACTTTTTGTTAGAATAAGCATACACTGTTGATAACAGTAGGTGAGTTTCCATGGTTTTGACAGAAACCCCAGATTACAGTGACAGAATATTAAAACACAACTGTAATTTTAGTGGCATGCAACTGCAGTCAACTAGCACCCATTTTAACTAGTAAACCCTTAGTAACACTTTGCCTTTCATCTTGTACTGCATTAAAACGATCAAGATACTCTAATAGAGCAGTCACAAAACAGCTGTAACACAGCAATCAATATTACAACATAGTTACAACTTCCGCCTAGTATTGGATTGTATAGTTTAAATTACTAGCTACTTACAGACTTTACAATATAAAAAATACAGCATTTGTAGAAATGTGACTGTTCTATTAGAGTGATTGACCGCTCTATTAGAGTATCTCGATCTACTTCAAGCAATGAGTGGAGAAGCCACACCCTTGCCCATATCAATAGGAACGCTTGTGAAATGAAATGAGAATAATAGAGAAATGGCAAGTATGTACAGAGACAATAGAGGGGCGCGTAATTATGTCCTGTTGTAAATAAACGCCTTTAAAATTTATATTACTACTAAATAAGCGCACCAGAATAGGCTGTAGAGGCTGCTGTCTCAATGCTTGTCTTTTCGTGTTGAAGGGATTTAGTGCCATTGAGACACAATTGGTGAGTTTAACTATACATGTATTTGTGTTGTAAAACTTAATTGTAAAAAGGCGTTTAGCGCATACCATGATAAAACATGTGTTTGTACCTCGGTTTGTACAGTAGAGTCTCTCACGATTATTAGACATAGAGTGGTAACACCTGACATCACAGTTGTTACATAATCACTTCTGCGGGGCAGAAAATGTACGCATGCCATTGGGGCACGAGTTTACTTCGCCTGAGGTTTGCTGAGACTATGAAACCACGTTGTCAGGAACAAAGAAGAGAGTAGTATAACAGATATTTAAGTAGTGCAGGTTAGTTTGATCTGTGCTGGGCGAGTTATGGCTGATGATTGGCAAAAAAAAATGCATGGGCACAAGGATTTTGACACTTCTGAAAAGTGCGATAGAAGATTCCCACAATGTTTATAATGACAAATTGACATACAATGGTAGTCTCGCGTAGCCAGGCCCTTTTCTTTCTTTTGTGTGAGGGCGGGAAAAGAAAAGTGTCTGGTGAACATAGTATAGCATCGTCGTTGGCCTATCCCGAGATTGTACAACGATGATGCTATACTATGTTCACCAGACCCTTTTCTTTCCCGCCCCCACAAAAGAAAGAAAAGGATCTGGCTTAGCGAGACTAATACAATGGTTCATTACTGTTCATTCTTTCTTACTGAAGTGTTGTTTAGCGACAATGGCTTTCTCGAGTTGAGCCCAAAACAGCCGTTTTATCCCTCTAACCTGGGTAAAACCAACCTGACAATTCCTTCATCACAAGATTGGGCAGTTTGCCTCTGTGCCCACTGTTTGAGCATTTATTATTGATTTATATTATTATCAAAGCTAGCTAGCTACCTTTTAAACCAACCTGATGCCCAAGTGATGTTTTTCATCATGTTTCTCAACTTCTGTTCTATTTCCTGAGTAAGGTTCATGCCGAATGAACAAGTTGTAGCCTCTTGAAGGTTCCCCGCCATTGAATTTGCCCACTTCTTTCCCTGCGGAAGTTGCGGTTATGCAATTTTGTGACGTAAAAGTTATTGCCCTATTGGACCAGGGTAAAAATTTTACTGCTATATTTAGAGGTTGTAATGTTTGTATATCTTAGTATCTTAATAAATAATCCTCTATGATCACTAATCACCAATAGTACAGTGAAAACTGGCCATTATTCAGGTAGGGACAAAATTTTCTGTCCTAGCTTATTAAGGAGGTGGCTGTATTTTGTGGCCTTAAAATGGTAAGAAGCATGCTGCTCTAACTGGCTATAGAGATGGATTTAGTGTGTGACAGCGTGTGAGACAGTGAGTACTGGCAGCAAGGGGGAAGCCAATCTGTTAGAGCACCAAAGGCACTGCTTCAGACATAGGCAGTTGGCTGTCAGCCCAAAGTGTAAAATTTTCACTTTTGGTCCTTATAAGTTACTGATGAAGAAAATGATGAAGTCATTATCCATAGGATATTATATTTTTCGGAGTATCCCTTTCAGTTCTACAATATAGTAGCCAAGCATAAGACGAACATAACACAGCATTCCAGTGGTTTAGTAGTGACCACAACACTGCCTGAGTTAAACTGTGGTGAGATTTGAGACTACCAGAAGCCCTGGAATGCCTTCAACACACGAAATACCAAATATCTAGTGCTTGGCTTTCATCCACAGTGGACCTGTCTTGGTGGCCACTTGTACAGAAGGGAAACAGCTGCCACACAGTCCTGCAAGCGAAACAGTTGCCACGCCCCTTAATTATCAATTTTTAAAATCTTGAGCAAAATTGTACATGCAAGCGAGTGCGATGTTGTGCTTCAGCAGTGCCGTGTATATGGTAGCCATATCAGATACTGCCTAGCAGTGACACATCATGAGTATTTAAGTCATAATGCATTACTTTATCATCCATCTAAATACAATCTCTGAATGTGTCATTTTGTGTACAGAGCAATCTGCTACAAGAAGTGACCTGAGTAAGGTTTCAGTGTAAATTGTTAACCATTAATATTGTTCACCATTGTTAACCGTATGTACAGTGAAACCCCACTTAGTAGGGATATTACGCTCAAAATTTTACCTATTATTCTTTCCAGATTTTCCAAAAATTTCTCCAATTATTCTTTTTTTTATTCTTGTATCTAGCCTATTATTGCATAATAATGTTCATTTAGTTTCTGTGGCTAGTCGTTTAGTTTTCAAGATTCTGCTATAAGTAGTTTTGCCAGAATTAATAGCCAAAATGAAGCATTTTTCTAACCATTAATAGTTACAACAAACTTAGAATATCTGCAGTAATAATTCAAGTGTTTTCAATAATATTATTAGTGTATTAAAGCTGTAGCTATATGCTAAGTTACGTAGGTATACAATAATGATATCAATATGTTCAAAGACTTGAAGAAGATACACTGGTATAAGATGCACAAGTTTCAGAATAGCGCAGTTACATCCCTGATGCTGGCTGCAGATTGCTAGGATGAAACAATTTGACCGCTCTATTAGAGTATTTGAGAGTTCTATTAGAGTATATTGATCTTTTAGAGGTTTTTCAGCCAGCACTCATATAATAATGCCAACTATATATCATTCTTAGTAACTTTACTCTTTCTTCTAGCTATAGTATGTTCACGTTGAGCTGAATCCTGAAAAACAGCTAAAAATTAAAAGTGGATTTTTTTTTCCAACAGAGTCAACATTTCAGCCAACCAGATGATTATTGGTAACAGCAAAAGTGTCAACAACAGACATGTACAGTTTGGTTCCATTACAAGTTCAGGAAAGTGCTGTAATGGACAGTGTACTTATATGGCTTCCCCGTAGGAAATGTATTGTGGAAATTTTGATTGGCCGTTATTATTATGTCAAACATTTGAACAAATAGATTTTGAAAATATTTTTAGCGGGTCAAGCAGTACTACAAATGAGACAAATTTCAAGATTGCGTGTAATTGCATCCATGAGTTATTAAATGTTTTTGAGGATTCAGCTCAACGTGTATAATAAAGAATAGACACACCCCTTACTTCCACTGATTATTCCCGTGAACATCCGATAATTCTGCAATTCTGACACATAACAATATTTAGTGGAGTGCTAGAAAAACAGATATGTGTTGTGCATGTAATTGGAGTATTCATGTGTTGTATACATGAAGTTAAGTGTCTTTAATAACTGCTGGTAACTATCGTGATACTATTGTTATTGTGATATAAAAGTTACTATCAAATCGTGATAGTGATAGTTGTACTATTGCTCAGCTCTATAGCAGTGTATAAATTCTAAATTTGGAGTTGGCTTTTCAAGAGAGGTTGTCTGTCTATACTGGTGGCCATTAAGACAGGTTGTACTGATGAAGTGTACATACTAGAGATGTAAGAATATCCTCCGCTTAGTGTCGTTTGATAGTGATGCAATGGAGACTATGTATTGTTGTATTTAAATACTATACTATTATATTGCAATTCTAGCACATATTTATAACAGGAATGTTTGTTAACTGTTTATACATACTGGAGCCACACCCACTCATCTGGATTCTACAAATGGAGTCATACCAACTTGTCGTCATTGCACTTACTCGTTACTCCCATTGTGTTTGGATAAATGTACATGCCGTCGTGTGAAACTTGCTACTATGGCGGGCCACTGGAGAAGATTTTCATAGCAGTTACATCACAGTCATGTTGTACAATTCTTACATTATTGTTGTGAAAACTATTTGGTATTCATGTGTCCTCTGTATGTTGCAATTACATGTGTAATTTTGTGTGGGGGTGCTATAAAATGCATGGTGACAATTGTAAATTATCAGGTGGTTTTTCACACTTCTTTTTAGGCTAGCTACATATACTAATTACTCCCAGCTTGTGTTAACAACCGGTAACCGCAGTTGTGCTCTGTGTCATTCTTTAAGCCGCACCCTTAGAGAGCAAATTATGTGGGGGCGACTAAATTCAAATTTCAAATCGAACGATGGTATGCAGCACCATAGATTATAGACTATAATCTATGGCAGTACACTTCTTTGTGGCTACATGCACTGATTAACTACACACAGTGCCAGTTCATCAATAACCAGTGACCGCAGTTGTGCTCTGCGTCATTCTTTAAATTCCGAGTTAAATTCTTACAGAGAGCAAATTGCGTGGGGACGACTAAGTTCAAATTTCAAACTAGCCATTCTCAAAAACATGTTTCCATCTCAACGAAACTTTTAGAACAGTTTAAAGACACATTGCCCTACATGCAAAGCGAGTATTGTGGAAAACAACAATATGGGTTTGTATTTGGCCTCTAGGTCAACTGAGGATGACTGAAACTTCATTTGGTGCTGAAATTACGACTGTAGGGTAATGATGTATGGTGAAATCGATGATATGAATCTTGAGGCAATTGAGAGAGTACTGAAGCGATAGCAGGGCAATCAATGTTCGGAATGCACAATGGAATGCAAGGCATACACCTGTGGTTGCGTCTAACCGCATGCGATAAAAATTTTTTTTTTTTTTTTTTTAAATGAAACATCCTTACTGATGTCGGCAATCTCGATCACGAAACAATCGGCATGGATTTGCTTCACTGCTTGTGTGGTAGTTACTAGTGACACGATGAGTTTAACTCTAGAATTTCAGAGTGATAGCGTAAATGACGGGTGAGTTATAGACAAGCCAAATTTGACAACGTTTGTTCCTGTAAAATCCTCACGTGTAGTGGCCGCGTCATTTATTGTCTGCGGCGCACGTTTCTGCTTTACTGGCAGTACGACTCGCTACCGTGAGTCTTGATATTTACTGTCCTATTACGCATGTACAACATTATTATGTTTCGTGCATGCACAAGCAACTTCTGCAATGTATATAATATTTGGTCATGGTGGTCATCTATGAATGTAACACTTTCACACCTCAGATCAAAGGAGCCGCTTGGACTACATTTTGTATGTAGCCCAGCTAGTCAGGCTACATACGAAATGTAGCCAGTCTACAACTGGGCAGTGATTATATAGACATTGATGCTGAAATCGATTGTGGGGATCAATTAATACTCACATGATTAGCAGTGTTGGGCAAGTTACTTTGTAAAAGTAACTAGTTACATAATACATATTACTTGCAACTGAACCATTTAATTACAGTTACATATTACTCATAAAATAAAGTAACTATAATAATATTACATATTATATTACTTTGTGTCCACAGCCTTAAGCTGTCACGTGTGAAAGTACCACTTTATCACGTGACATGATTGCGTTGTGGGACAATGTGCAAATCTTGGTTTTAAGTAAGAAGCTGGTGAATAAATTTCATTTAGTAGGCTTCGTTGTGGCTATGCGTTACTCAGAGGATAACTAACGAAATTAGTAACTTCGTTACTTGTAGTAATAATATCACGTAATATTAGACTCGTTACAGTAACTATATTACTTAGGTAACGCGTTACATTTGTAAGTAAAGTAACTTGCGTTATATTACCCGTTTTTATAGCGTATTCCGTTATATTACTTAGTTGCCATAAAAGTAATAATATTATGTAACGCGTTACTTATGTAACGCGTTACTCCCAACACTGATGATTAGGATGCACGACTTCAATTTCACTATGAAAACCACTCAAACGGTGAGCATTTTGCTATCCTCGCCATCCTACGAGTTGAAAAACGTTGGGAAAAGGTGAAAACTAGTTCTATAGTTCATTCATTCGATTGTTTCTGCACGTTTTCGAATACGGACACGCCCCCATCACGAAGCTACCACTCTGTATGGAGTAACCACTCTACAAGCAAGCTTACCTGTCTAGGCCTTTAGTGAACTGCGTAGTTTTCCCATAAACGATTCAATAGCACTGATTAAAACATTAAACTCGCATAATGGAAATTCTTCGTGATATCTCTAGGATATGTCCGTTTATCATAACCGAACGTAACTAGCTGCTGACCATAATCGAATATTTTAGGTGTGCGTATATAATACATCCAGTGGCTGCACTCGTATTGGCTTGGGTGATTGATCGCCCTGTACAGGCTATCAGCCTAATAAGTGTTACATATTAGCTGTAACACAGGGCATTCAGGCTTTGCCTGATATGTATGCCTCTGCCTGAGGGCGACAGGCACTCGGGTATACATATCAGGCAAAGCTCTCATGCCCGTGTTACAACCATTACATGTACTAGTTACCCACAAAGTAATCCACTAACCTGCTGTGCATTTTCTGCTGAATTTCATGGTCTGAATATTATCAACATTAGGATGTAGTGCCAGTTTGAACTCCTCAAGATACACCTCAACATAACATGTCCCATAACGATGCCTGCTAACCACTGGCCGAGGAATGGGTTTTGATGACTCCTCTATTCCATACCAGGCCACAAATTTCTTCCACACTTCTTCTGGCACCAGTGAATAGTCCTTATTTATCCACAGATCATCTTTTAGAATATTTCGGTCTTTATCTGCAAATTATCAACTAATTTTTATTAGAAAGTACGTACACACATGTGCACACAATCAATAAGGCTGAGATGAACATCTGAGCATTTATCCACCCAAGCTTCAAACTTTCCATTTAATAAAATATTAATGTCAAAATGTAGTGGTCTTTGTTGATATTCCAGTCACAGAAAAAACATCAAAACAACACAAATAACAAATTAAACAAATGCAAATGCAACTGATTTTAAACTTTATGCTTCCCGTTGAACTACTGAAAGAGTGTTTAACACAAGAACACTAAATATTTACTGTCATTCGGTTACATAACTATACATATATAAAAAGGAGCAAACAAATTTTCAATACTTATTGCCCCAGCCTTAAGGCCATATGTACTTATGTGCTTTGAAAAGTTGTTGCTCGGATTTATTTTACAACAAAATGAGTCAGTCTGATGGCAAAACAAAACCAGCTGGTTTGAGACATGTTTATGATTTCTGATCACAAACCATATATTTCAAAACTAGATCAGTAGCTATGTCAGATTGAAAAATTGCTTAAACTAGGACATATACTAGGAATTTCCAGGGATTTCAGGAAACCCATTTGGATTTTACACACTACCCGGAACATTGAGGAAGTGGTACTTTAGCAGAGGTATTTATACTGTAATTTTTCAGCAATGACCATACAAAGTGTCAGACAACTTTAATTTATGGCTTTATAATTGATGGACCAGATACTCAGCCAACAACACTATTTGCCTTAAAAAAATTGTTTACACCATGCCTGGTTAGCTAGTCCCCTAGCAACAGAACACTGTCATTAGAATAACAATGCAGGTGATAACCACAGCCTACACCCTGACTTGACAAATGTCAGACCAAAGAAGGAAATGAGTGGCAATTTTGCTAATTTGTCAGTAAATGGCCGATGGCCGATTGTTATTATCGCCTCTGTTTTAGGTTTCCAAAACAGGACAAATTTTATCTCAGTAATGTTAAGAAATGGTGTCTCACACAGTAGCCATATCACTTTAGTACAGTGGTAATATTATAACAAGTTTAGTGAAAAAGATTTATAGTCTAATGTAACAAGCAGTCAGGCAATGATAACTACTCTAATAGAACAGTCACATAGCTGCAGTGGAAACTTTTTTCAAAGTTCTTGTATACACCCTTGTGTACAAATTACAAGCCACTTTACATCCATAGCTCAACAAGCTGTAGCCTCTACACTTTTGAGGTTGAAATTTTACCCAATAATATTATTATTCTATTAGAGTATCTCGATCATTTCACAACAATTACACATTAATTTCCATGCGTCAATGATCCTCTTTTTTTTCCTTTTCTTAATTAAACTCCATGTTCAGTTGGGTCAGAGCAACAACTTTTTACAGTAGGTCTGGCTTAATGTACACTGAAAAGTTAATACCATTAAGCAGGGCTGAGGTGTCGACAGGTCCTGGGTCGGGAGATTCAGCTCCCAAGTCCAACTCATCAAATCCAACATATTTCTTCCATTGGTCAAACCATCTTACATCCACCAAGTACCTGATGATGTAAAGTTAAATAATATACATACAATAGTAGTGATCATTACAATAACAAGTACATGCTAAACAAGAGGATGATTACCTGAAGTCCAAATTTAATTCCTATTCTTAAAGCCCTATAATTAGAGTAGGGATTAAACATGAAGGAGTCAGTGGCAAAGAGTACAAGTGTCATTTGAAAAATTAAGTGACCTTGTGGTAGACATTAAACAGAAATTTTGGACATAATTGAATTATTGTAATATTTGCTAAAATTATTTTGAAACTGCCATAAACTTTTAATTTTGTGTTTATTTAGTGACAACATTATTCCCATATGACTAAAACAAGCCATTCCAATTTTTAAGAAATGTAAAATCTAAAATGGCACATGTCCCCTTTTTCTACTTACATACCCCTTCATAGTACTTCAAGTGATCCCCATGTTTAAGCACTTTTAAATGACTCCTACTAGCTCATAAAATTCATAATTTTTCCTTCTTTACAATTGTTTGTTAACTTTTTTGTAACTTAATTGACATTAATACACTTCTATAACACTGCATCAAGATGAGACTTAATTGCATGACAAAACGTGTGCCCCTACAATATCATGACAATGTAGCTATTTTGCATTGTGCAACTATAAATATGTTCTGCCTGTTATACACCCTACATAATTATGAAGAGAAATATGTGAAGTTAGCCTACAACTAATCTGCTTACTTCAACCGTTGGAGGGGCAGTGTGAAAATTACAGATGATTTTCAACATGGAGGCTACTGAAATTTGACACCTTGCACTGTAAGCGAAAAGAAATGACTGAGAAATACAAAGCAAGACAAGAATAAGTCCATGATATGTGAGTTGTATGTACTACAACAAGTATAAGGAAAAATTAGGGGTTTTGTTTGATTAGGGATTATAGAAAAAAATTTGGGAAACTAGGGAGGTCTTCTACATCTGGAGATATACGTACCAGTGGACATTTAATCCCTAATTTAGTCTATAACCATCACTGAATTAGGGATTAAAATGTTCACTATTTCTCTATGATCCCTAATCAAACCTAAAATCCCTAATACTTGTTTGTTTACTTTATACTATGACTGGTGAACTCACGCATACTGCATCAAAAGATAGGATTGCACCAGAGTTTTTTTTTGTCTAAACACACACACCAGCTATCAAGTGAAGTGGCCATTACACTTTGCTTTCATCTATTTTCAGCCCGGTTACACAGCGTTGCAAATGAAGAACAGTATTATAGAAGTGCCTCTGCAATCATTCCAGTCACCACGTAAAATATGGAGGATTCTCATTTACAAATGTAGGGAAGCCATGCATCGCACTACCACGAATCGACACCTTGGGCTATCAGCAAAGAGAAATGAGACAAAAAGGAGGACAAGTCCATGATGCGTGCATTATACATACTGTGGTGTGTCAAAAAGCAAGTCTAGGGACGAAGAGACATTGAAGAGTGAAAAAATCAAGCCCGTAGCCTTAGCGTTAATAAGTTACACTTGCCTAAAGGCATCAGTTAGTCAGTAGAAAATTCCATTGAAACATTCTTTAAAACTTTGTAACAATTTATTGGCAGCGTTTAGGGAAGCACTTTTGAGCTTGTAGCCAATACTTCCCATTTTCCAGTATGGTATTATGAAACATGATTTTTTGGGTGATATTTTTGGCCAGAAAAACCCAAACCTCCATGATTCCTAACATACAGTATTCTGTGAATGCCATCCAACTAGGAACCTGTGAGAAGGCTTAAAGCCTGTGATACAGGGAGTCAGAACATGTAACTAAAATGAGAAGAATGCAGAAAAAAATTCCAGACCCAGTGGTGACTTGATCCCCAGCAACATGCAGTCTAGGCATGTGCCAAAGGAGCCACAACAACTGGGATCTGAGATCTCTGCATTCAACCTGCACTTAAACATCGACTTCTCTACCATGCTGTATGATAGTATGCTAAAAATGGCACCGAAAACTCATCTAACAGTGTAAACACCTACATGTACACCAAACTTAGTCATATTGAGTTATTTTCTGGAGGTTTCATTCAATTAGTCAGTCAGTAGAAAATTTCCCTAAAAAAAAAACTTCAAAAATTTTTAGCAGCAGTTCAGGTCACACTGAATGCACTTTTGGGCTTGGTTATACCTAACCAATACTGCCAAGACGCCATGAAAGTATTGTGATTCTCAATATGTTTTTGCAAGAAAGTTTAAACCTCTAATACGTATGTAGTAGTACTGTGTTTCTACCAGCCATGGGTCAAGCACTTCGTTTGTGCTTATAAGTACTTTAAGCAATTATTGTTAAAGTGCTTGAGAATGCTTTCAAGCATTTGCTGTTTTGAAGCATTTGTGCTAATACAGGTACAGTACCGCTCAAATGTAACGTCGTCTCGCAAGAATGCAAGCAATTTAAAAACTTGTTAGTTAAAGGACATGGCACCCGTTTCACTCGTGGGTATTCAGCCTGTTTTGTTTGGGATGAATACTTGTGAGCAAAATGGGTGCCACACCTTTTAATTAGCAAGCTTTTTAATTGCTTGCACTCTCACGAGATGACTTTACACTTGAGTGGTACCATACTTAAGCACCTTATGAAAAAGTGCTTATACTTTTAAAGTACAAAAGCTGCCAGTCCTTAATTTTAGCAGTTGACATCAAAAATAAGCTAGCAGACAAATCATTTTTACTTCTTCTGATGTTCTGGCTTCTTGCATTATACCAATTAGAATCATTTCACTAAGAACTATAATCAATATTAGATAATGGCAGAAAAGTTTTGCTTCAGTGCCTTTCCTAATCATGTGAATGACTGTTGTTTAAGGCCAAGTAAACACTGTCATATCTGGATTGACCAGACTTACATCAACAGAGAAAGCTGGGCACTACTGGCCACATCAGAGTTAACAGCATTTTGTAGAAGAACCTATGGAGAAAGAAGAAAACTACATTGAAACCAATGTCATGTTTCAGTTAAGAGTGTGGGCAGGTAGCATTAATTTGGTGACTAGTAAAATCAAACATGGGCACATAATATCACTTTAGCTCGATCATCCACATTCATCCAATGTAGAAGTAAAGACAACAAAAAACACCTACAGAAACTACACAGAAGGTGGACATATGCAGAAATTGAGTTATCCACTAAAGCAAACATGAGCCGTGCCTCTAATATACAGTGGAATTGAATTTTGTTTCAGAATAGCACTTTTGCCATATATGGTATCAAAAGAGAAGCAGCTAATAAACTGGTAAGCTTCATGATCTACACCATTTAATCATCCTCATAATTCTTTTCTGCATGAAAATCATCCATACAAATGTGATTATAATAAGGTATTGTAAGTATTGTTCTTGTGTACATTGTTGGAAGCCTCTATACTTTTCAAAGAGTCTCACAACATGTATGATTATGAAAATACAACCATATGTGTACAGTTTACCATTTCTTACCATGTGTCATCCAGTTGAAGTTTTTTCTTAAGTAGTAAACTAACTTCACCATTTTGTGTTAAGTGATCTAATGCTTCTATCTGAGAAACTTTATGACGAAGAGTCCGTGCATTTAAAAATGATGATGAACTAGCCATATTGTTTCAACCGGCACCTATTGATGTATGTATGTACATGTTATATCCTACACAATCAAATACTGTATATGTGATTTGATTATACAGTAGGAACTATATTTGGAGATTCCATGATGTACGACATTAGCTTAACATATAGGGCTACTATGGTGAGTACAAGCCAGTAGGTTACCCATTGATTAATGAGTTTATAGTGTTGACAATCTTGGTAGGGATGTTAATTTGAGACACCTCTAATAAATTCCTCGCCAATTAATGTATGGTACAATGAATTTTAACATTATGACATTATTTTAGTGTAGACTCTTGGATTTGTCATACACATGCATACGTATATGTAACCCCTCCTCCCCCCACATATATAACCATGACTTATATACACAGCAAGCATAAGGAAAAATTAGGGATCATAGAAATATAAAGCATTGAAAAAAGGGAGATCATTTACAGTACACCTGCAGATATATTTGTGGACATTTATATATTAAAAGTACACCAAAAAATTTGGATTTGGAATCTTCAACTAGCACAAATAAAGAAATGTTTCTGCTAATCAATTCAATCACAACGGAAATAAATTACAGATAATTCGCATGACAAGCAGCTGCACTGAAGCCATCACATATGTTACCCAAAATCAATACCAACATGATAGTGGAGAAATATAAGGGACACAAAGGAGGACAAATTTAAGTCTAATATATATTTGTATAGGTAAGGGAAATGTAACATTTAATGTTTGCTGTTAAAGGAAGCAGTAAATCATGATCATTGCATGCACCATTGGTGGTTTGATTTGTGTAGTTTAAGCATGTTTCTTGTTTAAAGAGCCTGTGGCAATTTATATAAACCTATAATGCTAATACTAAACACATGACAATGAACCCAAAAACATTGCATCTATAACTGCAGGCACCAAATTGATAATAATCAAACAGTGCGGCAGTACTTTTTAAGTAGCTATTGGAATCCCTCAAAAAATGATGTGCGCAGTTAAACTGCCACCTTAAAAATCATCCTAAAAACATATTACACAATGAAATCATCTTTAAGGAACAATATTAGTCCATCTAACATCAAATACAACATTAAAAACAAGAAAACACTTACAAGCGGTCAGATATAATATTTTTATTACCAAAACTTGAATTTTTATTTGCCTGCCCAGCTAACCACAGTCACAAGGCTGGAGGCCAAACAAAGTTTTCTTTGGGTAATTGGAAAAGGCGGATACGGTCAGATGCAGATACAGATGCAGACACGGACATTTTAAAAAAGGCTTTTACATTTATATAACAGTTATTTTACCTAACGCTATTTTTACAGCAGTCTTCGCTTCCAGACCCAGGCGTCGATCTTGCCATAGTGCTTATCCATATATAAGCGCATGTGCAAAGGATAGACTAGCACTCTAAAGACCATATAGTGTTGTATACGTGCTTTAGAAATCTAATTCAGAGTCACAGAGATTAATCTAGCATGTCCCAACCTAATCTCGTAGGCCAGGTCCTTGGAACCCTCAACACTCGGTATAAGCGCCTGCGCCTTATACTATAAGGCATAAGATTGTGGATTTGGCCTGCTAAGCTACGTTGCATGGGGCCATTAGGTATGAAAAATAACTGTTATATAAATGTAAAAGTACTTTTTGAAAATGTCCATGTCCGTGTCCGTGTCCCACCGTATCCGCCTTTTCCAACTACCCGTTTTCTTTCCTTTTAACTTCACTCAGGCTGGTTATCTTCTTCTTGATGCAATGAAACCATATTGAGGCATTAATTTTCCCATCAACACTTTCCTTGAGCAGCATATTAGATAATGCTATTGCAAACTTATTTAAACGCATATGCTTGGTGAGGAGCTATGAGCCTCAGAAGGCAGCAAAGGAACATGAAATTTACACTGCCTGCCAGGTGCCATCACAATCCAAATCAATCGCCAATTAGTTTCCATATAAGGAAAGTAAAAATCTCATTATTTGAAGCTGTATACAAAACTGCACCTGACCAGTAACATATTGCGATGGTAAAGTTTGCTGAGTTCCTTGAGGTCTTTCTTGTTTTCAATGGTGGCAAACTCGTTTCTTTGTGTGGCTGGAGCGCCATTTTCGCATGACGTAAAACAACAGTGACATAATTTGGATTGCCATGGAACTCAGTTTCATGCTCCTTTGCTGCCCTTGGCGGCTCATAAGCTCTTGGCTTGGTAGATATGTGTAACTTCACGATAGGCTCAATGCCATGCCTATTAACACAATCTTGGTTTATTAATAACGATCAAGCACTGATACCACCAATCTATTATGACGACACAGCCTGCTATTATTGGCCTAGCTGTATTCATGATGCTAGCACAATGAAAATATGAAATAGTGACACACTCCCTAATAGGTGATCATGAAAGGCTGACTCGAGATAGCAGTCACCCTAATAGAACAGTCACACGTGTATAGCTGTAAGCTATAACAAAAAACCATCATATTAATTTAAAAATGAAGTAGGAATCCTAGTGATAAAAAGTAGTGAAACAATAGATGAATGATGGTAGCTCAGTGAGAAAATCTCTACTGTGACATTGAACAAAATGTTATTTTCCCACCAAGCTATGCTGTAATACCATCATTCATCTCTTGTTTCACTACTTTTTATTGTAAGCATGCCTACTTCATTTTTCAACTAATAATTTTTTAATATACTAGTATTATTTATAGTTCTAAAAATTTACTAGGTCTGGCATGGCTTCTTGGATTTCTATGGTAAATTAGAAAATGTGTAAGTAAAGGTGCACGTAAGCAATGCGGATCTGGCCATAATATTTTGATTTAAATATAACATGATAGTGTATTAGGGTGCCTAAAGCCAATGTTGAATGGCTAGTGGTAATCCTTTGTACAGCAAAGCAGGGGTAGATCTATGGGGGGTCAATGGGGGCTCTTGACTCCCTCTAAAATTTTTATTATCCATGTCAATTATTGTCCTGTATATGCCATGAAAATTGAATCCAATGATGTTTTATCTTTCTATTTGTGACTGTTTCAGCTGTCTAATTCATACAAGCATGCGTTCTGAGAAAAACAAACAAAAAGAAAAGATCGTAAAATTAACCTACTACAAAGAAAAATATGCAAGTTTAATCATGCCTTTACTCAGAGAAGCAATACTCAAATAAATTAAATCTATACATCATCCCATTCACCCGCTCATGGAGAGTTTGAAAATCTCTTGTTTCTGTGGCCTCAAAGGAAAGTGGGTAGCATGTGTTTGTTTGCAATGCGGTAGACATAACAAGATTGTTATCATTCCTTCAATTAAACCACCTTCATATGTAGGGCTAAAACTTCGTTGATTTGTAAATCCATAATGAACATTTAACCAAATCCCAATGTTGTAGATTACATTGCGAACAGAAGTTACATGGCTGCGAATGAAAGCACCTGTAGTCTATTTTCAGTATACTGACTGTCCAAATTGATTTCCTTGCTTTTCCCACTGTCTAGCACTATAATTCCAAAACTACTTACCACAATAAGCAGAAACTTTAATTCGGTGATCCCATTCCTTGGACACTGTAGATAACATTGAGAAAATAAGTCGTGCAAACTAGGCAGATTTTTGCTCAGACAGTCACATTTGTCACACTTAGCTATACAAATATTACCAACCTCTATCATATAAATGCTATAGCTCAAACGGGAAGCCTACCTGCTAATTAAAACCCATAAATAATACATATGAGTGTTGCATATTCATGCAAATACACAGCTAATCAAACAAACGAATCTACATAATTTCTTTAACACAAATAGTAACTTTTCTTTGATTGTGGTCTAGATAGCTAGCTACACATCAAAATCTGTTAAATGTATAAACCTTTCGGTATGTTGGAGCAGCATAGTTAGATTATGTTGAGCTATTACTATCATATTTGAGTACACATACGTTGGTGTGTACTGTGCAGAACTATTGTATAGGCTGTATAAAATAGTTCAGCAGGAGGGTAGATAGTGCCAACTGGCCCTTAACAATTGTACACTACATAAACTCAAGATCAAGGTACTCTAATAGAACAGTTACCCTAATAGGCATCAGGCAAACATTCAGTATAAAAAAAGATATTTACACTCAGCTACTGGAGAGACAGTAAGATGCAAGAACCTGACATTAAACTTTACTGTACAAGGCACAGCCAATACTGTACTATAGGAATATAGTTGTCCTGCATTCGTTGATACTATACTGCCATACCTAATTTATTCATGGAGATGGCATTTACTTAAAGCTTATTTACATAGTGTTAACAGAGCATTACAGGAACAGAGCATGAGACCAAACATAGCATACAGGGGTCATCGTAATAACACCATATAAAAAATTAATATTGGCATAAGGGCATAATAAATTAATCTTACATTTCATGGATGCAGCAGGTCAACGTTCTGGCAAAACCAAAAGTAATTGTAAATCACGTGATCTCTTAAAAACAGTGCTAATATGGCTGTAGACTCTTTAACATTGTGACGGGTGTAGTAGCAAAGGGGGAGGAAATGGGGCTCCATCACTTTATTGTTTAGCTTATGCACCTGTCAAGATTGAGATATATTAGACTACAACAAGTTTGATACTGAAATTTGATTGGCTGAAAACGTGGTCTCTAAATCTCGTAGAGCCACGCTCATGCCCAATAGAGACCACGCTCTGAGGCGATACGAAACACGATAATTACGCGCCTATAACATTGGCAACGCATGGGCGTTTAAATGGCTGGTAACAGCCGTACTGAATTAGATGGAGGTTTAGTGGGCTTGTTTGTACTAGTCAACACTACATTACATGCTTACAAGCAGCTGTCAAGGCACAACAACAGCAACAATCCAGTCGCTCGAGTCCAGTACTTCGAAACATAGCACGTGCCTGTAACATTGGCAACGCATGGGCGTTTAAACGGGTAGCAACAGCCACGCTGAGGTCCCGCCATGTAGGGAGATGTAGAGGGCTTGTTTCTAGTAATTAGCCATACATTTCTCGTTTACAAGCAGCTGTCAACTCAAGGTACAATAACGAGTTGTAGTCTAAATAAGTTAGACGTCAAGAACCACTGGGTTCTACGGGATTTAGAAAACCCTCAGGCCCTTAGTAGCGCCCTCGCTGCGCTCGGGTGCTACAGCCCAGGGCCTTCGAGTTTTCTAAATCCCGTAGAACCCTGGTTCTTGATGTCTAACTATTATATAGAGCAGTCATATAAACTCTTTACATTTTTATCATTTTTTGACCTGCTGGGTCACTACTAAAGAGCAAACAATTCGTGAAACATACAATTAATTTGGTATGACCTAACTACTATTTGGCAATTTGCTTAATTGCAGTTGATGATATTAATTGCTCACATCCTATAATTCCACTTGATAAATTAGTACTATGCTGTTGCACACGAGGTGCAAAGGATCTATAGTAGAACATTGTGTAAGCTGACAGAAGAACGAAGCATGCATACTGTACAATCTTTCTTGTGCTGAAATACCTGCCTTGTGGATTTAGCCATGCAGTTACTGTATGCAAGTAGGCTGAATACCCGTCTGGGGGCGAGACTAGTGGTGACCCCCGAGTCGGGTTCGACCTGACCTGATCCAGGTGTTTGGTGACTCGACAAGTTGCCCTCCCGCTTCTTTCGTGAGCCACGCCTACTTGTTTCTGCCAGTAAGCATACGTGGAGTCTAGCCCGTTTTAACAATGGGCGTGCATGAATCCATGTCTGCAAGTTTACTTGGAGCCACACCCACTGACCGAGTACGAGTTGTAGTCTAATCTTGCAGCAAGCAACTTTTGTCATAAGCTACATCCGCTTTCATACGTGGAACCACGATAATTTATCGGTTTATTGCTATCAAACATATAAATAGTAACGCATTTTAGACAAATTTTATTAAACAACCCTCGGTTTAGCCACATCATCAGCAAGACGTGTAGTTAGACTACTGCATGAAATATTAATCATCATTATAGCGAGCGTTACTTACTGCAATCCTTATGATCCGGTAGCAATTTCAAGGAAGTAAACAAATGCGCAACTTGCACTAAAATATAGGAGTCACTATGTAAGTATTAGTGTGCAGTAATTGGAAATAGTTCACTTATCCATTGTTGGTCATCATTTCAGTAATAGGAAGCACAGACCATGGTACTTTATTTTGTTTATAATACTACTCAGATGTACCTTGTGATCATTATAGTGGTTACATTCAGTATTGCCCTATAAGCTAGTGTACCTCATGCAATGACTAGACAATGGGACCATATTTTAATGAGCAATACATCTAGTGACTACTGTAATTCACTAAGTGGGAATCATTCACTGGGTTGGTGTAGGCTTAAGTACAAGATGAAGTGTTGACTCTTTCTGAATGTTATAGTCTGAAATTGTCTGGTCATCCTCCAATTGTCTTCCTGCAAATATCAGTTTCTGTTGACCAGCTGGAATACCTTCCTTATCTTGTATCCTTCCCTTGACATTTACTATTCTGTCTGTCTTCTCCACCTCCACAGTGATGGTCTTGCCAGTTAACGTCTTGACAAATATCTGCATACCTACAAGAGACACCTTTTTAACAAGACCCACCTCACCATGCCAAGTAGGTCCCAAATATAGCTAAGGTGTACTTCATGACCTCATTAATAAGACCACCTCATTATAGTGGCCATGTCAAGCAAGTCCCAAACATAGCTAAAGTGTACTTCATGACCTCATAAATAAGACCACCTCATTATAGTGACCATGTCAAGTGGGTCCCAAACACAGCTAAGGTGTACTTCATGACCTCATTAACAAGACCACCTCATTATAGTGACCATGTAGTCTCACATGGATGGTTTATGAGGGGCGGCAAATAAACCATCTGGTTACTGTTGGATAGCATTGGGCAACATTGAGAAAATGTGCATCACGATATATCATGGAAGATAATCGATACAGTTTTACCACTCTGTTTGTTGGGAGGTCCCAAACAATAGCTATAAAGTGTATAGATCATGGAACCAATGAACAGAGAAATAGTTACAAGGGAATATACTCAAGTATGTCAAATCACAGGGAGACCTTAAGTTTTATACTTTGAGCTTGTAACTCTGGTGATTTAATGACCAAGTAAATTGCAGCAAGATTGTATACCTGCTCAAAAAAATTACATAGATGATAAACTCAGAAACTTTATATTATTGTGAAGCTTGCTAAGGCTCACCCAAATTTTTCTTGGTACACTGTACCACAGGACCATGGTCCAAGAAAGAGGTAACACCATGAGATTGATGTACTTCTGAAAATACCTATATGCTGAATGAAGAAAATATGACCCAGACCATTTAAATACATGTATTTTAATCTTGCAACCACTTTCCGTGAAAGGTATTACAACACAACACTACGCAAATTTCAATCTTTTTTTTTTTTTTGTAGTAGTAGTAGTAGTAGTAGTAGTTGTAGTATGAAGCATGCATGCATTGCTTTATTTGAGTGCCACATTGGGTGTTATTTTACACTGGGACCTAAGATAGATACACCTACAGTAGTTGGTGGTGGGCATCATTTAGTATAGTCAACCAACACAAATCTGCGAGTTTGAATCACACGCATCAATCAATACTCAGTCAAGTACGCAAACAAAGTACTGTGGCCCATCTGGTGATCAAGTTTGAATGATTTGGGTTCCATCTCATAGCTACAACTCAGAAGAGGTTTGTGACTTGTCATCAATCTCAAAGAAGTATTGAACTACTTTAATTCAACATTTGACACCTCATATTGATGTCAAATATTCCATAGGATGCCCATGCCAAATGTGCCTAAGGGTCCTTAAAAATCTCAGCACAAAATGTTGCCTTCCTAACTTTTAACAAGTCTTAATGCCTTGCACAGTATAACTGTACATCACGTTATGACCAACCACCTCTGGATATTTGAGGGATCCCAGAATGTCTGTTATACATGCTAGAGAGCCACCACTCTTCTTAGAAAATAAACACACACTCAGATTGCAAAAAATATCTTAATTAAGTTACACAATCAATAACAAAGTAATGACCCATACAATTCAGTGAATATCCAGGGGAAAAACCTTCTCAATCTTATTAAGCAGCTGATTTGCATTAGACAAGCCATCTTGGTATAACACAAATACTATTTTTTTGGAATTCAGGTTGGTTAGGTGACCTTATTACACAGTGACCTTGTTAAACAGGTGGCTACATTAAGCAGGTCACTTTGTACACTATTGACACATTTGGGGATTTCCAAGTAGGCAGGTGACACAGTAATTCAGGTTTCATTGTATTTAACACACCACACACTAACTTGGCCTCAATTTCAGCACCAGATGAAGTGTTGACTCTCTCTGTATATCGTAGTCAGTCAACTTGCTATGGTTCTCAAGTTGCATCCCTTTGAAGATCAACTTCTGATCATCCATCGGGATACCCTTCTTGTACTGGATCTCTGACTTGATGTCTTCGACAGTACCAGACCCCTCCACTTGTAGTGTAATGGTCTTGCCAGTAAGTGTCTTGATGAATATCTGAATACCTGCACAGTATGTATATAGAGACTGTGGTCCTCTACTAAAAGTGCAACTATATGTTATGTACAGATGAAAAGATGCAGTATAAAACTAGTTACATGAAAACTTTTAGTCTTATAGTATTTTCTGGTTTACAAGTTAGCGAAGTTACAATAGAGTTGGATTATTCTCCAGACCAATCCTGTTTACTCTAAAATTAAATTTATACAGTTTAGCAAGAGTAAATCATTGTATCTCATGAAAAGAACATTAAAAGTGACTAATGTTGGTATAAGTACGTAGATGTACATACATGTGACATTCTTCTGGTAACTATTGACTACTAAACCATCACATAAAGTTCTAGAAAGTTGAAGTTACCACAAAGTGGCTAAACAGATGCATACACAAAGTCACTAACAGAGTCTGTATAGTAGATATCAATCAAAAATATTATTGTAAGTCACCACCTCCCTAAATCTCACTCAATCAGCACTTATATCATAAGCATGAATTTACTATAATATCCAGAAAGACTTGTGGCTGTCATTTTTGATGGCCCTTGTACAGAACAACTATTTTACCATCTGCACCAAACTGGAACTACATGTGAAGGATGATGATACTCAACATCAACATTATGATGCTGACATGATATTACATGACATGATGCAGTAGAACTACTCAAAGAGACCCCTGACACCTTGACGGCCAGGACACTTGTCCACTGTCTTACACATTTAGACCTCTGATACTAATTAAAAAGACTTCTTCACCAAGATTAATATAAGGTGTGCAGAATAGAGGGGTTCCACGTGCACTTTAGCACATCCAACTATTAAATCACATAAAGCATGTTCTATTTATCCACAATGACATCACGAATACAAGATGGCCACATTATTTTGGGGGGGGGGGGGGGGGATAATTAATGTACAGGCGACTATGGAGATATTGTTTTGATCGATCATGTTTCAGCCAGGGAAGAAGATATCGAGCACTAAGCAACAGGTACGATTACAAGACTAGGTACGGTTACAAGACAATAAACAATTCTTGTTGTCTGTCCCTATAACTCCAAAAAGCTCTTACCACATAAGGTTGCAACTTTAACAGCACATTGGTTTTCCATCTAGACAACAAAAAAGTCAAAATGAAGTTCGAGGAAATCACAAACAAGTCGGGTTTTCACTTTGCGGGTCACATAATTATTGTATCACATGCTGGGTTGGATAATTTTGAGATAACGCTAGTTTGCAATGCTTTTTTTTTGGTTAGATTATACTCATACCTGTTGTCAGTATCTTGCTTCGCAAGAGAAACATGATTGATCAAAACAATTTCTTCATAGGCACCTGGACATTAGTCTCTCAAATAATGTGACCATCTTGTGCTCATGACATCATTGCGGATAAAGTCTATAAGCCACACGATATCTCTGCTCACCTGATTTTGGTTTTACTCCTAGAAAGATTGTGGAGTCTTTTGTAATGCTATAGTGTGACAGTGTTTCTGCATCATCAAGATATCTCTCTCCAAACACTAATTGTTGGTCATCTGGTGAAATGCCTTCCTTGTGCTCGATCCTAGCCTTCACATCTTCAATGGTGTCTTCTGAATCTACCTCCAGAACAAAAGTTTTTCGATCAGATGTCGTAATATAAATTCGCATACCTAAAGGAAATTGTGATAGGTGACATATTGTGTAGCAACAGTAAGTTATCAAGGTGGTAGCACAACAAAATATCTTTACTTTGATCTTTGTCACTTTTAGAATATAAGTGTGAACATAATTTTACACAAACATAGAAGCCGCGAAAGAGATTTTATCACAACTGCTATTATGTAAGAAGGGTACAGTTTCTTAAAGCCTGTCAACACAAGGAGACCTGTATTCATAGCGCGCCCTCCTATTCGAACCATTACTTCGATAGCAGGTTCGTGCAATACGCTACCATTTCTGAAGGGAGGGAAAAGTTAATGGTTGATTACTTATTTTAACACATTGAGACTTAAGTAAATAATTTAGGTCAACACATATGTCAACGTACCGTCTAGTGAAACAACCCCAGTGAAGGGGAATCAACTTCTAGTTGCAAGAGCAGAACATGAGAAAAACGAACCCACAATCGATCACAATCACTTAATCGATTGATCCCGTACTATGTATACAGTGAGAACTTCGACCCAGTGCATGCCAGGCGTTGCAATCGACCCCTTTAAAGGAGAACGGAAGTTAAGGAATAAATTTGTGATAGTCTACTCGCGAAATTTACATGATATGCACTGTGGTGGCTGTCGCCCTCGTTGCGGGAAAATGAGTTGGTGTGCTGTACCACAGATCATAGATATTCGAGCCGGAAAAGTTGGTATGCTGTACCATAGATCATAAATACTCTAATATCTATGCATAGATAGTATATACTATATACATAGTCAGGAGTTCACAAGCCCGTAACATAGTATATAATATCTGGCTGTACGTATTATATTATGAACATTTGCTGCAATGTACTAGACTTGGCTGTACTACTGCACTTCAGCCTATTTTGAGCATAGCTTCTTGCATGCCGTGTCAGTTTTGTCAGGGTTGGATCTGGGGCCAGTGGGGAAAGGAAGACTACTGAGTACACCTTTTGATGCAAGAGCTTGATCTGTGCGTGGCAGTGGCAATGAATAGCCTACTAAGATTTGGCTTATCAAATATCAACTGAATGCAGTCTATAATACTCTATAGCTATACACACATTATATACTTATCAGTACTAACTACTGGTATCATTACATTGATGCCTCTACTTAGGATCTCAGACTGCATGGCGGCGGCACCCCTTCAATTGTAAAAAGTGGTCACTACAGCTCTACCATTCAAAATTTGTAGCATGCTACAGAAAACAGGTAACACCGCGCAATACATTGATAATTACTAAATTTTTGTGACATATATGTTTTGGAGTTATACCTCAACTGTTATTGTAGAATGGTTTGAAGTCTTGTGTAGATGCACTATGACTAAAGCTGCTTGTAGTCGACAGAAGGGTATTCTGTAAAAGAATAAAAGATGGAGGTATATAGTAAAGGGCCTTGTAGTTGTCTAACCAATACTGAAAGTATCTTTGGTTGCGTTAACAGCTGTTTGTTGCATAATTTCTAGATGTCACTATTATTGTGATCTTCGCATTATTTAATTATGACATTCCATAGTTACAACTCTGTAATGTTAGAGTGATCAGATCCTTCCTCTTTTTGTGGAGGGCAGGTACCATCAGACTACATAAGAGTATGGTAGCTGTTCTTGTAATGAGCTGTGAGTGTGCATGAGCAGTCCATCAACCTATTCAAGCCATCAGTACACAGCAGCATGAGATAGGATAGAGTGAATGGTTTGGCATTGCTTATCGTGATGTTCTTACCCAGAATAGGTAGTAGAAAAGTTTTTAATTAGTCAGCCACAACACATGGTATTATTAAATCCATTCAGTAATTTGAATTTATGATTTTTTAAATTAAAAAATCTGTCTTCAGTGAATTTCTGGATCAGTGATGATGTAAATAGCAGTATAAAGCATTGTAATGACAAGCAACACAGTTGTTATACAGGCTAAATTCTGCATGTAAAGCTACTCCAACTGACAGTGTTTTTCATTTCAAGTAGGCAGGAGGCTTTGTCAATATTCATCACAAATATGTTGTAACAGCTGCTCTTGGAGAAATGTGACTGTTCTATTAGAATATTTCAACGTGCCACTTTAATTGTGAACCAATCACAGTATTAAATTGCAAACTTTCACAGAAAGTCTTCAAATACTTTTTGAATAATGATCATCAATATGGGTGCTCAGACATGATGCGGGAAGGGGACAAGAAACTACATCCTATAATGTATGATATTGCACATCCCACTGAAATATGTATGACACAGACATGTTTCATCAGTATTGCAATTTTTATCTCCAGAAAATATTATGTCTATACTAAACTTAAAATAGTGTTTGATTGGAGGGTGTGAACTAGAGGTGCACCGATATGACATTTAGCCGATATCAAGCTGATTGATCTGATGTGGTAGTGTAAATCTTTTCTCTACAATTTTTACCCTAAATTTAGTGATAAAGTGACAGAGCGGGACTGTAATAAACATCCAACATTGAGTTTCTAGGATATTACGAGAGCACGAGCACCCATAAATAGATGTTTATGTGTATCTACTACTTGTTTACATGCGTTATCGATCCAATATGCGAAAAACAAGGCCAATACAGCCGATATCCTATCCGATTATCGGTGTACCTCTAGTGTGAACACTGGATGAATATCTATGGACAGCTCGACTGGACCTCAACATATTATAGGTATTTCCTATTGTATTTCCTGCGTAGTTGTGATAACCAATTGTGTCTAACTATATGAAATATCGATATCACCTATCTTACAACAAAGAAGGTATACAAAATGTCCAACATGATTCTATTCTGTATACAGCATAGAGGAACCATAACCTTATCCAAATTATTCGCACATGTGAATTAGTTTGTGTTGCATTTTAATGCGTATAGTGCATGCACAAGTGCAGTATGCAACTAGTGATGAGAAAAATAATAATATGTACAGATTGCACAAGAGAATGTTACAATACCTGGAGACCAAAATAACTGTGCATGACTTCATTTGACATCACTGAGAATCTCCCACAAACAACTGTAGTCACATGAGGTGAGAATGTATGCCAGAAAACTTGTATCCCGTGTTAAGATGTTCTAATTGTGGTGATTAATAGATGTTTCAAAGAAACAAAACCTTCCTACAAACTCACCCAACCAAGCAATACATCCGTCTACATAAATGATCTGGATATGACGCTGTAGTCCAAACACAAAAGGACCCTACGCTTGTAAGTTTATAAAACTCAGCAATAATAGAGTGATATAAACATGTAATGTTTATATAGACGAAAAAATAAAGGCTTTTTAGCTGCCATAGCTATATACACAATCATGCTTATAATATATACCCAGTGAAACACTGCTGAGTCATTACTGCCAAATCTTTTGGAGACTGGACAATACTTCCCCCTCAGGGAGCCATATCATGTATTCAGGGTAGAGGTGTGTGCACCAATTGTATCTCACCCATTATCCTATGTATATGTACATGCAGATTTAGTATTTACTTACCTATAGCCGTAACACCAGATATCCATGGGTGGGCTGCTTCTTCATACAGGTCATTATTTAATAAACAGCTGGAGTAATATGAGTAAACAGTAAACTGGCATTACCAAGCATCAAATTGGAACCTTGCAATTATCAGACTATAGTGTTCTAACAACTTGGCAACAGTTATCTTTATACCAGATGTGTACATAATTCCTGACTAGTAAGTGCATGTTGTCACTTGTTAGTTAATACGATTTCCAGTCCCTTTTAAGCAAAACCATCTGTCATGTATCATCCATATGGTTTCTATAATTGCATACAATTTGTGTAGGTAGCTAGTCTGTTTATATTTTCCCTGAAGGGAAAACCACCTCACAACTAAATCCTTTCAAGTGAGTATATATGCATAGCTATAAAGCCAAGATCAGTTGTACCTCACTATCACTGTACTGTAAGTTTGGCGGTGTGAAATTTTGATGATAATGTCCAATCTTATTTCACTATTTTGTATTGTCTTGTTGATATTAGATGATATCTGTTCAGTATGGAGTGTTGAAGTGATCAATAATGCACAGGCAGAATTGTTACATCAACCAGATTATTGTTATATTAATGATTCCACTGTCAGAAGGAACCTTGATGGCACAGAGCTAACTATTGTTAATGATACTGGAGATTGGCTAGTGGTTAGCAGCAATGGTAGTGAACTATTCTTATTACCTACAAATGGATCAGATTGTGAAGATGATATCTATAATCCTGACATTGTTGTGTATGCTGTACAGACCACTATCAACTGTGTTACACTTCTCTTAGCTGCCGGAACTATTTCCCTACACTTGTACTTCAGAAAACTACAAACTATGTTTGGAATACTAGTTACAATTTTGTGCTTTTTTGTGGTTACAGGATATGTAGTTATATTTGTCCACAATAGATACCAGTATACACACAAGGTCAATGACAGTAATGGAGTCTGTGCTATGCTAGTATACATCAGAGGTACTTTAATTTTTCTCTACCACTCTACAGTTGTAACTGTCTTTTTTCACTTTACAAATCTCATGTACAATACTTACAAAATGAGATCAGTTCCTTGTAAATTTGATGTGAGGTTGTTGTTTAAGTATGTCACATTTATTATATCACTGACCAGTCTGTGTGGACTACTTATTTTACCATACGATCTGTCAGTCACCAGAAATGCTTTTGCTACTGCAGATGGATATTGTGAAATTGAGTTTGAAGATCATATCACCGAATCATTTTACATGTATATTGCACTCCTTTCACTAGTTATTGCTGCACAAATGATAACTTTTAGTCTTGGAATGATATTGTACTTTTTAAGTAACAAAAACTTTTGTGAATTTAAAACAATCAATATTCGAGTGTGTTTAGCATTGATATCCACATCAGGATTGAACACTGTCTTGTTCTTAGTGTCTTATTCTTTGAGTGGGTCTACTAGTATCCCCATCTTACTTAGTTCAATTGCAACACTAACAGAACAGTTTGTGTTGTTGATGATATTTTCAACCTCAGCGAGGGTCAAGAATGCTGTGACATCTAACTCTGTGTAGTAGCTAACAAGACTTGTAAAATTAATTTTGTTATGTAATAATTATCATGTGACATGTGTACATCTGACTGGCTGTGAGAGCAGTATTATACATTAATTTTATTAAACATCAGCAATAATTCATGATCAGTATTGCAATGGTACAGTATAACTTATTAACAATTTTTGTCAACAAAATTAAAATCAAGATAAAAAATTATACAATGGGTTTCAAAAATCTGTATTATGGACATGTGACCCCACAAGCACTGCTAACTGCATGCCTTGTGCTACTTTTGGCTATGGGCTCCTATAGTAGTTGCAACAGCATTTGACTGTATTATAGTTCTACCCCAAATACACCTCACAAGTTGGTATAGCTAACATTTTCAGCTGTGACACATGTTTTGTGGTTGTGTGCATTCATGCTATAAACACGTACATACATGCATTAATAGGGATCCAATTTGAGGGACATAACTATACAATGACAGTGTATACAGTTTTTGAGAAGTGATAGTTATGTGTACAGGTACACGAGTATTGGTATTGCCACAAATGTACAAAGGAAACACTCATGTCTTGCAACAGTGAAATTCAAAGCCTTACAAAGCTACTAAGTGCAGTAATTCAACAATTAGACTGAATTATACATTATAACAGAATTATTATAAATACAAAACATCAATTAGTTGGCTGCACAGCCCCAGGTGCAGGACGATAGTACCAATGATTTTCTTTCAAAGTGACAGCAGTAGAAACTCTTATATTTCTAAAGTCAGTTATGTAGGTGAAGAAGAAACAGAATATGACAATCATGATGAACCATTCAGAGCCTGTGGAGATCAGATGAGCTGTATACCCCTACAAGTGGTATCACATGATGGTCCACATGTTGGTATCACATGATCATCACCTTATCAGAGGGGCTCCAGTGAAATCGACCATGTTTGTTCTTGTCATGATCGTCATCATATTGGAGGTTAGCTATGAATGTGGCCACCAGCTCTAGAGGAGGGGATTTATAAGTAATGTACGTGCATGTGTGTGCGTCGCGCATGTGTGTGCGTCGCGCATGCGTACGCATGAGTAGTGTGTGAGTGCGAGTGTGTGTGTGTGTGTGTGTGTGTGTGTGTGCGTGCCGTATGTATGAATACGTATGTGTGAGTATGTATATGATGTATATGTAAGTATGCATGCGTGCATGTGTGTGCGAGTGGCAGCATCCCTCACGATAGCCTTGCAAGTCAACAAATGGGCTCTATGAACAATGCAGAAAGCTCCGGGTAAGGCCATCCACCCCGGGGACAGATCCAGGAGCTGGTGAAGAGAGGGCATACCCAGTCATAGATGCGGTATTACAGTGATTATTATTGTATACTGAATTTTAATTTAGACATTTAACACTGATATTGAATTTTACCACACAGTCAAGATATTTGAAGAATGCCTTTGAATATTTGGATACCTCCCTGGGGTAGGAATGGTACTAACTTGAAGATTTCCAATAAAAAGCAACAAAGAAGGTTGAAGAAGATATGGATGTACATCATGGACATGCACACGTGTGTGCGTGCATGTGTGTATGTACTGTGGTATTGGGGATGTAACTTACGAGTGATAATTCCACCCAACACACACAAGCACAGTGTTGCCCTAATCACAGTCTTCATCAGCTTCACCTTGATGATGAAATGACTCATCAATGTGACACAACTACAGTATATTAAACTTCCACCAAACAACATGACAGCCCCCGTGTAGTGAAGGAATGACAAGGATGTCCTGTTCTGTATGACACAAGGAGACATTAAACACAACTTCAAATCTGGTTACCTGGAAACTGCCAATCAGAAACAGTCCACACCCAGCCAGACAACCAATAAAAAAGGTGATACAATTGAATACTCTCCACAAACCACTATCAACTAACAACTTGATGTGTTTGAAATGGACGAGCACTATCATGATGACTATATGGGAACAACAGCATTGGTAATAATGGACTAACACACATACAGACACATAAGAGCAACATGCATACCATATTGCCACAAATTATAGTCTGGAATTTTTTCGTTCACCAAAAAAAGACCAGAAAGGGTGGCGTTATATACAAGATCAGTATTCAAGTTTTCTTTGGAATCAACTTCATACCTACGAGTTATATTCTCCTCAAGGGGTGAACTAACCATAATTCAAAATAAGGTACACTACACACACAGAGGACAAAAAAAAACACACACATGAACACACACACACACACATGCACACACAGAGAACAAAAAAAACACACACATGAACACACAGAGGACAAACAAACACATAAACACACAGTCTCTAACCTATTGGGCCACTCACACAACACATCAAAGAGAAGACAAATCTTTCAGGAGCATGGTCACCAGTGTCACTGTTATAACAATGATAATTATTCTGAAAGCACTTCTTATCAGCGTACCTGATATAAGGCCATGCGGCTCTTACATGGTCATGTGATACTGCAATACTGTACCTGAGGGATTACAATCACATAATCACCACATGATTCATCATGCATGAACGCACACACAACACCTGGTAGCCGTGTGAAACACAGCTCAGCAAATCAGCACTGGTATGCCTACAAATGTACCACTCAGGCACTCGAGTCTGTGCAGGCAAATCTTCCTGGGTCAGGAGGGCTACATATTTAAGTCACAAATAAAGGCCACAGAACCAAAGTTCTACAATGACCCCAACACCACTAAGAGAGACAAGGACAGTTGGGCATTTGCTTTCCCAGTTGACATCAGGCCACTAGGTCCACATTATACAGATAGATGGACTGAGTATAGTTTCTTGCTCAAGGAATCAACAAAGCTGGGCATCACAGAGAATCAAGCTTAGAGCCTTACAATTACCGGGCCGGTGCTCTAACTACGCGGTCATGCTGCTGCACTCACTCACACATGTACACATACATACACATGCACACCACACACATATCATATGATCCACACTCACGTAGCCACAATCCCAGATGACATAACCACCACCAGTAACACTAACAACACCTCAGCACCACATGGACATGATATATCCATCACTGGCACAAGTCACCTGAGGGTACCGACAACATGTGTAATGCACATGTGAAGTGCTCCCACTATTAGCACTGTAGTGTCTCATACAATTTGCATAATGATCAAAAGTATAACTACTTTTGTATAAATATGAAGACACAATGTATTATCTATGCTAATATCAATGTTGAACAGTCAACATGGGATAAACATGTTGAACATGTAATCACATTTGCAAACTGAATAACATAAATGCATGGAGACACTGCTGTCGACACCCTTGCAATGTCAGCAAGAAGAAATGAGATGCAAAGAAGGACAAAGGTATGTCCATGATGCGTACATTGTATGTACTGCGGTATGCCAAAGGTAACTGTTGGGTTGAAGTGACATCTAACAGTGAAAAAATCATGCCCATAACGTTAGTTGTTTCAAGTTACGCTTGTCCAGAGACATTAGGCTAGTTAATCACTAGAAAATTGTGTTAAATAAACATTTAAAACCCCTTAGAAAGTTATCAGTATTCTGGCTACTCTAAAGACACTTTTAGGCTTGATTTTACCTAACCAATACTGCCAAGGCACAATGAAGATAATATTTTTTGTGAGAAAGTACAAACCTCCACAGTGGCGGAGGAAGTAGTTGATGTGAAGGGGGGGGGCGCTGACCAGAGAACAGAATCTGTGGCAGCAGGTGATCTGTGGGAGGCACAGCCCCCCAGAAGCTGTAGCCATTTTTGGTTATACAATGTCTCTAAAAACCAACTTTTTAAGTCAAAGTTTTTAAAACAGGCTATTTAATAAACCTCTTGGTATTAATATTGACTACAAGGTTAATAGACATACAGCATTTATAAGCAGTTCAAAATAGGTTTAGGCACCTGGAAAGAATTGGACAGTGAAAAAACACCAACTCTCAAGTAAGAGGTTGGTGGTTCAAATTCCACTGTAGGCAATTTTTTTGTTTTATAGAAACACGTTTTTATGAAACATTTTGACTGCTCTGACTATTACGTATTTGAGTGTTCTATTAGAGTATATTAATCTTTTCACAGTTTTCAGCCCCCTGAGAAGGATAATTTCAGTGTGATATCATTCTGAGGGGAGTTTATTCCCCCTCCACCGACCAAGGGGGGCCTCAGCTAGCCCCTCACCCCCTTTCCGCCACCTATGAACCTCCATGATCTAATACTACCATACTGTATGATGTCTGTACAGATCTGCTGTTTTGTCTCATGGTAATGATCAGATGCTGATACAAAAAATAAAAGCTTTTCAGTACTCAATCTGATTATTGATGCAGACTATATACAGGCTACTAGATTACTGGTCATCTGAGATAAAACATGAAATGTTAGCTAAAATTGTATGTACACCATTGATGACGACTATAATTTGTAAAAAATCTGTGTCTATTATGTGGTCATGTCTTGGTCCAAAATATCACTTTTTGGTGATATAGTGGTGTCTCCCTCAAAAAAAAAATCTCTGCCCTCAAAAAATGTCTCCCACTTTTTGGTCTGCTCTACCACCCCCGGTTAAGTCTATAAACATATTGAATCTGTTATTTTGAGGGCAGAGATTTTTGAACAACTGTGAATACAGTAAAAGAATTCCCCTCAAAAATTTCTAACCAATGGTATATAACACTGAGGACTCAGGAAGTCATGAAATCTGGAGAATACCCTCTGCACCCACACCTAGCTACACACATGGTCAGTTAGCAACTCCGGTCTATGTTGGTACGGTAATACAGTGAGACCTATCCATTACCTTACAATGTCAGGCCCAAAGACACATCAGGGATCTACACAAACAAGTACCCTTATAAAGTATGGACTGACTAGAACAGGTTTAAATGTAAATGCTTTCCAATTGACAATCTGAATAGTACAATTGTGGATGTGATGCGTCTGCAGTCTACAGTGCAGTGATAAACACATTGGATGGTTGTTGACTTGGGTAAGATAAATTGGAAGTGATTTTAGGACCTTCATGATTAACAGTTCACACACAAAATTTACAAAGTGTCTAGCTATAGGGGAGGCAGGTAGTATCCAGCTTTAAGGCTAGGATACTATCCTTTGTGCTGCTACCTAGTATCTACCCTCATAAATGCGAATCAAAAAGTAACCTGAGATAAAGATCAAAAGAAAAAAATGAACTCGACGCTATACCGACTCTATCTTAACCTGAGACAGTCCATACTGTAAGTTTAATAAGAGCTTGAGGTAAGCTAGGGTTTGGCAAGACAAGTACTTTGTGTCCTTCATCCCTAGCTTGCCTAACAAACGTACCTACATACATATGCCCAGTGCATTTGATAGTTCAGTAAACTGGTCAACTGTGAATATCTGCAGCATAAAAATACACTCTTGTGTTTTCTAATTAATATGTGTCGTGTGGAGAGAGTTCTGGTCACATGAAGCTAACAATTGAAGGGACACTGAAAGGCCGAGTGTCAGTGCATAGTATTTCTACAGCTGTACAGCCAAGGGATTTCTCTCCACACCAATCTTATGTCCCATTTGAATAATCAAATACCAACCTCTTGTATCTCTACGCATGTACTATTTATCATCACAATGTAGATAATTGGTATAATGATTACAGCAATATATAGGGAGTTACTAAAATTGCTATTACCTATAATTCATAACCCTCAGCCTGGGGAAAAAAGTATCCCCAGTACAGGTTAAAGAGGAGATTTACAAACAAAATATCCCCCAGGTCTAGAGTATTTACCACTGCAATAAGTTTATCTTTTCATTGTGGCAATGGTTTCGTGTCACTTTACAGGTAGCAACAGCATTCCAGCAGGGGACACACAGTGGGTTCATGCAATTGTCAAATCCCACTTGATCTCCACCCTGCCTGTACTGGGGAGTAGAGGGGGAAAAAGGTGCACAAATAAAGGGAGTCACAGCTTCACATCAACACTATGAAGTTGGCTTAGGCTAGGGAAGCGAAACAAACAAGGAATAAAGGTACTGGTGGCCTTAGATCTGGGTCCTTCACGACAGCAGGCCTTGCCCAGATCATTCTTTAATAACAATAAAATTCCGTCCATTTAACATGCTGTACCAATCAGTCTCACATGCAATCACACAATAAATTACCAGTATATCATCTGTGATGTAGCCTCTCTGCGTTGTTTAACGTGATTTCACGTCGCGTAAACAGGATTTTCCCCAATGATTCTCCACTAGTTCGAAAATCACTCCTATGTTTAAGGCGCATGAGCTTGCAACTAGATTTTAAGGCGCGTACGTAGCGGAGTACGCGCCTCCAAAAATGCAACTTAACTAATACGGTCGAGTACGGTGGCTGGGGTAGGAATCTATGGTGTAGAGGAACTGCTGAAGTTGGACTGAAGTGAACCAATTGGTCTGGCAGTGCTGTGAGTGGCGGGCGCCGCTAAGCCAGGGTGTCAAAGTCAAGAATGGATACAGAGGAATAACACATGATTAGCTACTACCATAGATTATATACTCCCTACCCAGTAGGGAATATATAATCTATGCTACTACCAGGGCAACTCCAAAATTTTGGTGGCAGGTTTCCATTTAAGTCTAGGGGATCTGGGGGCATACGCAAATGTTTGAATTTTATTCTGGTAAATCATGTTAAATATTGAAAGCTGACATTCGAAACATGTATGAGCTCGCTTGCTTCTGCTGGCATTGTGGCTAAAGATTTAAGTGGTGGCGTTAAGTGCAGTTTGAAGCAGACGTACAACAAACATGGATGCATATGCCATTCTGAGGGTCAGGGTCCCCCAGAAAAAAATTGCAGGTTTAAACACTTTGAGATATGATAACTTTTGGACTATTTTTACTGTGTTGGTAGAGAAACTAGGTAATACAAAATGTGACTGTTCTATTAGGGTAGTTTACTGTTCTATTAAGAGTATTTCTATCTGAACCTTTTGATACCTTAGCAATTTCAAAATCAATTTTAATTGCCTGAATAAACTTGACCAGTTTATGGAAACTTCAGAACCCCCCTGGATCTGCCCCTCTACTAGTCTTGTATAGTATAGCAGGGAGTTGAAATCACACACAGTTTAGGGACACTTTGACCCCCCAGGAGGCTGACACCAACTGGAAGTCTAAAGTGGAATTGGCAATTACAAGGTCATTTGAAGCATGAAGTGATCAAATACCAAGAATCCACAAGATGTGTGGTTTTTTTTTGTCACCCATATAAAAAAATTATGACATCACTCTGCAGTTATTTGGGTACACTATAGTAGTTATTACAATGTGATGTAATAGTTGGCTAGAGGTATGTAGATCACTGTAACAACTGTTACAACTATTTGTTCCAGGTCAAAAATCAGTCTGGCATGACCAATTTTAATCTGTGCCAGTTAACTAAACTTGGGCCAGTGGTTAACTACTTGGTCATGGTTATATATCACTGACTTTGGGTTAGCATACATGTAACTGAACATGCTCCCCTCACTCTTCTAGATGCACCACTGCTCCATCACCTGTGTAGTTTCTCAGTGGTGTTGCTATTGGCTATTAAGAAGGCACTTATAGTCTGGCTGCCTGTAGTAAATTGACATTCGATACTCTGTGTTGCGAGCAGTCGGATAAAGCAATCATTAATGCCTAATCTATTTTGGCTTCATATATTTTATTATAGCTATGCAGAAGATGTTAAATTTTATATAACTGATTATCACCAGTAACTAACTGGCTAGTTGATTTATTACATTGTAGCTATGCACAAACATGCATAATGTGCATGGATTCTATTACGATTAATCTTATCTGTGGGCCATATTTATACTTATTGGAGTTAAACAAGTGAGACATTGGGTACTAACATAGTCCACTGATGAATGAATGCTGACAGCAGCCCTACTAGCTAATAGTTCACTGCATGACATGCATCCAGGCCATCTTTTAGTTGTCAATATACACTGTAGTATACCGTAATTTGCTTTTTTTTGTTTTTCATTGAAGGATAACATGCAAAGGTTCTGGGTTCAAGGAAAATAACTATAGACCAGTCTACGGCGGTTAAATTTTTGAAGTCCGCCATTTGTACAGAGTTGCTTAACTTGAAAATGTTTTTTTTTCATGAAACAAGCTACTGACATTTTATCAGTTGCAAGGTATCCAGAATGTTCCACCAAATAGCATTGCTAGGCTGTAAAGTAATTAAAAGTATTTGAAACCTTGTGCAGTTTATTGCTACACAAATGAGTGAAATTACCAAATGAAATGTTAAACATGAGTGCATGCAATTTGCTAGCACCACTAAAACATCTAGACTAATGTTAGTCTGGCTATGCAGGGTTATCAGCATTTGGTCCAGGTGGATCAAATACAGTTACCAGAAACAATCCAGTCAGACCATTACTTTTATCTGGACAGTAAGTTTTCCATGACAGCACGTATTAATTACCCGGTATTTGTAGTAGCTAAACTATACAAGACACAATCATAAATCCTTTTAGTTTTTGCACTGAAGATACTGCACCATATGGAATTAAACCTATAGTATAAATTTGTCAGGTTGTATGCTATGACACCAAACATGCATGTACCTATACTTGCCAGATATAATAACATCTGGACAGTCCCTCAAATTATATCTATAGTCAAAAGTGGCCTATTCTTGCAAATCACCTATATCCTGTATATATGGAAGTTGAGACAGTTGCTTGTTATATTTGATCAGTTATCAGGTATCAATTTCCAATCTGGCCTGGCAGATTTGCCTAAAAACGGTGAATAACGAAGCCTGATGGTCCATTAAGAAACGGTCACATTTATTCTTTTTTGCATTGCTGGTTAAAAGCGTCATGGACATCACCAGTTGCTATATACCATTAGCTGTAATCACTTATAGTGGTACATATAGCTTATTATAACCGTCTCATTATTATTTGGTTGGTGCTGGATGGCAGAAGCAGTCATCTTTACCGCTAGTCCCTTGTAGGGTGGTGAGCATGCATTGATTTACTTGGTATTCAGGAATCAATGCCATAAAACAAATCTAATGGCTGTCCAAATGGTCAGTTTTGATTATGTAAGAAATTAATTTAGTTGCATTGTGGATGCAATTGCAGCTGTTGACCAGATTTTTACTACAAGTTGAACTCTGTATAGTGCAGCTGGCTTCAGTCCACAAATTGCGTATATACAATTCAATCCTTGTAGTTTATTTCACAGTAACTATATTGATATTATTATGTGTTAAATGTAATTAGTCATTCACATGCACTATACCTGTATGTGTGGTGCGCATGTACTAGACTTAATTCCTGTTGCTAACCACTGTATAGCGCGCGTGTTGTGACTGCTGAGCCATAAATTGAATGAGACTGTAGTCAAATGGTTTATTCCCAAATTTTAATTTGTGTATGCCTTTTATGGCTATTATTTCTTAGGTGAATAGAGTACTTATAACGGTACATTACAATTATGGTACCCATATCATTTGCAGCCGAGCCATCATGCAGAACAGGTGATTATGCATTTATCATGCAGAAATTTAACTATCATATAATGCAGTTACTTGTATACATACATTATTGTGGTAGTTGATGATCACTAAGAGTTGAATACCAAAAACTTTATATCACTTTTAGAATGGTACCACATGTAGGGTAGTGATCTGACGGTGCAAGCTAGCTATAGAGCTGGGTATTGCCAGAATTCACATCTGACTCTCAAGTTATCTACATTCACTGTACTGCAGGCTTTCTTGTATTTCAAGGTTGTAAAAGTATTTTGCATTGCTATTGCTGAACATATTGAGGATTGAGGAACATATAAATACATTGCTTTGAAAGTGAATGCTAACACATTGTAATACACTTAACCCACAAAACACAACCCAAGCTTGTGAATATCTTATCTATCCCATGCATGCACTTGTAAAATCTCTGCAGGTGCTTTTTCTATTGTTGTCTTACCTATCAGTGGGGTATTTATAATTATCCTTTTATTGCAATATCCTCCTTATTATGCACAGGGAAAATTTCACTGCATGACATAATACTGCAAGGAATTGATCTGAATTTGACATAACAATATTGACACTCACTGGAAGCCTACAAGCCTGCAAGCCATTGAGTAGCCATTATGCATGTTATTACTAATAAAATAATTACAGAGTTGAATACAGGATATGCATCGTATACAAATATGGTGTTGTGGTTTTGTAGTGCAGGAGGGGAAAATGACTACATTGACTTGACAATGTACTATAATATAGCAAAATTAAGCATATAGCTGTTGTAGGACATAATAAATCACAGCGAAATTATTAAGACAGCTATAGCATACTCCACTGCTCATATTCAGCATTTAGTAGTGGGCTGTAGGTTCCCTCACTATGACATAATTCTGCATTGTTTTATGCATGACATTATTTTTGTGTAATGATGATATTCAGCCAAATGATACACATACATGTACAGGACTGATTGTATATGAAAATTTGAACTGTCCACCAATATGGAATAGATTAGATGATAGAATGGAATAGATTAGATGATGAGATTATTGAGACTGACTGTGTTGAAGAATTTAAGCAAAAATTATCCCCTTCCATGTATATAGTTAAGTAACTTATCGTAATTATATATATTTTTATAGTTTATTATCGTAATTGTACATATGTATATAATTAAGTAACTTGTCGTAATTGTACATACTTATATAGTTAAGTAACTAATTGAAATTGTACACATGTAATTGCACATCAGCATTATACCCCTGGAGGGTCCTGCTGATTAACAATAAATAATAATAATAATAATTTACTCTGCATGTTGTCAGCACAAAAGATTTAGGATGACAAAGCTAGGGACTGTATCCTTTGATAGTTTAAGTTAATTGTTTACCTCAAGTTTGCTGCGTAATGCTACCCCTATAAGTTTGTGAATACAATGAATAACATGGTGTTTACCAACATTGAACTGGGTCACTACTGCTGACCCGGATGACCCACTGACCCGGATGTGACCCGGATTAATTAAAGCCGAGACGTGTTTCGGCTAGTCTCGAGCGAGCGAACGAGTCTACATTTTGAGTAAATATTGCAACTTCAGCCTAGTTGTAGGTTGAAGACCAAAAAAAAAAAAAAAAAAAAAAAAAGGTCTTCACCTACTGACAATAGCTACCCTCGCGTATGTTGGTAATGCGATAAGTGGGAGTTACGCGATAGCGTTTATAAGTTTCCACGTCGTCAAACGGACAATTTCGTTTCTCACGTGATCCAATCCGGGTCAGACCCGGATGACCCGGATGACCCGGATGACCCGACCCGGTTTCAACGCTGGTGTTTACCCTTACTCTTATTATGCATATGTAGTGATATAGGGAAATTTTATGGGTGGTAGTCGGGGATCATATTTTGGTGAATGTTTTGGTATAAAGGATCTATGGTTTTACAAAAGACTGCAGCTGCAATACTCCCACTCAGTCATGAGCGAATTCAAACGTTTAACACTGCAATTACCGAGTCTTGACACCAACATAACTGAACGTAAAGGTAGCCTGCAGGTGTGGTGTAGGTCATTTTGGTAACATGTTATTGCGTGGTTGTCAGGAGCTGACTAAGCATTAAGATGTTGTCTCAATGGCTGACAGGAGTACAAATGAATATTGTTATAGTACAATTCCAAAGCTGTTTATCAAAAGTTCCATACAATGTTTGGTGCAACGTATAGCAAACAACATGTTTGTGGCAGTACTATACCGCTAGGTAAAGAACATGTCTTCACCTTTTTGATAGCACCGGTGGCAACACTACCGTACTATTATTAGTTTTAGCCTCAGCCGCTTAGTACGTACTTTGGTTAATAGATTTCAAATGATAGTGTTGTAATAAGTGTCCTGTAGAGAATTGAAAAATTGGCTTAGACAAACAGAGTACAATTGATTTCATAGACTTTATATAATTATTATCTCTGTACCAACTGATCGACCATGCACAACCATCAGATAGTTATTCATATCTTAATGGTTGCTATTCTTCTGCAAAATACCACCTGGCATCAGTAGTTATGATTTGTGGTTCTATGACATCATGCAGGGGTATATACCTAAATCCTTCCAAGTGAGGTGCTGGTGCGTCATATAACTAACTAACGATGATAAATTGCATCAGTTTGTTAACAGACTACACAGCTGAAAGATGTTGAAGTGTCTTGTAGTAGCCTGCACGTATTTGTTGATGTTGTATAATGACATCTCATTAGTGTGCGGTATTGAAGTCACTACTGATAATGTTACAGAAAAGGAGTCATTGATGCAGTCAGAACATTGTATTGTTAATGAGTCAACTGTCAGAAGAAAATCTGATAACAGAGATCTAACTATTGTTAATGATACTGGAGAATGGCTAGTAGCTAGTGATGGTAATGACTTTTTCATCCTTACTACAAATGGATCACGTTGTGAAGATGATAATTACAATCCTAACATCATCATTTATGCTGTAAAGACTGTTATGAATTGTATTATCTTCATATCAGCTGCTTGCACTATTGCCCTACACTTGTATTTAAGAAACTTACGAACTGAGTTTGGTGTACTGGTTATCATAGTTTGCTTCTTTGTGCTTGTGTTATATGTGGCAACATTCATCCACAACAGGTATCAGTTTACACACGAAGTCAATGACAATGGAAGCATCTGTGCTGTGTTTGTTTATGTGAAAGGAATTTTGGTATTCTTCTACCATTCAACAGTAATAACTATCTTTTTCCACTTTACATACTTGATGTATAGCACTTTAAAACTAAGATCAAAGAAACCTAACTTTGATATACACTTGACATGCAAATACATTGCAGTCATCATTTCTCTAACAACTGTTTGTGCATTAATAATTATGCCATATGACATAGTGGTCAGTAGAAATGCTTTTGCTACCAAAAATGGATACTGTGCAATTGACTTTGAAGATAACAGTGAAGGATCATTGTTCATCCTTGTTATACTACTGTCCCTAGCAATTGCTGTACAGTTAGTATTGTTTGCCTTTGGAATGATATTGTACCTTTTGGTGACTAGAAACTCTTGTGAATTCAAAACAATCGATTTTAAAGTATGCCTAGCATTGATATCCACATCAGGATTGAACACGGTCTTGTTTTTAACATCGTACTTCTTGGTTCAATCTACAGGCATTCCATTTCTACTTAGTTCTGTTGGTACACTGGTGGAACAATTGATTTTGTTGATAATATCATCTGTGAAAGTCACAAGAGCTGTGACTTCAAACAGTACTCAATAGAAATTAAAATTGCAAGCACACACTTGTGAGCATTATAATTATACTGTGTATATAATTATGTTAATTCAAAATAATTATGTTAATTCAAAATAATTAATACATATTCAAAATTGAGGGTATAGCTAACCACATACGCTATATACGTAGCTACAGGTTCCAAAACATGCATCCACATACAGTATTCAGTTTTACTAAACTAAAGGCTAACATGGAACACTTTTTAGTAGAATAAATATTCATAGTTTTGCAGCTGTAGGTCTTCTCTGTGCTGATTGTGACACACTTCAAAACTGTAAAATGGCGTATGATTTACTTTATATGCCAATTACATATTATGCAGCTACAGTATGTAAACCATACAAATGGTACAGTACATAGCCAATGCTTTATAGAGAGATGGAATGTTCTTTTTGATTTGAGTACCATATACACTAGTTGCGTATACAAGGCACACATTCTAACCTCAAATTTCGTTTATATATGTTCTTAGTTTGGCCTCACTTGGAAAATCACACAAACATGAAATGTGTGTACAGGGGCACATCTAGATTATTTCAAGGTGGTTTCTAGATTTGCTAGTGGGTAATAAATACAGGGGTCTGGTGGGGTACATCCCCCAGCTGCTGACAGAATATTTGAACATTAAAATTCTATAAATTCATGCATGATTTCATGGTGTAAGCTATTTTCAATTATAGTGAATATACATTTCCAAATGAAATTTGAAAGAAAAACAAGCTACTAAATCATTCTTTAAATTTCAATTACATTTTTATGTTACTCATTTTAATAATTATTGTATCACGTTATGAATGCTCTATTAGAGTAGTTTTGACTGTTATATTGATGCTCTATTAGAGAATCTTTATCTTTAAAAAAAGCTTTTCTACAAACCTCAATCCACTTTAAAGGAACCAATGTAACTGTAGCTATGCTGCCCTGCCCTGTTCTCATTTATTAAACTAAGATAGTTTGATGTTCCTTCTGCAAGTTCACAGGTTAAAATTTCAAAAGGGGTTTCCGGAATCTCAGGAAAACCCCTAAATACACCTGGTGTATTTTGTACTATTGTATAGTGGATCCCGAGCTCCTATATAAGTTGCTGTGGAGCTTGCCATTATACTACACTTGTATTCTTTGAATGCTAGAAAACTCCCATCCGGTGACTCTATACCACCATCTTTCCCCATGTTAATATATTATGTGACTGAATATTGGAAAATCACCCATATGGGAACACTTGACATGTAAATATTTAATGATTAAGTAATACGCTTCTTGGTGTAAATCTGCTTTTAAACAATTCTCAATTCCTTAAATTACAAGAAAGGTTTTGAAATATTTTTAAAGTGGACCCTGCACTAAACAACATCACCCTAAGCAATAAAATTCTTGGTTGACAATATGGGTGATTTTCAAAATTCGGTCATGTTGTAATACGGCAACACTTATATGAAAAACGCTATCTAAAATGGCTAGACTTGAGTCAATTATGTTTTGAAAATAACCTACAGTGAAACCTGTCTAATCAGGTCACTGCTTAAAGAGCTCACCTGCCTAAACTGGCCATTATAAAAATCCCCACATGTGCCAACTGTGTACAAAAAGACCTGCGTAATGCAGCCACTTCCTTAATGAGGTCAGAAATTTTTGGACCTTATGATGACCAGAATAGACAGGTTTCACTGTATTATGCTTTTGAGCAGTGCTCAGCCTATTATGCTCAAGAATATGCTCTAGAGTTGGCTGTTTTATTAGCTGCTGTATTAAAGTGACTGCTCTATTAGAATATTATTGATCTTATTTTTGCAAAGTGTGAATAATCAATAAAAATAATAGCATTACACATTTTCTTGGTATGAAATGCAGTACCAAGGTGTAGTGTGTTCATGTTTTGCTGTATTTTTGGCACACGCATTGTACATTTTAATTGCAAACCTTGAAAATTGTCCTATAATGCTGGCATAGTGCTTGATGCTTTTGCAATACTTGAAATTATACCGGCATAGTTGGCGCAAGCCTAAAAATGACATTAAATTGACCAGGCTACTTCTTGAACTCTGAATGCACTGAATGCATGGCCATAAATGATGTGATTCTATCTTTAAAGCTATGAATACATACTGAGTTATTGTAATTTAAAACATATGACTCAATCAGGTCACTCGTGCTATGGTGCAGCTACAAAATGTTCCACCAAGTCATAGACAATGATCAAATATACATACTATACATGTAGCTGACAACACAATAATTCTGTTAATACTTATATGAGATCTGTTGTTGAAATATGCATAAAGACAATTTTAAATTTAATTTTTGTGTGCATGCTTACATTAATTTTGTATTATGGCAGTGTTAAACATTATTCATGGTTGCTTCTCTACATAGAACAGAATGTAGTCAGCTGAGATCTGTGGATATGAACCGTATAATACAAAATTTACAAATTTCTCTTTACATGAAGTATATTATGGGATGTAGCTACTTTGATAAATGCAATGAGAAAGGCCAATGCAAAATTTGTAAGTATATACAACTATTATATTAAAGAAGAATACTATACACATGAACACACTGTTAAGCTGATACAACAAAACAGTTCACAGGCTTAAGAACATGTCACCCATTGAGTCCCAACTAGCTATAAATCTGTTTTTGAAATAAAAGTCATATTGACTTAATATACATTGGTAAAAATGCACGCTAGAAAAATAACCTTATAAACATTTTAATTGCTTCAGTAAACAGTGAAACAAAACTTGAATCAATAACTTATAGATGTATCATTGGATTTGCCACTTCATGGAGTAAGAATAGTCTTGTGTCATTTCTGTACCATAAAGCAAACATTATTACATGCAGTAATATAAAATATGACTTCGTTGTTGCTATTTCTAAGCCTAAACAGCCTTCTTGCTTGAAGCAAAGTGGATATATAGGCCAAAAACTATATACCTTGATGAATTCCCTGGTTCACAGTGAAAAAGTCCCAACTATAGCTGGCTATCCCATAATACTTGTGACTTATGATCAATTAAATGTGTACCTGTAATTTACTGACTGTACAATTGATTGTGTTTTGTTCCTCTCACTGTCAATCACTATAAGTCCATGCACCATTGACTATAAGTCCATTATATTCACCAGACAAGGTTTATACAAGTGTATAATATAAAAAGAAAAAAAAATTGTATTTGAATAGGGATCACAGATAGAATTGCATGGTTTCTAACTTTGAGATAGAAAAACAGTTATTTTACCAATCAGGGTTGGGGTTCGTCTTGAGGTATTGTTAATGTAGTCTATTTAGTAGCTATTATGAATAAATTAAAGTCACCCTGACATATGGTTTCACAGTTGAATCTTACCAATCATACATATGGATTTGATACCTTAAATTATCGAACAGTTGCAGAAATAAGATACATAGCTGAAATGATATTCAATTTTAGAGGTGCTTAACATGCTTCAAGACACGGAAGAAGTTTACATAATTTCATGGCAGAGATAAGCAATTTAAGTAATTTGGTCACTAAAAAGTTAGAAATAAAAACTTGAATTTAGGGGTTTTTAAAAGCTGTGTTTGCCTGCAGCTATACTAGCTTATTTATTATTTAATGCTTTACAGTAATACTATGATACAAACACGGGGTTGGATAAGGCTGACAATAATTCCTACTTCAGCCTATCAGTAGTATAGCTAAGACTGAAGTGAGGGATAAATATCAACTAGTATAGCTGCAGGTGTAGATGACCTCCTTTTTTTGCTATACTGCTTTAATCTGTGATTCCTATAAAATTTCAAATTTTTTCCTTACACTTGTTTGTTTATTTTATTGCAGTAACACGATTTATTAACCGCATGAAAGGAAAGAATGGCACCAGGAACATTAATCCCCAGCTAGGCCTGCGCCTATTATGCCGGCATAATCTTGAGAATAATAGGTCACCAATTTCATGAGAATAATTCCGGAATAATAGGATAGTTATAGGCATAATTTTAGAATAATCGGACGACCATGGGAATAATCGGTGGAATTAGGGGGCGTATCTCTTCTTGATTACCTAGAAGAAAGAGTTAAGCTACTACAAATTATATAAAGCTGACAGGAGTGCTGGCTGAAAGGAGCTGAAAAGCCTCTAAAAGATCGATATACTCTAATAGAACGCTCAAATACTCTAATAGAGCAGTCAGATCATTTTATGTTAATAATCGGCAGCCAGCATCAGGGATTTAACTGCATGATTATCTGAAATTCTGAAACTTGTACATCTTATACCAGTGTATCTTCTTCAAGTCTTTGAGCATTATTATCTACCTAACTTAGTAGCTATAAAGTAGATACAGCATATTATTATAATACACTAATAATTAAATACACTTCAATTATTACTGTAGATAGCTATTCTAAGTCTGCTGTAACTATTATCTAATCCAAAACAGCCAAGCTGTAAAAAAAGTGTGCGGCCCTCAGAAAGGCTATGGTGAAAAAAGATGTGAAATCCAAGGTGGCGGCCAAGAAATGGCTGTGATGGTAGGTTAATGGTAAAAATTTTAATAACAACAATTCAGGTGAATTTGGTGCCGCTTGGTCTTGGCACAAAAATTCCAATCTCGTTATGTACAGACTTGCTCAACCACAAAGTTACGTAATACAGGAAACTGGTTAATCACGTGATCACCGCACATTGCTATTGTGGTCAACCACGTTTTCTGCGTAACAATGACGAGTGAGTGACTTTATAAAGGAGATAAACTGGTGACTGTTATGAATATGGAAAGCACCTTGATGGAAGGTACGGTAACTCACAACTAAATTTGCAGTGACTTGTGTATTCACACATTCATAGTGATGAGGCGAGTGAATCACTATTAATTTTTGTCTCGAGCTTGTAACTTATACTGAACATAATGTATGGCATTGCTATCAGGTGGTTACCAATGCGCCTGACAATGTCATGCATATTTAAACTGTAAGCTCACTGGTTATGTACTCGTGGGGCAAGGTCGAGGACAAGGTTGAGATTTGAACTATGATAAGCACGACTGAATCTCTGCTTTGTGCTGTTGCAGTTTCACCGTAAATTCTTACCGGTGAAACAACATAACCAAATGGTTAGGACAGTGGCTTGTATGCCCCATGATGCTGGCCGGTTCATGCTGTTGCAGTTTCTTGCACTACTTACCATGACTATAACTGGTTATTATGGAACTTTGAGACAGTTTCTATCCGTGTTAACCTCCTGCAAGTTACTAGTCTTGTCCAAGGTGGATTTGCCCGCACATACTCAAGTGCTTAGGACACTTTCCCCAGCAGATTCAAGCCTAATAGAGCTCTATATGACATGCTTAATATAATGCTGCAAAAATGTTCATTTGATATCATTTCTCTTGTAATGCTGTGTACCCCCGGACACTAAACAAGACTATGGGACCGGCCATAATTGACGTAGTAAGATACATGAATTATAGTTTAGCTTTTTTCATTGTACCAGTGATAGACATGATGTCATGCACTCATCCAGTATTTTCTATAACACAAACTGAGTATGTATGCAACAAAATTTAATATTTTATCTTCAAATGTTTAGTAAAACACTTGTTCGTATTCTTCCTATTGTGTTGTGCATATTGTCCAATCTTATATCAATTGCTTTATTTTACAGATTATTAAAACAAGATGCCACAGAACTTGCCAGCTTGAGCAATCTTAGTGTAAGTGTATTTTGTTTGTGATCTTACAATAGACCATATGCAATCTTGGGGGCATGGCTTTGTAGTATTGATCGTGTGCAATCTGTAACCAGAATATCTTGAAAGAATACTATAGTAACTTCTCGGATGTTCCTTTCATCAAGAGTATGAGCATTTAAAATTTTTCCGGTATAGAATTTCTTGCTCTCAGGAATATATGAGACTATGCTCTAGATTGCACATAGTCTATAACAACAAATACAGTGTCCTCAGTAAGGAGATTGATTTAAGCCCCCTACCCCACCACCAACATACATTCACATTTGTACCACCCTTTAAGCAAGGCCTAAACTGTTGGTCATCACAATCCTAGAGGGGAAGGTCTGAAAGCTACCGTACAGTAGATAACTTAGGCAGTGTAAAACGTAGGTGAATTTGGCAAATAGTCCAAGTTTTTTTCCTTGCCTATAGCCATTGTTAGCTATGTCACTGTGTAGAGATATGTTACAAAACACACCGGGGTGTAGCTAGCTTTCTGAATTACCTGGGCACAAGATCTGGCTGTCCCCTTTAACAAGCAATGCGAGCCCATCTCTGTGGACTCTTCATTACAGATTTGCTTTAAAAGAAGTTATGCCTAGCTAGCTACTACACTGCTGTTTGTACAGCAACCCGCATAATCCAGAAAACTGGATTTACACTTAATAAATACACATGCTTTGCACAAAGCGCTGTAACTTTCGAAGCTTTCGTCCCTCCTATGGCTATGCAATTTATATCATTCTACTCATGATGTAGCAAGGATCAAAATGATACCTAGGGTTTTACCCTAACACTAAAATTAATGGTGAAGCCAAAACTAGTCGTGAAAATAACTTTTCAGTAAGGAAACACACAAACCCTTTACATACCTTTATAAAATGGTTGATAACTCGATGGTAGTTGATCCTATCGCTTTGCAACAACTTTCATTCCACTCTTCGTGAAATTCACTTTCATAATTTATTGTGTTGATTTTTAGTTAAGACCAGCAACTGTTGTCACAAGTGATGAATGTTCCTCTTATAATAGGTGCTAGTGGCACACAAATGTTTATTCATTGGAGTCATGTGCATACTGCTGAGGTAAGTCTATTGTCAGCTGTGTATATACTGTACCATATGGATATCAAATCATCAGTCGAGCATTGTCATTTGCTTAGTTCATTCAGTGCTATTGTAAGAATGATGTAGATTGTCGCTTTTCTGCCTTACAATGTCACTGGAAAATTAGCGTGGTTTCAGAGTGACCTAAAATGCTTCTGGGAAGTTCTGCAATAGTGTTGATTTGGCTAGTGAGACTTTGGATTCATTTGCTGATTTGATTTTCCAATTTCTGTAATGTGTTTAGAGGTCTTTTATTTCTATGATTATTAGCAATTGTCATCTTGATATATAGGTGTTCTGGAGATTATGGGAAAACACCACACACGATGCAATTGGTTTATAATAGTGTGTATTCTAACTTATTCTGTAACTAAGTTTTGTTTGTCATATCGATTGAGTTGTGTATATTTTTATCACTTGTTCAGACCTGTTGCATATTACAAGTTTAATCGAAGGTTAACTTGAAGGTGGCCATAATAACATTAATAGATGGGAACTAACGTTGAACACTATACACTATTCAGTAAATATCTAAACGGTAAGGTTAGCTTGATCACTATGCATTGTGGTATTCATTAGAAGGTATCAACAGGTTTGGGGTAGTACCATATGTAGCAGCCTGCCTGTTCTAGATCATTCTATGATATAGCAGGGCAGTAAAGGAGCAGCATTATCACTAATTGTTTGCAGTGCTGGAAACTTTTTATCCCACCAAAGGTCCATAGTACCAAACTACGGCTGGTTAGTAGGATATGGGCTGCATTGTAGCATATCAGTTAGGAGGGATCATATAGGGCATCTGGTGTTGGGTAAATTGGCATACCACCAAATGTACCAGCCAGAGCTTTATCATAAATGTTGGGGTACACATTTACCATGACCCAATCTCGGAGGGTCATGTGATCTCACATGACAGATTAAGGGTCAGGTCACAAGGCTACAGCGCTCCAGCCCATTCTCCCAATCTCGATGTCTTGTTGTATTATGGCCATTGCCACACACTGGTATACAGAATGTTTGTTTCAGCTCTATAGTCAACATCATCTTCATAACACTCACTGCCGTGATGCAATGGTTCTTTCAAAATGATGCACTTGCAATAATCAAGGCTTGCAACACAATAAATGAAATAGTGGTGAGACAAGCATATCAAATGTACTATCAGTACATGTACATCAACCAGATGTGTAAGCTTCATACTTGGAGCACAAAACTTTTGACTGTGTAAATATTATTGCAACATTCAAGTGTGTGTTGCAAATGACGATTGCAAGTCCCTAGATGGCTCCACAAACACTTCTGTACAATACAAGTGAAGAATAATACCAACATATAAATGGACACTTCATTATGTTTTTTCACTCCTTGCATTGTATCATTACAGTACATTATACATAAACATATTATGTATTACACACTTAGATATGCTACAAAGGAATTGTCAGTTTCATGTCGTAATTGGCTAATTCATAATTAAGTCACCAATTGCTGCAGATTGATTGCCGTCTTAAGCTTCTTGGTATAAGGACATCTACAGATCATCTAAGGCTCTTCATCATAATATAGGCAGGGGGCTTATCAGTGCTGAAGCGAGTGGACTGACTAATAGGCCATCATCTATCACACAGACTTCTCACTTCCTGGAATATAAATGCTAACAATAAATTAAACAATAATAATTATTATTGTGATATGTAATGTGTAAATAATATGAGGTGGTATAAGCAGTGGACCTGGAAATGAAGAACTCAATTGGTACTTCACATTCATGCCTGTTACCTCTACAAGTCACAGCATCCCATCTTGCATGGCCAGATCACTTATTCTATATCATGGTACCTCACACAATCCCTAGCATTTAATGCCTGCACTGAAAGAGGGTTTGGACTGCTTAGCATAGGCCATTCTGATGAGTGCTCATTTTCACACCTCCAGGTACCATACGCACCATTAATATTAATAAATACTAGAAGTTTAACTTCTCATGCACCACATGAAGCACACAAGGCTATTATAATTTTGTCAAACTGCTTGTGTAACCAGCAGCTCTTGCCAGCAGTCACCCTTTCACTGAAAATGTTTCCTGGAAAAATTGTTACACAAAATTTCTCCAGTTAAGCAATACTAGTGTACTTGTCATACAGAAAGCCAGCTGTAACTAGTGAGCAGCCAGTCCAGACCTGACGATAGACGTCATGTGATGCATGGTGCAGAAGTGCTATGACTATGTAAGATGAGACACTGTGACTTGCAGAGGCATCTAATACAATAGAATGCATAAACACTAGGAAACATATAAAATTTCTGGATCCCTGCAGGTCTTTGGTCCTGGGTTTATTAATTCCTGGGGTAGGGAATTATATTAGTACTAACTTGTGTACAATAATCTGTATGTGTAGCTATAAAATACCTTAAGAGAACATCTGAGAAGTTTGACTAGTATTCTAGGGATGGGAGGGTATTGACATTTCTGTCGTACGATTATTGTCATGAGCCATTATCACAATTATTGTACATTTAACCACTGTACTGTAACAAAAACCCTAAAATATTCAACTAAATGGCAAAAATATTTAAGATGATCGATTATTATATGATAATTGCCAATTTTAATTATCACTAGTTAATGAAAATTAGACGATTGCCTACTAAATAATTATGATAATTGGATAATTGCCCATCTCTATAATATTCTTGCATCAATACTACAAAGCCATGCCCCCAAGATTGCATATGGTCTATTGTAAGATCACAAACAAAATACACTTACATTAAGATTGCTCAAGCTGGCAAGTTCTGTGGCATCTTGTTTTAATAATCTGTAAAATAAAGCAATTGATATAAGATTGGACAATACGCACAACACAATAGGAAGAATACAAACAAGTGTTTTACTAAACATTTGAAGATAAAATATTAAATTTTGTTGCATACATACTCAGTTTGTGTTATAGAAAATACTGGATGAGTGCATGACATCATGTCTATCACTGGTACAATGAAAAAAGCTAAACTATAATTCATGTATCTTACTACGTCAATTATGGCCGGTCCCATAGTCTTGTTTAGTGTCCGGGGGTACACAGCATTACAAGAGAAATGATATCAAATGAACATTTCTGCAGCATTATATTAAGCATGTCATATAGAGCTCTATTAGGCTTGAATCTGCTGGGGAAAGTGTCCTAAGCACTTGAGTATGTGTGGGCAAATCCACCTTGGACAAGACTAGTAACTTGCAGGAGGTTAACACGGATAGAAACTGTCTCAAAGTTCCATAATAACCAGTTATAGTCATGGTAAGTAGTGCAAGAAACTGCAACAGCATGAACCGGCCAGCATCATGGGGCATACAAGCCACTGTCCTAACCATTTGGTTATGTTGTTTCACCAGTAAGAATTTACGGTGAAACTGCAACAGCACAAAGCAGAGATTCAATCGTGCTCATCATAGTTCAAATCTCAACCTTGTCCTCGACCTTGCCCCATGTGTACATAACCAGTGAGCTTACAGTTTAAATATGCATGACATTGTCAGGCGCATTGGTAACCACCTGATAGCAATGCCATACATTATGTTCAGTATAAGTTACAAGCTTGAGGCAAAATAGTGATTCACTTGCTCATCACTTAGTCTGGCGGCACCCGCCCTTACTCTATGCGATGGGGTGGGCGCCGCCAGACTACTCATCACTATGAATGTGTCCAAGGGCATCGGAACCGGGGGCCAGGCCCCCACACTATTTTCAAAAGCATGTTTTGGCCCCCCACTTTTTGGGCCAAGTACTAGTAGCCAATCAGCCAAAGTTATATACACACAGAAATGCATACCTCCATACGAGAAGCCATACAACCATCACGCAAAAGCACTCTGGGTTGTGGCATCACCAGTCCACCGCAGAGGTGAATCCAGACTTATAGAAAGGGGGGTCAAAAATGAACTGAGGCACTACATTGTCTCTGGTTTGATAAGGTGAGACCAAAAATAATAAAAAAAGACCACAACCAGCTGACAATAGCTGCCCACCTCACCAACCACGCATTTATAGCTGATAAAGTACATAAAAATCCTTAAATAGCTCACTACACACTGTTCTAATACTGTGACTGCTTTATTAGAGTGACTGCTCTATTAGAGTATCTCGATCTTGGTATATTAAAAATTTTTAGAGGGGGGTCAAGAGGCCCCTTTGACCCCCCCCCCCCCCCCCCTGTATCTGCCCCTGGTCCACCCCATTCATTGTACTGTACGAGGCACTGTATTAAACACAAAAGCACCTGTAATTTTATTTCTGTTCTGCTTGCACACGATACCTGTTGTTGAAATATTTCCTGGATCCCGTGCAGTGAGAAGTTTGAACAGTAGAAAGAGTGTCATGTCCGTGATGTGGGAAAGATTGAACTCAAATTGAGGGTGGTAACAGATCTAAGTCTAAGAGGGCAGTCACACTGTAGTGCACGAGTGTATGGGAGTTGCTGACTACCAACGATTAAACCAGACATTATTAAGATTTTGTGGTGAAGTTGATTTATGAAGAGAAACAAACAAGGATGTGGAATATCAAAGTGGCCAACCATGAATGCAGTGTAGTATTCACCTGATCTACACTCAGTTTGGGAACACCTACTAGAACAGATATCCCAGCTTATAGTTCCTTAAAGGTAACGATGCTTCACTTTGCTGATAACAACTATTAATGCTGTAATCCTTGTAGTGTGAAGTACGTAAAGCTCGCATAAAGAAAAGACCTTGATGTGACCATGATTTCTCATGTGATACATACATGCATTAAGCACATGCAGTAGGTGTAGAGGAGCATAGCGGCGGGTGTAGGGAGTGAAGAGATAGCTATGCAGTATAGGTGTAGGGCTGTTAGCTAGTGATAACACACCCCACAACACCTTTATATAAACGTACGTATGAACTGGGTACAGAGGAGCTGTATCAATGGGACCCTGTGTGTCTGAATGGGTTTATGGTTAACTGGTCATGGCTATCTTTGGCCCCCCCACCCTGAAAATCGTTCCTAGGGAGTGAAGAGATAGCTATGCAGTATAGGTGTAGGGCTGTTAGCTAGTGATAACACACCCCACAACACCTTTATATAAATGTACGTATGAACTGGGTACAGAGGAGCTGTATCAATGGGACCCTGTGTGTCTGAATGGGTTTATGGTTAACTGGTCATGGCTATCTTTGGTCCCCCCACCCTGAAAATCGTTCCTACGCCTTTGAATGTGTGCATACGCAAGTCACTGCAAATTTAGTTTAACACAGGGGTGAGTTACCGTACCTTCCATCAAGGTGCTTTCCATATTCATAACAGTCACCAGTTTATCTCCTTTATAAAGTCACTCACTCGTCATTGTTACGCAGAAAACGTGTTTGACCACAACAGCAATGTGCGATGATCACGTGATTAATCAGTTTCCTGTATTACGTAACTTTGTGGTTGAGCAAGTCTGTACATAACGAGATTGCAAAAATTCACCTGAATTGTCGTTATTAAAATTTTTACCATTAACCTATCATCACAGCCATTTCTTGGCCGCCACCTTGGATTTCACATCTTTTTTCACCATAGCCTTTCTGAGGGCCACACACTTTTTTTACAGCTTGGCTGTTTTGGATTAGATTTCATTTCTTTTTGTATTTGTATACCCCAAAGCCGGCCTATGGCCAGCTTTGGGACTTTTTTAACCTATGTTTTTTTCTTTACTACAGGAAGAAGAAAAGATGAAGTAGATGTACTTTAAATATTTTATCAGTAAATGTACAAATTATATATACTATATAATACATATGTGACCGGATTTGCGAAAAGGGGTCTTCCACACACATCCAATTTGCCAATTTTGACAATTGATAACTTCAGATTGGAAAGAGCTATTGCCTTGATATTTGGGCAGTGGTGAGCACCACTATAGCTGAATACATGGTGACATTTTCAGGTTAATATGTTACTTGAACACTGAGTTATGGTCTCCAACGTTTACGGAATTGGATGTGTGTGGAAGACCCCTTTTCGCAAATCCGGTCACATATATTGATTACAGAAATCTCCATGGTAGTTTCTTTGTAACTGAACACTCTACAAGGTGACTTCTTCTAATTGCTCTCTCTACAGGGTGATTTGTTTGTAGCTGAACTATCTACATGGTGGTTTCTTTGTAGCTGAACTCTCTACAAGGTAATTTCTTCTAGCTGATCTCTCTACAGGGAGATTTGTTTGTAGCTGAACTATCTACAAGGTAACTTCTTATAGCTGATCTCTCTACAGGGTGATTTGTTCGTAGTTGAATTCTGTACAGGTGATTTGTTTGCAGCTGAGCTCTTTACAAAATGGTTTCTTTGTAGCTGAATTTTCTCCAAGGTAACTTCTTCTAACTGATCTTTCTACAGGGTGATTTGTTTGTAGCTGAACTATCTACAAGGTAATTTCTTCTAGCTGATCTCTCTACAGGGTGATTTGTTTGTAGCTGAATTCTGTACAAGTGATTTGTTTGCAACTGAGCTCTTTACAGAATGGTTTCTTTGTAGCTGAACTCTCTACAGGGTGATTTGTTTGTAGCTGAAATTCCTACAAGGTAACTTCTTCTAGCTGATCTCTCTACAGGGTGATTTGTTTGTAGCTGAACTCTCTACAGGTGATTTGTTTGTAGCTGAACTCTCTACAAGGCGATACTTCTAGGTGATCTCTCTACAGGATTCCTTGTTTCTAACTGAACTCTCAACAGGGTGATCTGTTCATAGCTGAACTTTCTACTGGGTGATTTGTTTGCAGCTGAACTCTCTAAATGGTGGTTTCTTTGTAGATGAACTCTCTACAATGTGACTTCTTCTAGCTGAACTCTCTACAAGGTGACTTGTTTCTAGCTGATCTCTCTACAGGGTGACTTGTTTCTAGCTGAACTCTCTACAGGGTGATTTGTTTGCAGCTGAACTCTCTACATGGGAGTTTCATTGTAGCTGAACTCTCTACAATGTGACTTCTTCTAGCTGAACTCTCTACAGGGTGACTTGTTTCTAGCTGAACTCTCTACAGGTGATTTGTTTGCAGCTGAACTCTCTACATGGTGGTTTCTTTGTAGCTGAACTCTCTACAAGGTAACTTCTTCTAGCCGATCTTTCTACAAGGTGATTGAGTTTTTTGCAGCTGAACTCTTTGCATGGTGGTTGCTTTGTAGCTGAACTCTCTAAAAGGTGACTTCTTCTAGCTGAACTCTCTACAGGATGATTTGTTTGCAGCTGAACTCTCTACGTGGTAGTTTCTTTGTAGCTGAACTCTCTACAATGTGACTTCTTCTAGCTGAACTCTCTACAGGGTGACTTGTTTTTAGCTGATCTCTCTACATGGTGACTTGTTTCTAGCTGAACTCTCTACAGGTGATTTGTTTGCAGCTGAACTCTCTACATGGTGGTTTCTTTGTAGCTGAACTCTCTACAAGGTAACTTCTTCTAGCTGATTTTTCTACAGGGTGATTTGTTTGTAGCTGAATTCTCTACAGGGTGATTTATTTGCAGCTTAACTCTCTACAAGGTGACTTCTTCTAGCTGAACTCTCTACAGAGTGATTGATTTTTTTTGCAGCTGAACTCTCTACATGGTGGTTTCTTTGTAACTTAACTCTCTACAGGGTGATTTGTTTGTAGCTGAACTCTCTACAGGGTGATCTGTTCATAGCTGAACTCCCTATAAGGTAACTTCTTCTAGCTAATCTTTCTACAGGGCGATTTGTTTGTAGCTGAGTTCTCTACAGGGTGATTTGTTTGCAGCTGAACTCTACATGGTAGTTTCTTTGTAGCTCTACAATGTGACTTCTTCTAGCTGAACTCTCTACAAGGTGACTTGTTTCTAGCTGATCTCTCTACAGGGTGACTTGTTTCTAGCTGAACTCTCTACAGGTGATTTGTTTGCAGCTGAACTCTCTACATGGTTTATTTCTTTGTAACTGAACTCCCTGCAAGGTGACTTCTTCTAGCTGATCTCTCTACAGGGAGATTTGTTTGTAGCTTAACTCTCTACAGGTGATTTGTTTGCAGCTGAACTCTCTACATGATGGTTTCTTTGTAGCTGAACTCTCTACAAGGTAATTTCTTCTAGCTGATCTCTCTACAGGCCGATTTGTTTGTAGCTGAACTCTCTACATGATGGTTTCTTTGTAGCTGAACTCTCTACAAGGTAACTTCTTCTAGCTGATCTCTTTACAGGGTGAATTGTTTGTAGCTGAACGATCTACAAGGTAACTTCTTCTCTACAGGGTGATTTGTTTGTAGCTGAACTTTCTACAAGGAAACATCTTTTAACTGAGCTCTGTACAGGGTGAATTGTTTGTAGCTGAACTATCTACAAGGTAACTTCTTCTAGCTGATCTCTCTACAGGGTGATTTGTTTGTAGCTGAATTCTGTATAGGTGATTTGTTTGCAGCTGAGCTCTTTACAGAATGGTTTCTTTGTAGCTGAACTCTCTACAAGGTAACTTCTTCTAGCTGATGTATCTACAGGGTCACTAGTTTGTAGCTGAATTCTCTACATGGTGGTTTCTTTGTAACTGAACTATCTACAAGGTGACATCTTCTAGCTGATCTTTCAACAGGGTGATTTGTTTGTAACTGAACTCTCTACAAGAAAACGTCTTCTAACTGATGTCTGAACAGGGTGAATTGTTTGTAGCTGAACTCTCTACAGGGTGATTTGTTTGTAGCTGATCTCTATACAGGTTACTTATTTCTAACTGATCTCTTGAATTCTGTTCAGGGTGACTGCTCTATTAGGATGACTGCTCTATTAGAGTATCTCGATCTCGCACTTGCTACACCAAGTTGGATTTCGTGTTATAACTCCGTGGCTTGAAGTCTGATTCTTCTACACCATTGAAGAGCCTTTCTAAGATGATAACTCCATCTGTACAGTGATTTTCAAAGCATTACCCCAAGTGGTTTATCTGGTAGGCGTGACAAGCATAATAATAATAATAATAAAATATAAAAAATAGCTAATCTCGATTGCGAAATTGTTACACACTGTTGATTTTTTCGCTGTATCTTCCTGGTTTTTAGCTCGATTTCTTTCAAACCACAAAAGGTTTGAGGTTCAATAGTTAACCTATTCACCCACCGATTTTCAGCTTCTTCCCATACGCGGTTTACCTTGTAGGCTTGACAACATATTGGTGTTATTTTTCGTGCATAATCGCTCATAACTCTTTGCCTGTTTATGGTATTCCAGCCAAAGTTGGTACCGAGATGCGCCTTTATATCCCCCTTCTGTGTGCCAAATTTCAAGGCAATCGGATAACGCGTTCGCGTTTTATAGCAGTTTTTGTAAGTGTGCGAAAAGAGGAAGAAAAATAAGAAGAAAAAAAACGAAGAAACTAAGCCAATTTTTGAAGTCGCATATCTCAGGAATGCCTGAAGCGATTTCGCTCAAATTTGGAATGTGGAGTACTGAAGTTCGAGGGAATGTACACAGCAAAATTTGTCTTGTTTCATCAAGGCAGCACAGAGCTACGGAGGTGCGAAAATTGCGTTTTCTTTCTTCCAGTCAATATACTCACGGGGTTGCGCGCCGGCTTCTTGGGCCGCACGACACACTACCGTGTGTCTTGATAGATAGAAAAATGATGTGTAAGGTGGAATGCTTCATATATGGCTATTAATAATTTGGACAAAACTACTTATAGCAGCATCTTGAAAACTAAGTGACTAGCCACAGATATATCTGAATGAGAATAATTATGGGATAATAGGCTGGATACAAGAATAACAAAAGGAATAATAGGAGAATTTTTTGGGAAATTCTAGAAAGAATAATAGGTAAATTTTTGAGCATAATAGGCTCAGGCCTATCCCCAGCCCCAATTTTCAATGACTGAAATGTGAAGTCAATCTTTTTCAGCTACGTATGTTCCATCCATTATACAGTGTTACAAACAAAGAACAGTATGAGAAGTGCCTCTGCAATCAGTCCAGTTACACTATGCAAAATAAAGCACTGAAGCCATGCCACAAGTTATCACCAATCAACACCTATGTGGTAGCAGAGAAAGAATGGGACACAAAGGAGGACAAAAGGGTCCATGATGTGTGTGTTGTAGTTGCTGCAGTTGGCAAAAAGGGCAAGTCTCGGGTTGAAGCAATGCCAAACAGTGAAGTAATTAAGCCCGTAGCCTTAAAATATTCTTGGTTGGAGGCATCAGTCAGTCAGTTAGCAGTTAAATTAAGTTTTCATAGTGGGAGACTCTTTTCATAGTGGGAGACTCTGAAGACATTTGTGGGCTTGGCTATGCCTAACTAATACTACCAAGCTGTTGTGAAGGAGAAGTGAGGGTTTTAGGTGATATTCTTGGGCAAGAAAGCTCTACTATACAGTACATCAGTTTTGTACATTCGCAACTCTTATACTACTGCCAGGTCTGGAGACCTTGCTTAGTCAAATGTATATACACCCTTGAAAGAAAACAAGGGAGAGCAACTAAATTCTGTTTGTCGTAAATTGGTGTTTTGTCATTCTTGTACAATGGCTAGAGGGACAGTGGCATATATGAACATTGTTGTTGCCAAACTCTTGCAAAAATAGGTTTCCACATAATTATAGACATGTAACTCATGTTTGACATTTCCTGTTTGTAGGGTTAAATCCACAATGGGTAGAGAGTTCCATAGGTGGGGTATATACACTGTGAAATAAGTTTTGATCAAGCACCTTCTTTGTGGAAGTACCAAATCTGGTGATAGAAGTACTGAACTGCTGTACTTAGTGATATCAAAATAATTATGATGTTGGTGTCTTGTATGACTTGATAAAGAAGATTTTATTGTTAATTTCATGTATGTAGATCAGACGTAGCATCTTAAGGCCAAGGGTAACTAAGCGAGACCCGTATGATGAGTGGAAATCATTAAGAATGACATAACTAGTCCCCTCAATAGAATTTATTCATTTTCCCTCATTTTTTAAAATAAATAATTATAACCTGTAATACTATTTAGTCACTGGCAGAACTTGCCTATGGCTTTCAGTGTATTTTTGTACTGTATATAACATGTTTTAATAATCAGGTGTACTTTAAAATCAAGGACGTCAGAGTAGGTGCGACCAGAGCCTCACCACTTTTTGGCTGAAATTTAAAATAATAATCTTGATAAAACCAAAACTAAAAAGTACAGTAGCTAGTGAAGATGCAGTACATATTTTCCTTGGAGAACATGATACTTCCAGACCAGCTGCCTTAGTTTGGCAACAGTAAAATACTCTGATGCCCCAAAACACAAACTCCAATAACAAAATACAAACTGAATGGCTTCTGAAAACAATCTTTACAAAGCCATAACTATTATAAGGTCATCACTTACAGCTAACAACAACAGATGCAGTGAACTAAGTCAATAAGCAATGCAACATGTCTGATTGGTACTAGACTGTTTCATAATGTGCTGGACATGGATAGTTTATCATTATTAATTTGCTTCTGTAGCAAGAGTTCACAATATCAAATTTAAGGCATTTAAACCAGTGTTTATTCTAGGATTTCTCCTTTGGGGGGGTGGGTGGGGGAATCAGGAATTTGGGGGTGACCAGGTGAAAGTCTACATAATTATAGTCACAGCTATGTAAAAGTTGTCAAACTTGTTAGTCATTTAAGGCTGTGTCATGAGTGTTGATTTTGATATTTGTGATTGTGCGAAGACTAATCCTATGGTTGGTAGAGCTTGATGCATGAATGTTGTAATGATGACATAATGATGTAATATCTAGGTACCTCATGTATGCATTTATTCTATTAGTAGTGCACTGCGTTTGTTGAATCTGGTGAATAAACAATTTGTGTGATATCACTAAGATATTGTGTGGACTGTTACTGTATAATACCACAAAGCACTAGCAAATTAAAAGACTGCATGGGTGGATGTCTTCCAGGAAACTTAGGCTATTTCAAATTATATCATGGTCATGGATTTTTTTAAAATAATCAGGCTTGCAGTATATTTGCTGGCTGTGCATGTCATTTTGGCTTAGAAGTTTTTACAAAATTATACTTTCTGAGAAGACATTTTTGATAGTTAAGCATGCTATTTAGAAAACAATTAAGACTTGGGCTCTCAGATATTGAATAGCCAACACTATAATTTTTGTTAGTTGTAAATGTACCCTAGGAGATTTTTAAATATTAAATGATCTGATACTGAATCTGAGAGCATTTTAAGGCTGCGTTTGCAATTTTTAATGTCTTACATAATAAACACTCTTGAGATTGAATCTGAGAGCATTTTAAATTTTTGCATGCCATTTCAAAAGCAAACTTAACCTAAGTATAGTGTAGTAATTTTAGGGGGTGAGTCTGAGATCCCGCCCCCACACACATACACACACCCACTCATACCTCCCCTGACATCCCTAGAATAAACACTGATTTCAACCACATGCTACCTGTTTGCCATGCTGTCACTTTTTAAGAGTTATAAATGATTGGAATGGACTTCCAGATAATTCAATAAATTAAAAAGATTTATGATATTTCAATTGGTGCAGGCAGGGGATGAGAAACCACTATACTCATTGGAGTGGCCTAAAGCTAATCAATGTCTCACATACAATGTCTCACATACAAATCAAGTAGCTAGCTGTTAGAGGTAGCATAGCTACTTGTTGTTTACATAAGTATGATCATATTTCTGAGTTGTTAGAGGTAGCTACTTGTTGTTTATTGATCACAGTTCTGACAGTCACATTACATAAACTACAACTCTAACCACTCACATATTTCTGTGGGTGACTGTCAGAAATATGATATACTTACATTACGTAAATGAATGTCAGAACTATGATCATTCTTATGTAAACAACAAGTAGCTACCTCTAACAACTCATAAATATAATTTCATCATGATACGTACATTGCCAGTATACGATTGTTATTTCGAGCCACCAATTCAATTGAGCTTGGATCAAATTATTTCAATACACAACCACACTTTTGTTGTATCTTTCACAAGACTGTTTTGGCCAGTGTTCTTTCTACTCTAAAGCAACCAAGTGGTGGAACAGTTTACCTTCTGTATTATGTACAACAATTTCATGGCAATGTGTCCAGTATAATTAATATATAGCTACAAAGCAGTATAATAACATTACACAAGAAACAACACATAATCAACTACTGTAGCTGCATAACAAAATGTAGCTTTATGTTAGTACAGCAATGAAAGTCAATCCATGTTCTGATACTGTAGTAGGTATATACATTGGAATATCTTTGTTCAAGCACGTTTACACAGATATGTGTTCCATGTTGGCAACTTCTCATCAGTACTTGTGAATATGTACCGTAAACAACATTTGCTGTTGTGCACATTTAGTAAAGGATCTGAGTATCAGTTGCAGACTTTGTGGCTCTGCAAAGAGTATAAATACTATGAATATTATTATTATTATTATGGTTGGCAAAAGAAGTGAACATGTATGATAGAGCCTTTACCAACCTGTTCTTGCATGCTTGCATTAAGAGCATTTTAAAGTAGTTCTAGAGGCACATAGAGCATACTAGTATGAACCTGACAAAGCATTACACACTCCAAGCTCCATATTGAATTTGAATATTTTTAAAGGAAAAACCTAAAGAAAATCTTACTAGAGTATACAAATTGTGGGTATCCTATTTACCGAGCTGTACTCACTGAGAGAGTCCATATGACAAACACTAAATATTGTAATCATTGTGTCTGAAATGATTAAGGATCATGTATCCATTGCTTGTAGGATCCATCAATGCAAACTTAGCATAAGTTAATACCTGTCCAATTATTTGTAGTGATGGTTGCTATGATATAATTGTTTACATTGTGCCACTAAATATCTGTAATTGAATTAGGTAATTCTCTCCAACTACAACATCTCTTATAGTCATAAAATGACTAGCACATGATAAAGTTGCTCCATTTATGGTTTTATGGTAGTGTTTTAATAGCACTGCACAGATTGGAATTTAGATGTCCATTTGTCACCTGTGTGGTACCTATTCCATATAAACACATCACACCTAGCTACATCCTGAATGTGTACTAACTTCCTGTTATGCTATAATACTGATGATACATAAATGGGAAATACACAATTACGCTCAAATATATGAATACTATTATAGAACTGTAACTAGGTATATAAGAGTAGTGCTGGCCATGCTTGTAATATAATTGCAGTTTAGCAGGATTGAAATGTTAAAACTGTATCTCATAGCCTATATGAGTATAGGCTTATTATTTGATGGCATATTAGTCTGGAGTTATGAGACAAGGAACAACTCAGTTTCAGAACAGCCAGATGAGTCAGAGTATTGCTTTGTTAATGAATCTGTTGTCAGAAAAAAACTTGATGGTACACAGTTCTGGATTGTTGATGATACTGGATATTGGCTAGTGGTTAGCAATGGTACTGATTTGCTCTTGTTATCTGTAAACATATCAGACTGTGAAGATACCTACAATCCTGATATTGCTATATATATTTTGAAAACTTTGGTCAATTGCTTTAATGTTTTATTAGCCACTTGCATTATTGTCCTACATCTGTGTATCAAAGAGCTACGAACTCAGCCTGGTATACTCATCTCAATATTATACTCTTTAACGCTGGTACTACATGTGGCAATATTTCTCCATAACAGATATCAGTATACACACAAAGTCAATGACCATAAAGGAGTCTGTGGTATGTTTATATATGTGAGAGCAATTGTAACTTTTTCCCGTAATGCTACAACAATCATCGTCTTTTTTCATTTCGTATACCTCATGTATGAAAATTACAGACTGAGATCAAATTCTAACTTTGATACAAAGCTAATGTGCAATTATGTCACATTCATTGTTTCTTTGACAACCATCTATGCACTGGTCAGTGTACCATATGACATTGCTACAAACAGAATTGCCTTTGCCACAGTTGGTGGATATTGTGCTACTAACTTTGCAGCGGACCACATGACAACATCCTTTGTCATCTTTACCATATTAGTTTCATCTACCATTGTAATACAAGTAGTACTGTTTTGTATTGGGATGGCATTGTACTTTATGACAACAAAAAACTGCTGTGGAAACAAAATAATCAATGTCCGAGTATGTTTTGCATTGGTATCCACATCTGGATTGAATTCTATTATGTATTTCATTTCTTTCTCCTTTATACGGTCTACTGAGATCCCTTTTTTGCTTAGCAGTGCTGGAACACTATTAGAAATGCTGGTTTTGTTGATAATCTTCTTAACGTCGACAAAGGTCAGGAGTTCATTAGTGCAATCATTTCAGACACCAAGTAACAAGGACACTGACATAAATATCAACATATAATATAATGTAGTGCATTATTAACATATTTAATCATATCAAGCAATTGGGAAAAAACTTCATTACATGTTTACACATTTGAGCTGAACATATTGAGGATTGAGGAACATATAAACACACTGTTTTAAAAGTGCATTGTAATACACCACACTTTTAAAAACTGCTATGGAAACACAACCCACAAAACACAACCCAAGCTTGTGAATATCTTATCTATCCCATGCATGCACCTGTAAAATCTCTGCAGGTACTTTTTCTATTGTTGTCTTACCTATCAGTGGGATATTTATAATTATCCTTTTATTGCAATATCCTCCTTATTATGCACAGGGAAAATTATACTGCAAGGAATTGAATTTGACATAACAATATTGTCATTACTTGCATGCCTGCAACCCAATGAGTAGTCATTATGCATGTTATTACTAATAAAATAATAACAGAGTTGAATACAGGATATACATCATATACAAATATGGTGTTGTGGTTTTATAGTGCAGAATAGCAAACTGACTACATTAACTTGACAATGTAGTATATAGTAAAATTAAGCATGTATGACATATTTCTTCATTGTTTAGAAAGACTGACATTATTTTTATGTAGTGATGATATTCAGCCAAATGATATACATACATGTACAAGACTGATATATTGTATATGAAAATTGAACTGTCCACCATTTTAACAATTGAAGTGTACCAGTCCCTAAACTTCTGTTGTCAGCACAAGAGATTTAGGATGATAAAGCTAGGGACTGTGCCCTTTGGTAGTTTAAGTTAATTGTTTACCTCAAGTTTGCTACCTCTATAAGGTTGTGAATACAATAATATGGTGTTTACCCTTACTCTTATCTTATGCCACATACAGTGGTATAGGGAAATTCTATGGGTGCTAATCAGGGGATCATATTTTGGTGAATGTTTTGCAACTGCAATACACCCACTCAGTCATGAGCGAATTCAAACACTGCCAAGACTTACAGAGTCTTGACACCAACATGACTGAATGTAAAGGGAGCCTGTAGGTGTATAGTGTAGGTCATTTTGGTAACATGTTCTTGAGTGGTTGTCAGGAGCTAACTAAGCATTGGATGTTGTCTCAATGGCTGACAGGAGTACAAATGAATATTGTTATAGTACAATTCCAAAGCTGTTTATCAAAAGTTCCCATACAATGTTTGGTGCAAACTTATAGCAAACAACATGTTTGTGGCAGTACTGTACGGACACGTCTTCACCTTTTTGATAGCACTGGTGGCAACACTACCATACTATTATTGGTTTTAGCCTCAGCCACTTAGTACTTTGGTTAATGAATTTCAAATGATAGTGTTGTAATAAGTGTCTTGCAGAGCATTGAAAAATTGGCTCAGACAAACAGAGTACAATTGATTTCATAGACTTTATATAATTATTATCTCTGTACCAACTGATCGACCATGCACAACCATCAGATAGTTATTCATATCTTACTGGTTGCTATTCTTGTGCAAAATACCACCTGGCATCAGTGGTTATGATTTGTGGTTCTATGACATCATGCAGGAGTATATACCTAAATTCTTCCAAGTGAGGTGCTGGTGCGTCATATAACTAACTAACGATGATAAATTGCATTAGTTTGTTAACAGACTGCACAGCTGAAAGATGTTGAAGTGTCTTGTAGTAGCCTACATGTATTTGTTGATGTTGTATAATGACATCTCATTAGTGTGTAGTATTGAAGTCACTAGTGATAATGTTACAGAAAAAGAGTCACTACTAATGCAGTCAGAGTATTGCATTGTTAATGAGTCAACTGTTAGAAGAAAATCTGATAATAGAGATCTAACTATTGTTAATGATACTGGAGATTGGCTAGTAGCTAGTGATGGTAATGACTTCTTCATCCTCACTACAAATGGACATGTTGTGAAGATGATAACTACAATCCTAACATCGTCATTTACGCTGTAAAGACTGTTATGAATTGTATTATCTTCATATCAGCTGCTTGCACTATTGCCCTACACTTGTATCTAAGAAACTTACAAACTGAGTTTGCAATTGGTAAACTGGTTGTCATAGTTTGCTTCTTTGTGCTTGTGTTATATGTGGCAACATTCATCCACAACAGGTACCAGTTTACACACAAAGTCAACAACAGTGGAAGCATCTGTGCTGTGTTTGTCTATGTGAGAGGAACTTTGGTATTCTTCTATCATTCAACAGTAATAACTATCTTTTTCCACTTTACATACCTGATGTATAGCACTTTAAAACTAAGATCAAAGAAATCTAACTTTGATATACACTTGACATGCAAATACATCACAGTCATCATTTCTCTAACAACTGTTTGTGCATTAATAATTATGTCATATGACATAGCAGTCAGTAGAAATGCTTTTGCTACCAAAAATGGATACTGTGCATTTGAAGATAACAGTAAAGGATTATTGTTCATCCTTGTTATACTACTGTCCCTAGCAATTGCTGTACAGTTAGTATTGTTTGCCTTTGGAATGATATTATACCTTTTGGTGACTAGAAACTCTTGTGAATTCAAAACAATCGATTTTAAAGTATGCCTAGCGTTGATATCCACATCAGGATTGAACACAGTCTTGTTTTTAACATCGTACTTCTTGGTTCAATCTACAGGCATTCCATTTCTACTTAGTTCTGTTGGCACACTGGTGGAACAATTAGTTTTGTTGATAATATCATCTGTGAAAGTTACAAGAGCTGTGACTTCAAACAGTACTGAACAGCAATTAAAATTGCAAGCACACACTTGTAAGCATTATTGTGTATTATACTGTGTGTAATTGCATATATAATAAAGTAATTAATGTTAATTCAAATTTTGTGTTGTTATGCATGTTCAAAATTTAAGGTACAGCTAACCACATATGCTATATAGCTACGGGTTCCAAAACTTGTATCCGGATGTGGCTTTTCAGTTTTATAAACTAAAGGCAAATATGGGACATTCTTTAGTAAAATTAAGTATTCATTTTTGCAACTGTATTCTCTGTACTGATTGTGACACAATTCAAAACTGTAGTATTGTGTATATGATTTACTTTATATGCCAATTGAAATACAGGGTATGTTATGCAGCATTTACACTACCAGAACTATGTGCATACAAACGGTACAGTACATAACATAACATCTAATGCTTTATAGAGGGATGGAATGTTCTTCGATATATTATGTACACTAGTTGTGTATACAAGGCACATAATTGGCCTCTTGCAAAATTGCACAAACATGAAATGTGTGTACAGGGGCATATCCAGGAGGTGGTTTCCAGATTTACAAATGCAGGGGTTGGGGGCACATCGCCCAGCCACTGACATTAAAATGCTTTAGATTTTTATGCATGATTACATGAATGGTATAAGCTTTCAATATGTTTAAATTTCATTTGGAGATGTATATTCACTATAATACTTGACCAGCCATGAACCATAGCTAATCGACATTTAGCATTTAAAGGGAACTAAGCATAACAAGCTACTGAATCATTCTTTAATTTATATTACTCATATTCCATTATGAATGCTCTATTAGAGTGGTTTTGACTGGAATTCATTTGACTGCTCTATTATTGCCTTTCTATCTTTTCAATACAGACCTCAATCTACTTTTAAGGAATCAATGTAAGTTTTTATTATTATCAATACTGGGAAAAAGGCATAAAACCTGTGAGTCTTGCTCATTACAACAAGGAATAATTAAAATTATCTAATCTAATTTAAAGTCACTTACAGAGTTCATCAACACTGACTTTATTTGGTAATCGGTTCTCATTCATTGATAGATCTTATAGCAAAAAAGTTTCTGTGGACAGCCTTTGGTGCATGTGACTTAAATATCTTGTAACTGTGCCCCCTTGCCACACTGGGAAATTGATGGAAAATTGATCTGGTTGTATATTAACATTTCCATGGAAATCATTGACATATCAGCTCGATAATGGCAGTAGGAAAACAAAGGGATGTTGAGACACCTTAAGCAATCTTCATATTGTAAGTTAGATATAGTTCTGCAATGTACTTAGTAACTCTTCTTTGTACAGATTCTAACATCTGATAATCACCAACATATATAGCTTGGCCCCCAGACAACATTAGCATATTCTAATGTGATCTTAATAAAGATTTGCAGAGCAAAGTAAGAGTTGTACTATTCAATGATATTAGCCGTGTTTGCAGTTGCAGCTGTTTGGTTGTGAAACCTGAGGTTGAAATCTATCAGTATACCTAAATTTTTGTGTTCGGACACAACATGCAATGGATGTTCACTCATGTAGTGGATTAGCGTTTCCCAGACATTATGAATAATTTTACTATGTTGTAGGAATGAGGCTATTATGCTCCAAAAATTGAGCATTATGCTTTTGAGCAGTGCTCAAAACATCACCTATTATGCTTTTGAGAATTGCTCATTATTCCCAAAATTATGCCACCATAATTGGCTAATAATGCCAGTTTAATGCTGTATCAGACCATTTTCATTGATGTTTAAGCTTCAAATAGTCTTGAATTCTTTAGTTGGTTGCTGTATTTCATTTCAATGTGACTGCTTCATAGAGTAAATAATATTCAGTGACTGTTCTATTAGAGTTTCTGACTGCTCTATTAGAGTATCTCTATTTTTAAATGGAATTGTGCAATCTGTAGATTTTCCTACTGTTACAGCTTTATAATCACCTCAAAATGCTAGTATAATTCCTGATCCCACACATACCTATTATGCCTGAAATTATGCTGGCATAATCGCCGCATCCCTACTATGTTAAACTTTAGAAGCCATTTTCTTGACTATTTTTCTAAGGTTAACGAGTCTTGTTGGAGTTGCTGTACACTTTCATGGTTAACAATGGGACAGTAAAGCTTGACATCATTTTTCCTACTACACTGTAGCTATACTGCATGCTCTGCCCTGTTCCCATTTATTATGTATATATAGTTTGGTTATTGTATAGTGAACCCTGAGCTCCATAAAGATAGATAAGTTGCTATGGAGCTTGCCATTATACTACACCTGTATTTTTTGAATGCTAGCTAATGCCCACCCCAGTGACCCTATACCACCATCCTTCCCCATGTTAATATATGGCAACACTTATATGAAAATGCTATCTAAGTGGCTAGGCTTGAGCCAATTATGCTTTGAAATCTGAAAATAACTTATTATGTTTTTGAGCAGTGCTCAGCCTATTATGCTCAAAATTATGCTCTTAAAATCAAGATTATGCTCTAGAATTGGCTAATTTATTAGAGTATATCAACCTTTCCTGACTGGTGTATTAAAGTGACTGCGCATGCAGTATTAGAATATCTTGATCTTATTTCTGTGAAGTGTGAATATCAGCCAAGAAAAGCATTACATATTTTCTTGATATGCATAGAATGCAGTATTAAGGTGTAGTGTGTTCATGTTTTGCTGTATTATTGGCATGCACATTGTGCATTTTAATTAAAAATCTTGAAAATTGTCCTATAATGCTGGCATAATGCTTGATACTTTTGCTAGCTTATTATGCTTGAAATTATGCCGGCATAGTTGGTGCAAACTTATAAATGGCACTAAATTGACAAGGCTACTTCTTGAACTCTGAATGCACTGAATTGTCTTAAATGATGTTCAACTACGTACTGAGTTTTGCCATTTAAAACATACGACCTATAATCAATTATCTACGAGTATACATTGATTGTGTTTAATAGGATAATAGGGTCACATGTACATGCTATGGTGCAGCCACAAAATGTCCTATCATGATCAAGTCAATGAAGTCATAGACACTGAGCAAATATATACTGCACACAGCTATGTAGCTAACAATACACTTAAGATCTGTTGATACTGTTTCAAAAATGCATAAAGACAAATTTAAAATTTGTGTGCATATTTACATCAATTTTGTATTATGGCAGTGTTATTCATGGTCGCTTTTTCTCTACAGGCTTGTACATAGAACAGGATGTAGGCAGCTGAGTTCTGTGGATATGAAGTTATGAACTGTTTAATAGATATTTTATAAAACTTCTCTTTACATGAAGTGTATATTATGGGAAGTACTTTCAAAAATGCAATGAAAAAAGCCAATGCAAAATTTGTATGTGCATACATGTATTAAAGAAGAATATTATAACACATGAACACTCTGTTAATCACATGTGACCCACTGAGTGAAAATTCAATTAGTTTGCATAAATCTGTTTTTAAAATAGATCATATTGAAATAATTATACTGTATACATTGGTAAAAATATGTATGCTACAAATTTAAAATAACTTTATGCACATTTTAATTGCTTCAGTAAACAATGAAACAAAACTTGAGTCATTATAACTTATAGATGTACCACTGGATCTGCCTCTTCATGGAGAGTATAAGAATTTCATTTCTGTGCCATAAAGCAAAATTATACGTATGCATGTTGCAGTAATATAAAAATGTAACTTTACTGTTGCTATTTCTAAACTCAAACAGACTTCTTGCTTGAAAGCATAGCGGACCGCTATGCTTTCAAGTATAGTTTATTCCACTATCAACATATACAAGTACACAAAAAATTGGAATTTTCAACTAGAGTAGGGACCAAAGCATATCGATAAAAAGTACTGACACAAGTTTAGTAGTGCACGATATTAAATCACAGTAGAAGTGTTATATCCCTACTATGCTCAAGATACCATAATGGGAATGCACAGTAGGAATATAGTTTAGTTTACTATATAGTTTACTATATAAAGCATAGCGAATTGATCAAGGGTATACTTTACTAAACTATACCCTTGATGAATTCCTAGTTCTCAGTACACAAGTCTCAAATAGCTTACTATCCCATAATTACTTGTGACTTACAATCAATTAAATGAGTGCTTGTAATTTATACTTATGGAATATGTATGTAGCCACTCGTCTGTACAATTGATTGTTTTGCTCTTCCCACTGTCTATCACTGTAAGTCCATGCACCATTCACTATAAGTCAGCTATATTCACCAGATAAAGTTTATACAAGTGTATAAGGAAAATTAGTACTGTAGTTTAACATTTGAGTATATAATAGGATCACAGATAAAAAAACAACAACAATGAAACAGGGGAAGTCATCTACACCTGCAGCTAGGGGTGGTTCTAGAAAATGTGCTGACTGGTTTCTAACTCTGAGGTAGAAAAACAGTTACTTTGCCCATTAGGGTTAGGTTCATCTTGAGATGTTGTTATTGTAGTTTATTTAGCTATAGCTGTGAGTAGTCACCCTGGCAAGTGTTTTCACAGTTGAATCTTACCATTCATGCAGATAGATTTGATACCTTAAATTGTAGAGCAGTTACATAAATTAAGATACATAGTTGAAATGATAATCATTTTTAGAGGTGCTTAAGCATGCTTCAAGACACAGAAAAGCTTAGATAATTTTATGGCAGAAATATGCAATTTAGGTAATTTGAATGCTAAAAAATTTAGTAATAAAAACTTGGTTTTAGACTTAAACTGAATATTTAAAAGCTGTGCTTGTCTGCAAGCAGCTATACTAGTTGACATTAATTCCTACTTCAGCCTGTCAGTATAGTATGAAGTGAGGACTAAATTAATGTCAACTAGAATAGCTGTAGATGTGGATGACCTCCTTTGTTAAACTGCTATTTTTACCTGTGGTTCCTATTCAAATGTAAAATTTCTCTTTAACACTTGCAATTGTTTGATGTTTATTTTTTTGCAGTAACACAATTCGTTAACCACATTAAAGGAAAAATGGTGCCATGCAGGCACATTAATCCCCAGCCCCAATTTTCAATGACTGAAATTTGAAGTCACCATTCAACTTCTTTTTCAACTATGTTCCACCTGTTATACTCAGTTACAAACAAAGAACAGTACGAGAAGCACCTCTGCAGTCAATGCACTCACACTATGGAAAATAAAATGCTGAAGCCATGCTATGAGTTACCACCAATCAACACCTATGCAGTAGTGGAGAAAGAATGGAACACAAAGGAGGACAAAGGAGTGAGTATTGTAGTTGCTGCAGATGGTAAAAAAGGCATGACTCTCGGGTTGAAGTGATGTCAATGAAGGAATCAAGCCTGTGGCCTTAAATACACTTCACTGGAGGAATCAGTCAGTCATTCAGTCATTCAGTCAGTTAGCAGTTAAAGTTTCATAGAAATTTGTTGGAAAGCTCTGAAAACATTTGCATATGCCTAACAATACTGCTAGGCTGTTGAAGGAAAAGTGAGTGTTTTGAAAGTCCAAACCTCCATGATCCTTACTATACAGTACATCAGTCTTGTACATTCACAACTCTTATACTCAGTGCTCCCATGTCTGAAGACCTTCAAACATATATACACCCTTGAAAGAAAACAAAGGAGAGCAACTAAATTCTTTCTTAACAATTTCCACTCATTATACAGGTCTTGCTTAGCTACTCTTAAGATGCTACCTCTGTTGTACAATATGAAATTAATGATGTAATCTTCTTTATAAAGTCATACAAGACACCAACATCATATTTGATATCACTAAGTACATACAGTTCAGTACTTCCACATCACTAGATTTGGTACTTCCACATCACTAGATTTGGTACTTCCACAAAGATGATTCACCCCAGGTGCTCTTCAAACTTAGCTCAAAACTTCTATTTTCACCGTTTACCCTGCCTATGGAACTCTCTACCCATTAATTGTGGATTTGACCCTACAAACAGAAGCTATCAAACACAAGTTACATCCCTATAATGTGGAAACTTTTTTGCAAGCGTTTGATGACAACAATGTTCATATACTTTCCATTACCACTGTCCCTGTAGCCACTGTAAAAGAATGACAAAAATGCCAATTTACGACAAACTGACATAACTAGTCCCCTCAAAGTAATTTAGTTATTTTCCCCTTGTTGTTGTAAATAAATTCATAATCTGTAATACTATTAATTTATTGGCAGAACTTACCCATGGCTTTCAGTGTATTTTTGTACTGTAAAACGTTAATAATAATAATACAAGTGTATTTTAAAATCAACGGTGTTAGAGTAGATGCGATCGACCAGAGCCTCGCCACTTTTTGGGTGAAATTAAAAAATCTTGAAAACCAAAAAAGTAGCTAGTGAACATGCAGTGCTTATTTTCCTTGGAGCAGACCCCCCACACTACTGTAGCTGCCTTTGGCAGTGGTAAAGTACTCTGATGCCCCAAAACACAAACGCCAACAATAAAACACAAACTGAATGGCAAACTTTACAAAGCCATAACTATTGTAAGGTTAGCAATAACTGACCAGCAGTGAAAGTAAGTCAATAAGCAATGCAATATGTCTCAATAAGTGCAATGGGCACTAGACTGTTTCACAATAAAAAGTTATACTGGACATGGATAGTTTATCCTTCTGTAATAAGAGGTCACAATTTTAAGGCATATAAACCACCCTTTTCCATGCTGCCACTTTTTCAATAAGAGCTATAAATGATTGGAATGGACTTCCATATGAATGTCAATTCAATAGATTTATGGTACTTCAATTGGTGTGGGCAGGGGACAAGAAACCGGTATACCCATTGGAGTTAATCAATGTCTCACTTCTTGGGGTAGCACGTGTTGTTTACATAACTATGATGATACTTCTGAGTTGTTAGCTAGAGGTAACTACTTGTTGTTTACATAAGTATGATCATATTTCTGACAGTCATAGGGTGAATTTCAGAAATATAATCATACTTACATTACGTAAACAAGTAGCTACGTATATACGTACCTCTAATAACTCAGAAATATGTGAATGTCAGAAATATGATCATACTTATGTAAACAACAAGTAGCAACTCAGAAATATGATCATACTTATGGCATAAGTGGGAGCCTACTGGATTGGATGCAAAACTTCCTCTTTGGTAGAAAGCAGATAGTTGTCCTTAACGATGACCACTCTTGTTTTCAGTAGAGTACCGAGGGGCCTGCTGTTCTTGTTATATTATGTCAATGATATTCCATTATCTGTGGACAACCCAACCTTACTATTTGCTAATGATGCCAAGATCTTTTGTTCAATTGGATGCGAAGCTGATTACTTGCAACTTCAACATGATATTGCTAAACTATATGAATGGTTAACAACCTGGTTGCTCAATTTCAATATTAGCAAGTATTACCTTTTGCAATTAACACTTTTACAGTATTGTATTAATGTTAGTGAAATCGCACCTACTGAATCGGTCAAAGATTTAGGAATTATTGTTGACTCCTCTCTTAAGTTTCATATGCACACTAGTACAGTAGCTGCTAAAGCCAATCGAGTACTAGCTATAATCAACAAGTGATTTGAGTACTTAGACACTAACATGCTTGTCCGCCCTGTACTAGAGTATGGAATTACTACTGTTTGTACTTGACCAACAGTGTATTGAAAAGATTCAAAGAAGAGTCACTAAGTTAGTGAGAGGAATTAAAGAATTGCCATATTTTGACAAATTATGTAGTCTTAACTTACCATCCCTTAGATATCAACATATTAGAGGTGACTTAATTTACACTTATAAATCGATTCACAATTCGTCGACCCTACATCACTTTTACCTTTCGGTCATCCTCCATCACCAGAGGCCATTGTTTCAAAATATTCAAACCACATGCTACATGTCTACCGCACAGCCATTTCTTAGTCATGTAGAGTCGTTAATGACTGGAATGGCCTCTCAGATACTACAGTTAATGATTCAACTTACTTGTTTAAATTTTTATGTTAATAGGTGTGTGTGCGTGTGCGTGCGTGTGTGTATGCATGTGTGTGTGTGTGTGTGGTGTAATATTTGCTACTGTCTTGCTTTGTGTTTATATATGCATGATGTATGTTTAGTTTGTTGTTGTTTTTTGTATTACTACAACAGGTAGGAACGGCATTGTGCTGATTGTTATATATTATAATAAAGCAATGAATCAATCAATCTTATTGTGACTACTAGTATGATATTTTTGTATGTTTAGATCAGATTTTTACAAGCTACCTCCAATAACTGCTAAATTTTCCGATTGCTGTAAGCGAGACATTATTTTAGGGAAATCAAGTAGTTGTTAAAGAGGTAGCTACTTGTTGTTTACATAAGTATGATCATATTTCTGACAGTCATGTGCACCATTATGTAAACAACAAGTACTCTAAAGATGTGATTGGTCATGTTGGCTGTAATATCAATCGTCTCTTTATTCCCAGTGTGTCTACCATTGTTAAGAAAAGGTCCTTTTATTATCATGGGTTTGTTCTTTGGAATAATCTACAATCAACTGTTTTGGAGGCTACTACTCTTGTCATTCAAAAAATTGTATTGGCATTAATATTAATTCTTTGTGTTTGTTATATGTGTATGTGTGTATACTATATGTATGTTTATTTTTGGCATTGTATCTATATGTGTTTTGCATGTACACTCTTTTGCTCACAGGGTTCCACTTAAAATCAATATTTGGTTACTGAGTAGACACCCTGTTTAATTAAAAAAATTAGCTCTAACAACTACTCGACCTCCCAAACATTGTGAGACATTAATTAGCTTTATATAAGATCCACCTAATATGCTAGCATTATGCTGGTTAGCCTATTATACTGGCATATAATGACATTAGGTATGTGTCATATTGCCAGGATAATAAAAGTATAATAGGCTAGAGTGTTATCATAATGCTAGTATATTAGGTGGATGTTTCAAACTATGTAACTTAATTCCATGAAAATATACTATTACTCCCTAATAGAGCAGTCAGTGGAAACTGCAAATTACAATAGAGCACTTTGCATTGTACATAGTTCCTTAGATTGGTATTCTCTAATAGCCAGAAGTCACTTTGTAGTGAAATACTCTAATAGAGCATTCAATGATTGAAATATTAAAATTTCTGACAGCAAAACTTCAGTATATTTGACTCAGGTCTAGTCACCATCATCTTGGATAGTTACCGTGATTCGCTTTATTTTCATGCAAAAATTTTTCGTGATAAAGGTTTTCGTGTAAAAATATTTTCGTATGATTCACGTAAATGACTGCTCTATTAGAGTAGTTCGATCTTTGATTAAAAATTTCGTGCAAGAAATTTTCGTACAAACTTTGCATATATACGAAAATTATTTTACAATGAAAAAATGTAAATTACGGTACCATTTTACCTGCTACTGGTTGCTAGTGTAATACAGAGCACTCAATCACGATGCATTGCCAGTATACAAATTGTAATTTTTGAGCCACCAATTCAATTGAGTTTGGATTGAATTATTTCCGTACACCACCACACTTTTGTGCATCTTTCACAAAATGGATTTTTGGCCAGTGTTCTTCTACTCTAGTGGTGGATACCTTCTGTATTATTTACCCAATCTGGTGACCATTGCATACTTTATGGACATTTACTTGAGTATTTTTTTTTGTTTGTTCATTTTTCTTTTGTTGTAAGTTTGTGTTAGTTATATCACTGTGCATGTGTATCAAGTGTAATTGTTATTGTGTATGCAATTGTATGGTGTACCGGTACCATTGTACTGTATGTGAATCTCTCTGCCAAGAAGGAATGGATGACTGATTGGTGGAGTTTAAATCAGTCATCATCATCATCGATCATCATGTTTTAGAAATACAGGTGCAATAGAAGAACCTCCATATTATAGTATAAGGACAAAATAATTTGGCCTTATAATAGGTCTGACTCTGTACATTTTAAGTGAAGGAAACCAACCAAAAATACTGTGGACTTAAGCCAAAGTTTATTATAGAGATGTTCCTCTGTATCGAAAATCATTAAAGATGATGTAAACATGCAGCAGACTAACATATGAATATAGAATAGTTACAAAGTTGAAAGTACAATAAACCATTGACGATGTTGATAAAGACATTATAGTATTAAAGCAGGTATTTGAATTTTTCACTGTAAGCTGACATGCTGTAGTCTTATCATTAGCTATTCTACAGTGAATGTTTTGCTAATTAATAGTTGATTAAAGTTATAGTGTATCATTAAAATATTGCAAATAATAGTGCAAATGTTGAATCTTGATTGATCAATTAACTTTCCATTAGTGCAGATGTGTAATCTTGATTGATCAATTGACTTTCCATTGATTGGTTTACCAGTTGTTGTTTTTTTTTAAATCTTACAATGATTTCATGGCAATGTGTCCAGTATAATATAGCTATACAAAGCAATTTAATAACATTACACATGAAACAACACATAATCAGCTAGCTGCATAACAAAATTTGGCTTTTTGTCCAGCAGTGAAATTCAATCCAAGTTCCTAATAGTAGAGTGTACATTTGAGTATCTTTATTCAAGCATGTATACACAGAAATGTATCTCATGTTACTAACATCTTATCAGTATGCACTGCAAACAACTTTTGCTGTTGTGCACATTTAGTAAAGGATCTGACTCAGGCTAAGTATCACTTTGCGGAATTCGTGGCTCTGAGGAATGCATAAATACTAACTATTATTATTATATATATGGTTAGCAAAAGAAGTGAAAATGTAGGATACAGTCATCACCAACCTGTTCTTTTATGCTTGCATTTTAAAAGTAGTTTCTAGAGGTATATAGAGTATACTGGTATGAAACATTCCAGGTTCCATTTTGAATTTGAATACTTTAATGAGTTTAAGAAGATACAGTTATCCTATTTACTGAACTGCACTCACTGAGAGAGATCATAATGATATGCAGTAAATATTGTAATCATTAATGTCTGAAATGATTTATAGATCATGTATCCATTGTTTGTAGGATCCATCAATTCAAACTTAATACCTGTCCAATTATTTGTACTCGTGGTTGCAATGATATAATTGTTTACATTGTGTGACCAGTTTCTATAATCAGAAAATAGGCAATACTCTCCAACTATATACAACATCTGTTGTTAAACATAAAATGACTAGCGCATGATAAAGTTGCTTCATTTATGGTTTTATGGAGGTAATTTAATAGCACTACACAGATTGGAATTTATATGGGCGCCCATTTGTCACCTGTGTGGAACCTAATCCATGTAATAACATCACACCAGTGGTTACATGTGGAAAGTCTATACTATAGCTTCCTGCTATAATACTGATCCATAAATGACAAATGCACACATGTATGAATACTTTTATGGAACTGTAACTATGTGTATAAGAATAGTTCTGGCCGTGCTTGTAACGCAATCGCAGTTTAGCAGGATTGAAATGTTAAAACTGTATCTCATAGCCTATATAAGTATAGGCTTATTATTTGATGGCATATTAGTGTGGAGTTATGAGACAAGGAACAACTCAGTTACAGAACAGCCAGATGAGTCAAAATATTGTTTTATTAATGATTCTGTTGTCAGAAAAAAACTTGATGGTACGTACACAGCTCCATATTATTGATGATACTGGAGATTGGCTAGTGGTTAGCAATGGTACTGATTGCTCTTGTTATCTTTAAACATATCAGACTGTGAAGATTCCTACAATCCTGACATTGCTATATATATTTTGAAAACTTTGGTCAATTGCTTTAATGTTTTATTAGCCACCTGCATTATTGTCCTACATCTGTGTATCAAAGAACTATGAACTCAGCCTGGTATACTCATCTCAATATTATACTTTTTAACGCTAGTACTACATGTGGTAATATTTCTCCATAACAGATATCAGTATGCGCACAAAGTCAATGACCATAGAGGAGTATGTGGTACGTTTATATACATGAGAGCAATTATAACTTTTTCCCGTAATGCTATAACAATATTGTTTTTTTTTTTCATTTCGTATACCTTAAGTATGAAAATTACAGACTGAGATCAAATTCTAACTTTAATACAAAGCTAATGTGCAATTATGTCACATTCATTGTTTCTTTGACAACCATCTATGCACTGGTCAATGTACCATATGACATTGGTACAAACAGAATTGCCTTTGCCACAGTTGGTGGATATTGTGCTACTAACTTTGCAGCGGACAGCATGACATCATCCTTCATTATCTTTACCACATTAGTTTCATCTACCATTGTAATACAAGTAGTACTGTTTTGTATTGGGATGGCATTGTACTTTATGACAACAAAAAACTGCTGTGGAAACAAAACAATCGATGTCTGAGTATGTTTTGCATTGCTTACTCATTTATACGTTCTACTGAAATCCCTTTATTGCTTAGCAGTGCTGGAACACTATTAGAAATGCTGGTTTTGTTGATAATCTTTTTAACATCGAAAAATGTCAAGAGTTCATTAGTGCAATCATTTCAGACACTAAGTAGCAAGGACACATAAATATGAACATATAATATAATGTAGTGCATTGTTAACATAATGAATTATATTAAGAAAAGAAATTTAAATAGCATATGTTTACACGATTGATGATATCGGGTTACTATATAATGGGTTTACTCTCTTCAACATGTTAGTGCATACGTATATATACCACAATAGAGTCAGTTGTTGTATTTGGATAGAATGAGTTAGTTGATACATAGTACTAAACCAATTATGTAAAGCCCTATAATGCCCATTAATAGCATAGGTGGTCAATCATCTGTAAACAACACGCACACACAATGCTATGAACTATTACAAAGTGCTTCAATAGGCTAAAAGAATATAGGGAGATTCAAAATGCTATAAAATTATTTTGGTGGGTGTTGGACCCCTCTACTATAACTACCATAGTAGTCTAAGACTAGTTCAGCTGGTTTGTTTATATCAACATTCACTGCTTTAACATTTAAGATTTATAAAGCCTCCATTCAGTTTTCCTCATAAACTATGGTTTTGTTACAGTAACTATAACAACAGGTAATATCAAAAATTACACTAGACTGCATGTTGCTGAGGATCAAGTCACCACTGGGTCTGGGATTTTTTCTGCATTCTTCACATTTCAGTTACATGTTTCTGACTCCCTGTATCACAGGCTTTTTAGCCTTCTCACAGGTCCCTAGTGGGATAGTATTTACAGAACATCCAGTGTTGGGCATAACGCATTACGTAGCATTATTACTTAAAGCAGTAACAAAGTAATAATATTATAATGCACTACATTTCTTATGCTAGTAATATCTAGCGGATAATTACTTTACATAAGTAGGGTCCGTAAACCAAAATATCAACTTTTACAAATTGTTCCCCCTACCAATGTGGGATGTTCATTGTAGTATACCATTGCTAGATCCACCATGAAACCGGATACAAGATTGTTGTCTTCACAAAAATATCGCCTTTTGTATCTCACGAAATGCAAAATTTCTTTTTATAATTTCATGCTCCACACACAGGACCAGATAAAACTTGCTACTTATCTATCCTAGAGATGTTGTAGTTTAAAAATACGCACAGCAGTAAACAAATGATTCACTAAATTTGCAGTACAGGGCTGCTTTCTTTTAAAAATTACAAAACAAAAGACAAACTTTCGAATTCAAGCTGCCCTACCAACCAAGACAAGAAAAGCCAAATCTTCTTCACAGTATTGTGATAAGGTTAGGTGCATAGTCTGTCTATGTTGTAAATCTGGAAAGGATCTGAGACTTCTCACTATCTGGGTGACGAGCGTCAAAATTTTCTGCAACATTTGGAAATTATATCGTGCCTTCTAGCCATTTCCAACACTTCTGCAGCCACATGCAATACCCATCAATTACGGACTGTAATGATGACAAAGATGTCCCTGGACAAATGGTACCAATGATTGTCAATTATTATTTCATTGATACCCCCAATGCGTTGTTCAAAGCTCTAGAACATGCACTGGAGGCAGCTAAATCGTCCAAAAATAACTTCACCCTTCATGCTCCACAGTGGCTTCAAATCTTTACTAGATCGCCCTACATCATGTTGCAAAATATACTGAATAAAGCATGAAATCTTTCATTTTTGAATTGAGCTAGGTGGGGCTCCTGGAAAGCTACATTATATGAAATCACAGAAATAACGACTGCTACTACTGCCAAACACTTTGGTCCATCTTTTATCATCATTCTAAACAAAATTAGGTGATCAGTGCAGCATCATAAGTGCTGGAAGGGACTTCAGCGTCATTGAGAGAATCCCGTGAAATGAAGCATGAAATTATTGACATTTGTCACCCAGATGATCTCATTAATAAGACTACCTCATTATAGTGGCCATGTCAAGCAAGTCCCAAACATAGCTAAGGTGCACTTCATGGCCTCAATAACAAGACCGCCTCATCAACAAGACCACCTCATTATAGTGACCATGTAGTCTCACATGGATGGTTTATGAGGGGGCAGAAAATAAACCATCCGGTTACTGCTGCATAGCGTTGGGAAACACTGAGAAAATGTGTATCACGATATATCATGGAAGATAATCGATACAGTTTTACCACTCTATTTGTTGGGGAAAGCTCTGTAGGTCCCAAACAATAGCTATAAAGTGTATAGATCATGGAACCAATGAACAGAGAAATAGGGATTTGCTGAATATACTCGAATACGCCAAATCACAGGAAGACCTTAAGATTTATACTTTGGGCTTGTAACTATGGTGATTTAATAACCCAGTAAACTGCAGCAAGAATGTATACCTGTTCAAATAAAAATTACATAGATGATAAACTCAAAAACATTTTATTATTGTGAAGCTTGCTAAGGTTCACTCAAATTATTTTTGGTCACTGTACTACCACAGGACCATGATATAGCTATGGTCCAAGAGGGAGGCAACACCATGAGATTGATGTACTTCTGAAAATACCTGTATGTTTAATGGAGAAAATATGACCCAGACCATTTAAACACCTGAGACTACATGTATTTTAATCTTGCAACCACTTTCCATGAAAGGTATTATAACACAACACTACACAAATTTCAATCATTTTTTTGTGGAACGAAGCATGCATGCATTGCTTTATTCGAGTGTCACATTGAGTGTTATTTTACACTGGGACCTAAGATAGATACACCTACAGCAGTTGGTGGTTGGCATCATTCAGTATAGTCAACCAACACAAATCACACAATACTCAGTCAAGCACTCAAACACAGTACTGTGGCCCATCTGGTGATCAAGTTTGAATGATTGAGGTTCCATTTCAAATCTACAACTCAAAAGAGGCTTGTGGCTTGTCATTGATCTCAAAGAAGTATTCAACCACTGTAATTCAACATTTGACACCTCACATTGATGCCAAACATTCTATTGGATACCCATGTCAAATGTGCCTAAGGGTCCTTAAAATCCCAGCACAAAATGTTGCCTACCTAACTTTAAACAAGTCTTAACACCTGGCACAATGTAACTGTACATCATGTTGTGACCAATCACCTCTGGATATTTGAGGGGTCCCAAAATGTCTGTTATACATATAAAATGGGAAACAGGGAAATAGCTAGAGAGCCACCACTCTTCTGAGAGAATAAACACACACTCAGATTGCGAAAATATCTTAATTAAGTTACACAATCAATAACAAAGTAATGAACCATACAATTCAGTGAATATCCAGGGGAAAAACCTTCTCAATCTTATTAGGCAGCTGGTTTACATTAGGCAAGCCATCTAATAACACAAATACTATTTTTTGGAATTCAGGTTGGTTAGGTTACCTTATTACACAGTGACCTCATTAAGCAGGTGGCTACATTAAGCAGGTGGCTACATTAAGCAGGTGGCTACATTAAGCAGGTCACTTTGTACACTATTGCAACATTTGGGGATTTCCAAGTAGGCAGGTGACACAGTAATTCAGGTTTCATTGTATGTAACACACCACACACTAACTTGGCCTCAATTTTAGCACCAGATGAAGTGTTGACTCTCTCTGTATATCATATTCAGTCTACTTGCTGTGGTTCTCAAGTTGCATCCGTTTGAAGATCAACTTCTGACCATCCATCGGGATACCCTTCTTGTACTGGATCTCTGACTTGATGTCTTCGACAGTACCACACCCCTCCACTTGTAGTGTAATGGTCTTGCCAGTAAGTGTCTTGATGAATATCTGAATACCTGCACAGTATGTATATAGAGACTGTGGTCCTCTACTAAAAGTGCAACTATATGTTATGTACAGATGAAAAGATGCAGTATAAAACTAGTTACATGAAAACTTTTAGTCTTATAGTATTTTCTGCAATTGTGACTGGACCTGCGAAATAGGTCATGTGGGCACATGTTTTTGCATACATTTTCAAACTTTCATCACTCATAACTTTTTGTACCATTATGTTATGGCAATGCAATTTTTAGCTCTTGGTAAGCATTTAATTGGCTTTATGATACAAGAATGCAAATGTTCTGTTCCAGTACTGATATATAATCTGTAGTGTTACAGGGTGTAGTTTGTGCCCGCATGCCCTGTTTTCGCAGGCCTGGTCAAATATTTAGGTTTACAAGTTAGTGAAGTTACAATAGAGTTGGATTATTTTCCAGACCAATCCTGTTTACTAAAAAATTAAATAAATACATTTTAGCAAGAGTAAATCATTGTATCTTATGAAAAGAAGATTATAAGTCACTAACGTTGGTATAAGTATATGTACATGTACATACGTGTGACGTTCTTCGGGTAACTATTGACTACTAAACCATGAAGTTTCCAGAAAGTTGAATTTACCACAAAGTGGCTTAAACAGATGCATACACAAGTCACTAACAGAGTTTGTATGATTGATATGAATCAAAAATGTCACCACCTCTCTAAAGCTCACTCAATCAGCACTTATATCATAAGCATGAATTTACTATAATATCCAGAAAGGCTTGTGGCTGGCATTTTTGATGGCCCTTGTACAGAACAACTATTTTAACATCTGCACCAAAACTGGAACTACATATGAAGGATGATGATACTCAACATCAACGTTATGATGCTGAAATGACATCACATGACCTACTCAAGAGACCCTGACACCTTGATGGCCAGGACACTTGTCCACTGTACTACACATTTAGACCTCTGATACTAATTAGGTTTTAAAAAGACTTCTTCACCAAGAGTAATCTGAGGTGTGCAGAATAGAGGGGTTCCACATGCACTTTAGCACATCCAACCATTAAATCACACAAAGCATGTTCTATTTATCCACAATGACATGACGAGAACGACATTACGAGCACAAGATGACTGCATTATTTTTTTGGGGGGCGGGGAGCTAATGTACAGGCGCCTATGGAAATATTGTTTTGATCGATCATGTTTCAGCCAGGGAGGAATATATCGAGTGCTAAGCAACAGTTACGATTACAAGACCAGGCACGGTTACAAGACAATAAAACAATTCTTGTTGTCCATCGCTATAACTCCAAAAAGCTCTTACCACATAAGGTTACAACTTTAACAGCACATTGGTTTTCCCTCTAGACAACAAAAAAGTCAAAATGAAGTACGAGGAAATCGCAAACAAGTCAGATTTTCACTTTGCAGGTCACACAATTATTGTATTGCATGCTAGATAATTTTGAGATAATGCTAGTTTACAATGGTTTTTTTTTGTTACATTATACCCATACCTGTTGTCAGTATCTTGCTTCGCGAGTGAAACATGATTGATCAAAACAATTTTTTCATAGGTACCTGGACATTAGTCTCTCAAATATTGTGACCATATGCATCTTGTGCTCGTGACATCATTGTGGATAAAGTCTATAAGCCACACAATACCTCTGCTCGCCTGATTTTGGTTTTACCCCTAGAAAGATTGTGGAGTCTTTTATAATGTTATAGTGTGACAGTGCTTCTGCATCATCGAGATATCTCTCTCCAAACACTAATTGTTGGTCATCAGGTGGAATGCCTTCCTTGTGCTCGATCCTAGCCTTCACATCTTCAATGGTGTCTTCTAAATCTACCTCCAGAACAAAAGTTTTTCGATCAGATGTAATATAAATTCGCATACCTAAAGGAAATTTTAATAGGTGACATATTGGGTAGCAACAGTAAGTTATCAAGGTGGTGGCACAACAATAAATCTTTACTTTGATCTTTGTCACTTTTAGAATAAAAGTGTGAGCATAATTTTACACAAAACATAGAAGCCGCGAAAGAGATTTTATGACAACTGCTATTATGTAAGAAGGCAGGCCCGTAGCCAGGGGGGGTTCGGGGGGTTCGGAAGAACCGCCCTCTTGGGAAAAAGGTCCACAATTTCAGTAAAAAGGTCCACAATTTTAGCAAAAAGGTCCACATTTTTAGTATACAAGTCCAAATTTTCAGTAGCAAAAGTCCATTAGCTCCAGTTTAATAAACACCACTAATAAGAAGCTAAATTAAGTGCTCCGAGTAGCTGGCTCATTCAGTGCTTGTAATGCACTGCAAGATCGAGATACTCTAATAGAGCAGTCAACCACCCTAATAGAACAATCACTCTAATAGAACGGTCACAATTATGTTTTCTTCTAAAATCTGTATGTAATTACTTAATTTATTTACAAAACCATGTTTGTTGCCTTAACTAGAACTTTCATAATATAAAAATTTTGGTGGGCAAGCCCCCCCATGCAGAGCCCATAAATAGCATCCATGCTTCAATGCACGATCCAACAGAGCGTTCAATCTTTCCCATTCTTATTCACTGTGACATTCCAATATATTATAGACACAGATGGTATAATTACAGTAGTATAGTAGAGATATTTCCCAGATGTCATCCAAATAGCTGGTCTTAAGCCTACCTAAAAATTGTTATTTTTATTGACTGAAATGCCACTAAATTCAACCTTTTAGTGTCTATTTTCAAGAAATTTCCTGGGGGGGGCATGCCCCCAGACCCCCCTAGTTTCAGCATGCTTCGCATGCTGGGTGTGCTTCACATGCTGGGTGTGCTTCACATGCTGGGTGTGCTTCGCATGCTGGGTGTGCTTCACATGCTGGGTGTGCTTTGCATGCTGGGTGTGCTTCACATGCTGGGTGTGCTTCGCATGCTGGGTGTGCTTCACATGCTGGGTGTGCTTCGCATGCTGGGTGTGCTTCACATGCTGGGTGTGCTTCACATGCTGGGTGTGCTTCACACACCATAATGTAATCCATATAAAAAGGGCCTCAAAAAAGGTCCACTTTTCTTCTAAAAGAACCTACCCAGATAAAAGTCTGGCTACGGCCCTGTCTTTTGGTACAGTTTCTCAAAGCCTGTCAACACAAGGAAACCTGTATTCATAGCGCGCCCTCCTATTCGAACCACTACTTCGATAGCAGGCTCGTGCAATACGCTACCATTTCTAAAGGGCGGGAAAAGTAATTGGTTGTTTACTTATTTAATTAACACTTTGAGACTTAAGTAAATAATTTAGGTCATCAGTAAAGCTAATAAGAGAAACACATATGTCAACGTACCGTCTAGTGAAACAACCCCGGTGAAGGGGAACCAACTTCTAATCGCAAGAGCAGCACATGAGAAAAACGAACCCACAAGCGATCACAATCACTTAATCGATTCCCGTACTATGTAGACAGTGAGAACTTCGACCCAGTGCATGCCAGGCGTTGCAATCGACCCCTTTCTTTTAGAAAGTTAAGGAATACATTTGTGATAGTCTACTCGCGAAATTTACATGATATGCACTGTAGGGTAAGGCGTGTCGTCCTCGGGCGTAGTTGAAAAGTTGGTATGCTGCCGTACGTATCAAGACACACGGTAGTGTGTCGTGCGGCCCAAGAAGCCGGCGTGCAACATCCTTGACAGGAAGTAAAAAACGCAATTTTCGCACCTCCGTAGCTCTGTGCTGCCTTGATGAAACAAGACGATTTTTGCTGTGGACACTCCCTCAAACTTCAGTACTCCACATTCCAGATTTGAGCGAAATCGCGTCAGGCGTTCCCGAGATATGCGACTTCAAAAATTGGCTTAGTTTCTTCGTTTGTTTTCCTTCTTGTTTTTCTTCCTCTTTTCGCACACTTACAAAAAGTGCTATAAAACGCGAACGCCTTATCCGATTGCCTTGGAATTTGGCACACAGAAGGGGGTATAAAGACGCATCTCTGTACCAACTTTGGATGGAATACCATAAACAGGCAAAGAGTTATGAGCAATTATTCACGAAAAATAACACCAATATGTTGTCACGCCTACAGGGTAAACCGCGTATGGAAAGAAGCTGAAAATCGGTGGGTGAATAGGTTAACTATTGAACCTCAAACCTTTTGTGGTTTGAAAGAAATCGAGCTTAAAACCAGGAAGATACAACGAAAAAACCAACAGTGTGTAACAATTACGCAACCGAGATTAGCTAATAAAAAACGACTACTTGCCATGCAAGCCTACCAGATAAACCGCTTGGGGTAATGCTTTGAAATTCGCTGTACAGATGGAGTAATCATCTTAGAAAGGCTATTCAATGGTGTAGAAGAATCAGACTTAAAGCCACGGAGTTATAACACGAAATCCAACTTGGTGCAGCAAGTGCGAGATCGAGATACTCTAATAGAGCAGTCATCCTAATAGAGCAGTCACCCTGAACAGAATTCAAGAGATCAGTTAGAAACAAGTAACCTGTATAGAGATCAGCTACAAACAAATCAACCTTGGAGAGTTCAGCTACAAACAATTTACCCTGTAGAGAGATCAGCTAGAAGAAGTTACCTTGTAGGGAGTTCAACTACGGAAAGAGATAGTTCAGCTAGAAGAAATCACCTTGTAGAGTTCAGCTACAAAGAAACCACCATATAGAGAGTTCAGCTACAAACAAATCGCCCTGTAGAGAGATCAGCTAGAAGAAGTTACCTTGTAGAGAGTTCAGCTACAAAGAAACCATTATGTAGAGAATTCAGCCACAAACAAATCACCTGTAGAGAGTTCAGCTACAAACAAATCTCCCTGTAGAGAGATCAGCTAGAAGAAGTTTCCTTGTAGAGAGTTCAGCTACAAACAAATCACTCTGTAGAAAGATCAGCTAGAAGAAATCACCTTGTAGAGAGTTCAGCTTCAAAGAAACAATCATGTGAGAGTTCAGCTACAAACAAATCGCCCTGTAGAGAGATCAGCTAGAAGAAGTTACCTTGTAGAGAGTTCAGCTACAAAGAAACCATTATGTAGAGAATTCAGCCACAAACAAATCACCTGTAGAGAGTTCAGCTACAAACAAATCTCCCTGTAGAGAGATCAGCTAGAAGAAGTTTCCTTGTAGAGAGTTCAGCTACAAACAAATCACTCTGTAGAAAGATCAGCTAGAAGAAATCACCTTGTAGAGAGTTCAGTTTCAAAGAAACAATCATGTGAGAGTTCAGCTACAAACAAATTGCCCTGTAGAGAGATCAGCTAGAAGAAGTTACCTTGTAGAGAGTTCAGCTACAAAGAAACCATTATGTAGAGAGTTCAGCTACAAAAATATCACCCTGTAGAAAGATCAGCTATAGAAGAAATCACCTTGTAGAGAGTTCAGCTACAAAGAAACCATCATGTAGAGAGTTCAGCTACAAACAAATCGTCCTGTAGAGAGATCAGCTAGAAGAAGTTTCCTTGTAGAGAGTTCAGCTACAAACAAATCACTCTGTAGAAAGATCAGCTAGAAGAAATCACCTTGTAGAGAGTTCAGCTTCAAAGAAACAATCATGTGAGAGTTCAGCTACAAACAAATTGCCCTGTAGAGAGATCAGCTAGAAGAAGTTACCTTGTAGAGAGTTCAGCTACAAAGAAACTATCATGTAGATAGTTCAGCTACAAACAAATTGACCTGTAGAGAGATCAGCTAGAAGAAGTCACCTTGTACAGAGTTCAGCTACAAAGAAACCACCATGTGGAGAGTTCAGTTACAAACAAATTGCCCTGTAGAGGGATCAGCTAGAAGAAGTTACCCTGTACAGAGTTCAGCTACAAAGAAACCATCATGTAGAGAGTTTAGCTACAATCAAATTACCCTGTAGAAAGATCAGCTAGAAGAAGTTTCCTTGTAGAGGGTTCAGCTACAAACAAATCACCCTGTAGAAAGATCAGCTAGAAGAAATCACCTTGTAGAGAGTTCAGCTTCAAAGAAACAATCATGTGAGAGTTCAGCTACAAACAAATTGTCCTGTAGAGAGATCAGCTAGAAGAAGTCACCTTGTACAGAGTTCAGCTACAAAGAAACCACCATGTGGAGAGTTCAGCTACAAACAAATCGCCCTGTAGAGGGATCAGCTAGAGAAGTTACCCTGTACAGAGTTCAGCTACAAAGAAACCATCATGTAGAGAGTTTAGCTACAAACAAATTACCCTGTAGAAAGATCAGCTAGAAGAAGTCACCTTGTAGAGAGATCGCTACTAACTAGTGATCCTGTAGAGACATCAGCTATACTTAGAAGAAGTTACCTTGTAGATAGTTCAGTTACAAACAGTTCACCCTGTAGAGAGATCAACTAGAAGGACTCACCTTGTAGAATGTTCAGTTGCAAAGAAACCATGTACTACGTAGAATTTAATATATGTATTATATATAATAATTCGTACATTTATTGATAAAATCAGAAATATTTAAAGTATTCATCTACTTCATCTTCTCTTATTCCTGTGGAAAAGAAAAAAAGAGATTAGTTAAAAGAACCTCAAAGCCGGCCTATTTGGGGTGTAAAAATACAAAAAGAAGTGAAATCTAATCCAAAACAGCCAAGCTGTAAAAAAGAGTGCGGCCCCCAAAAAGGCTATGGTGAAAAAAGATGTGAAATCCAAGGTGGCGGCCAAGAAATGGCTGTGATGGTAGGTTAATGGCAAAAATTTTAATAACAACAATTCAGATGAATTTTGTGCCAAGACCAAGCGGCACCAAAATTCACCTCAATTGTTGTTCAGTATTAAAATTTTTACCATTAACCTACCATCACAGCCATTTCTTGGCCGCCACCTTGGATTTCACATCTTTTTTCACCATAGCCTTTTGGGGGGCCGCACTCTTTTTTTGCAGCTTGGCTGTTTTGGATTACCGTAGATTCCCTAAAAATTCGGCAGAAATAAATTAATTCCGTTCGTGTCTGGCCGAACAATTAGGAAAATAATATACCGACCTGGTGCTATTGTCGAATTTTTAGGGATCTATCCCTAATACAGTCTGCACGCTTCATGGCTATGTTAGCTATTTGCGATCCGTTTACTGCTTACTTTCTACAGGAACCAACAGGAACGCCTTGAGGCGGAGCTGACGATTCCACAACACTCACTTGACCACAGCGCTATATACTATGATTGCCTACATTATCCAGGAGGGATGGTCAATGTCATTACTACATCGCTTTTGAATACAATCACCCAGACGTAATATTAATTAATAAAAATAGAAACCACAATCAGTAATATTATTAAACTATCTCGTGATAAATCTTGCTACCAGGTGCTGCATGAAGTGCTCCATGGCTTAACAAAACATTATCTGAGGGTATATCATGTTATACAAGGAGATGTGAGGCCAGGAGAGATTTTATTCTGTGAATAGAAACGATCGTTTTGCGGTAGCTCATGATGTCACAGGATGATATCGTTGGGTACGTTCCCTGAACAATTTCACACTTGGTGCGTTTCATCCAGCATCGAGGTAGAATATTGTGTGAGGTCACTGGGAATCCTCAGTACTCAAGAGACCTTCGTCAACTAGTATTCCAAGTGCCGAAAAATTAGCGCTTTTAACTAGAAACTTTCCTATGCTTGCCGAAATTTAGAGCACATTGCGTTCAAAGCACGGGGAGTGCCGAATATTTAGAGATGCCGAAATTTTAGGGAATCTACGGTAGATTATATTATGAACATTTGCTGCAATGTACTAGACTTGGCTGTACTACTGCACTTCAGTCTATTTTGGGCTTAGCTACTTGCACGCCGTGTTTTGTCAGGGTTGGCCAGTTCTGGGGCCAGTGGGGAAAGCCAGGGGAAGACACACCTTTTCGGATGTAAGAGCTTGATCTGTGCGTGGCAGTGGCAATAAACAGCCTACTAAGATTTGGCTTATCAAATATCAATACAGTCTATATACACATTATACAGACCAGTATCATTAAATTGATGCCTCTACTTAGGCCCGGATCTCAGTCTGCATGGTGGCACCGCCCCTTTGGCAGGCAAAAAAAAGTGTTCACTCTACAGCTCTATAGCATTCAAAATTTGTAGCGTGTTACAGAAAATAGGTAACACCAATACATTGATAATTACTAAATTTTTGTGACATTTGTTTTTTGTTATTGTAGAATAGTTTGTCACGAAGTCTTGTGAAGACTGATGCATGTAACTAAAGCTGCTTGTAGTTGATAATTATACATACAGATTGCACAAGAGAATATTACAGTACCCGGAGACCACAATAACTCAGTGTGCATGACTTCATTTTGACATCGCTGGGAATCTCCCACAAACTACTGCCGTAGTCACATGAGGGTGAGAATGTATACACCAGAAAACTTGCATCCTGTGTTAAGATGTTCTAATTGTGGTGATTAATAGATGTTTCAAAGAAACAAAACCTTCCTGCAAACTCACTCAACCAAGCAATACATCTGTCTACATAAATGATCTTGATACACATGCACTGTAGTCCAAATACAAAAGGACTCTAAGCATGTAAGTATAGAAAACTCAGCAATAATAGAGTGATGTAAACACATAGTGTCTATAAACGAGAAAAAAATGAAGACTTTGGCTGCTATAGCTGCATACACAATCATGCTTATAATATATGCTGACTGAGTCATTGCTGCCAAATCTTTTTGGAGACTGGACTATAATTCCCCCTCAGGGAGCCATATCATGTATTCAGGGTAGAGGTGTGTGCACTAATTGAATCTCACCCATTATCCTATAATATGTGTATATGCAGATTTACAGTAGTAGTTACTTGCCTATATAGTAACACCAGGTATCCATGGGTGGGCTGCTTCTTCATACAGGTCATTATTTAAACAGCTGGAGTAATATGAGTAAACAGTAAACTGGCATTACCAAGCATCAAATTGGAACCTTGCAATCGCCAGTCTAGCGTTCAAACAACTTGGCAACAGTTATCTTACCAGATGTGTACATAATTCCTGACTAGTAAGCAGTGTTGGGAGTAACGCGTTACGTAATATTATTACTTTTGTGGTAACAAAGTAATATAACGAAATACGCTATAAAAGCAGGTAATATAACGCAAGTTACTTTACTTACGAATGTAACACGTTACCTAAGTAATATAGTTACTGTAACGAGTCTAATATTACGTAATATTATTACTCCAAGTAACGAAGTTACTAATCTCGTTAGTTATCCTCTGAGTAACACCTAGCCACAACGAAGTAACGAGACCTACTGAATAAAGCTTATTCACCCGCTTCTTACTTATAACCAAGATTTGCACATTGTCCAACAACGCAGTCAAAGTTTCACACGTGACAGCTTAAGGCTGTGAACACAAAGTAATATAATATGTAATATTATTACAGTTACTATATTTTATGGGTAATATGTAACTGTAACTAAATAGTTCAGTTGCAAGTAATATGTAATATGCAACTAGTTACTTTTACAAAGTAACTTGCCCAACACTGCTAGTAAGTGCATGTTGTCACTTGTTAGCTAATACGATTTCCAGTCCCTTTTAAGCAAAACCATCTGTCATGTATCATCTGGTTCTATAATTGCATACAATTTGTGTAGGTAGCTAGTCTGTTTATGTTTTGCCAGAAGGGAAAACCATCTTACAACAATTTGTGTAGGTAGATAGTCTGTTTATGTTTTCCCAGAAGGGAAAACCATCTTACAACTACATCCTTTCAAGTGAGTATATATGCATAGCTATAAAGCCAAGATCAGTTGTACCTCACTATCACTGTAGTGTAAGTTTGGCGGTGTGAAATTTTGATGATAATGTCCAATCTTATTTCACTATTTTGTATTGTTTTGTTGATATTAGATGATATCTGTTCAGTATGGAGTGTTGAAGTGACCAATTGCAATGATACACAGACAGAATTGTTAGATCGACCAGATTACGGTTATGTTAACAATTCCACTGTTAGAAGGAACCTTGATGGCACAGAGCTAACTACAAATGGATCAGATTGTGAAGATGATATCTATAATCCTGACATTGTTGTGTATGCTGTAAAGACTACTATCAACTGTGTTACACTTCTCTTAGCTGCCGGAACAATTTCCCTACACTTGTACTTCAGAAATCTACAAACTGTGTTTGGAATACTAGTTACAATTCTGTGCTTTTTTTTGGTTACAGGATATGTAGTTATGTTTGTCCACAATAGATACCAGTATACACACAAGGTCAATGACAGTAATGGAGTTTGTGCTATGCTAGTATACGTCAGAATTACTTTAAATCTTCTCTACCACTCTACAGTTGTAACTGTCTATTTTCACTTTACAAATCTCATGTACAATACTTACAAAGTGAGATCAGTTCCTAGTAAATTTGATGTGAGGTTGTTATTTAAGTATGTCACATTTATTATATCACTGACCAGTCTGTGTGGACTACTCATTCTACCATACGATCTGTCAGTCACCAGAAATGCTTTTGCTACTGTAAATGGATATTGTGAAATTGAGTTTGAAGGTCATATCATTGAATCATTTTACATTTATATTGCACTCCTTTCACTAGTTATTGCTGCACAAATGATAACTTTTAGTCTTGGAATGATATTGTACTTTTTAATTAACAAAAACTTTTGTGAATTTAAGACAACCAATATTCGAGTGTGTTTAGCATTGATATCCACATCAGGATTGAACACTGTCTTGTTCTTAGTGTCTTATCCTTTGAGTGGGTCTACTAATATCCCCATCTTACTAAGTTCAATTGCAACACTAACAGAACAGTTTGTGTTGTTGATGATATTTTCAACCTCAGCAAAGGTCAAGAATGCTGTGACATCTAATTCTGTGTAATAGCTAACAAGGACTTGTAATTAATATCATTTGACACATGTGTACATCTGACTGGCTGTGTGAGAGCAATATTGTACATGTATTTAGCTATACAATTAACACATCAGCAATAATATTATTCAGTATATATTGCAATGGTATATCAAGGCACACGGTAGTGTGTCGTGCGACCCAAGAAGCCGGCGCGCAACACCCGTGAGTATATTGACAGGAAGAAAGAAAGCGCAATTTTCACACCTCCGTAGCTCTGTGCTTCCTAGATGAAACAAGACGATTTTTGCTGTGGACACTCCCTCAAACTTCAGTACTCCACATTCCAAATTTGAGCGAAATCGTTTCAGGCGTTCCCGAGATATGCGACTTCACAAATTGGCTTAGTTTCTTCATTTTTTTTCTTCTTATTTTTCTTCCTCTTTTCGCACACTTACAAAAACTGCTATAAAACGCGAACGCCTTATCCGATTGCCTTGAAGTTTGGCACACAGAAGGGGGTATAAAGGCGCATCTCGGTACCAACGTTGGCTGGAATACCATAAACAGGCAAAGAGTTATGAGCGATTATTCACGAAAAATAACACCAATATGTTGTCACGCCTACAGGGTAAACCGTGTATGGGAAGAAGCTGAAAATCGGTGGGTGAATAGGTTAACTATTGAACCTCAAACCTTTTGTGGTTTGAAAGAAATCGAACTAAAAACCAGGAAGATACAACGAAACCAACAGTGTGTAACAATTACGCAACCGAGATTAGCTAATAAAAAAACGACTACTTGCCAAGCCTACCAGATAAACCGCTTGGGGTAATGCTTTGAAATTCGCTGTACAGATGGAGTAATCATCTTAGAAAGGCTCTTCAATGGTGTAGAAGAATCACACTTAAAGCAACGGAGTTATAACACGAAATCCAACTTGGTGTAGCAAGTGCGAGATCGAGATACTGTAATAGAGCAGTCATCCTAATACAGCAGTCACCCTGAACAGAATTCAAGAGATCAGTTAGAAACAAGCAACCTGTATAGAGATCAGCTACAAACAAATCACCCTGTAGAGAGTTCAGCTACAAACAATTTACCATGTAGAGAGATCAGCTAGAAGAAGTTACCTTGTAGGGAGTTCAACTATGGAAAGAGATAGTTCAGTTAGAAGAAATCACCTCGTAGAGTTCAGCTACAAAGAAACCACCATGTAGAGAGTTCAGCTACAAGCAAATTGCCCTGTAGAGAGATCAGCTAGAAGAAGTTACCTTGTAGAGAGTTCAGCTACAAAGAAACCATCATGTAGAGAATTCAGCCACAAACAAATCACCTGTAGAGAGTTCAGCTACAAACAAATCTCCCTGTAGAGAGATCAGCTAGAAGAAGTTTCCTTGTAGAGAGTTCAGCTACAAACAATCACCCTGTAGAAAGATCAGCTAGAAGAAATCACCTTGTAGAGAGTTCAGCTTCAAAGAAACAATCATGTGAGAGTTCAGCTACAAACAAATTGCCCTGTAGAGAGATCAGCTAAAAGATGTTACCTTGTAGAGAGTTCAGCTATAAAGAAACCACCATGTAAGAGAGTTCAGCTGCAAACAAATCACCTGTAAAGAGTTCAGCTAGAAAGAAGTAACCCTGTAGAGAGATCAGCTAGAAACAAGTCAACCTGTAGGGAGTTCAGCTAGAAGAATTACATTGTAGAGAGTTCAGCTACAAAGAAACTACCATGTAGAGAGTTCAGCTGCAAACAAATCCCCCTGTAGAGAATTAAGCTACAGACAAATCACCCTGTAGAAAGATCAGCTAGAAGGAGTTACCTTGTAGATAGTTCAGCTACAAACAAGTCATCCGGTAGAAAGATCAGCTAGAAGGATCACCTTGTAGAGAGTTCAGCTACAAAGAAATCACCCTGCTTCATCTTTTCTTCTTCCTGTGGTAAACAAAAAATGATATGTTAAAAAGCCCTAAAGCTGGCCATAGGCCGGCTTTGGGGTATACAAATACAAAAAAAGTGAAATCTAATCCAAAACAGCCAAGCTGTAAAAAAAGAGTGCGGCCCTCAGAAAGGCTATGGTGAAAAAGATGTGAAATCCAAAGTGGCGGCCAAGAAATGGCTGTGATGCACTGTGAAAAATGAGGGATATAAGATGGTATTTCCAGTGGCTTATTGAATACAAAAAAAGCTTGATATAACCTATAGTATACTAACAATCACATGTAAGGCTTTAGTTAATGTGTTAAACATACTGAAACCACATATGTGATGGTATAGTGTGGGCATTATATATAAGCTATTTCAGGTAATGTGGTAAATAAACTGAAACCATATATACAATAGTATAGTATGGATTATACTAAAGCATAAGATGAGTATAATACAGGATTTGTATTAAGGCTTATTTGTATTCAATAAGCCACTGGAAATACCATATTATACCCCACCTTTTTCACAGTGATGGTAGGTTAATGGTAAAAATTTTAACAACGACAATTCAGGTGAATTTTGTGCCAAGACATTCACCTGAATTGTTATTAAAATTTTTACCATTAACCTACCATCACAGCCATTTCTTGGCCGCCACCTTGGATTTCACTTTTTTTTTCACCATAGCCTTTCTGAGGGCCACACTCTTTTTTTAAAGCTTGGCTGTTTTAGACTAGATCTCGGACTAGATATTTACTAACAACAATTTTAATCAACAAATATATAATGGGTTTCAAAAATCTATATAACTATATGTGACCCCATAAGCACTGCAAAGTGCCGCCTTATGGTATGTACCTTTGGCCATGGTCTCCTGCAACAACATTTGACTGTATTATAGTTCTACCCCAAATACACCTCACAAGTTGGTATAGCTAACAGATATAGCTATGACACATATTTTGTGCATTTATGCTATAAACACGTACGTGCATTAATAGGGTTTCAATTTGAGGGACATATCTATACAATGACAGTGTATACAGTTTTTAAGAAGTGATAGTTAGGTGTATGGGTACATGAGTATTGGTATATTGCCTTAGACTCTATTTAGGCTGTTTTGGGTGGGTAATAAATCTCATATACTCCACCTTGTTTTCTAATATACTCCACGTCTTCAGGCACAATAATATAACATATGGCGGCCATATGTTATATTGTGCCGAGGGCGCTACTAAGGGCCTGAGGGTTTATAAATTTCATAGACTCCACATTGTGCCCGTATAACTGCTTTAGACTCTATTTCACATTACACTCAGATTACTTACCTCATCCACGGCTGTTTCTGCTGTAGGCTCGGCAAAAGCGTTATCATATGCTCAAAATCTAGGTTTATCCAATCGCTATGCATTGTTCACGTGCAGTAATTTAACGAGCGCCTATTATTTTGTCACGTGAGGACGCATAGTTGCCATGGCGCTAGTATTATCGCAAGAAAACAAGCCGCTTTTTCCGAATAATAGGCACTCGACGCCTAGCTAGTATTTTACTTATTGTTACATACTGAACAATGTCTGAACAATGTCTGTTCACAGACATTGTTCACACAGACTGTTCTATAGATTTATGTTTACTGTGGCATTCATTTATACTATTTACTAAAGGTGGATCGATACCGATACCAGTATCGGTATCGATGCCGATACCAGTGGTATCGGTATCGGTAATACAAGGTACAGATATACCACAGTAGACACTCACCACTTTTGTTAAACCATCTCTAGCTATGTTTCCAGTAGCTAATAACTCACGTGACCAGGAGAGTTGCAACAGAAATCGTCGTCTTTCACTGGCCGCGGTACTCGTAATTCTACCCTTAAACGCTGTTGTACCGTGGCACTTTTAACGGTACCACTAAAGGCGAGCGTAATTACCATTGTTACAGTCGTTTGTAGCTTTTTTCGTAATATAGGTGGGCACTAACTGGAAATGCCGTTCAAGAGACCAAGATCACCCAATACTACGCCAGAGCAATCATCAGATAAGTCGGCTAAAGTAGATGTATGTGTTAAATGTAATGAAACGGTGGTTGAAGATTGTATTTCCTGTGATTGGTGCTCTGAATGGGAGCATAGATCCTGTGCCTCGATTCAAGAAAGGGACTTTGAGCTATGTAATTATGAAAATGTTGCATTTTTTTGCTATCGTTGCTTGCCAGATGTCTCAAAAGCCCTCTCACTTTACAACACCTATTCCAAACTTGATGCTGAGTTCGAAAAGAGATTTCAGTCTATGGAAGATAAGTTTCACAAAGGAATCGGTCACCATCTTACTAAATGCTTTGAAGCAGCTAATTTAGCAGCCTTGGAGGACACTTGTAAAAAGCTACAAACATCAGTTAAAGACTTATCAACAAAAATTAATGACCTGTCCACCTCTAGCAGTAACCTTCAGATGGAAATTGAAAGTACCTTAGTATCTTTAAACCCAACCCAATCTAGTTCTGCAGCTGCTCCCCCAGCCGGCTCTGCTTTAAGTATAATTGATGAACTTGCTGACCGTGACAGAAGAAAAAAGAACATGATTGTTTATAACCTACCTGAACCTGCTCCAAACAAAAGTGATAGTGATTCATTTACTGCTATGTGTTCTTCTGTTTTCAATGGTCCATATGCTATCACAAAATCAGTACGATTGGGAAAAAAGCTGCCTAACAAACACAGGCCTCTGTTATTGTGCTTAGAACATGAAGAAGACAAACTTACGTTGCTTTCTCGCTCTTACCTTCTACGCCATAATGATTCCTACAAGAACGTGTTCATAGCCCCGGACAGAACCAGGTTTGAGAGAGAAAAACATAAGAAACTGCTTTCTGAACTTAAACACAGACGCTCACAAGGTGAGGTTGACCTAATAATCCGTAATGGAGCTATAATCACCAAACCTGCTAGAGGTAACACAGCTACTCACAACTCTGTAGCTACTCACAACTCTGTACCTACTACAAACCAACATTCCTGACAACTTTCAAAATGGCCTGAGTAACTGTTCCATGTCTTATACATCAGATTTAAACTATAGCAGCCAATTTGATTCTTCCCCTGGCCCCTGCACTTTTGATAACTCTGATTCCCCTGAAATTAGTCTTAAACTACCACGGCTTGCCATTGCTAATTTTTGTAGTGTTAGAAACAAACAAGCTGAATTGGAATTGTTTCTAGATAATCAAGATATTCACTTATTAATAGGAACTGAATCGCACTTAAACGATACAATTTTTGATTCAGAAGTTTTCCCCAGAAACTATTCTGTATTCAGGAAGGATAGAAATATTCATGGAGGAGGAGTATTTATCCTAGTTGAAAAATCCATACCATCATCAATTCTAGAGATAGACTCAACTTGTGAAGTTATCTGGGTCCTTTTACATCTCCAACATTCTCATGACATCATCCTGGGAGCATTCTATGCTCCTCCAAATTCTCCATCATCTGTATGGGATGAGCTTTCTGAAAGCTTAACACAAGTAAGGCAAAAATTTCCAACCACAATGATCGTATTGGGAGGTGACTTTAATTGTCCTGGGGTGGATTGGTCGTCTGGTTCACTTATGGACCCTTACGTAACATTAACTTTCCGAGAATCCTTGATAACACTAGCTCATGATTTTATGTTGGAGCAAACTGTTAATTTGCCAACCAGAGGTAATAACATTTTAGATTTGTGCTTTACCACCCACCCTGACTATATCCATCAATGTATAACAGTATCAGGCTTCAGTGACCATGAGACAGTTATTGTAGAACTGGCCAATCTTCAGGTTGGCCACAAGAATGTTCAGAAGAAAATATACCTTTATAATAGAGCAAACTGGGATATAATTAGGGAAAAGGTCTCTACAGTTTCAGACATGTATTTAACTTTGAATGAAAATAGCTCTAGAACTGTGGAACAAAATTGGAACTTTATTCATGAAAACATTCTACAAATCGTTAAAGACCATATTCCAGCTAAGCAAATATCTACATTAAGTCGCTTACCATGGATGACCTCTCAACTCAAAAGGCTGATTAAAAGAAAACAACGTTTGTATAAGCGAGCTAAAAGATTTAAACGCCCTTCTGATTGGAAAGCATATAAAGACATGCAATCCCAAGTACGATCTGCTTTAAAGCAACAGCGCCTTAAATATCTTACTAGTAGTCTAAACTCAGATTGTGACAATAGCAGAAGAAAAACATTTTGGAGGTTTATAAAGTCTCAAAAGCAGGATACAACTGGCATTAGCACATTACAGACACCTACTGATCAAGTAACTACACCCAAAGAAATTGCAGAAACTTTAAATAACCAGTTTAAATCGGTCTTTACAGTAGAGGACTTGGAAAGCATCCCTGAAATGCCAGCATCCTCATATCCATCTATAAACAACATTGATATATCACCAAATGGGGTTTTCAAAATACTATCTGAGTTGGATCCCTATAAATCCCCTGGCCCTGATGCTATCTCTGGACATTTAGTAAAACAAACTGCTGCTGAAATTACTCCGATGCTGACCCATCTCTTTCAACAATCTTTGTCCGCTGGTGTGGTCCCTAGACAATGGAAACTAGCACATGTCACTCCCATTTTCAAATCTGGCAAAAGAACTGTCCCACAAAACTACCGACCAGTATCTCTGACATCAATCATTTGCAAAGCAATGGAACATATACTCACAAGTCAAATTATGAAACACTTGGAAGCTCATGATATCTTAGTCCCCTGTCAATTCGGCTTTAGATCAAGGCATTCCTGTGAATCGCAGTTGCTTACTGTTACTGATGACTTTGCAAAAGCATTGAATAATAAACTCCAAGTAGATGTTGGTATACTAGACCTGTCCAAAGCATTTGATAAAGTTCCACATAAAAGACTGCTAAGCAAAATTGAATTCTATGGCATTAGAGGCAAGATTTTACAATGGCTAGAGTCTTTCTTGAGCAATCGCTACCAACAAGTTGTCGTAGATGGTTCCTTTTCTAATTATTGTAAAGTCACATCGGGAGTACCACAAGGCTCAGTTTTGGGTCCTACCTTGTTCTTACTGTACATAAATGATATAACTGAGGGTATTAGTAGCCAAATGAAACTCTTTGCAGATGATTGCTTAATATACAAAGTTATTCACAGTTCAACAGACCATCAAACACTCCAACAAGACTTGACAATACTGTCAAAGTGGGCAGATAAATGGCAAATGGCTTTTAACATCAGCAAATGTAAGATAATGCAAATTTCTAATCACCATAGCAAAAGTTTATTTTCGTATGTAATGAATGGCACCTCACTGGCAGTTACAGAACAACATTTGTATCTTGGAGTAAAGATACATCACAGACTTTCATGGAAGCCACATATAGATTACATCTGCAATAAGGCAAACAGAGCTGTTGGTTTTTTGCGACGAAATCTACAGCATTGTCCTAGCCATCTACGTGAGCTAGCATATAAACAATTTGTCTTGCCTATTTTAGAGTATTGTTCCCCAATATGGGATCCATATCACCAAACCAACATAAATCAAGTAGAGATGGTCCAACATAAATCATGTAGAGATGGTCCAACATAGAGCTGCTCGTTTTGTCACAGGTCAACCATGGAGACGAAATAATAGAGACAGCATCACTAACATCCTTGAAAACTTGCAATGGCCTACACTACAAGAACGTCGCAAATCAGCTAGACTAGTTTTACTATATAAAGTACTACATGATTTATTAATTATACCGAACTGTTATCTCCCATTTAAATCTACTGTATTACGGACCCGACACTCACACAACTTTAAACTAGTACCTTACCAACCAAGAATTGATGTATATAAATATTCCTTCCTCCCAAGAACTGTACCAGAATGGAATAGATTAGATGCTGAGATTATTGAGACTGACTGTGTTGAAGAATTTAAGCAAAAATTAGCCCCTTTTATGTATATGGTTAAGTAACTTATCGTAATTGTATATATTTTTATAGTTTATTATTGTAATTGTACATATGTATATAATCAAGTAACTTGTCGTAATTGTACATACTTATATAGTTAAGTAACTAATTGAAATTGTACACATGTAATTGCACATCAGCATTATACCCCTGGAGGGTCCTGCTGATTAACAATAAATAATAACTTAGTTGAGCTAATCAGTAATTTAGTTGAGCTAACAAAGTAGCGAAACAAAGCCTTTGTTACCCTTTTCCAAGTATTGCTGCAACTGCTCCGTGTGTATTCTAATATATTAGAGCACGTGAATCCTTTGTAATTAAATGGTAATGCAGTTGTTCCTCAAGAAATAAGTTTATGACTTTTTCATGAAAAGGTTTGGTTGAAAAGCTGCAACAAACATTGTACAATTATCGGCCTCCCACGCAATTAATTGCCTTATCAATAAGCGTACAAGAAAACTACCTCAAATCAAGAAATTAGTAATCTACAATGATGTTTTTATCATGTTTAGCTGTTATACAATGAATATTTTAAAACTTGATTGAACTGAGATCAATCAATTATTGTGATATTTTAATAGCTATAGCTATGTATCACAACAATGAAATTTCTATAATAAACTTGTCTAGGCTTCAATGTATAGTATCGGTATCGGTATCGGCAAATAATTTCAGTACAAATACTGGTATCGGAAATATCGGTAAAAAGTGGTATCGGTCCATCTCTACTATTTACAACATCTCATATCTGTGGTAAATGCTTTAGATTATGCTCATAATTAGCAAGTGCCTAATTAGTTCACAATTACTACACTATGCATCTCCTTGTCTCAATAACCATATCATCATCATTATATTTAGATCAACTATTGTAACTGGATTGACAAGGTGTACAGATTTTTTAGTCATATAAAATCAATAAAGGGGGATCAGTAAAGAGGATGGAGGGAAACTAACAAGATATCAGATAATTGAACAATAATTATAGGTGGAACAGTCAAAATGCAATTAAATAAAACATCTCAATTAATATTCAAAACTCTTTGCTGATACAATAACCATGAACTCTACTCTGATTGTTATGAGCTGTACGCGTATTTTGCCCCGTACGCGTATGGGGCATCCCAGACTGAACTGAAATATTAATAAATTGTTGCAAAAAATTCGATACGCTTCAAAGTTACTGTACAGTACATGATGCAAACTCATGGCGGTGTCACAGTGATGTGTGTTTCGAGTTTTGTGTTTCCCGTGCACAGATCACGAGGGATCCGTGTTTCCCCGTACACATATCACTAAATGGCTAGCGATCTACAAGTCACAGTGATATATGTTTCTCCGGGTATTATTAATGGTTCTGAAAAAGACCATATAACCATATGCATATATTACAATTAAATTACATAATTATAAATCTACTGTCTCTCCAATAAATGTCTAGTATAATGTCTTAAAAGAAATTGCGTCCAAAGCATTTACTATATCAGTTGGAAGGCTGTTCCAGTCATTGATTATTCTGTTAGTAAAACTTTAATCTAGTGTTGGTGTTGGCCCTTTCCTTATACCTTATATAACTTCAAACCATTAGATCTTGTGGTGTCACAACTTATGGTAAAAATATCTTGATGTGGTACCTCAACTAAGCTCCTGATAATTCAGATTACAAGTTTTAAACTTACCTGGTAAGTTTAAAACTTATAATTTTTCCTCGCAAGTCAACCTACTCAAATCTGGAATCATCTTGGTAGCACGTCTGTGCACTGCTTCTAATGTTCTAATGTCCTTCAATAGGTAAGGATTCCAGATTATGGATGCATAATCCAAGTGGGGTCTAACAAGGCTGATGTACAATATACGAAATACTGTTGGGGTGAGGTGAAGAAAGGTGCACTTGATTATTCCAACCATTCTGTTTTCCTTCATGATGGAAAGGTTGTTATGCTTTGATTATGTTTCCTAGGTAAGGTGTTCCCCACACACATATCCCTAGGGATGCGTGTTTCTCTACGTTTAGTTTCGAAGTGCACTGATGTATACTGTTTCTGCTTTTGCTACTTCTACTACTGCTACTAGTCTATATAGCCACTGCTGCTTCTTTTCCTGCTGATACTACCTGTCTATTAGCTGCGCCAGTTACTGTATGCAGGATCTGATTCCTTTTGCTGCTCTACTTACTACTTATTGCTGCTACTGCTTATACTGCTCCTATACTACTATACTTGCTGCTACCACTATAGCTATACTACTTGCTACTATATGTACCAGCTCTATATTTGCTGCTACTATACTTGCTGCTATACTATAACTACTTGCTAGTACAGCTATACCGTACTTGCTACTATACTTGCTGCTACTACTTTAATAGCAACCATACTTGCTACTACCACTAGCTACCTCATGCATGATTTTTTGCTATTTCTACTACTCTGCAGCTAAACTGAACCCTCTAGTGCTAACTAACTATTGAGCCAAAGAACATGCATGTTTAACTGAGAACATGCAGCTGCAGATACATAAAGCTATCTGCTGTGTTACAGTCATGCAAGATGCAAAAAAATTTTTCATTAGCTAGTAAGTGAAGACAAATATGTATGAGAATGGAAATAGAGAACTAACACATATACAATAATAAAATTTAAGTTAGCTAGTATATAGTACTATGCTGTAAAGTGTCTAATGCTATAGTTTAATGGCATTTTATAAACAGTATAGAATTTGGCTTCAGCTATTTCCAAATAGCATGCTTGCCCATGCCTTACTTCTGTCACATTTCACCTGTGAAGCGAAATCAATAACAACATAACTACTGCTAAATCCATCACTCACATTATGCTTACATACCCAATCATAATAGTATGGATGACTTAAACTTTCATCTCCTTCATGCTCTACACACATTATCTTATCCAGATATCTTGCGATAGATTCGTACCTGTATGGTACATAACTGACTCTCAAGCAGTTTGAGTAACTAAATAAATACTTGGAAAGTCTCACTGTCATTATCAGTCGAAAGTAAAATATCTCTTGAGTTGTCCAAAATCACTCAAGGAAACTCAATTTATATAAGCACCCTAGTAGTGCAAAACCTGTCTGGTGAAAATCTCTTAAGTATATAGTTAAATGTGACTGGGTCTGCAAAAACAGGGCATGTGGGCACAAACTACACCCTATCACACTAGAGGTCATATCTCAGTACTGGAACAGAATATTTGCATTCAGTAACTTGCATCATACAGCCAATGACATGCTTACTAAATGCTAAAAGTTTCAATGCCATAGCATTGTGGTATAAAATGTTATGAGTCAAGGAAGTTTGAAAAGGTAGGCAAAAATCATGTGCCCACATGCCCTATTTTTGCAGGTCCAGTCACAAATATTACTCGAGTATGAACTTATATAATAGTATAATTAGCTATGTGTATGCTAGTATTAGCTCAATGTAAATGATGCACACAAGAGATATATAGCAATATAGCTATTCTAGATCTGCTGCTGATATACTATATAGCCATAGTATATCAGCAGCAGAAAGGCATATAAACACTGGTGTTGGACGTGTGTGGGGAAACACGGATCCCTAGTGATATGTGTCTGGAGAAACATGATACTTGGGAAACACATATCACTGTGAAAGCGGATCTAAGATTTTTGAAAGGGGTTTCTGAAATAATAATGGAAATAAATATAACAAAAGTTCTGAAGAAACTCAGAAAATTTTGATATTCTAGAAAGTTTTGAGATTCTAGAAAATTTTAGGCTACCTTAACTACTGAGCACTTAACTAATCTATAGCAATGGTTCAAATCTTACTTAAAGTATATACCAATCTCAGTGTGTCAAAATGCTATGCAATGTTCTCTCAGGAGTACTACAAGGTAGTGTCCATTGGTCACCATTTTTATATTCACTCTTCATGCAATTCCTTTTCTGTTTGCTGATGATACTAAATGACTGCTGATTATCAATTCATATGACATAAACCAACTTCCAGAGGACATTAACATCACCTCATTCCGGAGCTGCAACACTACTATTCTTTTCAACAAAGCTGAATTTAGCTAATCATCTATACAATTCTGGCCAAGAGCTTCAACTCTCCAAACAAAACATTGCACAAAGGCCTTGGTATTACTTTTACTGACAACCCCCATGCAATGGTCAGGGAACTAGCTTTAAAATCATTGCAGGAAAAGCCTAACAAATCCTGGGACATCTCCATCATACTTTAGGGACAAACACTATCCTAGTGAAAAACAATTATATATTTCCTTAGTCAGATCTCAGATGCTCTATAGTTTTCAGCTATGGAGTCCACAGTTAATCAAGGGAAAAATTCATATTAAATCATTTATAACACAACATAATTTATACAAAAATACTGACTGTATTTATTCCATCTATGTTTTGGTGTTGCATGGAATTAATAATTCAAATATTTTACATAAGCTCAACTCCTGGTTCAACCAAAAGCAGACCACAGCCTACAATAGTAAATAACATTAGAGTCATTTATAGATTTGAGGTCTACTTTGTCTTGTTATAAGGAGTATTTTGAAATAGTTGTTTCAATTCTGACTAAAGATGGGATTCATATAGGTAGTATTGGAGCGCTATTGTTGCTTGGTCCATTTTATTCAGTGAATACTCAATTAGAGTATTTCAATACAAAGTGACTGTTTTATCGTATGGTGCTATGCTTTCCACTGACTGCTCTATTTAGGGAGTATCAATTTATTTTCAATTAAGCCCCATAGTTTGAAATATCCACCTAATGTGCTAGAATTATGCTGGCATAGCACTTCAGCCTATTACGCTATTTATTATGCTGGCATATTTGACGCAGGCCAAATAACATGATTTCCATGGGCAATTGCAAACTCATTAATAATGTATTTAAAGCATTACAGTGGAACCTCTCTATACCGGACACTTTGAGATCACCCAGAATTATATGCCTATTTTGTGATCAGGACTGCATGTGGGCAAATAACTAGTTTTTCAAAATTTAATGACTGATAATTTTTACAGTGCACACCAATATGGGACTTACCAATATACCAATAATTGATATCTCCGATACTGATACCTTTTTAGTGTTTGATTGCATCTGAACATAAAAGGTTTTTAATATTGACACTACAAAACATTAAGACAAAAATGCTGAAAAGGCGGTTGCCAGAAAACACAATGAAAAGGTCTGAGCAAAAAAATAACAGCTTAACTTTGGAATTGAACCCTTGGCTTGTAAACAGCTAGCAATTGTAGCTCTATGTGTATACTGACAGTGTTACAAGATCACGCATAGAGTAAACTGAACTTAAATGATTAATTAGAGTCAACTTTTTACCAATACTGATATAGTGATATTGAAATATCAGTACTGATACCGATATTTATATTGGTGTACCTCTAACTTTTTACACCATTAATAAAAAATTATGCTATGGCCACACTATTTTCTAAACATATACCATAAATCATTGGTTATATACCACACCTTCAATAGTACAGTCCTTTAGCTGTGCTTGAGTGGTGCCACAATTGATTTCAAAAATAAAAGCTTAAACATCAATTTTCAGTATTGAGTGTTGGCCAATTTTAAAAGTCACCACATTAAATTTGGAACTATAGTATTAAATGCTGTGGCATTTAACCAAGTAAATATGATTTGCTTTATAATGAGTGCAGGTACTCTATAACAGTATTAATATATGGTTTGTTTCCTGTTTTTGTAGGCCTGACCACATTTGTAATAATGACAGAGGTTTTCTTTTAAGTAAAAAATTATAGAGTCAGACCTACCGTTATGGAATCTTTGTACTTAATATGAAGTTTTTCTCTATTGTGTCCTCAATTTGGAGAGTTTGCTAAGAGAGGTTATTGGCTTAATGTACATTTTATACCAGACATCAAGACACACGGTAGTGTGTCGTGCGGCCCAAGAAGCCGGCGCGCAACCCCGTGAGTATATTGACAGGAAGAAAGAAAGCGCAATTTTCGCACCTCCGTAGCTCTGTGCTGCCTTGATGAAACAAGACAAATTTTGCTGTGTACATTCCCTCCAACTTCAGTACTCCACATTCCAAATTTGAGCGAAATCGCTTCAGGCATTCCTGAGATATGCGACTTCAAAAATTGGCTTAGTTTCTTCGTTTTTTTTTCTTCTTATTTTTGTTCCTCTTTTTGCACACTTACAAAAACTGCTATAAAACGCGAACGCGTTATCCGATTGCCTTGAAATTTGGCACACAGAAGGGGGGTATAAAGGCGCATCTCGGTACCACCTTTGGCTGGAATACCATAAACAGGCAAAGAGTTATGAGCGATTATGCACAAAAAATAATACCAATATGTTGTCACGCCTACAGGGTAAACCGCGTACGGGAAGAAGCTGAAAATCGGTGGGTGAATAGGTTAACTATTGAACCTCAAACCTTTTGTGGTTTGAAAGAAATCGAGCTAAAAACCAGGAAGATACAGCGAAAAAATCAACAGTGTGTAACAATTACGCAATCGAGATTAGCTAATTTTTTATTATTATTATTATTATTACTAGGACCGGGTCACACATAACCAAGTAAATTTGTTAACGTGTAAAACAATTTGTATTTGCTTTGTCTAACTGTGATGTATAATATATAGTTATACAACGGCCACGAGTGCTCTGCCTGATATAAACGCACGAGCCTGAGGGCCGTTAGGCCCGAAGGCAAGTGTGTTTATACAGGCAGAGCACGAGTGCACGTTGTATAACTGTTATGTACCACTCACCTAATACGTGGGAAGAGTCGCACAAGACAGCTGTAACACTTATAAAGGCCAGGTTTCTAACATCGATTGTGGGTAACCAAGCCTGACGTTGCGATGACGTTCCCCCTGCAGTACTGCTGCCACCTGAGATATTGAAAGCTAGTACGCTATGGGATAATTATATCACTAACCTGCATTCGATGTTCGACTCTCATCATGTAGTGCTCAGCATGCCAGCGTGATCACTCAATTGCCATATAGACTAAGCGCCAGACTAATCGCCATAGTGATTCTCTCGAGCAAAAAAAAGTAGCTAAATAGACGTTTTAAGTAAACAAAACCTAACTACTAAACGATGCTAGTCTAATTCTTACTATTCACACTGGCTAAACTCGAATCAGGTGGCATGACAAAACTGGTTACCACAATCGAACGTAAAGGTTAGTATTATTTAGAACTATGATATATTTGTTTTATTGAGTCATTGTCGAAGTGGGCTACAGTTTAATCTGGGCTAAGATGGCACCAGACTAGTAAGGTGTATAAGTATGTTTATATATATGTAGACTAGAGTTGTGGCCACCCGCGTTGGATTTTTCGATCGCCATTGGCTGCTTGTAAACATTATACATATTGGTGACGTTATGGCCCACAATCGACCTTTACATGTCAGGCTATAAAAGAATTCGAGTGATCTGTGAAGTGTCTTTCCACCTATTAGGTGAGGTGTCGTAGTGGTCTTCGCCACCGGCACTTGTGCTATGCTGCACAAAACCGCAGCCAGTGCAATATCTGTATATTGCACTGCGGTCGGTGCATTATAACTTATAATGCACTCGTTGTGGTCTAAAAAACCGCAACCAGTGCGTTATAAGTTATAATGCACTCGCTGTGGTCTGCAGCAGTGCAATATACAAATTATGGCACTGGCGGTGCCTTTGAACTGCCCACGCAGAGTGGTACATTAAATATAGTAGGACCTCCACTATCTGAACATCTGTTTCAATTCAATCTTAAAAGTGTTCAGTTAAGTGCATTTGTTCAAATAAATGAAGCCCATTTGTTTATAATAGAGTTACGTTCAACTACTCTAATAGAACATACACTTACTATAATACAATGTTCATGTAATAACAAAATACTCTAATAGGTCACACATACCCTAGTACAGTGGTCCCTTTAATGTTCAGTTATCGATACACAAATGCTCTATTATTCAAACTAAAGTGACAGTTCTATTAGATTATTTTGTTTAAGTGTGTATGTTCTATTAGAGCATTTGAATGGAATTCTGATAAATCAATGGGTTTTAACTTTCCAGTTTAAATGATAACAAGGGGAAAGCCATGTGCACAGTATACATACACAAAATACATGGTAATATTATAAAGCTGATGTCACCAGTACCAACCAATACAAAGACATGAAAGCTCAGTACAACTTCCTAACAATGTTAAAGTATGCTATCAAAATTATAGGGCAACAGATGGACCAGCCAACACAGAGAAGAACTATCATAGAATGAGTAAGAGTTATCCATCACTTAATTTCATTGTACGTGTGCACAACAGTCACACATTGTAAGCTAATAATACAATAAAATGGATATTATACCAATTTATTAAACAGTGGATCCTCAATAATCTGAACAGCTCTGTTCTCAATTTAGTGAAATTGTTCAGAATAATGGCTATATACAGAACCCTATTCAAATACTCTAATAGAACAAACACTTGTTCACAAAATACCCTAATAGAACAGTCTTTTCTACTGTTGGGATTAGCAAGTGTTCATATTATTGGAGTTTGGATTAGCAAGGATCTATACTGTTCGCATACATTATAAGCTATATGCCAATGGTTTATGACAGAATCTTAGTATGCACACTACTAACATGGCTACCCACTCCCAAAATGACTAGCTCATTACATTTATATTAGCACTGCTATTGTAGTCATCAGTACTCTGATTTAATTATAAAGTGCTTGGTTTAATTGCTACAGTTGCTATAAGCCATGTATATACACACAAATTTCATTCTACGAGGTGTACAGAAGTGTACCTACAATAGATTTGTCTTAACCAGTAGTCACACATCCAAACTGCTGCAAGGTATGGAGAAAGTGATCTTTAAATAAGATGCTCAATACTATACTATTATTCTCTGACATGTGTGTCTATATGCACCAAATGGATAGTACTGATATGTCTAGGGAAGCTGTATACATAAAACACGAACAAGTCTTATCTATAAGAACAACTGCTCATATCAGTGATTCTATGCACTAACTAGCAAATTCGCTCTAATTATAAGACTCTGCTTGTGCTCATTTATCAATTAGAGTATTACAGTCTGCATGAATCTTATGTTTGATGCTGTCTGTAAGCTTACATGGAGCCAAGCCCACTAGCGAGAGTTCATAATATAAAAAGAGAGGAGAGTGTCCTACTTCGGTATAGCCTGTACAAATGCATATCTCCAAGTTATGATGCGATACCTATAGTCACTTGCAATGTGTTAGTTGGTCAGGTCTCTACTCAGTAGTAAGTTTCAATGACCCTTGTAGATTGGCTTCAATAAACAGTCCACTGATGACATTGTCAACACTCCTTAACACTGTATATGTAACTTGACATGACATCCTAAAGAAATCAAAGGTTTACTGTATTACTTAGATACATGATCATGATAAGTAGTTGTGGCTCACAAAAAAACTAGGTTGTGGCAGGACTAGGTTAAAACACTTCAACGTGAACTAATTGATCCATTGTACACGTGATCCAATCCAGGTCAGACTCAGATATTTGATCACGCGTCGGATGATCTAACCCTGTGAAAGCTATCAGTGGACAGCCTACTGTGACTGAGCACTAAATTTACAATGCAGACATTTCAGCACAAGAAACGTTCAGGATACAAATTCATCCTTCTGTCAGCCTACAACATGTGCAACAGTGTAGTGCCAATTTATCAGTAAATTTAATAAAAATTAAATAGTGCGTATGTCGCCAAATTAAAATTTTGCCAACTACAAATTTCCTAAATATTATTTTGTTGTTACACGACATTTACACATGCTTTGAGGTTATGCTATGACATTATCACTTGTCAGCAGAAGTTTACCAAGTGAGTGGGAAAAAGACAATACCAGTTATAATCAGTTTTTCCATACCAGTTTACAACACTACTATACAGATAACAAGCGTCAACCCTGCACAGTGTACAAACATAATAATATTATATGGTCAACTTATATAAAGCTAATGTCCCCATTACCATGTGTGACACTGAATAGGACCATCATCAACCCCATCTACTTTATTCTCAGTACAACTTTGTAACAATGCTACAGTATGCTATAAAAATTATAGAATTACAGATGGACCAGCCAACACAACACAGAAGCAGCAATATTAAAGAAAGATTGAGAGTTATCCATTACTTGATTTCACTGAATGTATATACAATAGTCACATATGTGACTATCTCAGCGAAAACCCATCTAGTTCGCACAACCTCTGAATATCCTTTTAATTTCTCAGCATTATCTGCATTGTCCAAGGAATGATTCACCAAAGTTTCAGCTTTCTGTGGTGAGTAGTTTTGGAATTACAGTGCTAGAAAGTAGGAAGAACAAGGAAATCGATTTGTACAGTGACTACTAAAAATAAACTACAGGCGCTTGCATTCGTAGCCATAACTTCCGTTTGGATTAGTCTACAAAGTTGAAATTTGGCTTACAATGTTCATCATGGATTGGCAGATCAACCAAGATATAGTTTTAGCCTTGCATTCATTTTTGTGTAGGCGTATGAAGGCGACTTTGTTGAAGAATAGCAATAATTTTGTTTGCGTCTACCGCTTCGTAAACAAACTCACGTGACACGCAAACCATTGGGGCTACAGAAATGAAACAAAGGTTTTTGAACTCTCCATGAGTAAGATGGTGTATAGCTTAATCGATTTAAATTTTCCTTCTTCGTGTACTGGCCCGATAAAAACTTGCATATTTTTCTTGTAGCATGCATAATGTAACGAAAAATATTTTTTTAAGTTTCAATTTTCTCAATGCACATGCTTGTGCAAACTAGACAGGTTTTCGCTGAGACAGTCACATATTGTAAGTTATCATACATACGCACTGTACACAGTCATACATTACAAGCTATATGCAACAACAGACATTTAACCAGAACATAACTATATTAGTATCCTATAGCATACTGTATGTATGCGATATATAGACTAGTGTTACGTGAGTAGTTAGTAACAAGTTTATAGTTGTTTGCAAGTGAATCTTTGGGATAGTTTCGAGACGTGAACAGGCAGCACTGTTATAAGACAGAATCTTAGTACATACTCCACTAACACTGCTACCATCCACAAATTGAATAGCTTACATTTGCACTGCTATTGTAATCATTATTACTCAGTGTTAACAGTATTACAGTGCTTGGTTTGATTGCTATAATAGCTATAAGCCATGTTATGTACAATAGTTGCACATCCAGTGCTGCAAAGGTATGGTAAAAGCAAATGTTCAAAGCATATTATTTATCTTATGACACATGTGACTGCATCATTAGTGTACAATATGCACAGTACTGACATGTCTACAGAACATGAAACACAAACAAGTCTTATGAGAACAACTGCTCTATAATAAACTATTTCTTGGTGCCCCTTACTCAATCCTGAGCACAGTAAACAGAGTCTTTTACCATAGAAATTTTGTTTTGCTACCTTTTAGCTAAACAATGCTTGTACAGTAGCAATAAATAGTAAGTCGCCACTTATGGACTAGTCACTAAATAACAGACCACACAGCGTAGTATCAGTGGACAATAGCACAGACTTGTAAATATGGTCCAATAATAAGACTTGCCTCTACCAAAGATAATAGACACCCCTACATATGGGGTGTCTATTATCTATGCCTCTACTGACTATAGGCTAAAATCTCGTAAGTGTATTCTAATGCTTTTGCGCATTTTAATACTCAAATGGAATACCCTAAAAACTATCTGCAGTAAAGTAATAGTTGGAGTACATTACACAGAACTAACCTCCAAGTAAGAAAACATCGTTGTTTCCACCAATAATAGTTCTTTCCCTCATAGGAGACAAGTTCCTGGTTTAACGCGCAGGCGGCGCAGCGCATTTAAATTGGTTGCTATGAGCTACAAACCGGCTTTACTAGTTACTGGGGCACGCTAACAAGTTTTACGGGTGGTAACTAACGAGCTACTGGTAGAAGAAAGGCACTATTTAGAAAAGTGTCCTGCTTAACGAAGGCACCGGAGAAAAAACGCTCACTTCAATTTGACGTTCGGGTTTCGTCTAACTCAATTCCGGTGAGTGTTCTTGTGTGCACTACGCAGTTTCGTCTGGACATTAATTAATTAATTAATTATTTATGACGTCACGTTCTTATTATTATTATTACTTGGTTATGTAATTATTATTTTATTATTATTATTATTATTATTATTATGCTTGCCACGCCTACCAGATAAACCACTTGGGGTAATGCTTTGAAAATCGCTGTACAGATGGAGTTATCATCTTAGAAAGGCTCTTCAATGGTGTAGAAGAATCAGACTTAAAGCCACGGAGTTATAACACGAAATCCAACTTGGTGTAGCAAGTGCGAGATCGAGATACTCTAATAGAGCAGTCATCCTAATAGAGCAGTCACACTGAACAGAATTCAAGAGATCAGTTAGAAATAAGTAACCTGTATAGAGATCAGCTACAAACAAATCACCCTGTAGAGAGTTCAGCTACAAACAATTCACCCTGTACAGAGCTCAGGTAAAAGAGGTTTCCTTGTAGAGAGTTCAGCTACAAACAAATCACCTTGTAGAGAGATCAGTTAGAAGAAGTTACCTTGCAGATCGTTCAGCTACAAACAATTCACCCTGTAAAGAGATCAGCTAGAAGTTACCTTGTAGAGAGTTCAGCTACAAAGAAACCATCATGTAGAGAATTCAGCCACAAACAAATCATGTGTAGAGAGTTCAGCTACAAACAAATCTCCCTGTAGAGAGATCAGCTAGAAGAAGTTTCCTTGTAGAGAGTTCTGCTACAAACAAATCACCCTGTAGAAAGATCAGCTAGAAGAAATCACCTTGTAGAGAGTTCAGCTTCAAAGAAACAATCATGTGAGAGTTCAGGTACAAACAAATTGTCCTGTAGAGAGATCAGCTAGAAGAAGTTACCTTGTAGAGAGTTCAGCTACAAAGAAACCATCATGTAGATAGTTCAGGTACAAACATATCACCCTGTAGAAAGATCAGCTATAGAAGAAATCACCTTGTAGAGAGTTCAGCTACAAAGAAACTATCATGTAGAGAGTTCAACTACAAACAAATCACCCTGTAGAAAGATCAGCTATAGAAGAAATCACCTTGTAGAGAGTTCAGCTACAAAGAAACCATCATGTAGAGAGTTCAGCTACAAACAAATCGGCCTGTAGAGAGATCAGCTAGAAGAAATTACCTTGTAGAGAGTTCAGCTACAAAGAAACCATCATATAGAGAGTTCAGCTGCAAACAAATCACCTGTAGAGAGTTAAGCCACAAACAAATCTCCCTGTAGAGAGATCAGCTAGAAGAATTCACCTTGCAGGGAGTTCAGTTACAAAGAAATAAACCATGTAGAGAGTTCAGCTGCAAACAAATCACCTGTAGAGAGTTCAGCTAGAAAGAAGTCACCCTGTAGAGAGATCAGCTAGAAACAAGTCACCTTGTAGAGAGTTCAGCTAGAAGAAGTCACATTGTAGAGCTACAAAGAAACTACCATGTAGAGGTCAGCTGCAAACAAATCACCCTGTAGAGAACTCAGCTACAAACAAATCGCCCTGTAGAAAGATTAGCTAGAAGAAGTTACCTTATAGGGAGTTCAGCTACGAACAGATCACCCTGTAGAGAGTTCAGCTACAAACAAATCACCCTGTAGAGAGTTCAGTTGCAAAGAAACCACCATGTAGAGAGTTCAGCTGCAAACAAAATCAATCACTCTGTAGAGAGTTCAGCTAGAAGAAGTCACCTTGTAGAGAGTTAAGCTGCAAATAAATCACCCTGTAGAGAATTCAGCTACAAACAAATCACCCTGTAGAAAGATCAGCTAGAAGAAGTTACCTTGTAGAGAGTTCAGCTACAAAGAAACCACCATGTAGAGAGTTCAGCTGCAAACAAATCACCTGTAGAGAGTTCAGCTAGAAACAAGTCACCCTGTAGAGAGATCAGCTAAAAACAAGTCACCCTGTAGAGAGTTCAGCTAGAAGAAGTCACATTGTAGAGAGTTCAGCTACAAAGAAACTACCACGTAGAGAGTACAGCTGCAAACCAATCATCCTGTAGAGAGTTCAGCTAGAAGAAGTCACCTTTTAGAGAGTTCAGCTACAAAGCAACCACCATGTAAAGAGTTCAGCTGCAAAAAACTCAATCACCTTGTAGAAAGATCGGCTAGAAGAAGTTACCTTGTAGAGAGTTCAGCTACAAAGAAACCACCATGTAGAGAGTTCAGCTGCAAACAAATCACCTGTAGAGAGTTCAGCTAGAAACAAGTCACCCTGTAGAGAGTTCAGCTAGAAGAAGTCACATTGTAGAGAGTTCAGCTACAATGAAACTCCCATGTAGAGAGTTCAGCTGCAAACAAATCACCCTATAGAGAACTCAGCTACAAACAAATATGCAGTGTAAAAAGATCAGCTAGAAGAAGTTACCTTGTAGAGAGTTCAGCTACAACGAAACCACCATGTAGAGAGTTCAGCTACAAACAAATCACCTGTAGAGAGTTCAGCTAGAAACAAATCACCCTGTAGAGAGATCAGCTAGAAACAAGTCACCTTGTAGAGAGTTCAGCTAGAAGAAGTCACATTGTAGAGAGTTCAGCTACAAAGAAACCACCATTTAGAGAGTTCAGCTGCAAACAAATCACCCAGTAGAAAGTTCAGCTACGAACAGATCACCCTGTTGAGAGTTCAGTTAGAAACAAGGAATCCTGTAGAGAGATCACCTAGAAGTATCGCCTTGTAGAGAGTTCAGCTACAAACAAATCACCTGTAGAGAGTTCAGCTACAAACAAATCACCCTGTAGAGAGATCAGCTAGAAGAAGTCACCTTGTAGAGAGTTCAGCTACAAAGAAACCATTCTGTAAAGAGCTCAGCTGTAAACAAATCACCTGTACAGAATTCAGCTACAAACAAATCACCCTGTAGAGAGATCAGCTAGAAGAAATTACCTTGTAGATAGTTCAGCTACAAACAAATCACCCTGTAGAAAGATCAGTTAGAAGAAGTTACCTTGGAGAAAGTTCAGCTACAAAGAAACCATTTTGTAAAGAGCTCAGCTGCAAACAAATCACCTGTACAGAATTCAACTACGAACAAATCACCCTGTAGAGAGATCAGCTATAAGAAGTTACCTTGTAGATAGTTCAGCTACAAACAAATCTCCCTGTAGAGAGATCAGCTAGAAGAAATTACCTTGTAGAGAGTTCAGCTACAGAGAAACCACCATGTAGAGAGTTCAGCTGCAAAGAAATCACCCTGTAGAAAATTCTGCCAGAAACAAATTGCCCTGTAGAAAGATCAGTTAGAAGAAGTTACCTTTTAGAGAGTTCAGCTACAAAGAAACCATTCTGTAAAGAGCTCAGCTGCAAACAAATCACCTATACAGAATTCAGCTACAAACACATCACCCTGTAGAGAGATCAGCTAGAAGAAATTACCTTGTAGATCGTTCAGCTACAAACAATTCACCCTGTAGAGAGAGCAATTAGAAGAAGTCACCTTGTAGAGTGTTCAGTTACAAAGAAACCACCATAGAGATTTCTGTAATCAATATATTTGACCGGATTTGCGAAAAGGGGTCTTCCACACACATCCAATTCCGTAAACGTTGGAGACCATAACTCAGTGTTCAAGTAACATATTAACCTGAAAATTTCACCATGTATTCAGCTATAGTGGTGCTCACCACTGCCCAACTTTCAAGGCAATAGCTCTTTCCAATCTGAAGTTATCAATTGTCAAAGTTGGCAAATTGGATGTGTGTGGAAGACCCCTTTTCGCAAATCCGGTCACATATGTATTATATATATAATTTGTACATTTACTGATAAAATATTTAAAGTACATCTACTTCATCTTTTCTTCTTCCTGTAGTAAAGAAAAAAAACATAGGTTAAAAAAGTCCCAAAGCTGGCCATATGCCGGCTTTGGGGTATACAAATACAAAAAGAAATGAAATCTAATCCAAAACAGCCAAGCTGTAAAAAAAGTGTGCGGCCCTCAGAAAGGCTATGGTGAAAAAAGATGTGAAATCCAAGGTGGCGGCCAAGAAATGGCTGTGATGGTAGGTTAATGGTAAAAATTTTAATAATGACAATTTAGGTAAATTTTGTGAAGCGGCACAAAAATTCACCTGAATTGTCGTTATTAAAATTTTTACCATTAACCTACCATCACAGCCATTTCTTGGCCGCCACCTTGGATTTCACATCTTTTTTCACCATAGCCTTTCTGAGGGCCACACACTTTTTTTACAGCTTGGCTGTTTTGGATTAGATTATATTTTACACACACACACACACACACACACACACACACACACACACACACACACACACACACACACACACACACACACACACACACACACACACACACACACACACACACACACACACACACATATAATTATATGCAAATGTGTACATACACCTGTACTCACACTCTGCTATAGACTGGAATCAATAGTAACCAAGTCAGGATTCTGAGCACTTGTAGTTGGTAGTTCATAGCTTTGAAAAAAATTAGATAATTATTACCAAATCAACTATACTATGGTTGTGTAATATAAAAACTCTATAAAGGTAGAAGCCGTATGCATATATACATACAGTACATATCTATTACTAAATAAAATACTTGAAAACAATATTATGCATAATTATTGGATGTTTGTATGTACATACGTTAAATACAAAAAATTATGTAATATCACCTCATTAACCATAGTCCATAAGTGGTGGAAACGGGGGACCATGATATGGCCTTCAACTTTTGAGAATGCTTGCAAGACAAGATAGAGATACTCTAATAGAACAGTAAACTACTCTAATAGAACAGTAACCTGCAAGTAAATTTTTAATAGTTCAAAATAGGCTTTCATGGCTTCTGAAGTACTGGAGGCAAGCACCCATGCAGACCCCCAAGAATAACAACCATTATATGCTTCAATTTCTACTGTATATATTTTACTCTCTAAGTTGGCTCTCTCACTTTGTGACTTGCTCCATCACCCATGAACTATACTGTGGTTGTGTAATTGTTTTATAGTTGTAGTAAGCCACAAGTATCTAGTACTTAAAGATATAACAACAACAATAATATTATAACATGCACATTAGATGGTACTGTACAAATACACACTACGTATCTATCTACTACACTAACCAACCAACCAGTAAATAATTATTATCTCTATCTGTAAAAATCAAATACGTATTTCTGTAACTTGAAATATTCTTGCAAATTGATATCTGCAGACATTTATTACTATCATCTATGTAAATGACAGGGAGAATTGCAGGTTTCATATATATTATAGATGAATAAAAAACCACAAATCCCTATTTTGACTCATTTCAAATTGACAGAGCATGTAAAACATTTATGACAGAGAGTCAAAATAGGGATTTGTGGTTTACCATACCATCCCAGTGATCCCTTCCTGTTTCATGGCTTTTTTTTCAGCAATCCCTACTCTCCTTCTTAAAATTTTATCGGATAAGGGATCACAGAGCTACATATGTATTTGCACTCACGGTGTGGAGCGCCGGCTTTTTGGGTCGCACGACACACTACCATGTGTCTTGATAATGAGTCACAGATCAGTGACACACATGCCAAAAAGATTTTTGAAAATTAGAGTGGTTCTTCAAACTTAGATCTATGATAAGACATAATATTGGTTACACTGTAAAGTAATTATCTTGCAAGTTAGAATTGCTCTTTATTAGAATTCATTCGGGATGCAATCAAACTATGAAACAACTGATCTCCTAGCATCATATTTAATGCCTTTATGCTGATAAATGATTTTTTGCACTGTGTGCAGAACACTTTCAAGACCTTACAAAATGTCTTTAAAAAACATACAGAAACATTGTTTATGAAGCATTTAAAACTATTATACAGTTATTGCTCAGGAAGAGTATATAATAGCTGTTCAACAAGTGTTTAAGAAATTTGTGGTCATAGTTTTAAGCTAATAATGAACTACTTATCATCAGTTTAGTAATTAAGCTTGCCATGCACTCTGTTGCTATAACCTGGTGACTAATGATTGTATATGTGCAATTTTTATGCTCCAGTAGCTAAGCAGATTGGAAGATAGCATATTACATGAACACCAGTACTGATATGTAATTATATATGTAGCATACAAGGAAAGCATGCATACAGGAAGTACAGCATACAGGAAGTACAGCATACAGGAAGTACAGCATACAGGAAGTACAGCATACAGGAAGTACAGCATACAGGAAGTACAGCAGCCATATATGTTTGTATGGCTTCCATCCTATTCAATCCTTGGAAGTGCAGTGCTAGTGTTCTCTATAAAGCTGATGGTCATGACACATTTGTTTTATTTCCATTAGCTAATAGCTATATACTCAGTGTAAAAGTTTGATTATGTTAAGATATTTCCTTATAGCAGTCTGCATAGGTTGGTTAGGTGTTGATGGCATCTCTTCAGTGTGGAGTATTGAAATGATGGACATCAATACTACAGAAACAGTATTAGTAAATTCTTCAGACTGTTGCTTTGTTAACAGTTATACTGTCAGAAGGAAAACTGATAATGTGCAGTTTACTATTGTTAAGGATACTGATGATTGCTTAGTGGCTACTGATGGCACTGATTTATTCAGGATTCCTAACAATGTAATGGACTGCACAAATTATATCTGTAGTCCCAAACTTGTTATATATGCTGTACAGACAACTATGAATTGTATTATTGTGCTATCAGCTACTTGCACAGTTGCTTTACACTTGTGCTTTAAAGTATTACGAACTGAGTTTGGTATTCTAGTTATCATATTTTGCTCCGATTTACTTGTTGCATATGCAGTATCATTTTTTCACCACACATTTCAGTTTACACACAAAGTCAATGACAGTGGCACTGTGTGTGCTGTATTAGTATATGTGAGAGTAACTCTTACCTTCGTCTACCATTCTACTGTAATAACTATATTCTTTCACTTCACATATCTCATGTATAACACATACAAGTTGAGATCAGTTGGACCTAACCTTGATACAAACTTGATATGTAAATACATCACATTCATTGTATCACTGACCACTATCTATATGTTACTACTTGTACCTTATGATGTAATGGTGAGCAGGACTGCTTTTACCACTACACATGGATACTGTGCTACTGAGTTTGAAGACAAAACAAAGGGATCCTGGCTGGCCCTCATTGTATTACTATTAATAATTATTGTAGTGCAGATGGTTATGTTTGGACTTGGAGTGGCGCTGTATTTTCTGGCTAGTAGAAACCTTTGTGAATTTAGAACAATTGATGTTGGAGTGTGCCTAATGTTGGTGTCTACGTCTGGACTGGGTGCTGTAATGTTTGTAATGTCCTACTTTTTCGCTACAAATGATTCTACGTGTATCCCTTTTCTGCTGACTTCTGTTGGAACACTTGTGCAACAATTGATCTTGCTGATAATGCTATTAAAAAAAAGTTGTGCAGGTTTCAAGTTATGCAGAAATTAACAGTTGCAAGAACTCATATATGTATGGGTGTACACATGTACAGTATGAACTAAATTTATTGCAAAGAATATGGATTTCTAAATGTGTAATTATATTATAAGAATTATAATGTAAATATTTAGTACATATGCACAATACAACCTGTGTATCTCCTTTATTTATATAGTGACTTTTTGTACCAAAGCCACTTTTCCATACAGGGTGCAACGTTCCTATGCCATTGTATCAACCAAAATTTACATGATAGGTAATGTCACAAGAAGAACTACACCTGCAATTCGGGCAATGCACAGTAATTTATATACATATGTATAATGAACTTAGCAATGGTACCTGTCCCAGTTAGCACTTGATGGTAGGGGTGACAATTATGCAGTTTGCACAAATAAAGCCAGTTGACATATATTGCAGTGCTTGAAAGAATCAAATTATAACTTGAAAAAATAGAGCATGTGGGCACACACAATATGTGACTGAATATGCGAAAAGGGGTCTTATAGCCTTTCCAATTGCATGTACTTGACAATCCATAACTTGACTTGTTGTGTATGGTGCCTGCCTGGAATTTGGTATCCTTATACTCCTAACATAGCACTATTCCTGGATGTAACTTTAAGACAGTGGGTTAAACACATGATGAGTTATGACTCGTCAAACTTGGAAATTTGGAAAGGCTATATAAGACTCCTTTTTGCAGATCCAGTTTCAAACTTCCATGACTAATAACTACTATGCCATCGTGCTATGGTCATATCCTTTATATTGGCTTTATAATATAAGATATTGTATTCTGCTAATCTGTTGTGTGATGACATGTGGCCAGTTACAATGTTTGCATTCACTGCACAAGTACAAAGAAGTAACCATGTTTTTACTCTGTATCCAATAGTTTTGTTGGAATGTACGTTTAATACTAAGTTATCATCTTCCAAGTACATAGAATTGGATGTGTGTGGAAGACCCGTTTCATTCACTAAATATTTTATGCTACATTTTCCTACACTCTTTTGCACTATAGCTGTATCACTAGATACTTTGAGCTCCAAAACTCATGTTCTTGCTTGTAGCTATTAAAGTGCTTTTTGTCAACCATTGCATGGTCAAGACATCCACAGCACTACTACTGTATGTAAATGCTTTGGAGATGGCCTGTGTATTGAGTGAAGCTTGGAAAGGTACATAATTAATTAAGAAATTACAACTGAAGCTGTTTAGGTGAAGACTTCTTAGTTAGTAAGGAATGTAACTGGATACAATCCTAGAAATTAGTGATGAATGTGCAGTAGTTGAGCTAGTAGTATACTGATTACACAAACTTTAAGGTTATCTACATCACATAAGGCTTCAGTCTACATGTACATGTACTTCTACTTACATTACTTCAATTCTATAGACTGTTGTTTGGCTTTAACTATTCTATCCGAGTACAATTTGGACGACAATATAATATAGAGCAAACGGTCAACAAATAAATCCAATACTGCCATGGTGATAGCTTGTAACCAGCGTATGTCATTGAATTTGAAGTCCCAAATCTAACATGGAATGGTACGGTGGACCCAAATTCTATCTGGCTGATACCTGAATAATGATCTAGAAACAATTTCATGAGCCTAAATATTACAGATATATGACACTAACAAAATCCAGTGTTGATTGAAGAATACTATCAATGTGTCAGTGTGTCAATGCTGAGGGTATCTATGGTGAGGGGTAGCTATTGTCAGTAGGTGATGACCTTTTTTTTTTTTTTTTTTTTTTTTGGTCTTCAACCTACAGCTAGGCTAAAGTTGCAATATTTACTGAACACTAATCGAACGCTCAAAACGTAGTCTCGCTCGCTCGCTCGAGACTAGCCAAAACATAGCTCTTATCGCACGCCTCGGCTTTAATTAATCCGGGTCAGTGGGTCATCCGGGTCAGCAGTAGTGACCCGGTTTCAATGCTGATACACGAGGCTATGCTTGATGCACACATATACTGCATGCGCCAGTGACATAAACTCTCTCATAAACCAGTTATGCACCCTCATATTGAAGCTATCAAGCCAGCTCAGTGGCTATCTGGTAACTTTGTTGATCTCATAAAACAGATATCGTCTTGCTGTGATGTGTTAGACTAAATACCCGTCCTGGCCATCACAGGTACAGTTACAGTAGAATAATACACACAATTCTACAATATGTTCGGATCCAGGATGGGGCATTTGGGGCAAATGCCTCCCCCCCTTGTGGAGGAGCCAGCTATACTTCTGATTAAATTATTACATGTTGTCAGGCCAATAAATCACATGAAAATATGCATTTTAGTTAGTACAAATTAACTTGAAACTAAAGCAAACCAAATTCAAACTAGCTGTGAAATTGACACCTAACACCTTCGTCCGCACTAAGCGCCTCTAAAATAATTATCGTGTTGCTGTTGTTTCAGACATTCAGAGCCTTTTAAACAGCCATCTGCAAAGCCAAAATGACAAAATCAATAGTGAGACTTGCTGCTTCAAAAATGCAGCAACTAACGAGAGAATCTGGCTCTCCCCAACCACCTACAACTTAGCCTGTTTGTGCCCCTCCCCTTTCCAGCTCCTGAATCCGCCCCTGTTTAGCTGTTCTGTAAAATTAACGCCAAATTGAACAAACTATAATAACAGGGCATAATTCTTCTATTTATTTATTTATTTATTTGTACTGAGCAGTCAGCCCTGCTGGTATGCTCAGGAAAAAAAACAACAACAAAAAACAGTTCTAACTTAACATACAGTAAACCAATTGTTCGACTAATTATAAGCTAGTACTAGTGTGGTAATATGATTGTAAAAGTGATGTGAACGAATCTGGATCAGACGTTTCAATGATGTTAACAGGCAAGGTGTTCCATTCTTTAACAGTTCTTGAGAAGTAGCTGCTCTGATATGATCTGGTGGATGATGATGGAATTATGAGATGCAATGGATGGTATGATCTAGTTTCTCTCGTTGGTGGTAGGTAATATGATGGTATGCAGATGGCAAGCTGGTGATGGAGTGCCTTGTGCAGGACTTGTAATCTAGATATCTTGCGACGAGTCTCAAGAGATGGCAGGGATAATTCATTTAACATTGCTGAAACTGAGCTAAATCTACTATAGTCATTATAAATCCATCTGGCTGCACGACGTTGTACCTTCTCTAATTGCTGAATTTGTGAATTGTAGTATGGATCCCACACAGCTGATGCATATTCCATTTGTGGCCTCACCATTGTGATGTATGCAGATTTCTTAACTCTTTGTGAGCAACTACTAAGGTTACGTTTCAAAAAGTTAAGGGTTTTTGTCGCCTTTGCTGCTATGGTAGATATGTGTGAAGACCAGGATAATGACTTGTTAATTAAGATGCCCAGATAAGAGTGTTGCTCAGATGTTTCTAATATATGGCCGTTCAGTATGTAATTATGTGTGATGGGTGAAGTATTCCTTGTGCATTGCACTACAGCACATTTGATGACATTAAAGTTCAGTTGCCAGGTGTTAGCCCATTCAGATAACTTGTTCAGATCTTGTTGGAGCTGGATGGTGTCTTCTTTGCTATTGATTATTCTGTAAAGTAGACAATCATCTTCTGCTATAGTCTGTTCAATTTAGCAATAATTCTACAGAGCAATAAACCTATTGTAGAATTTTTATGCATGATTTCATTGTGCCTTTTCCTGTGCATGGTTACAACATAGTCACCAAAAGGTCACTCGTAATGTTTTGTTATGCGGAGAAACACGGTTGACCATGAGGTACTCAACCCAGGGCGCGCCCATGTCTGCACATAACGAGAAGCAATATGTGACCGGGCCTGCGAAAACAGGGCATGTGGGCACAAACTACACCCCGTCATTCTACAGGTCATATCTCAGTACTGGAATAGTATTTCTGCATTCTGTAACTTGCATCATGATGTAGGCACCGGCCTATTATGCCCAAAATTTTACCTATTATGCTTTTGAGCATTGCTCAAAAATTAAGCCTATTATGCTCAAAATTATGCTTTTAAAATCAAGATTATGCTCTAGAACTGACTGTTTTATTAGAGTATATCAGCTTTTCCTGACTGCTCTATTAGAGTAAGTGACTGCTCTATTAGAGTATCTCGATCTTATTTCTGCAAAGTGTGAATAACCAACAAAGAAACGGTTTAATAAGTTATATTACGTGTTTTTAATTATAAAATGCACTAATAATACTATTGGCAGTGGATATTTGCTTTCTTTCAGGCGAGCGTATTGCGCATTTAATTAATTTTTCAAACATTGTCCCTATTATGCTGGCATTATGCTTGATGCTTTTGGTCACCTATTATGCTTTAAATTATGCTGGCATAATCGGCCGGTGCCTATCATGATGCCAATGAAATGCTTACTAAGCGCTGAAAATTGCAAAACCATAGCATAATGGTACAAAACGTTATGAGTGATTAAAGTATGAAAAAGTAGGTAAAAATCATGTGCCCACATGCCCTATTATCGCAGGCCCAGTCACATATTATCCTTGATATTATCCGTGGCGTACGAGGTGGGGCATACCGACAACAGGCTAGTGTATTGAGAGGAACTACCGTCAAAAGGTTCGTCAATGTTAACGTAACGAAACTGTGAGATTTGGTTACCAACTTATCCGCTAAATCTTTTTTTTTAATCCGCAAAATCTTGCTGTGTCATGTTTCGCCCTCCCACACTTCTTGTCCGGTTGGAACTTGGTGACAGTTACCATTTGTGGTTGATTACTGTACTTTTAAAACTTGTTTCAAGGGGGTGGCACTCCAATATATCCTGTACTCAGAGTTAGGGTCGTTACACTAGAAATGTAACTAGTTTAATACATAACTCATTACTTTTACGCGCGATGTAGCGCGCTACAGTTACATATTACTCACTGAAAAAACTAACGAGTTACATATTACTCACTACTCTGAGGGCTGTAACTAGTAATAATATTACATATTACATTTGTTCGTTACAAACTATAACTGAAATAAGTCCAACCTTCTAAATACAAGCTAAGGTAAGTAAGGGGGTTTCCGGAGGTGGGGACTATTCTACGGAACGGAACGGAACGGAACGGAACGGAACGGAACGGAATGATGGACTAAACCACGGAACGGAACGCTTTCTCAAATTGAAGCTTGCAACTTACCATTGCTGAAACTTCCCTTATAAGTTAGCAGTGGCATCTCCAGTGGGTGATTAAACATAAGATAAAAAGAATTAACGGATCGATTGTGGGTTTTTGTTGGTTGTCATTAGTAACGAAGTATTATTGTGGGATGAGCTGTATCAGTGATGTTCATCCATACGGAAGGGAACTTTATGTGAGCTGTTTTTCTTATTTAGACTTTAGAAAACAGTCTGGGCCGGTCTTTCAAGTCATAAGTCAGTGTATAAATAAAGCAAGCAGGAAGATACTGGTAACAGGAAAGAGCCAGCTGAATTAAAACTTGAAGAATTTTGTGCAGTGTGTGAGGAGCAAATATTTTGGCAGACCGCAAGGAGGGTATATTCTGCAAACATCACTGAAGTGTATGCTTGGAGTTATTTATATATTAACAACTGGTGCAGTGGACTAAGGCCAATGAAACTTGATTAGCAGTTTCGCGTCATCGCCCGCATGCTTTTGATACACCCGCATGGAATTTCATTATTGGTATTTCAGATCGAAATACTCTAATAGAACGGTCACTTTTACTCTAATAGAGCAATCAGCTATACTCTAATGGAAAAATCACTTGTTATAGATTAGTAACGTACCTTAGCTATTTAATGCAAGAGTAATCAGTGTAGATCTCACTGTTTTTTGGCAGAAATCTTCATGTTTGGATGTGTGTTGTGCTTTTGGAAAAATAATGAATAATAACTGCCCGCCCGCATCAAATTTTCAAAAATCTGAGCGAGAAACTGGTAATCAAGTTTCATTGGCCTAATGCCGTATTCAATAGTGAGTTGATTTTATCTGTTGCACAATTCAAAGATGTGTCTGACTGCTAGCCTTGAATCAGGCTAAATGCCAAAACTCCAAGATCAACCAAATCTCAATTATAAGCCGCATGTGAAACCATGCCCGTAGCCACCAGGCAAACGTGATTTGGACCAAGATGTGTGTGTAATTTCAATGTATCTAGTCAGACCTGAAATGGAACACACATTAATTACATACCACCTAAGAATCCTAGGATTTCTTAAGTGTAACATTTCACATGCTTCACTTCAAACAAAACAGGTTAAATTTGTTCGTCTATTTTCAAGTGATTCCCAGTCCAGCTGGTCCATGAAATTACAATGGGATCACATGTATTTGTTACAGTGCGGGCTGTCTTGTGTTGGATCTACTCTAGAGTTGAAATTTCAAGGTAGACTCACTGCCAATGTACTGACACTAGTACTGTTGTAGCATGTTTAAGTGGAGGACAAATGAAATAGTAATGCTAGATTATTTATGTATACAAATTTTTCATAATGAAATTGATATCCCATTTTGATTTGTACTTCCACTTTGCAACATATTCAAGAACAAGAAGCTACCACACTTAATCTCCAACCACTGTCATTAATTAACCAAGATTTCACTAGTCTGTAATTCACCTTACTGTAGTGATTTTATTGATTCATCTGTATGTTTTCTTCATTTTCCTTTGAAGTTGTACCAAGAGTTCATAATAAGGTGGAGAGTGTCTAACTTGAATGCATTCACCAAACACCCTGCTTAAAGTAACACCTCGGCCTTATTTCAGAACAAAGGCTTTACCTTCTTCAGTAACACTAATCAACAGTTTTCTATCCCCCAGTAAAGGTGTTGATTTGATGAAAGGTGAACTTTAAGCAGGGTGTTTGTACAGGCCATACTGAGAGTTAGACACTCTCCCCCATACAAATCAGTATTACAAACTCTTGGTTGTACAGTATAGGTAAACAAAGATAAGTTTCTCTCCCATCTTATTCTAGGATTTCTATTGACAAGGAAAATTCAATTATTTGTATACAGGCTCAAAATTGAGAAAATATAAAGAAAGTGAATTAATATTATACAGTCAGTTTGCTTTTGGATATTTAATGTCTCCAACCACAACAAAAATTTGATGAATCCATGCATCTCATCACTGGTCGTCTGAACATTCTGAAAGTGATACCTCACTCAATCAACCACATATTCTGTATTAGACTGAATAAAGTCATGATTACCTAAACAATCACTTAATTAATGTTTTATAATTATCCTATTCCATTTTCCTGGAGGTTCCACTGATAAAATGCAATTTAAGCAATGATAGCAGCTAGCCAAGTTGCAAGTTGATGCAGAAAGTATTCCATTCTGTAAAATAGACTCCATCCAGAATTCAACTCAGTACTCAGGCTGAGATATCTGACAATAGTCCACTACTCTGTTAATGAATCATTGATGTTCACACAATATAGCCTCCTTGAGGTATCTGAATGTTTGTTCCTCACACACTGCACAAAATTCCTTTAGATTCTGCTTAGACTGAGTTGATTCAGCTTGTCACCATACTTGTTTCCTTTGTAGTGTAGCTATACACATACTGATTTATGCCGATTAGAAAGGCTGGGCCTCAGACTGTACATTCTAAAGTCAAGTCCCACATACTAGTAAAAACAAGTCATGCATTAAGTTCCCTACTTGATATATCCGAAGATGAACACACTGAGTCAGCTATTCCCACAATTAGTACTTTGTTACTGATGACAACCAACAAGAACCCACAATCGATCCTTAAATTCGTTTTATCTTTCTTGGGGTACGTTTGATTACCTGCTGGAAGTGCCACTGATAACTTGTACAGCAATGGTAAGCTGCAAGCTTCAATCTGAGAAAGCATTCCGTTCCGCAGTTTAGTCCATCATTCCGTTCCGTTCCGTTCCGTTCCGTTCCGTAGAATAGTCCCCACCGTTTCCGGACAACTGGGTATTCCGGACACTTCGTTTTTAATCTGCTACTGAAGGATGGAATAGAAACCAATCAAGCTATGGTTTAAGTACCCTACTTGTGTACTATAAAATACTAAAGTTTTATTTCGATAGCTTTAAGGATTGCCGAGATACATCACAATTTGCTTTCGTGTGTAGTATATTTTTGTGTAAAAAACTTTTACTACGCATGTTAACAGGAGATTGAGGGCACCGTTCGTAATTCTAAGCGACCATAGGCAGCACAAATGATCAGTCACACTATTCAGTGAACAGATATATGATTTAGAGATAGTATAACAGGAATCCAAGTCCATTACCTGGGACGTGTTAACTGGTGTAATACTGTGATTACTATAATATTATGCACTACAGTAATGTTGTAACTAACAGATCTTTGTATAGGTATTAACAACTTGCATGCCACTAATAAACACTTGTAACTCTAGGACATCCTTTTGTACACAGAGTTAGTGTGTGACTGATTTTGTTGTTGTTGTGAGATATATCATTTACTGTACCTTCACGAGTTAGTGGACTCCGAGCGGCCTGTGCTACAACTGGCGTAGTCGACACTACTGGCTGACCAGATCAACCACTAAGCTTAAACGTTGTGGTACCGTGACAGATAGTTTGATAACGGTACCTGTTGAGGTCAGCCATTTCACCTGCTAAGTTCTACTGTTCTCGCCGTACTGTTTCTTGTAGAAAATCACTAATCAACTGTACTTGAACCACCGGAATGTCTACTGGATCTAATAGCGTCGTCACTGGCGATGGTGCCCAAGATCAAGAAGGTACTCGTAACCCTGTTAGTCGTCCACTTATAATGCCTGAAGCTTATAATGGGGATCAGAGTACCCGCTGGGACCAATGGATTGCCCACTTCGACAGCGTGGCGCAGATAAACGGGTGGAATGAAGGAACAAAGCTCCTCTGGTTACAAGTCCGGCTGACGGGAAAAGCCCAGACTGCGTGGGAACGTCTCAATCAAGACGCCAAGTCCACTTATGAAAACGCCAAAATAGCTCTCCGTGAGCGGTTTGAACCCAGCTGTAAGCAAGATCTCTATGCTGCCGAATTTCATGCCAGGAAACATCTGGACAAAGAATCGTGGGGTGACTTGGCGGACAACCTCCATAGCCTAGCAGACAGAGCTTTCCCTGATCTGGATGATAAGGCAAGGGAGCAACTGTCACTAAGCCGATTTCTCAGCCTTATTGACAAGCCAACGATCGCCTTATCAGTTCGCCAACGACGTCCAAAAAATTTGAATGAAGCCGTAACGTATACGCTGGAGGCGGAGACTCATCTCTCATTAACACCTGGCCTCAAAGTTGCAGCAGTGACGTCATCATCTGATAACGTGGACGCCAACATAAAAGACGGAAACCATGCTTCTATCGCAACGATCCAAGCAAGACAGGACGCTGTAGTGGAGTTGTTGAAATCCCTATCATTGAGGATGGAGCATCTTGAGAATACAATCGCCTCTCATGTGGAATACAAAAGTCGCGACAAAAGTTCTCTCCCGTACCTGCCACCGACCGCGAACACATCCAAGAAGCAAGAAGCAACAGGTCCACGGCAGCCAATCATATGCAGGAAATGTGGAGTGGAAGGCCATTATGCTAGGGGGTGTGCTACCGGCCGTACGTCGGGAAACTAGCAGCCCTCAGTGCTAAGGGTCAGGCACACGAGGGCTCTGAATTGACCCATAAACCTGATATAGATAACTATAGCATAGATAGTAATGTAGAACTTTCACTTAGTACTGTGTGTAACAATGACGTCATTAATTTGTTGGCGGTGAACCCCGCCAAAGCGTACCATATTGTTGGTATTGTTTCGAAGGTACGTGTTAGTTTCATGTTAGATACGGGTGCTTCTGTGAGCTTGCTTAATAATGAAACGTGGAAGCAGCTATCGGTGAACAACAGTGGCGAAGCAACCGCGCTACAACCTTGGGGAGGAAGCCAGTTAGTAGGCGTAGAAGGCAGCCCCATCGTAGTACAGGGAGTGGCAACCATAGACATCATACTTCCAGGCCAAGTAGTCAGCACCGACATTTTGGTGGCGCGAGGATTAAACATGCAAGCGATACTTGGGCTCGACTTTTTGGAAAAACACCAGTGCGTCATCAATACGGAGCAACGAATACTACACATGCACGGACGTGCCATACCACTGCAAAGTAAGATGAACGAGCAGCTACAACCGGACTCTGGTGTATCCACAATCACAGTTGCACTGCAAAGGACAGTAGAACTCCCACCACTGAGCGAGCTAGAAGTGATGACAGTGACGTCCAGCCCTACTAACAGTGCGCCTACATGGCTAGTGGAAGCATTGCCAAGAGAAAGTCCTATAGTAGTAGCTTCCTCCGTAGTGACACCAGTCAGCGATGGACACCATACAACCATCCCAATGAGAATAGCAAATTTCTCAACAGAGGCTGTTACACTTTACAAGGGTAGCAAGATTGGTAAGGCTTCTCCCCTGGATGATAAAGTTAATATTTCGAGCGTGAAACCAGACTCAGATAGCCATGTCTCCTCCACAGATGAGGATGAGATCCCTCTTCACAAACAAGAGCTCCTGTGGGATTTGGTGACCAAGAGTGGAGATTCACTTACCACAGAGCAGCAGCATGAATTATATAACGCTCTTCTAGGGTATGCAGATGTCTTTACAGCTAATGAAGATGACTTGGGGAGGACTGACGTGCTAAAACATACAATCTCCGTGGGTGATGCTTCACCAATCCGCCAGCCACCAAGAAGGGCGCCACCTTACCATAAGGAAACGGTGCGAAATTTGCTGAGTAGTATGTTGTCAAAAGGTGTTATCCAACCTTCTAAAAGCCCGTGGGCGTCCCCAGTTGTATTAGTAAAGAAAAAGGATGGCACAGTGCGTTTCTGCGTGGATTATCGCAAGGTGAATGCAGTTACTACAAAGGACGCTTTTCCTCTACCCCGTATTGATGATACATTGGATACACTCAGCGGATCCAAATGGTTTAGTACCTTGGATATGTTAAGTGGCTACTGGCAAGTCGAGATGGATGAAAAGGACAGAGAAAAGACAGCTTTTACTACTCACGAAGAGCTTTTCGAATTTAAAGTAATGCCCTTCGGTCTTTGTAATGCACCTGCCACTTTCCAAAGGCTAATGAATGTGGTGTTAGCAGGAGTACAGTGGTCCAAATGCTTGGTGTATCTCGATGACATTATAATTGTGGGAAGAACATTCAACGAACATCTCAAAAACCTTGGAATAGTTCTGCAACGCTTACGAGAAGCCAACTTGCGGCTTAAGCCTAATAAATGCACCCTATGTAGAGATGAAGTTCTCTATTTAGGGCATGTGGTATCAAGACATGGAGTGGCAACTGATCCTACAAAAACAGACAAGGTATCAAAATGGCCAGCACCTAACTCAGTGAAAGAGGTGCAACAATTCTTAGGGTTGGCTTCATATTACCGCCGTTTTGTCCGCAACTTTGCAGTTATAGCAAAGCCACTCTATAGACTGACAGAAAGGGGACGTCAATTCCAATGGACTAAAGAATGCTCCGAAGCGTTTGCAGTGTTGAAACACCGATTAACTACATCACCAGTCCTGTCTTACCCAGACTTTGCCAAGCCGTTCATTCTGGACACGGACGCTAGCTATGATGGTATTGGTGCTGTGCTCTCCCAGCAGCATGAAGGGAAGGAGGTTGTAGTTGCCTATGCCAGCCGTACCTTAAGTAAGTCAGAGAGGAAGTATTGCGTCACGAGGAAAGAACTGCTGGCAGCAGTGAAATTCATCCAGCACTTCCGTCCCTACCTACTTGGTAATCCATTTGTGCTTCGAACTGACCATGGATCATTAACATGGTTGCAGAATTTCAAGGAACCAGAGGGCCAATTAGCACGCTGGATTGAGCAACTGCAAGAATATCACTTCGAAATTGTGCATCGCCCTGGAAAACGCCACTCAAATGCCGATTCTCTGTCACGTCGGCCGTGCAACCAATGCCACCGACTTGAGTCACACTGTGGCAATGAAGGAACACATCAGGTGGCAGCAACCAGTATAGCTGAGAGGGAGCGGTCAACTACAGACATCGATCTGCAAACAGCACAGTCACAAGATGACATCATTGGGCCAGTGCTACAGGCTAAAGAAGCAGGTTGTAAACCTATAGCTGACACTCTCAAGGGACATCGTAGAGAAGTAACCCAGCTCACACAACAGTGGGACCAGCTAGTGCTCCAACATGGTGTTCTATACAGAAAGTTTGAGAAGGCTGGCCAGGGTCAACTACACTTCCAATTAGTAGTCCCCAAGGACCACCAGGCCTCAGTTTTACAGGAAATACATGGAGGAAGGATGGGTGGGCACCTGGGCGAAGACAGGACATTTAAGAAACTGCAAGAACGGTTCTATTGGCCAGGTTACTTTCAAAGCTCCAAAGAATGGTGCCAGAACTGCCCACACTGCGCTGCAAAGAAAGGACCAACCCAGAAGCACAGAGGCCCACTACAAAACATCAGATGTGGATACCCCATGCAAATGGTGGCCGCAGATATTGTTGGTCCATTCCCTAGAAATAGCAATGGCAACCGGTACATCCTAGTAGTCTCCGACTATTTTACACGATGGGCTGAGGCCTATGCAATTCCCAACCAAGAGGCCAAAACAATAGCTAATAGGCTGGTTGATAACATGTTCTGTCGATTTGGGATCCCCGAACAGCTGCATACAGACAAAGGGGCACAATTTGAGTCCACCTTGGTAAAGGAAGTAAGCAAGCTGTTAAAAATCAACAAGACACACACCACCGCCTACCACCCACAGGGTGATGGCCTTGTGGAGAGGCTCAACAGAACTATTCTGGCTATGTTGGCTACAGTTACAGATGAACAGGGTGAGGACTGGGAAAGCCACTTAGCAAAGGTGTGTTTTGCATATAACACAAGCGAGCATGTTTCCACTGGGTATTCCCCTTTCTATATGATGTATGGAAGGAAAGCAAAGATACCACTTGACATCATTTATGGGAATCCCAACACTTCTCCAGTCACCCCATTAGAGTATGTGAGCACACTCCGCCAGTCATTAGAGCAAAGTTATCAACTTGCACGAAAGCACTCCCTAGGGGCTGCCTGCAGACAGAAAGAACACTATGACAAAAAGGTACACGGTGAACCATATGAAAAGGGAGATCTGGTTTGGTTATTTACCCCAGTGGTAGGAAAACATAAAGCAAAGAAACTACACTGCCCATGGACTGGCCCGTATAGAATCATAAAGAGGATCTCAGATCTGGTATACCGCATTCAGGACACGGGCAGTAGAAGACGCCAAGTAGTGAACTTTGAACGTTTGAAACCATGTCCTCAGCAAATGCGAGATAGAAGCCAACCTGGCAGTGGAACCCAAGATAGTCAAGTGCAAAATACAATAGAAGAAGACAGCATCAACACACCTCCAGGAACTGTCCTACAACTGGTAGATGACTATGAGGAAGAGGAAGTTGAGGCACCAGAAGTACTGCTGTACCCACAAAGTGAGGACAGAAATAACTTGAGAAGATACCCGCAACGCAGAAATCGACGTAAGCCACTTCGCTATCAAGATGGGGTTCCTTGACATGGGACATGTACTTACAAGGAGGGGACATGTGTAATACTGTGATTACTATAATATTATGCACTACAGTAATGTTGTAACTAACAGATCTTTGTATAGGTATTAACAACTTGCATGCCACTAATAAACACTTGTAACTCTAGGACATCCTTTTGTACACAGAGTTAGTGTGTGACTGATTTTGTTGTTGTTGTGAGATATATCATTTACTGTACCTTCACGAGTTAGTGGACTCCGAGCGGCCTGTGCTACAACTGGCACACGCAATCAACACAATCAGCATCCCGGAGAAGTCCCAAGCAAGGATCCGCGGGGCTACACTACTTAACTATGCTGTTTCAGTGTTAAGGCAAGGACTGATACAGATTTCCAAGCAGTAGATCAAATGTCGCATCTTCGAAAGCTGTGCAAGACATACGCACGGTCCGAGCAAGGCTGGCAGCAGTTCTACTACTTAAAAATAAAAATCGCTGTCACCAACAAAGTAACCAGACAAGCAGAATGCTATCAGTCTCTGCTGGGCCATGACACTCAATAGAATGCAGAATTTCCCATAACAATGGCAGGTACGCCTTTTTTAGTGGTGTCCGGAAACCCCAGCCACATAAATTTTTGGCAATTTCTCAAACTGCAAATTTAAACTACTCTTTCTCCTAGTACCCTATACTTCACCACCCACAATTTATACCACCGATAGCCTAGTTCATTAGCTACAATTTGGCACTAAGCATTTTAAAATCCGATTTTCTTTCGAGGAGAAATGAACAAATTTCTAATGCGTGTACAAACTTTGTCCAGAAACGCCCGCCCCTACCTTACCAGCCTACAACTACGAGCGAGACACGTGTTTCTCTGGTGTAATTCAGCCACAAATACATACTTTGTTGTTATATCTTGGCCTCAAGGGCACTCCCCATACACTATCATTCTTTGTCCATGCCTATAACGCTTGTCTGGACCCAAACTGCAATGAATCATGTGCCTGGATACAATGCGCCTTAAAAGGAAGTAACGTTTTACATTCGTTACAATTTCCGGATGTAATATCCGTTACATATTACTTGCTACTTTGTCATGTAACGTGTTATATTACTCGTTACTGTAAAAAGTTATATTATTATGTAACGCGTTGCATTACCCCCGACTCTGCCTGTACTCTGATCTTCGTCCTCGGTCAAAACGAAAGTCAAACAAAAAATTTGTAGTAGGTCAAAAGACAATTTTGTTTATAAAGTGCATACCACAATTGCTACTTTTAGAATTAGAAAACAGCCGTAATTTTACAAAAATTTACAAAAAATTGGTCAGGAGTCAAGCATGGCTTTTAGTGTAAGTCAAGGGTCAAGGCTTATTTTTCTAGTTTGACCACTTTGACTGAGGACGAAGATCGGAGTACAGGGTATATTGGAATCCCACCCCCTTGTTGTTTCCAATATCATTTCTTAGGCATTGCGTTTTAAAACTTTGGGGTCAAAGTGACGGCTTGTTTGATTCCTATTAAACTCCAACCTTAGGGTTTGTATCCGTATGGTGTGGTTAAATGTGTCATTTGTCTTGTTTTATTACTATAGTAAGTTTAGGGATCACATGGCTTTGAAAAGGATCAATAAAGAATTACAAGATCTGGAGAGAGACCCTCCTGCTCAGTGTACGGCTGGACCTGCTGAAGAAGACCTCTTTCACTGGCAAGCAACCATAAGGGGACCACCAGATACCCCTTATGAGGGCGGAGTATTCTGTCTCACGATCTATTTCCCTATGGACTATCCATTTAAACCACCTACAGTGAAATTCTCAACAAGAATTTATCATCCAAATATTGATTCCAATGGTAATCCATGCATAGAAATGATAGGACATTCACAGTGGAGTCCAGCTTTTACCATATCAAAAGTGCTTCTATCTCTCTGTTCATTATTACATGATCCGCCTAACACAGATGATCCACTTGTATCAGAAATTGCTAGGATATACAAGACTGATCGAGCAAAGTACAATGAGTCAGCGAAGGAATGGACTCGCAAGTATGCCATGTGACCAATGGACCCAAAGTTGGTTGGAAATTTTGTAACATATAATAATATTATTATGTGGTTTATATATAAATGTAAGGCTTATTATGATGGCCACTGATCACATCTTTTTGAACTGCAAGTCCATCACATGCCATTGTTTTAAGTTGCTTAATATTATTATATTTAACATGTACTATTTCTCTTTAAGACACCTGGTAGTGCCAACTTCACATAAATTTGAAGGGGTGTGCGAATTATGTAGAATACAATGGCTGGGCAACCGTATCGCAAGACGATGGAAGCAATGAGAACAGAAAGTTGGAAAGGATTAGCCCTAAGCTTTCAAAAGACGATAGTAACTTTCAAGTGGACAAGGTCATAAAGTTGCTTCATGAAGATGTGATATTGAAGAAATATGACTGCGAGAAATTGTCCAGTAGAGACGCGACCAAAGACAAGACATCCGACTTACGTTGGGGTCATTCCATGCCAAATCAACAAAAAAAAATCTGGACCCCTTTCGATTTTCGTGAAATTTGGCACAAACATGGACCCTATCAAGAAACTTTCTCACACCAAAATTTAGCTCATTTCATTGGTCTCCCTTTAAGTTATGACCACTCAAAGTTTCTGCTGAAAATTTTATTTGCTTACACGTCTACAGTAAAATGACCATAACTTTGCTTGTGATTGATGTAGAAATTTCTAGTTTAGAGTTTTGAAATCCTTATTTAATTCTCGTTCAGGTGATATATAATAGTTTATAATTGCTCAAAGGAAAAGGTCAAACCACAAAAATGTAGCTTTTTCCTTTGATCTTCATTTTCAAAAATATATATTCTTTAATTAAATGTATTTTTGGTTTACATGTTGCTCTAATACCTATCATTCATCACTGTGAGTTTAAAGTTGGGACCAATAGTAGATCATGAGTTATAAGTGTTAATGTGTAGCCTTGTAATCACTGCTGTTTGTATGGTATTTTTACAGTGTAATTTCTAATACAGATTGCAAGTAGCCTTATATTGGTATGTTAAATATCATTTATGCATTAAAATAGTATTGACAAGGGCTCACTACAGTGAAACCACATTAACAGAGCCACTTTTAAAGCTAAGAAAGTTGGAGCAATAATAAGGCTGCCTAATAAAGGAATCACTGATTATGTTTTTGCTGTAAGTTCAGTGTCCTATAAAATAGAGGTGGCTACTATAACAAGGTGGTCTTATTATAGGGGTAGGTATATTTATAAGGGATTTACTGTACAACTAATGATATTCCAATCCATTCTTTCACTGTATAATAATAATATTCAGCCACAGATTATGATGATAGTTTCCAATCTTGTATGTGTGTATAATGGATGCAAACGACAGTTATTCGTACATATGTACATGTAAAGTGGAATTGAAATGCCATGTCTTAGTGATATCCAAAGTTTCTTGGTATTAATACCTAGATAGCTGCTTCATATAGTTGCATTAGAGTAGAAATGTCCTATTTTAAGTTGGCTCTTATAAAAAGGTGGCCTTTAAGGTAGCCGCTAAGGTATGTTACACTGTATATCACTTTTGAATCATACTTTGAAAGAGCAAGCCTACTACTGACCACTTAAAGGCCAACTTTATATGTTTATACCTATAAACAATGCCTTTGCTGGAAAAATGTACACTTTTAAAACCACTTACTCGTCAGAAATTTGATGGAATAGAGTGGAAAGTTACCACCTGTATAGAAAGGCCACTACTCCATAACAGCCAATTTAAATTGTTGCTATACACTTATGCAAATGCATTAAGCAGTTACCTGCACATTAAGGCCCAGAAATTTTGGCTCTAAGGTACCTGACTTTAACTCCATACATCAACTGTATCATGATAAAAATAGCAATGTATATAGCTCTTCTATAATTAGAATCATAGAAATGTTCCATAGAAATTACATTGTAGAAAGGTTCACTACAGCAATTGCACACTGATACATATCTATAGCTTTAAGTGAAATACATTAACAATCAATTAAAGAAAGGGTCAAGGAAATTAACTTCAAAGTTAAATCAGAGCATTATAGTAAAACTTGAGACTGAAAGTGGTGCATATTGCATGACAGTCTCTACAATCATTCACATGTAACTTTGATATGCAATGAAATCTGATGCATCGATATCAGTACACAATTGAATTGTTGAAGGTATAAGTTGGAAAGACTGTTAATACTGCATCAGTCATTCATTACTACTTTTTTAGAAAATCTCTAGTAGATTACAATATTAAAACATTCATGCCTGTGTTAAGAACAAAGAATGCAGCTACATAACATCATGTTTTATTTGTAAGTGTTTCAAATTACAGTGGAACTTGTCTTAGTGGCCATGCCACCTGTAACGAAAGTCCACCTTTCTATTAAGGGCCAACTTTAAATTGTTCTAGTAAGACATTTATACACATCAAACAATATAAATAGCCACCTGAATATTAAAGCCAAAAAAATTGGCCCTGACTGGCTTAGACAGTTTCCACTATAGCTATCAAAATACATACTTGCATATCAACAATCAGCATTAAATGCTAACAGTAGCAGTAGCAGTTACTGTAGCTAGTGAAAATGTCATCAAGTTCAATATTTCACTACTATACAATAGACTTGGTGTCATAATCAGAAACAATATATACAAGCTTGATAAGGGGTAAATTACTTGAATATATGTATTTAAGTATAAGTTTTTACTGGGTTTTCTTACAAGACATAAACAAATTAACATTACTTACAAACCAACAATGTATTAATGATTGTGACATAGTATTATATAACGTTACTTGCAATTGGTATTGCATCTTTGCATACTTGAACCATACGAACAGCAATGATTACAAGGCTACACATTAACAGTTATAACGCATGATCTACTATTGGTCCCAACTTTAAACTCACAGTGATTAATGATGGGTATTAGAGCAACATGTAAACCAAAAATAAATTTAATTAAAGAATACATATTTTTGAAAATGAAGATCAAAGGTAAAAGCTACATTTTTGTGGTTTGACCTTTTCCTTTGAGCAATTATAAAATATTATATATCACCTGAAAGAGAATTTAATAAGGATTTCATAAATCTAATCCAGAAGGTTCTATGTGAATCACAAGCAAAGTTATGGCCATTTTATTGAAGATGTGTAAGCTTCATAAAATTTTCAGCAGAAACTTTGAGTGGTCATAACTTAAAGGGAGACCAATAAAATGAGCCAAATTTTGGTGTAAGAAAGTTTCTTGTAAGGGTCCATGTTTGTGCCAAATTTCACGAAAATCGAAAGGGGTCCGGATTTTTTTTGTTGATTTGGTATGGAATGACCCGTTGATATTCTTGCTGAATGCTCTCAATCTGACGATGGAGTGCCAACATAGATATACTAACAACCTGGGGTTAGTATATCTATGGTGCCAACATATGAGGTGCTTATTATGGCATTATTTAGGACAGGGCAGGAGAAATTGCAGAAAATTGTACCAGATTGGCTAGCAGAGAAGATCCCAAAGCCGGTTTATGTGAGCATGAAAATATGTATGGTTATTTGGTGAACCTGGTCACTGTACACATACCTTACAACTGTTGGATAGAATTTCTACAGACTCTGAAGTACCTTGTGGTTTTCAGCCTATAGTGTTACCAGGATTACAAGGTTCTGTACACAAAGGACAATTTGATACAACAGACTAGTGTTGTTTTAGTTAAATAAAACTAAAGTGGTTTTAGTTAAGCTTTTACTTTAGTTGTCTGAAACTAAAACTTAGTTTTTCTGATTTGTCAAAAGACTAAAGCTAAAAGTGCCTCAAATTTTACACGGAAACTTATACTAAAACTATCATTTAATGTTTACAAATAACTGAAACTAAAAGTACTTGCCAAGTATACAAATAACTAAACTAAAAGTAGCTACTTACCACCTACAATTATAAAAGTTGTTGATTGTTTAAAACTAAAAGTATTATAGTAACACATATAGCTAATTATTCACTATACACATACTATCTGCCAGTGTATATAAAAGTAACTAAAAGTGTTTTGCTATAAAAATATTTAATAATCATCACAAGGATTTAATGCTAAAAAGTTACTAATGTGACATTGTCAAGCAGGACGTAGCTAACTACAGAATTTAATAATAAGAGCTCTTAAAATTAGTGAAATCATGTGCACTGTATTATACTTGTTCTTTGAAGAAAAATCATGTAGGTAAGCTGCTGCATTCGCTATCATCATTATTACATAAACCAAACATGCATGGTGGGTTGAAAGAACATAACTACATCAAACTATTGAAGGGTGGCATGCACTGACTGCTAAATCGGTCTCCATATATATTTACTACAATTGTTTTGGCACTTGCTACAGCGAATCATTTTGATTTTGTTACCTTAGTATATTCTGTTGATTTTGCATGTCTATCTTGGAACCTTAATTGTCACAGACATTGCGTATCTTGTATTTTCAGAAACATTTAGTATACGTTTTTCCGCAGCAAACAAGTAAACTTATGATGCTTTTAAATTTGCAAGTGTGTAATTTTTAGCACTCAATACTAGGAGTGTGCAATATTTTATTATTGCAATAATGCACCTCGTTATCATGATTATCATGATACTTGACTGCACAAGTAAATACTGTGTAATTAGATACTGTAAATGTATCTAATAATTATCACTGTGTCATTCGTTATGCAGTTGTACTTGCTTTGTAGCTATATCTGGACACCATGCAATATTATGAGACAAAAAAATTTAAAGTACCGTAGATTCCCTAAAATTTCGGAATCTCTAAATATTCGGCACTCCCCGTGCTTTGAACGCAATGTGCTCTAAGTTTCGGCAAGCGCAGGAAAGTTTTTAATTAAGCGCGCTAATTTTTCGCCACTTGGAGTACTAGTTTGACGAAGGTCTCTTGAGTACTGAGGATTCTCAGTGACCTCACACAATATGTTACCTCGATTCTGTATGAAGCACCAAGTGTGAAATTGTTCAGGGAACGTACCCAACGATATCATCGTGTGACATCACGGCCGGCTATAGCAAAACGATCTTCGTTTCTGTTCACAGAATAAAATCTCTCCTGGCCCCACATGATACACCCTCAGATAACACTTTGTTAAGCCATGGAACACTTCATGCAGCATCTGGTAGCAAGATTCATCACAAGATAGTTTAATAATATTATTGATTGTGGTTTCTATTTTTTATTACTTGTTGAAATCTTTAATATTACGTCTGGGTGATTGTATTCAAAAGCGATGTAGTAATGACATTGACCATCCCTCCTGGATAATGTAGGCAATCATAGTATATAGCGCTGCGGCCAAGTGAGTGTTGTAGTATCGTCAGCTCCGCCTCGAGGCGTTCCTGTTGGTCCCTGTAGAAAGAAATCTAGAAAGTAAGCAGTAAACGGATCGCAAATAACATAGCCATGAAGCGTGCGGACTGTATTAGAGATAGATCCCTAAAAATTCGACAATAGCACCGGGTTGGTACATTTTTTTCCTAATTGTTCGGCCAGACCTGAACAGAATGAAGCATGTCTTTAACTGAGTAACATGCATGGTGATATCGTCATGAACTTGTTTCACCATCATATCAGCTAAACCAATAATTATCAAGACATGTGCAAATTTAACTAACATAAAAATATGGCATTAGTTTATGCATGGTGGTTAAAAGAAGGGATTATGTATCTGGTATGCTATTTCTGACTGGCACTGAAACATTACTTGTGTATATTTCAGCGTTGAAACCGGGTCGGGTCATCCGGGTCTGACCCGGATTGGATCACGTGAGAAACGAAATTGTTCGTTTGACGACGTGGAAACTTATAAACGCTATCGCGTAGCTCTTTGTGAGCCACGCCCACTTATCGCATTACCAACATACGCTCAACTACGCCCATTTGCTAGTAAGTGCAGTATGCAGCACGAAACTGAGGGTATCTATGGTGAGGGGTAGCTATTGTCAGTAGGTGAAGACTTTTTTTTTTTTTTTTTTGGTCTTCAACCTACAGCTAGGCTGAAGTTGTAATATTTACTCAACACGAATCGAACGCTCAAAATGTAGACTCGTTTGCTCGCTCGAGACTAGCCGAAACACGTCTCAGCTTTAATTAATCCGGGTCAGTGGGTCATCCGGGTCAGCAGTAGTGACCCGGTTTCAACGTTGGTATATTTAAACACTATTATCGCACAATTAATTTCAGCCAGGATAGTTATAATTATAAGTGCTGAAAAGAATTTTGAATAGTGCCAGATTTAAACAATATAATTATTATTGCCTGACAAGTGATTGTTGTGTATATTGTGTGCCATAAAACCTGCACATGTGTGTGTTTTCAAACTTCGGTGGATACAATGAAAGGCTGGGCATTGACTTGTCCATGTATTATTTTGCTTCATTTACACACAACATATTAACTACAATCAAATCATTGACAAAGTTAGGATTAAGAAGCCAATCAAACATCAACTTCCATTTGTAAGATATCTCCAATATCCAAAGCATGGATTCAGGTTGATATACATACTGGGATAGATAACAGTCTGTTGGTTAGTATGAGTAAAAGAAAATACTAAGCCATTATGGAGACTTGTAGGTATGTGTCTGCATGTTCTATTTTTTCAAGTTACAACCCACATGTGATTTGATTGTTTCAAGCACTGCAATATCAACTGGCTTTATTTGTGCAAACTGCATAATTGTCACTCCTACCATCAAATGCTAACTGGAACAGGTGCTACTGCTAAGTTCATTATACATACATATATAAATTACCATGTATTACCTGAATTGCAGGTGTATACGTAGTTCTTCTTGTGACATTACCAAAGCAGCTAAATGTTAGGAATCAAAATGCTGATAGGTTAATGTAGATCATTGGATGGTTGCATGGTGGCATTTAAGGTTGACAATGTTTCTGTGCATGACATATATAACTAAACCACCATAATAATGTAATTTAGTATTTGGTAATAATACCATTTGTACCATTAGTAGCGATGGCTGCATGACCAAGGGAGCCACTCAGGCATGTCCACCAATATTTATAACAGATAACTGCTAGACATACGTAATTATATAGTCATCAACCTTGAGGATGTAGCTGGTCTGACTAATTCAATCCTGCTGAAAGTTGGAGTGACATACATTGTATGGCTTATTATAGACCATGCGCATGCTAAGGTACAAGAACCAGCTGTTTGGATAGATAATTTAATACCTCCAGAGGTATATACGTATTATGTATTGGTGGCTGACCACACATTACACTGAACACCAGATATTTTCTAACTCAATTCATGGTAGTTCTGTTAACATAAATACTAAAAATACACCTTGTAATATACTATGGTGGGGGTTCATATGAGCTGTAATTTTTACTGCTGAATCAAAAGGCCTGGGTTATTATTGTTGTCTATCAAGCAAAAGTGTGACAGCTAACAGAAGCCCATTCAACATTAATGTGAATATTAAGTTGAACTCCTCAGACAAGCCCTGTGTGTTTTCACATGAATACACCCATAGCAGTCAGTACTATTGTTTCATAAGTGTATAATAAGCTTAAGGCTTGTACTGTACTTGTCTGCAAAGTCTTTTCATGATGTCAAGTAAGGGAGTGTGTATAATTTAAACAGCAGTGGAAAATATAGTGGGATGCTATGGTGGAATAAAAGTCTAATATCATTTTTACATGTACAGATAAAATACAACAATTTGCTACAAAGTCAGTTTATTACACCCCTTTAGTTCTCTTTTGTGCCTTATATGTTTGCTACAAATATATTGATATTTCTATGTACCAGTAGAAATATTATAAACACATGTACATCTGTTAACTATAGCAGTATCACTTCAGTAGTGAGAGAAAGTTTTATCTTTTACAGTTAAACCTTGCTATTAACATTTGCTCCATCCATTGTCATGAGATCATTTCTTCCAGCGCTACCATTTGATTTTTCTCTACCACAACCCATGCAGCACTCTGCCGTGTAGCTACATGACATTCTATTGTCATTTGTTTTTGAGGACTCATTGCCAGCTAATACATGTTACAGGTCTAGCTACTCATGGTTGTGATATGACATAACCATGTACTGTTAATTAATCATCAAACCACATCATTGTGTTGAGGGTTTCTATTTTGATCTTCACTGGATGCCTGTGTACAAACTCTTGATGGTGTACTTGAATTGGCTAACTAATTTGATGGCATAGCTACATTGTTAAAAATGGGTTGTTGCTACAATACCCCTAACTTTATTAATTTAACATCCTATATTACTTAAGGGTGTTGTGGCAACACCCTGCATTACCCGAGGGTGTTACTACACACCCTTGTAAGTCACCTGGGGTGTTACTACAACACTCTTCAACAGTAATTAGGTGTCATTTGTATAGTTTGTCTGCTTTGTCATTGATTTTTACAAGAAGCAATACAATGCCTTACAATTTTACAACAATAATCCCATGCAAAAAACACATTGCAAAGAGACGCTTGAGATGTTGATATATATATTTTCAACACAGAGAAAATTAGCCTTTTTCCTCAATGCCACTTCAATAAATTGTACATTCACTCCCATGCTACGTAGCTACATTGCATTTGTGACTGGGCCTGCGAAAACAGGGCATGTGGGCACAAACTACACCCTGTCACTCTACAGGTCATATCTCAGTACTGGAACAGAATATTTGCATTCTGTAAATTGCATCATAATGCCAATTAAATGCTTACTTAGAGTTGAAAATTGTGTTGTTGTTGCTATAGCATAATGGTACAAAAAGTTTATGAGTGATGAAAGTTTGAAAAAGTAGGCAAAAATCATGTGCCCACATTCCCTATTTTCACAGGCCCAGTCACATTTTTACATGCTTGTATAGTAAGATTCACAATTTCATATAAATTTGACAGTGGAAACAATATTATGGTGTAACAAACAAACTTCATAAATCATTAAAATAGACAGAACTGTATAGCAATGGTTCTTGCGATGAGAAACATTTCAGTTTATGCAACTGGCAATCCTGGCTGTATACTAACTCAGTACTTAGTCAAGCTGCAAGGAAATTGTCACCAGTAATCAGCTATTGGTATTGTGAGCCAGTGTATCATATCATAGGAAAAGCAATCAATGACTAACACTAATGGATTGATTTCACCACTGTTATCTACCACTGTCATGAACACCTGAGTGCTATTCTATAAAACCAACAAGTCACGTTAACCAACAAGTCACGTTAACCAACAAGTCACGTTAACCAACATAAAAGTAAGGGCAGCAACAACAAATTTATCAGACCAAACATTAGTTATGTCCAAGAATCTTTCAAACCTCAAGCATTAACTGAGCTACAGAAACAATGTATCAAACATTCTTTGTACTACTCAACACTTCATTATAAAGAAATCATAACTTACTATTGTATTTTTATGTGTTTGTAATAATCTTTTCTTGGGGTAATTTTGGTACCGGGATGGAATATGCATGGGAGCACCCTTAGGGTGTAGTGTAAATGCCCATGCATACACCTCTTAGGAATGTTACAAGGTATAACATCCTTACACCCTAGAGGAGTGTCATTCTGGAACATTTGGGGGAAAACCCTTAAGAGTGCACTAGGAACACCCTTGTTTTTATCCCTATTCCTGCAGGCACAACTTCTAGACTTTTCCAGGAGCTCCTATCAGCAATGTCCTTACTTGCTACTCCCTTCAAGTACTATACATGTGTAGTATTGCAATTGTATGACATGAATGGTATTTTAACTTTTCATACTATGTTTATGACTTGAAGCAAACAATGCAACCCACATTCTCAGTATGATGGCTGCAGTGGCAAATGCTCACAAAGCAATGAGGTATGTATCTGTATAAATTTAGAATTTTCCCATTATGAAAATAGCCTGTTTATAGCACTGACTCAAGGGAAGAGTCTTATTGCCTGCAGATTATTACTGAGTTTCAAAATTCACTTTAAGACAATGCAACTGAAGGGAATACAGGGGCGGATCTATGGGGGGGTTCAAAGGGTTCCATGGAACCCCCCTTTTGAAAGAACCTCTCTTACTCGAGATACTCTAATAGAGCAGTCACTGTAGTCTTTTGAGGAGCAGTGTAGGAAGCTATGTATACAGTTATAAATAAGGAAATGTAGTTGGTGAGGGGCAGATATTGTCAGTAGGTGATGACCTTTTTATTTTTTTGGTCTTCAACTTACAGTTAGGAATTCCAAAGTGGAACCCCCCTTTTTAAAAGTCTGGATCCGCCCCTGGAATGTGCTAAAGTGATACAATGTCAGTTTACAAGGGTATGTCAAACTGGAGTTTAGCATGCTTAGTCAACTGGACTCAGCTTCAATTTTCCAGTCTAGCTAATGGGGTTGCTATATTGCATTTGAATACTGAGCATGCCATCATGATCATATCAGCTAGTGATGTTATCTGTTTGTACACAACTGTTGCATAAAATCTGCAACATTTTGTTTGCGTACTGCATTCATAGACATTTTGATTGACAGCATAGACATAACAAATGATTGACTTTCCATACTGAATTCTTTCAGAAGTATGAAGGTAGTACTGTATATTAGGAACCATGGAGGTTAGGGTTTTTCTGGCCAAAATTATCACTCCAAAACCAGCTTCACAATACCACCCTGGTACCTTGGCAGTATTGGTTAGGTATAATTAACCAAGCCCAAAAGTGCCTGACCCTAAATGCTTCCAATAAGTAGCTCTATTTTTTTAAAATTATTCAGTGGAATTTTCTACTGATTGACACCTTCAGACAAGCATAACTCAATAATGGCTTAGGATATGGGCTTGATGTGTTTTCACTGTTCGACATTGCTTCATCCGTAGATGTGCCTTTTGGCATACTGCAGTATGTAAAATGCATGCATCATAGACTTACCTTTGTCCTCCTTTGTGTCCCATTTCTTTTTCAAGGTGTCGCTGATTCATGGTAACACAATACATGGCTTCCATTTACAAATGGAAATTGTCCATATTTTCCATGGTGACTAAGTTGATTGTAGAGGCATCCTCATTTGTAATGCTGTATAAATAGGTGAAAGCAAAGTGTACTAGCCACTTCACTTTGTGTCAATAATTGATAGCTGGGGCATGTGTTAAGACAAAAGCATTAACCTCTGGCCCCATCCTTTCTTTTGATGTGGTACGGTATCCACGGGTTCACCAGTCATAATAATGTTACAAAAAGTAAACAAACAAGTACAAGGATTTTAAGTTCAATTAGGGATCCTAGAAAAAAAGTAGGAAACAAGGGAGGTCACCTACTGACTGAGCTGCTGCTATCACAGCCGAGTTGATCACCTCACTTAATTTCTACTTTATAAATGAAAATTCTAGCTAAAATCTACTCAATAGTAAAAGTTCAGATCTACCAATGGAAAATCTAGGTTGTTCTAGAACACTGCATTCTATATGTGTGTTCTATTAGAAATCCTTAAAAAAAATGTGTGCTCTATTAGAGCATTACAAAAGTAATCAAATAAACTCTGTAATACAATACCATTACAACTTCTCTAGTATTCCATTGAATCATAGCCATTTTGGTACAGATTGGTGGGGCAGTACACTACTAAAATTTTATATACCTACTCATATCAATCATCATTATCATAATCATAATAATAAGTGCTATGCTAATAAAACTTGTGACAACAGGCTGTAAAATGTATTCTAGGATAAACAAATTGAGCAACTGCAACTGATCATCTGGACACATTAATGTGTCTACTGATAGTCCAAGTAATGCTTTTCAATTTTGTGAATTATCTGTTGATTTTGTCTTATGATTCTAATCATATTTGACTAACATCATTGGATACATCTAAATCGACTGGACCAGGTGGTTTGTCAGCCCATTTCCTTATGGAAATAGCTACCAAAATTGCTGAATCTCTTACAGCAATAATGAATTTCTTCGATCTGATATAATTCCACTACGTACATTTTCAAAGTACACCTGTTCATATGGGGGCTCATGTGATGACCCATCAAACTTCCAGCCAATTGCTGTTGTCTCAGTGATTGCAAAGATCTTAGAGAAGTTGGTTGCTGGTCATGATCAGTTGTCTGCTCATTTGCCATCTAATCATATATTACACCCACACCAAGGTGTGTACCAGCATGGAAAATCAACATCTGACATTCTGTTAGTTGTTTAATTAGCTACTTATGTTTAGACAAAGGTGACTCAGTGTGTACTGCATTCTTGGACCTACGTACACAGCATGATTCATACACAAATACTGACTGTATTTATTCCATCTATGTTTAAGTGCTGGAACTAATAGTCCAAAAATTCTACCTTGACTCAAACAAAAACAGACCACAGCCCCAATAGTCAATAAAATTAGAGTTATTTATTGATTTGAGGTTCGTTTTGTCTCATTACAGGGAGTTTTTTAAAATAGTTGTTCCAATACTGAATAAAGACGGGGTTAGAATAGGTAGTATTAGAACACTATTTTGCTGTGATAAAACGTACAATTCACTTGATCACAGCATTTTTATCGAAAAGATAGTCAGACCTTGACTTGTCCTGTCCTATATTGAAATGGTTTAAAGATTATCTAACAGCAAGACATCATCATGTGAAATACAATAATCAGCTCTCATCCTGGAACTTAATGAAGGGGGGTATTCCTCAAGGCAGTGCCTTAGGTCCCTTGCTATTTCTAAGTTATTTCCTTCTGATGGTTTATTGTTACAATATGCAGATGACACCACACCAATTTGTTCTGGTAGAACCCCAGTGGAAGCTGCTTATAAACTGAATCATCAACTGCAATTTGTTAGTTCTTGGTTGACAGATAATAGAATGCTACTTAATGTCAGGAAATCCTGTGTTGTGTGGTTCGACGTAGAAACTCACAGCCCTTTCCAGATAAAACATCACATTATGTACTACTACAAGACAAAAATATCCTGGGTTAGTGTTTGATAGTCAGCTAAGGTGGTGTGAACAAGTTGCGAATGTATGTAAGAAGATGTTGTATTATATCCTCCTTGTAAATTCCAACATGAAGTAACTTCCTGGTGAAATCATCAAACTTTTAATGAACTCACTTGCATCATCTCATTTGTTTTATGCTTTGCCTGTGTGGGGCCCTTCCTTGCTTCAATGCCATGTGACTGCAAAAATGTGAGTTTCTTAGAATTACCAACAAAAAACAACCAATATTAACTCAATACACTCTGCAAAATCAAACTATAAAGGAAGTAACTCATGCCAAATATTTAGGGGATAAGAATTTATCCTGGTCAGAGCATATCAAACAAATAACTAAGAAAGCCAATAATGTAAAATGCTCTTACAATGTAATATAAGCAAGTGTCACCCCCAAACCAAAAGTAATTGTTACAAGGCTCTTGTTAAACTACATTAGAATATGCAAGCACTGTCTGGTCACCCCACATGCAGAGAGACATTGAAAATGTTCAAAGGCGTGCAGCGAGATTTGTAACTAACAATTATTCCCGGTACGTAAGTGTGACTGAAATGTTATCCAACCTGAGCTGGCCCATGCACGTTAACCAGATGTAGAAATGAACAGTAGGCTATAATGTTATATAAGATCATAAACTCCCAGGTTGATATAAATGCTGACAATCTCCTTATTCCTAACCCTGACATCTACCACACCAGAGGACACAATAAAAGATTTATGATACCAATGACAAGGATTGACTCTTACAAATTTTCTTTTTTTTTCCATCCGCTATTAAATTTGGAATTCCTTACTCCAACACGTGATCAACTCGACAGAGATTGAACAACTCAAGCACAACCTAGCTGGTCTAGAGACTATTTAATTAGTTAATTAGTAATCATGTTTGATTGTAATTATACTATTGTTTCTTTTGTGCACCACACTCTTCTTGAGGTCTGCACAATACAATAACAAATTATAATAATGACTCAAATTCAGCAGTTACAGAATCATGCCATTCGTTTAATCTATCATTTACACAAATACAACCACATTACAGAATATTACAATTGTTTACATCGGTTGAAGTTCCCTCACCTTATCAACTTTAGCTCTGTTTGTACTGTGTTTCATCAGTACCACCCCACAAGAGGGATTCTACTTCTCCCTCTGATTCAGTTTGGCAATCAGACTAACTACAACACTAGGATTGCACCATATTTTGCCAACCCGGTCAGATGTAATTTTCAGTTTTACTCAAGGATTTTTTTGGTACAAAGCCATTCATTTGTTGAATTCCTTGCCAACTGACATTAAAGAGCTTCACTCTTTTAGAGACTTCGAGACTATACGATAAGCCATTTCTTATTATCTATGTGATTCAGTGTTGTTTGTGTGTGGTGAATTGTTTCTTGCTTTGTGTTTATATATGCATGCATATTTAGTTTGTTGTTGTAGTTGTTTTTTTGTATCACTCCAAGAAGGAGGAACAGCATTGTGCCAATTGTAAAATAATGAATCAAATCAAATCAAATCACTGATCACATTTTGCATGAAAAATGCTAATGCATAAAGGCCATTATTAAAATTTATTATCATCAACATCATTGCAGCCATTTCATGGCCACCACTTTTGATTTCACAACTTTTTCACCCAGGATTTTTGAAGGCCGAACCCTTTTTATACAGCTTGGCTGTTTTTTTGCATGGATAATTATTACAGACAACAACATCAATATTATAAATATAACACCCATTTCCTCCCAGACCAAGTCACATAAAATTGTGTCATGTGAGATCAAGTGATCCATCCAATAATACAAAGCTGTAAACTTGCTACTGTGACTGGCTAGCACTGCTTGTGGACATGTTTAATGGCTAAAATCAGTATGTTAGTTGTTCTGGAGTAGCTACGTAGCTATAAATCTCTAGTTGTATGTGACCTAGTCTGGGAAATAATGTGTCACTAATGCTAGCTATGAGCGGTTATAGGCTCAAAAATGTATTAAGTCTGTACTTTGATTAAGAATTTCCTCTTATAGCCACAGTAGAAGTACTGCTATTTATCTGAATAAAATAAACCCAGTTTGAAACTTTGCAACTATGGAGAAGTAATCCACCCATTTCTTGATGAGGAAAGAGGAGCAGCCCGCTTCTGGAGCAGAGGTAAACAATGGGTACAGTTATAATTTGTATTGCTAGTAATGTTTGATTCCTCTGCTTTTGATGTCAGAAGCATTTGGGTTATGATGGTCAATTATTGGTTAATAATGGAAAGAGGGAGCTTACCCCCCTCCCTGATCAGATTATCTACCTGATTGATCAACTCAGGTGACACTTTATTATATAACGGTACTCCAGGTCCCACCCCAAAATCATGCAGATCACATTAAGTGATAGATAAATGTACTACTGTTAATTGTTTTTTAATTGCACCATTATTCAATTAATCTGCACCTTACAGAGCCGATACCAATTATACTGATCCAATATTTGCATATTTTGTAAAATGTAAATGAAATAGTACTACAGGTGTAGCTACTGCATCTTTTGTATTGAAAAATCAGAAAATTTAACTATAAAACATAAAATAATATGCCTGGTTACCTATGGTGGTGTGGCCTCTATTACACTAACCAGACAATTTGGCACCGCATAATTTTTACTTAATGTTCCCACAAAGACTTGTCCAGATTGCTCTATATGTGACCCAGTCTGGGAAAACCGGGCTTATCGCCTATTTAAAGTATCGAGAAACGCCGGTTTTAAGTATTTAGTGTGTTGTAGCTCACCAATGGTTGAAGCTACGTGTACCAAGTTTTCACACGTTTTACACCAATTCCTTACCTTCCAGAGCATCCACTGTACAAGTAGCCAACAACTACATTTCCTGCCATTTTAGATAGTTTTTAAACCGAGGTTGACTGTATCAGGCGAGCTGCAAATTGGGTGGAAGGCGGGCAAGATGGTGTTCAAAAATTGAAAAGGAAGTACAGCCACATACAATCATCCCCAGGCTGACCAGAGCTCCATTAAGGCCCCACACCACACATACGGATTGTCACTGGGCTTGGGAAAAGCAGCCAGCAAAGCCAGACCACTCAGTCAAGTCTAGCTGATGCAATTAGATAGTTTGTTCATGTAGCTTTATGTCCTGGGTGAAAAATCGAATCTGCTGACATGGGCGATAAGACCGGTTTTCTCAGACTGGGTCACATATTTTGATTAGTTATCAAATGGCTAGCTGGCTATACAGCAGATTTAGTTCATCCTGTGGTGCAGTTTTTTATTCTTAGTGTAACAGCTATATTGTATTCAGGTGAGAATATTAACAATAACAACCATGCTTGCACATACAGTTGTATGGCTTTTCAAAGCTTAATGCTATGTAGCATAAATACGGGATTTTTATTTGTTTGTACTAAGCAAGAAGGCTATTTAATTACTGCAATGCAAATAATGGTATTTGCCATACAAACTATCAGGTAATATCAATTCATAGAGTGTTTGTGCTGATTGCCTGCCTGCCTGCCTGCCTGCCTGCCTGCCTGCCTGCCTGCCTGCCTGCCTGCCTGCCTGCCTGCCTGCCTGCCTGCCTGCCTGCCTGCCTGCCTGCCTGCCTGCCTGCCTGCCTGCCTGCCTGCCTGCCTGCCTGCCTGCCTGCCTGCCTGCCTGCCTGCCTGCCTGCCTGCCTGCCTGCCTGCCTGCCTGCCTGCCTGCCTGCCTGCCTGCCTGCCTGCCTGCCTGCCTGCCTGCCTGCCTGCCTGCCTGCCTGCCTGCCTGCCTGCCTGCCTGCCTGCCTGCCTGCCTGCCTGCCTGCCTGCCTGCCTGCCTGCCTGCCTGCCTGCCTGCCTGCCTGCCTGCCTGCCTGCCTGCCTGCCTGCCTGCCTGCCTGCCTGCCTGCCTGCCTGCCTGCCTGCCTGCCTGCCTGCCTGCCTGCCTGCCTGCCTGCCTTCAGGCAAGTGTAACTCGATAACAGCTACGGGCTTGATTTTTTCACTGTTCGACGTCACTTCGTCCCAAGATGTGCCTTTTGGCATACCGTAGTACGTACAATGCACGCATCATGGACTTACCTTTGTCCTCCTTTGTGTCCCATTTCTTTTTGCTGACATACTGATATGGTTTTTATCCTGGGCTTGAACCGCTTGATAGATTGCCTGCCCTTGCCTACCACCCCCAGCACAAAGAACGGCATGTGCTGGACAACTGAAAATGAAAATAAGAAGTAGAGTAATGCTGCCAGCATGTTACTTAGACAGGTGGGATTCCACTTGCACTAAATCCATTGCCCTAGAGTAAGCACCAATGGATAAGCATGCACCTTAATTGCATTGAATGGCTGATCAGAGTAGAGTGAACTGAAACCAAGGCAACACCAAAGCCAACCCTGGACCATAGAGTATTCATCACCCTTCTTAGCTGATAAGAGAGAAGCCAGATGTTTGTATAAAACTGTGGCTTCGTGAGCCAACCCTCCTGTTGCCAACACGACGATAGGTGTAAAAGAAACATGCTCAACCTCATGAATTATCTGACCATAAACTTAACGCTTGATATTCTCATGCTTCTTACAGGTAGAAGAAAGTGACGAAGAACTGTTGGAAGTGACAAGTGGATTTTACTGGCATAATTATAATAGGTGTGAAAGCATCGAGCATAATGCTAGCATAATAGGGAGAGTACTTATGCAATACTATAAATTCTTGTTTCTCAAAATACATATCCAGACAGAAGATCAATATACTCTAATAGAACAGTCATAGAACAATCAGGTAGCCGACTGTTCTATTAGAGTATGTCAATCTTTTCTGTGACATGAATTTTGACAAGTAAGGATTTATGGTCTGTGCTTCAGCCACTTATCACTTGCCTATAAACTATAAAGTGCAAAGCATGCAAAGAGGTATAAAATTAATATTGAACTTAGTAGGCAAAAGTTTTGAGCAGTGCAGCATAACATAATAGTCAAAATAAAAAGTAAGACCGAAAAGAATAGTACAAATATTCATTATTCGTTTGTTAAGAAATGCCGTTTTTGTCATTCATTTAAGATTCAATAATTTGAAGAACATTCAGATCTTTGAAAATTTGATATCCATTTCACCCCTAATAAAAAAGCATGATAGGCGGGTCCTAATGCTCATAACTTGCAAATGGTAGTCAGTTTAATCAAATTTGTTATGGGACTACCCTACCTGGCAGACAGCCATAATGCAAAAATGGTGTGCTTTAGAGAAGGGATCATGGAGTATGCGAATGTAAAATGCTGTCACTATATTCGCAGTGTGGAGCGCCGGCTTTCTTGGCTGCACCGTGTGTCGTAATTTGATGGTGTAAGTCTTGCCAGGGCTTCTGTATTGACCACCTTGTGGGTATCAGTGCATGGTACCCCTGACTCTCATCATCATTTTATTATTTATTTAATTATTTATTAATTCTTTACAGCACAAGTGCTGAAAGTCTGTAGGACATGCTATATTAAGTATGTTTGAACGGGAGAAAAAGTATTTGGTAAAATAATTTAATTTTGTGCATGGTGAAATCATAATGATTATGTCATAATGCAAAAAATTAAGCTGGATTTTTTCAGATTTGGATTTTAATTGTACCACTCACAATTATAGCCTTGTTGCAATGTTACCTTGACTTGTACCAGTTGTGGGATGCAAAAAGCATCATTGTTTCAATTGTGCATCGCTGGTGCCTCTATATACCAAATCTTAAAGGTCTATGGTGCATACACAGAAATGAAGTTATTTAGGGAACTGTTTCTGGTCATGCATGAAAAACACAGAACAAAACAAAGTGCTACACCTACAAACAGTACAAATCATTGCAAATTGCTGTAAAAGCATTATCAGCCTACTATTATTGATACCAAGAGTATATAATAGAAACCAAGAGTGTCGAACGGTGTATTAGTGATTGTGTAAAGTAACACAGATATTTCAAATGTATCAGACTGTGAAGATGATGTCTACAATCCTAGCATTGTTATCTACGTATGCTGTACAGACAACTATGAATGGCATTGTTATTTTATCAGCTGCTTGTGTTGTTGCAATGCTTTACACTATTGCTTAAAGGATTTAAACATTGTGTTTGGTATGCTGGTGGCAATAATGTGCTTCTTCCAACTTCTGACACATACGGCTACACTTGTCCACATCAGGTATCAGTTTGCACACAAAGTCAATGACTTGGGATATGGCTGTGCTATAGTACTATTCACAAAGGTGACTTTTTCATTTTTGTACAATTCCACTTTAACAACTTTATATCATTTTCCCTTCGCATATATATCTCATGTATAACACTTATAAACTGAGAACAGTTGAACCTAATTTTAACATGAAGTTAATATGTAAATACATTGCATTTATTGTTTGACTGACATTCATCGCTATGTCACTGATCATAACATCTGATGTAATGTTCAACAGAAATGCATTTATCACTATAGATGGATACTGTGCTACTGACATTGAAGACAATATGAAGCGATCCAGCTTGCAAATAGTTATTGCACTACTATTCTTTATAATTGCAGTACAAATGATTATGTTTGGTCTTAGAATGATAATGTATTTTCTGGTTAGCAGAGACTTTTGTGCATTAAAGACAACTGATGTCAAGGCGTGCTCAACATTGGTATCCACATCTGGATTACATCTTGTCTTGTTTTTATTTTCATTCATATTGATCAGGAACCAGTATCCCTTTACTTTTGACTACTGTTGGGGGAGTTGTGGAACAATTAATCTCGTTGACATTGTCATTAAAGAAAGCAGTGATGTCAAGTAGTGCAGAGATGAAACAATGCAATGACTCATGCATGCATTGGTGTATGCATAAGACATAGAGTGAATGAATTATCATGTGTAAATGCTTAGCTAATACAATGTAAATTTCATGCATAAAGTAAAACCAATGGAGAGTTATGTTTGTTTTTTTATCTGCTTTAACAGTTAGACACTGGAGAGAGAACACTGGAGTGAGTTCAAGAATTGCTTATTCATAGAAAAGTATAATGCAAGCTCCTTCCTAGTACTTAGTTTGAAAAAATAATATACATAATGCACCAAGAACTATAAACACAAGACAGTGTAAATATAGACTAGTTAATAACCAGCATTATTCTAGCAGTATGTACACCCTGTATGCATGTTCCATCATACAGGTTATGGTTTAAAAGTAGTGATGAATGATGTAGACAGATACATAATGCACAAATGAGTAGCAGAGTAAAGTCATACACTAAGTTATAACCACCATAAAACTACTGTAAATGTATGGTATTCATACAGTATCAAAACAGCAAGACTGGAGTCAAATTAAATCATCAAAGTAGATAAAATTGTGGTCAGGTCAAGTCCTCAGGTTTGATCATGGCATATCTAAAGTAAACGTAATAATTTCAAACTGAGAAAGAAAAGATAAACCTGTTAATAGAAAATATTAAATATTGGTCAGTCTTTAGCCTGGGCTGACTGGGTGGCTCCCCTAGATATGGAGCCAACCTAAGTTGACATCATAACAACCACTAATGGCATTGTTACTACCAGGGCCGGCCGCAGGGGGGGAGGGGGGGGACTGGGGCATTTTCCCCCGGGGCCCAGCCTGAAAGGGGCCCCAGGAGGCCCTACGAAGGGCCCCTTGAATACCTGTTTAAAAGATCGATATACTCTAATAGAGCAGTCAGATCTAAATATTCAAATAGAGCAGTTACAGTATTCTTCAGAGGAGCAGTGTAGCAAGCTTATAAATAAGGAGGTATGGTTGGTGAGGGGTAGCTATTGTCATTGTCAGTATGTAATGACTTTTTTTTTTTGGTCTTCAACTTACAGCTTTGGTGAAGTTATGATCCAGAATGGAAACTTCCTTGCACCTGGGGCGCCACTTTAACTATTTGCCCTGGGCCCCTTAATTTCTCTGGGCGGCCCTGGTTACTACTACCTAATAATACAAATGGCATTATTAACAAAAGCCAACACGTCTACATATACTACACCTTAAACTGAGTAGTTCAGCCATCTAATATATGGTGGGTTATTGTCACAAAAATTCATTTTTTAATTTATGGCTAGCTTTTGATCTACAACAGTTTATCAGCATACTATACCGTTTGTCCTATGTATTTGCTACCTGTGCTTTTGTAAGTTTCCCACAGTTGTCTAGTGTGCGTTTCTAAGCAATACTCAAACTATTATCCATCGCAGTGCATCAACTTGATGATACCTAGGTTAAAATTTGACTGGCTTCTATGTATCCATATATATACTAACTTTGCTGACGCTTTGATTAATTATTTGCGTTGACACTTTGATTAGTTTATAGCATTTGAATGAAGCAAAATGGTTATACATGAATGTGTTTAATTCATTGCTTCTTCATTGAAAAGATTTTGTCCATCACTGCAAAAACAAGTGGCAATTTTTCTGTGCATTTTACTATTCACCATAATACATGTGAACAGTGAGATCATTATGATACAACATATCCATGATAGTCAATTGTACTCATATACAAGACAATAAGACTGGCACTGTTTGCAACTAACATTACAGAGATTACATTTAAGTATTGCTAAATACATAGTTGCATAAGGGAACAGGAGTTCAGTCATCACACTTGAAGTAATAATACCATATATCGTAGGTTTGCTCAAGGAATGATCATGAGCTACTCAAGCACTGGAAGGACTTTACAGACACTTATACAACACAAGCCCTATGGTGTATTGTAAAATAATAGATATGGATGTGTTTGTATCATACATAAAGGGTTATTATGAAGATATCAAACTTACTTAGCTACTGTTTAATTACTAATATATATAGGGGCTTCTGCATGTCCTCCATTTGCTTGATAGTCAATATAATAGGCCCATAAGAGCCTTTCAGTAAATTAAATTGGGAGTTGAACTATAAAATTACTCTTGTTACTGATGCATTTTATGGTATCATGTGATAATGTCAGAATTGTGCTTGAATCTATAACCTTTTCAGGTATATAGTGCACAGAAAAAAGTGTCAAGCATATAATATTGGTAGCTAAAATGACTCAAAATGTAATTTTCTTAGACTAGGCACCAACATTTATTAGTTTCTCATCCCTGCCCGCATCACTGTTTTTCTTACCTCATCAAGGATTTTTTGCACCACTGGTGGCTAATAGTAGAGTAGGTTAGCATCAAATTTTGAGGAAGTCGTTACAAAGCGGATAAAAGCACCAATTTTTTCTGAAGGTTTGTTGAAGCATTTGGACCATTTTTAGAAGGGGTGGCACACCCCCTATTATTGGTCACTGCTTGTAGCAAAAATCTAAATACTCTAATAGAGCAGTCAACCACTAACCAATATATTGTAAATATCTCCTTTAATAAGCTGTAGCTAATAATTTATCTGTAAAAACACAATAAAACAGTCTAAAATGTCATAACATACCTATTATAATCTATAATATTCCTGGGGAAGATGACCCAATGCAGACAATAATGGCACCCAAATCTGCTGTATTATTCAAGCTTTACCGTGTAATGTCATTTCTAAAGTTACCCATCCCGTACACTACATGTTAAGAGTATAGGGATAAGGAAAGCAACACTTTCTTTGGCTTCTCTTAAGTTGTTTATTCAGTGTATATAAATACAGTAAGTGTAATTTTCAACCTGTTTGCCCTTGAACTTGCCAGTCTCATGGTAGGACAGCATATCGTAACAGTTTACATCTTTGGTGTGCTTCCAACTAACATTTATATGTGACATAATTGCATTGATAATCTAGAAACCTATTTTGCTGGGGGATCTACTTTGTAAGCATTTAAAAAATATATTTAGCTACTGCATATCATGGATAGGGTGTGGTAATCAGTTAAAATCTCTAGTTGTTATGACTATACAGAATGCAATTTTACTACCATGCAATTTTAGATGATACGATAGAGTGTCACTTAAATACACAATCTATACAAGGCAACACAAGATTCAAAAAGATGCAAGCAGAAACAACTCAGCAAGCAAATCTATGTACCTGGTTATAGTGGAGGTACTTGAAATGCAAAGTACGGATTGAATTGTCCATGTGGGTTACTGCAGAGCTTATGATTCCCCATGCAAACTATAGTTTACTAGTGAACATTGTATCACAATGATCTATTCTAAAGTGGTGGAGGCTCTGTGGCACTTAATATTCCACACATGGTAATAATACAACATGCAGACAGGAAAGGTTTTGCAGACCAATGCAAAGTAAATGTAGCCAATTGTGGCTCAAACATTGATATAAATTATTAATTTGTTTAGGTGCTGGTTCTGAACACATTCTTTAAAATATTAAGGCAATTTTGAAAAAGCCTATTATGTTACAGACTCCTTTCCACAACCTAACTTGTTTTCAAGGAAAAAAGCAAGAATGTTTATAATATATATAGGGACCCGCCGATTATGCTGGCATAATTATGAGCATAATAGGTGTCTGAAAGCATTGAGCATAATGCTAGCATAATAGGTAGAATATTTGTGTAATAGTATGAATTCTTGCTTAGCAAAATAGCTATCACAGAAAGATCGATATACTCTAATAGAACAGTCAGTAACTCTAGTAGAACAATCACATAGCTGACTGTTCTATTAGAGTATACCGATCTTTTCTGTGATATGCATTTTGACAAGTAAGTTTGTGCTTCAGCCACTTATTATTTATCCATAAATTGGAAATTATTAGCAGAGCATGAGAACTGAGGCATAAATAATTGGGCATAATTTGAGCATAATGGGTAAGTATTGAGCATAAATTTAAGCATAATAGGTAAATTTTTGAGAAGTGCAGCATAGCATAATAGGTAAAATTATAAGCATAATTGGCGGGTCCCTAAATATATAGCCATCCAAGAAAGCTGTCTAGATTCTAGACAATTTCATGTATCTTTCCCAGCACCTTGTAAAGTTTTCAGTAATGTGAAAGATTTCACATTGTCTTTATGATGAGCTAGTCTCACCAGCCAGCCTGTATTTTTTCTTTTGTCATTTGGTCGGGAAAAAAGATTTGGTTCCTGACCAAATGACAAGAGAAGAAATACAGGCTGGCAGGTGACAATAAGTTTAAAGATGCAAGAGTGGGTTGTTCAGCAAATGAATTGAGCAATCTACCCTTGCATCTTTAAACTACCTTATCATAAAGACAATACTAATCTAATCAAAAACAGCTAAACTGTAAAAAAAGGTGCGGCCCCAAAAAAGCCATGGTGAAAAAAGATGTGAAATCCAAGGTGGCGGCCAAGAAATGGCTGTGATGGTAGGTTAATGGTAAAAATTTTAATAACGACAATTCAGGTGAATTTGGTCTTGGCACAAAATTCACCTGAATTGTCGTTATTAAAATTTTTACCATTAACCTACCATCACAGCCATTTCTTAGCCGCCACCTTGGATTTCACATCTTTTTTCACCATGGCCTTTTTGGGGCCGCACCTTTTTTTACAGCTTAGCTGTTTTTGATTAGATTTCACTTATTTTTGTGTTTGTATACACCAAAGGGGATTTTCTTTTCTTTACCACAGGAAGAAGAAAAGATGAAGTAGATGTTAAATACTTTATATATTTTATCAGTAAATGTACAAATTATATATATATATATAATACATATATTTATTACAGAACACTCTACACGGTGGTTTCTTTATAACTGAACACTCTACAAAGTGACTTCTTGTAGCTGATATTCTACAGGGCGATTTGTTTGTAGCTGAACTCTCTACATGATGGTTTCTTCGCAGCTGAACTCTCTACATGGTGGTTTCTTTGCAACTGAACTCTCTACAACATGGTTTCTTTGCAGCTGAACTCTCTACAAGGTAACTTCTTCTAGCTGATGTCTCTACAGGGTCACTTGTTTGTAGTTGAACTCTCTACATGATGGTTTCTTTGTAGCTGAACTCTCTACAAGGTAACTTCTTCTAGCTGATGTCTCTACAGGGTCACTAGTTTGTAGCTGAACTCTCTGCATGGTGGTTTCTTTGTAACTGAACTCTCTACAAGGTGACTTCTTCTAGCTGATCTTTCTACAAGGTGATTTGTTTATAGTTGAACTCTCTACATGATGGTTTCTTTGCAGCTGAACTCTCTGCAAGGTAACTTCTTTAGTTTATCTCTGCACAGGGTGAATTGTTTGTAGCTGAGCTCTCTACAAGTGACCTCTTCTAGCTGATCTCTCTAGAGAGTGATTTGTTTGTAGCTCAGGCCCGTAGCCAGGGGGGGTTCTGAAGAACCGCCCTCTTGGAAAAAAGGTCCACAATTTCAGTAAAAGGTCCACAATTTTAGCAAAAATGTCCACAATTTTAGTATACAAGTCCAAATTTTCAGGAGCAAAAGTCCATTAGCTACAGTTTACTAGATACCACTATAATAAGAAGCTAAAATATCTGCTCCGAGTAACTCATTCAGTGCTTGCATTAAATGCAATGCAAGATCGAGATACTCTAATAGAGCAGTCAACCACTCTAATAGAACAATCACTCTAATAGAACAGTTACAATTACATTTTCTTTTAAAAGCTACTTAATTTACATGTAGATTGTCTAAACCGAGCTTTCATTAAAATATAAGATTTTGGTGGACAAGCCCCTCCATGCAGAGCCCACAAATAGCATCCATGCTTCAACTCCATGCAATGTGTAAATTTCATTGTTTAAGACACCCTTTGTTCTACTACACTGCCCCTGTTGATCATGGCAGAGTGCTCAATTTTTCCCATTCTTATTCATTGTGACATTCCAATATATTATATTTAGACACATGCATGTGCAGATGGTATAATTACAGTAGCAGTAGAGATATTTTTCCAGATATCATTCATACAGCTGGTCTTCAGCTTACCTAAAAAAATTGTTATTTTTATTGACTGAAATGCCACTAAATTCAACCTTTTAGTATCTGTTTTCAAAACATTTTCTGGGGGGCATGCCCCCAGACCCCCCTAGATTGGGTGTGCTTTGCACACTCAGTCTCAGTACCTTTATTAATCATCATGCAAGTAAAGGTCCACTTTTGGTCAAAAAGAACCCCCCTTTCAAAATTCCTGGCTACGGGCCTGTCTAAGCTGAACTCTCTACGGGTGATTTGTTTGTAGCTGAACTCTCTACATGGTGGTTTCTTTGTAATTGAACTCTCTACAAGGTGACTTCTTCTAGCTGATCTATCTACAGGGTGATTTGTTTGTAGCTGAACTCTCTACAAAGAACTTCTTCAAACTGATCTCTGTACACGGTGAATTGTTTGTAGCTGAACTCTTACAAGGTAACTTCTTCTAGCTGATCTCTATACAGAGTGACTTGTTTGTAGCTGAACTCTCTACATGATAGTTTCTTTGTAGCTGAATTCTCTAAAAAGTAACTTCTTCTAGCTGATCTTTCTACAGGGCGATTTGTTTGCAGCTAAATTCTCCACCAGGTAATTTGGTTGCAACTGAACTCTCTGCATGGTGATTTCTTGTAGCTGAGCTCTCTACAAGGTGACTTCTTCTAGCTGAACTATCTACAGAGTGATCTTTTCGTAGCTGAAACTCTCTACAGGGTGATTTGTTTGCAGCTGAACTCTCTACATGATGGATTCTTTGTAGCTGAACTCTCTGCAAGGTAACTTCTTTAGCCGATCTCTGCACAGGGTGAATTGTTTGTAGCTGAGCTCTCTACAAGTGACCTCTTCTAGCTGATCTCTCTACAGAGTGATTTGTTTGTAGCTGAGCTCTCTACAAGTGACCTCTTCTAGCTGATCTCTCTACAGAGTGATTTGTTTGTAGCTGAACTCTCTACAGGTGATTTGTTTGTAGCTGAACTCTCTACATGGTGGTTTCTTTGTAACTGAACTCTCTACAAGGTGGCTTCTTCTAGCTGATCTTTCTACAGGGTGATTTGTTTGTAGCTGAATTCTCTACAAAGAACTTCTTCAAACTGATCTCTGTACAGGGTGAATTGTTTGTAGCTGAACTCTCTACAAGGTAACTTCTTCTAGCTGATCTCTATACAGGGTGATTTGTTTGCAGCTGAACTCCCTACATGATGGATTCTTTGTAGCTGAACTCTCTACAAGGTGACTTCTTCTTGCTGAACTCTCTACAGGGTGAATTGTTTGTAGCTGATCTCTCTACGTGATAGTTTCTTTGTAGTTGAACTCTCTACAAGGTAACTTCTTCTAGCTGATCTTTCTACACAACAATTTGTTTGTAGCTGATTTCTCTACAGGATGATTTGTTTGCAGCTGAACTCTCTACATGGTGGTTTCTTTGTAGCTGAGCTCTCTACAAGGTGACTTCTTCTAGCTGAACTCTCTACAGAGTGATCTTTTCATAGCTGAAACTCTCTACAGGGTGATTTGTTTGCAGCTGAACTCTCTACATGGTGGTTTCTTTGTAGCTGAGCTCTCTACAAGGTGACTTCTTCTAGCTGAACTCTCTACAGAGTGATCTTTTCGTAGCTGAAACTCTCTACAGGGTGATTTGTTTGCAGCTGAACTCTCTACATGATGGATTCTTTGTAGCTGAACTCTCTACAAGGTGACTTCTTCTTGCTGAACTCTCTACAGGGTGAATTGTTTGTAGCTGATCTCTCTACATGATAGTTTCTTTGTAGTTGAACTCTCTACAAGGTAACTTCTTCTAGCTGATCTTTCTACACAGCAATTTGTTTGTAGCTGATTTCTCTACAGGATTATTTGTTTGCAGCTGAACTCTCTACATGGTGGTTTCTTTGTAGCTGAACTCTCTACAAGGTGACTTTTTCTAGCTGAACTCTCTACAGGGTGATCTTTTTGTAGATGATCTCTCTAAAGAGTGATTTGTTTGTAGCTGACCTTTCTACATGATGGTTTCTTTGTAGCTGAACGCTCTACAAGGTAACCTCTTCTAGCTGATCTCTCTACAGGGTGAACTGTTTGCAGCTGAACTCTCTGCAGGGTGATTTAAACGCTCTACAGGGTGATTTGTTTGCAGCTGAACTCTCTACATGATGGTTTATTTGTAACTGAACTCTCTACAAGGTAACTTCTTCTAGCTGATCTTTCTACAGGGCAGTTTGTTTGTAGCTGAATTCTCTACAAGGTGATTTATTTGCAGCTGAACTCTCTATAGGGTGAATTCTTCTAGCTGAACTCTCTACAGGGTGATCTTTTCGTAGCTGAACTCTCTCCAGGGGGATTTTTTTCAGCTGAACTCTACATGATGGTTTCTTTGTAGCTGAACTCTCTACAAGGTGACTTCTTCTAGCTGATCTCTCTACAGGGTGATTTGTTTACAGCTGAACTCTCTACATAGTGCATAGTTTCTTTGTAACTGAACTCTTTACAAGGTGACTTCTTCTATATAGCTGATCTCTCTACAGGGTGATTTGTTTCTAGGTGAACTCTCTACAGGGTGACTTTCCTGTAGCTGAATTGTCTATCAGATTAACTGGTTGTAGCTGAATTCCCTACAGAATAACTTGCAATGTAATATAATTCTTTGATGGAGTAAGTTATAAACGTAGCCGAATGCTCTATTAGGGTGACTGTTCTATTATAGTATCTCGATCTCGCATTTGCAACACGTAGTTGGCTTTCGAATCATGACTCAGTGGTTTCTAATCCGATTCTTCTGTACTACTGCAAGGACTTTCTATAATGATTATTCCAGCTACACACCGATTTTCAGCTCATTGCTCTAAGCGGTTTGCTTGCATGGTAGGCGTAAAAACTAATAGTTTTTTTATTCATAAAAATTGATTGCGTAATTGTGACACAGGTTGGATTTTGTGTCATATCTCCATGGCCTTTATCTCGATTCTCTTCAAACCACAAAAAGGTACTCCTACGATGGTTACTCCATCTACATATCAATTTTCAACTCATTCCTCCAAGTGGTTTACCCTGTAGGCGTGACAGACCTTCGACTTTATTTTACGCACATAATCGGTCATAACTCCGTGAATTTTCATCAGATTCCTACCGAAGTTGGTACTGAGATCCGCCTTAATGAGCCCTTCAAGTGTGCCAAATGTCAGCCCGATTGGAGCACGCATTCGTGTTTTATGGTGGATTTTGCAAAATGTGCGAAATGAAGAAGTAGAAGAAGAAAAAAACGAAGAAATTAAAACGAAATTTTGTTCGCTCGTATCTCGGAAATGGCTTTACCGATTTTCTTCAAATTGGGTATGTAGACTCCCATAACTGGCCGGCACGTCTGTAACAAATTTGGTTCCAATCAGATAAGGGATCACAGAGCTACATAGGTGTGAAAATTGCGTTTTCTTTCTTCCTGTTAATATACTCACGGTGTGGCGCGCCGGCTTCTTGGGCCGCACGACACACTATCGTGTGTCTTGATTATAAATCTTTTAAATTGGTCGAAACTTTAAAAGGTGCTGGGAATCATGTATAAAACTATTATTATGTGTGGGTTGAAAACAAAATAGCCATCATGTAGCCCCAGCATAACACATTAATGGTATGCCATAAACTTGAATGTGGAGTTAGTTTTCCTATTTTAATTGGGCATTCAATATGTACAAACTTGTCAATTGAATCAGTAAACTGTAGTGTAAGTTATCTTTACACGTATGCAATTTGCAATGAGTAGTCTTCTCTATGGGTCTAACGTTAACAGTCATCTCCAAACTGCACAGGGTGCATGAGCTATACACTGTAGCTTAAGACAAAAATTGTATATTACATAGTCCAAATGCCTGTTGATGCATTAACTACAGTACGGTTGTAAACATGCATCTTAAACATTGGTATTAACTGCCACTAACTGGTGTAAGAAGGCTACTCAAATTGCACACATGCAAAATTACAGTGCCAATTGCTAATTCATTTGACAAGTCTGTAGCTATATATTGAATGCAAAATATAAAAATAGGAAAACTACATAAGTGTATTTCACTTTATATTCAAGTGCATGATATACTGTGAATGTACTACGTATATATTGGGACTACTTGATGGCCATTTCATTTTCAGCCCACACATATTTAGGTTTGGTGGGCACCCCTTCTAATATTGATAAGTACATCATAAAGAACTCGTATACCAAAAATGTGCTTTATCCACTCTGTAACAAAAATTTTCTAAGCTACCCTACTATAAGGAGGCCAATTAACACCTTTTATAGTTGGTACCTAGTCTAAGAAAATTGCATTTTGAGTCATTTTAGCTAGCTAATTCAGCTATCTAGTTAGTAAAAATTAAAATAAAATTCTGCCCTCCCACACTGCTATTTTGAGTACAGGAGGATGAGAAATTAATTAAGTTAATGTGGCCTAAATTTAATTAACTTATAATGATATTGCATCATGAAATTCTTGCTTGTTATTACACTGTTCTATTATAGCTACATGTACCTCTTCAGCTATTTACATTACATTCACAATATCATCTCATTGGTAACTGGTGTCACATATATAATGCCCAACTGTGCTCAACTGGCTTGGAGTTGTGTGGAACATTTGGTTCCATGTCCTCTAGATCTACCCATTAAACTCTCCTAATCCCATGCATAACAGCTTGGCTATACAAAAAGGAAATACAAGCACAATAATCTGCTTATAGGTCCTAAGCCAATATTTGGAACACTACAGATGTGTGATTCTAAAATTGCATTATGTCCATCACTCTGACATCATCCGCTGTTACATTCCCACTAATTGCATGCACAAGATCAAGAAAACTATTTTTGGCCTAATCCATGCACTCGTTAACATGGAGTATGTATGTAGCCTGACCTATACACTTATTATCAGATATACTGGAGAATGCAAAGGTATACAATGCATGCCAGACTGTGCTTAATATAAACAAGCACACAAAAATTTGGAATTCTCAACTAGAATAGGGACCATAGCACATTGATAAAAAGTACTGAAACAAGCTGGAGTAGTGCATGATATTAAATCACAGTAAAACAATAAGAAGTGTTAAGTCCCTACTGTGCATTTTCATTATGGTATCTTGAACACATTAGGGATAATTCCGTTTTATAAATTTTAAAAATTTTCATAGCAACTTGTTGAAAGCATTTCAGGTTGATCTGAAGGCTTGTTTGTGCTTAGCTTTACCTACATTCAATTTTAAACCCATTTATAATTTCAACAAGTTTGATTCCAAAATTTGATTGGCTGAAAATGTGGTCCCTAAATCCCATAGTACCACACCTATGTCCTATAGAGAACACATTCTGACATTATGCAAAATGTGGCAATAATGTGTCTGTAACATTACACAAAGAATTAGAGGTTGGTGTGATCTGCTTACAAGCAGCTCTCCAATGAACTATAGATAGGGTTTAGTGGCCCTCAGGCTCCATTGTAAAGCCCTCACTTCACTCAGGCATTGTAATGCAGGGCCTTTCAGATTACTAAATTCTGCACAACCCTCTGTTTCCAAATCTGACTTCTATTTAAACTTTAATTGGCTTTAAATATAAAGTTAAAGACTTAAGATATTTTACATTTAGTCTGGTATGAGTCTGTTATGTGATAGGGCGTAGGTACTGTAAATTAGTTTGTAACCAGTTTTTCAAACATCCAGTCACACACATGTAGTCTACACACTGGTTAATTGCAGTTGCATATAAGTTTATTATTGCACAGGGAGTACACTATCTTTGTAATGATCAGAAGCAAGGACCATTTAATTTGTTTTATAGTGATAATTAAAGAAATGACCCATGCATTATCACTATGCTAAAAAGGTCAGCAAGACAGGAGGACTTTCCACACTGAAATGCTTTAAAATTTTCTGCTTACTCCTTCCAGAGATTCTACATGCTTTTCCAAGCAGGAAATGCTATGGATGGAAAAAATTTAATGGCACCCTACACTGTATCTTGGTGGAAAAGTTTCACGATGCATACTGATATTTTACTGTATAAACACAGGTACATTCATACAGCAAACTAACTGGATTAAAAGCTTAACGATGGTCATAGCAACCACAAAATTTGCAAAAAACTTAACTTTCTCCGTTTACGAGATAATTATTTTCAAAGTTATTTTACTAGAAGACATGTTTTTAGTGTGACTATATTAGGGACCCGTCGATTTCGCCGGCAAAATTTTTGGCATAATGGGTGGGTAAAAGCAATGAGCAAAATGCTAGCATAATAGGTGCAATTTTTGTGAAGTGGACATAAAAATTGCACAAAAGATCTAGACACTCTAATAGAACAGTCAGACGTGCTAAAATATCGACAATGCACAGCTAATTGTTACAGTGACAATCGAGATACTCTAATAAAACAGTCACACATGTTAAGCAATATTAGCTAGCTTCTTGCTTTACATGTTAGAGGTAATTGCTGATCGAGATACTCTAATAGAACAGTCACTTTAAGGCGAAACTGTAGCTTTGCAATTGGAAATATTCAATTAACAAAGATCAGTGCTGAACAAAATATGAAGCATAATAGGTGAAAAATAAAAGAATTGCTGGAAAGAAAAATAGGTGGAACAAAAAAGCAAAATGTGACTTCTTGATACTGATTGCCTTATTTGAATAAATGACTTTGATAAGTGACAGCTATTTTATCTCAACAATCGATCACTACATCATAGGACTGTTATTTGTAAACATAGTTGTTTACATTACGCACCTTTTTAATAAGTCAGAAATTTTATCATTTCCCAACTAGCTTGACAACTTTCCTCAAGTTTTCCAACTGATTGTGGTTGGTTACAGAGATTTGCTAGTATCTCGATATTACGCAAATTCATTATCTTACTTACAATAGGTGATTTAGATAATCTTTTTCTAAATTATATCCCAGCCCTATGTGAATGCATAAATTTTCTATTATACAAGTACAGTATATAGGGATATAATACTTCTTATTGTTTTACTATGATTTACTATCATGCACTACTCCAGTTTGTTTCAGTACTTTTTATCGATGTGCTATCTATAGTTAAAAATTTCAATTTTTTGTGTACTTGTTTTTTGTATGTAAAATAAAAATATTATGACTGGTGAACCCACACACATTGCATCAAAAGAAAGAAGGCAGTGGATACTGAACCGAAAGTCGGTTCAGTAAGCCATAATGGCTATTGAATTAACAATAAAACTTAGATAAAAAGGGTCACTAAACAAACAAACAAAACAAACATACAAAAAAAACCTTATCTGGGGCTCGAACCCTGGACTACTGGAGCTTTAGGTAAGTATGCTAACCACTGTGCTACCGCTGCTAACTACTGACTACCTCTACTTTTCTATCTTTTAAATGTTACTCACGTAGTAGTAACCTAAAGGTGAAGAAGAAACCAAAGCTGAATTTATTATTATTAGTACTTCACAGTGACCAGCACTGAAGGTCTGACAGCAACATGTGCTGCAGCCTTAGGATTACCTAACCTAATTCAGGGACTTAGACCTACTGACTTGAATTACTGACTGATAAGGTGTAACAAAAAGGGGTCAAAATAAGGGAAAAAAATTTGACCCATCACTTTAAGCATATATGTTCCATCACAGTGATAATAATAAATTAATTAATTAAGACACTGGTAAGTCAATGAAGAATGCATTGCATATGCCAAAAGGCATGTGTCTGGCTGAAGTGACGTCAAATGGTGAAAAAATCAAACTCACGGCCTGTAGCCTTGCATTGGCCATTATCGAGTTACGCTTGTCTGAAGACATCAGTTAGTCAGTCAGTCAGTTAGTCAGCCAGCCAGCCAGCCAGTCAGTCAGTCAGTCAGTCAGTCAGTCAGTCAGTCAGTCAGTCAGTCAGTCAGTCAGTCAGTCAGTCAGTCCATTACCAGAAAATTAGTTATTCATGAATGCTCTATTAGAGAGTTTGAACAAGGATTGCTTGAAATTGAAGGCATGCATTATATGATAGAAGTCTTGTACCAATGTCCATTAGAAGACTGTAAAATGCACCATACATGCTAACAAATTCATTGATCCTATGAATCACATTAAGGGAATTTTCGAGGAATTCCTCGAACGCCATATGAATATGATTAGCATTTGTAAGGATTTCATAATGTACATAAGCCATACTGCTTTACAACGATGTATAAACCAAAGATTTACTGGAATTCAAAAACTCTCTAATAGAACAGTCTCCAGATTTCTGGATACAGTCACTAGGAAATTCTGCTTAATAATTTAAAACAAATTCCATAACAACTTGTTGAAAGTGTTTCAGATTGATCTGAAGGCTTGTTTGGGCTTAGTTTGACCAATACTGTTTCATCATCATCAGGGAAAAGTCAGGCTGGTTTTTGGGTGATTTTTTCATGGGCCATTCCCAAACCTTTGTGGTCCCTACTACACTCAGCACTATCATACTGTATGATACAAATTTTGGCACTTGCAAAATCCTTCAATAAACATTTTCTCTTGGTTGTTTAGATACTAGGGCTGTGCAATAATGGCAACAATGTGATTATCATGATAAAGATAATGAACTTTCTATTATCAATAACTTGAGATAATAGTAAATCTCTGTATACTATTTGTATATTACAAGCAGGCAGATGGTACTCTTATGAGTAAGGTCACAATCAGTTGTGGTAATTCTGAAAAGGGCAATTTTTGCAAGAGATACTAACCTTAAACATCTATTATTAGGCACAACTGTGCTTGTAAAAGTATTCTCCATGGCAATATTTATAATATTGTTTATTGTGATAAAATGGATTTTGTTATTGAAACTTATCAAGATATAGGTTTTTCCATTATCACACTAGGCACTTCCCAAAATAAAACCTTTACTCAGCCTCTCAGCAAGCCACATTAGACTAACCTTGACCTGTTTGCTTTTTTGGCATTTGGGATCAAGCTCATTTGAAAGTTCTGGTACATCTTTCAGGTACGGATGGTGGCTGGCTTAAAGCTATTCCTTGAACCTATCTTGGTTTGACCATCCCTAGCCCAGAATTTGTTATTGGAGCATGTTTTGGCTAGCTATAGGTTTCTTTATTTCCTCTTTCTCCTAGCTTGCCTTTCTACTATCGTTAGTTTTGATGACCATCGGTTAGGCTACTCTCATGATCATGTCCCAATGAGAATTTGTCATCACAATGCTCTGGTCAACATTGTTTATAATGCCCTTTCACAAGACCATCTTGCTGTTTCATAAGAACACAGCTGCAGCTTGTTTTGATATCTAGATCTCCTTGCACACTCAGCCTGCCTTTATTTTCCTCCTCAGCCTCAAGTGCTGCATGGGGTAGCTGGAGAGGTATGTAGCTAAGGATAAGAAGCATTTGACAGCTGTACGTGGTAGGGCCCTGGGAGAAAATGGGATCTGATTTTATTCCCTTAGTGGTGGAATGCTTTAAAGTCTGGACTCCCTTTGCTTTGAAGATATTGCGGCCACTGGCACAGGTTGCCAGTGGACTTTCAGCATACCTGTTGCTACCAATCTGTTGTAACCATGTATCATTGTAATTCTGTATATATGCTGTAAAGTAAATAATAATGATTGCCAACCACACCAGCCCCCATAGTAGTGTCAAGTGGTGTAGCTAGTATGTTCCTCCTAAACTAGTGAAGAATCTGCTTCAGCAACTTTTGTTGCATTATGCAGACAAACAATTCCTGAGGTATTGGGCACTTCAGAGCATTGTTGTTTAAGTTGATAACAATCCCCTTTTCCTTTAGTTATAGTAGCTATTCCCCTGCTTGAAGTCGTATAGCTAGTCATAAACAGGAAATTGTAATTATAGAGAAATGGGTGAATTTTTCTACTTACTCTATATTAGTTATAACTGAATAGAAAAAATCCCCCCATTTCCCCATTCCTGTTTTTTACTCGTTTCTCGCTCCCGTTTCCCCATTCCTGTTTTTTACTCGTTTCTCGCTCCCGTTTCCCTTTTCCTCGTTACCACTAGCTATAAATAAAGAAATCTCAGTGTCGGGCCGGCACGGCCAATCCCATGTTTTTTAACTAGGTAGTGGTAGCAATCCAGAGCGGAGTTCAGTCGAGTGGAAGTCAATTAACAGAAACTGAGCGACTGTCCATAATTTCTCAGCACCTCGCGAGCATGGCTTCTGCAAGGTATGTGCAGTGTTGCTTTTTTGCGGGTATAGCTAATCTTGTTGTGTTGTGATTAATAGCTACCATAGATAGTATCAAGGCACACGGTAGTGTGTCGTGCGGCCCAAGAATCCGGCGCGTAACACCCGTGAGTATATTGACAGGAAGAAAGAAAACGCAATCTTCGCACCTCCGTAGCTCTGTGATTCATTGATGAAACAAGACGATTTTTGCTGTAGACATGCCCTACAACTGCAGCACTCCACATTCCAAATTTGAGCGAAATCGCTTCACGCGTTCCCGAGATATGCGACTTTCAAAATTGGCTCAGTTTCTTCGGGTTTTTTCTTATTTTTTCTTTTTCTTGTCGCACACTTACAAAAACTGCTATGAAACGCGAACGCCACATCCGATTTCCTTGAAATTTGGCACACAGAAGGGATATAACGGCGCATCTCGGTACCAACTTTGGCTGGAATACGATAAACAGGCAAAGAGTTATGAGCGATTATTCACGAAAAATAACACCAATATGTTGTCACGCCTACAGGGTAAACCGCGTATGGGAAGAAGCTGAAAATCGGTGGGTGAATAGGTTAACTATTGAACCTCAAACCTTTTGTAGTTTGAAAGAAATCAAGCTAAAAGAAACAGGAAGATACAACGAAAAAACCAACAGTGTGTAACAATTACGCAATCGAGATTAGCTAATAAAAAAAACGACTGCTTGCCACGCCTACCAGATAAACCGCTTGGGGTAATGCTTTGAAAATCGTTGTACAGATGGAGTAATTATCTTAGAAAGGCTCATCAATGGTGTAGAAGAATCAGACTTAAAGCTACGGAGTTATAACACGAAATCCAACTTGGTGCAGCAAGTGCGAGATCGAGATACTCTAATAGAGCAGTCATCCTAATAGAGCAGTCACCCTGAAGAGAATTCAAGAGATCAGCTAGAAACAAGAATCCTGTATAGAGATCAGCTACACACAAGTCACCCTGTAAAGAGATCAGCTATAGAAGAAGTTCCCTTGTAGGGAGTTCATGCAACTATGGAAAGAGATAGTTCAGCTAGAAGAAATCACCTTGTAGAGTTTAGCTACAAAGAAACCACCACGTAGAGAGTTCAGCTACAAACAAATCGCCCTGTGGAGAGATCAATAGAAGAAGTTACCTTGCAGAGAGTTCAGCTACAAAGAAACCATCATGTAGAGAGTTCAGCTACAAACAAATCTCCCTGTAGAGAGATTAGCTAGAAGAATTTACCTTGTAGAGAGTTCAGCTACAAAGAAACCATCATGTAGAGAGTTTAGCTACAAATAAATCTCCCTGTAGAGAGATCAGCTAGAAGAAGTTACCTTGTAAATCGTTCAGCTACAAACAATTCAACATGTAGAGAGAGCATCTAGAAGAAGTCACCTTGTAGAGTGTTCAGTTACAAAGAAACCACCATGGAGATTTCTGTAATCAATATATGTATTATATATATAATTTGTACATTTACTGATAAAATATTTAAAGTACATCTACTTCATCTTTTCTTCTTCCTGTGGTAAAAAAAAGATAGGTTAAAAAAGCCGGTCCCAAAGCCGGCCATAGGCTGGCTTTGGGGTATACAAATACAAAAAGAAATGAAATCTAATCCAAAACAGCCAAGCTGTAAAAAAGTGTGCGGCCCTCAAAAAGGCTATGGTGAAAAAAGATGTGAAATCCAAGGTGGCGGCCAAGAAATGGCTGTGATGATAGGTTAATTTTTTTATTTTTTTTTTTAAGAAAGAAGAACCGGCCCAAGTTGGCACTCCCATCCACCACACTCTACTCTGATGGTAGGTTAATGGTAAAAATTTTAATAATGACAATTCAGGTGAATTTTGTGCCAAGACCAAGCGGCACAAAAATTCACCTGAATTGTCGTTATTAAAATTTTTACCATTAACCTACCATCATAGCCATTTCTTGGTCGCCACCTTCGATTTCACATCTTTTTTCACCATAGCCTTTTTGAGGGCCGCACACTTTTTTTACAGCTTGGCTGTTTTGGATTAGATATATACTATCTATGTAGCTACGTAGCGGAAAAGGCGGATACGGTCGGACGCGGAAATTTTCACAAATACACTTTTACAGTTATAAAACAATTACTTTTCATACTTACGTTGTTTTTGCAGCAGCATTCGCTTCCAGACCCAGGCGTCAATTTTGTCATAGCGCTTATACATTTATGAGCGCATGCGCGAAGGATATACTAGTGCTCTAAAGACCTTATGTGACTGGATTTTGGAAAAATGATCCAAATTGCACATTAGAAGTTTCGAGATAAACGGTTTTAAAGAATTCAAGCCAGCATAACTCTCCAAGGATAGCAAGTACGTGTATGAACTTTACACAAAAGATGCATCAACAGGCTATTACCTTCCAGGCCACTTCCAGTACTTGTAGCTGCTTGTGGAGTTTCCCGCCGAATAAGACAGAAAATCTGAGCAGTTGGACTAGCGAAGTAGTATCACAAGTGCTCACAAAGGAGTAGAGGGTGGAGGTGGCGGGGTAGCGGGGTGGGCAAGGATTAGACCTCAAAATGGAGGCAGACCTCGATCGGAGTTCAGAGACGAGATTACAGGGCTGTGCTGGCTCCTTAGCGGCTGATATGTAGCAAAATCCACAGACAAACGTCTGGCCAGCATTATCAGGCTGTCCACTAGTAAACCACTGATTCTTGCCAAGCCAGGTCCTTCACAAGGACTGCCACTCGAGCTCTAGACACCACCCAGAAAGACGTCTGTTGAAACCAGCCTAGAGTAGTTTGAGTGGTACTAAGTGTCAAAACTACTAGTACAATAGTGTAGCTGTCCAGTGGAGGTGTTAGTTTGATTTTGCCTAATGTGCGATTTGGATCAGTTTTGTAAAATCTGGTCACATATAGTGCTGTACACGTGCTCTAGAAATCTAATTTAGTGTCAGAGATTAAGCTGGCATGTCCCAACCTAATCTCGTAGGCCAGGTCCTTGAAACCCTCAATACTTGGTATAAGCGCCTGCGCCTTATACTAAAGGGCGTAAGGTTGTGGATTTAGCCTACTAAGCTAAGTTGCATGGGGCATACAAGCTAATCTCTACATTTATATAACTCCGTATTGAGTTTTATGTGTACAACATTATAATGGTCTTTGACATTCTGTGGAAGTGCTGGTCTAGTCCTTCGCACATGCGCTATAAATGGATAAGCGATATGTGACAAGATCGTGACCCTGGTCTGGAAGCGAAGATTGCTGTATAAACAACGTTAGGTATAAAAAATAATGTAAAAGTACTTTTTGAAAATGTCCGTGTCCGTGTCCGCGTCCGATCGTATCAACTACCCATACATAGCGAGGGGTAGGTAACGAGCCAAAATCGTCTACGAAATTTCAAAGATGACTGCCCACATTTCATATTTCAAGACAAATTTCAGTTAAATTTTCCGTAAATCCAGTAATTTCAAATTTAGTAAATCCGTAAATTTTAGACTTCGTAAAATTTCGTTACATTTTACCGATTGTCAAATTTAATCTTTCAAACTGCATAAATTTCAGGCAATATTTCATCTTTCAGAAATAATTTCACACTACGAAATTTCAGGTCGTTACCTACCCCTTGATGCGTAGCTACATATACAACGGGCCTAGCTTGGCAATGGGTGTCTGGATGGAAAATTAAGCAATTTCACCAAGTGGTCATTTTAAACTGTTAAGCCACTCTAAATAAATTCTCACTAGCTTAACTACCAAACTAAGTACTTTAACTACAAAACTAGCTACCTTAACTACAAAACAGCCTTAATTAATAACTTAGTTCAACTTAAACTTGTATTAATATAATTTTTTGTATTAGCGTTTTACCCCTTTAGGGGCTTTGCTAATTAAAAAATGAAATGAAATGTGTCACCTCGTTATAGACCACCTCCTAAAACCACCTCTTTATAAAGACCGTGTTACTTTCAGGGGCGTAGCTATACCTAGTCTCGTGCCCAGACCCCACCGACTACGTTAACGGAGTGGGTGGGGTCTGCGCACGAGACTAAACTACACCCGGGCCTGCATGGGCACAGGCCTGGTGCCTAGTCTCGCGTAGCCAGATCGCTACTTTTCTTTTTGTGTGGGCGTTTGGAAAAGTAGGGTCTGGTACACCTGCATTGAGAATTCTGTGTAACGTTCCACTGCAGTCAGGGTGAATGTTGATTGCTGCTGATTGGCGAAGCCCTAAACTTCTTAGACCTGTTAAAAAGTGAGGCTGCGTACCATTCTTTTGTGTTGCAGCTGAAGGGCGTGCGTGACGCTTTTGCAGGTCTAAGAAGTTTAGGGCTTCGCCAATCAGCAGCAATCAACATTCACTCTGACTGTAGTGGAACACATTACACAGAATTCTTAATGCAGGTGTACCAGACCCTAATGACCATATCCAAACAATCACCAATAAAGCTAACCAAATCAATGCCTTTATTTACAGAAACCTGCGCCACTGTCCAAGCACTGTGAAATGTAACTGCTACAGAAGTATGGCCAGACCAGAGCTTGAATATGCATCATCTGTATGGGACCCCCATACCTTAAATAATATTAATTATATAACTTTGCGTGGGCGAGATCAAAGGAAAAGTGTACTTTGAATTTCATAAAGTACACTCTCAGCCGGCCAACTGCTTCATCGACCACAAAGAGTGCTTTATTCATTCAATAAAGCACTCTTTGCGGTGCAATAAAGCACTCTTTGTGGGAAATATAGCACAGTTGCTCACGTGCCTTAGTGTAGGCTAATAGCCTACGGGGCTCACGCCAGTACGACTAATCACCAAGCCGGTGAAGGCTGATAGTCTCGCCGCACTGAGTGATCAATCACCCCAGCCATTACAAGTTCCACCACTGGATTGCTTTTATAGACATACCTAAATGCTTCGATGATGGGTGGGAGAAGGTAACGTTGCTGTTACGTTTGTTAATGTAAACGGACAAGTCCTGGAGATATCACGGAAATACTTCACCATGTGACTCACAATAGAATCAATTGTGGGTTGCGAGCAAAACCTGCCAATAGATGCAATGAACGTCTACTGTGCCAAACTATGGTGAAATACGCGTGCATTACTTTGTTTAACTAGTTTGTGTGCATTCAGGCTGCTAATAGTTCGTGCAACGCTTGTTAATTATGAGTCCTAGTGTATGGTGAAGCTACACGACTAGAAAGTTCCATAAATCATTTAAAGCATAGCCTTGCTCGTGCTATAAGAAAAATAAAGTACGAGGCCGCACGCCTCGTACTTTATTTTTCATATAGCACTCGCGGCTATGCTTTAACATATACTAAAATTGAAGCAGTACAAAGAAGAGCAGCCAGATTTTGCCTAAATGAGTTTTCATGTCACTCTAGTGTTACTAGCATGCTAAGCACACTCAACTTACCTCCTTTACAACAAAGAAGAGAGAGAGCTGAACTTATAATGATGTATAAAATTATTAATGATCTTATTTATATCCCCAAAGATTACTTTACCCCTAATGATTCACGATTAAGAAAAGGATACTATAGGCAACTGACGACAAACATTGACTCGTATAAATTTTCCTTTCCCCCCTCTGTGATTAAACTTTGGAACCCCCTCCCCCCTATATAGTTAATTCCCCTTCCCTGGATAATTTTTGTAACAACTTAAGTAATTATATCTGTGCGTTATAATCATTTGTGATTTCTGCACAGTAAAAACAAATAATAATAATACTTTTCCTATGCCCACATAAAAAGAAAAGTAGTGGTCTGGCTACGCGAGACTACCTGGTGCCCAGGTAGCAAGCCTGGTAATAGCAGCGGTGCCTGCCAGGGCGCAGCCGTATTTTATACACACCTATATATGCACTTGTTATCTTTTTGGAGCGTCTTGTAATACTTTCCATAATAGAATCATCAAAAAAAATTGCGTATACTTGAGTTTGTCAAGATTCCACCGTCAATTTAGTAAACTTCTATGTAATGCCCAGCATCACGTGTTAACATTTTAAGATTTGAGCGTGGGTTAAGTCATGCAATTGAACGCGAGGTCAAACATGTGCTGCAATTTGGTGGAACCACTCAGTGGACAACAGTACTGGATATAAAGTAATTGTTTTGTTAGATGAAAGATGGATATAAAGTCAATTCCCACCCGGTTGTGGTGCCTGTCTTACTGGAGGTAGGACTAAAGAGGATCATTATTCATTCAAGCTTTCTCAATGTTAGCATGCTAAAACACTCAAGTAGAGAAGACGGAAGAGTGAAAAAAGAGTCAATGTTGCGGAGGCTCCAACCTTGGACCTTTCTTGGGAGTGAGACTTTTTACAAAGGTGAACAATGGAGATGCAGTGCTTCATCCACACACATGCAATTCAACAAATTTATATTATAACCAGCACTTCAGGATGTCATGACATTATAATAGCATGGCCTCCTTGTGCTAGTTATATTTGAAAGTGTTTGCACATACAGTTACACCCTTGAGAAGTTGTGTATTACTAACTACAAGTGTAAAATGTTAATAACTGCAAGGTATGTGTCCTAGCTACATTACGATTTCCATGACAACCGTGACTGGCTCACGTGATCCGCTGGAGTACACATTTCAATAATAATCTTGTGTATCTATGAGATGTCAACTCAACATGTCCACACAGGTTGTAGCTATCTTGCAGCAACAAAACCCCAGGAATACAAATAAACAGAATCACTAAACTTCACATTTTATATCCCGCCTGGATTCCCAGTGAACTTTCAAAGTTCCAGTACACTGCTTGCTGTCCATATACACTTAGTCATTGTCTAAAAGGAATCAGTCAATCACCATTGGAAACTCCGACTGCCAAACGAAAGTTTGAATGAGAGATCATGTGACTGCTGAAACATAGGATAACCTGGTGTGCGCCGCAACCCACTTAGCCTCAGGAAGCCTTTAGTAAAGCAGCCAGTATCGGAAAATTTGGAGAGTGAGGTTTACTTGTAGGCGTGAGAATACAAATGTTGGGCATGAGAGCATGAGATTGAAGACCAAATTGTGAGAATCACGCCTAGGGCATGAGAGTTGGAGCTTCTGGATGTTGGGGCTGGAGTTGTCACTGATGAAGTATTATGTCTATAAAGCGCAGGTAGAATAGTGAAAAAGAAGTCCCACGGAGGCTAAGTTAGTTCATCATTGTTTAGATTTAGCTTCTATATTTTTCATGCAGCAGTATATCTTAGTCTAATTAATCTGCACAAACAGCAGTGCATAGTGTAGCAGCTAGCTAGGTACATGTATGCACTTTTAAACAGTTTTCGAAAGTAAATGTGCAATAAAGAATCCACAGAGATGGGCTCACATTTCTTGCTAAATAGTTTGCATGGGGACAGTTGAACCTTGTGCCTGGGAAATCCAGAGAGCTAGCTATGCCCCTGGTTACTTTAAAGTCTAAACAAGAGTTCATAATATTTGTATGGGGGAGAGTGTCTAACTCTCAGTATGGCCTGTACAAACATCCTGCACAAAGTTCACCAAAGTTCACCTTTCATCAAATCAACACCTTCACTGGGGGATAGAAAACTGTTGATTGGTGTTGATGAAGGCAAAGCCTTTGTTCTGAAATAAGGCTGAGTTATTACTTTACACAGGGTGTTTGGTGAAAGCATTCAAGTTAGACACTCTCCATCTTACAAATATTATGAACTCTTGGTCTAAATACTGTAATGCTGCTATCTTGTTTTAGAGTGCACCATGTAGTCTGGTGCCGCTCACCCTTTCACAAAAAAGTAAGGGTCTGGGGAAATACAAATACCAAATCATTTCAAAAGAAATTCAATTAGACAGTGCATTTACTACTTGTGACATCAGATGATTGCCCTTCAATTCGAACAAACGCATTGCGTTGCCAAGGCGATTTATGTGTGAATGTCATTGGCATGCATTAATTGGCTACCACCGAATCTGGGCGGTAGAAATGATTTAGTATCTATATTTCACCAGACCCTTACTTTTTGTGAAGGGGTGGGCGGCACCAAACTATTCATCAAGATGGTCTTATTGATTAATTCTACACCACATGCCTAGAAAAGTCAGATTATCTCGAGGATTATCTGATTTATACAACAGCTTGGCTGTACAAAAAAGACATGTCCACAAAATTAATAGTAACTGGTGACTAAAGGAGGAGCTAATATCTAGTGAGGCCTGTTTACTACCTGTAATTTACAAAACTATATTTTAAAAGCTGGTCCTTTATCAATGACTCATGCAGTCATGTTACATTCCTAATTCACATTGACTACCTGCTAGTAATTTCGGCTGCCTTATTCAATAGAGGAGAGAAAAAGGAAGCCAAATTACTAGCTAATTAGAGGTAATTACAGGTAATTAGTTAGGAATGCAGCAAGACTGCATGAGTCAATGGATAAGATTTTTGTAAATAATTATTATATTAACATTCATTTCTTGGCCTCACCAGATACTAGCTCCTATTGTCACCAGTTACTTTTAGTTCCATGGAAATATCTTCTTTTTTTTTTTTTTTTTTGCATGGGGCACTGTTGTATCATAAATCAGATAATCACTTTGACTTTTCTAGGCATGTGACATACAATTAATTAATAAGACCATCGTATGGGGGTATATACACTCTAAAACAACAAGATAGCAGCAATGTAGACATTGAAACAAAACACAATGGAGAACTGATCTTTGTTAACTTTTAAAGAGGTAACTACTAGGTGAAATTGTTTAATTTACCATTCCATGCCACCATTGCATTATATTCCACCATTCCAGAATCCAGATGCCCCATGTGACGCTGTTAATTAATTAGTATACGGTAATTGACACACAACATAGAATACATATAGCTATCGCATACAAAACAGCTCCTGTCAGTGTATAATTACAAAGCTAAACCATCACAGTGACTACTGACCAGCTACTCAATTTAAGAGCAAAAACTTTCAGCTTGCCTTTGAAATGTCATTAAAGTAGCTATGATGATCCATAAAATGTCACTGATACAAAAATGGAATCATGATGGAAAACATTCACAAAGGGTCAGCCAGCTGTAAAGTTAGCAAGCTAACACCGTTTCAAATAACAGGGCAGCTGAAGATTTGTCTGACAGCTGTATTAGGGTGACTGTTTTATTAGAATATCTCAATCTTGATGTGGTTATAGCTAGTGTACATTAATTTGTTGATGTACGGGCCTGGGCTCGGGTAGCCCGGGTTCTGGCTATGCCCCTGCTGAGGATGACTATAAAGAAGTGCTTGCTACATTAAAACATTATAGTGAACAATGAGGTAACAAATTTATCCCCTGTAATGTAAAAAGTTTCTTATTAAGCACTATATCCAACAGTAGTATTGTATAGTAAGGATCATGGAAGTTAGCACCTTTTCACAAAAAAATATTATTTAGAAATTAGCCTTACATTTTATGGTGCCTTGGCAGTGGTCAAGTCCAAAAGTGTCTTCAGACGCTTCAATTAGAATTTTTGCCAACTAATTGATTGATTGACTTAGTGACTGAATAACTAGCCAATACCTTCAGACAAGCAATACTTGATAGTTAATGGGTAAGGCTATGAACTTGATCTTTTTTACTGATATATAGATGTCAGACTGGTGCCTTTTGGCATGCCACAGTAGGGCAATGCATGCATCATGGACTCACATAGTCCTCCTTTGTGTCCTATTTCTTCTTGCTGACAGTGTAAGGTGTTGAATTGCGGTAGTGCACATGGACCCCCAGTGAATCATTTCCATGGTGACTATACTGATTAAAGAGGGACTTCTCCTACTATTCAAAATATTTATGCTGAACATACAGTAGCTGGAAACAAAGTGAAATAAGCAATCCACTAATGGATAGTTGGCATGGGGCACACATTCAGATGAAAATATTAGTCTGGCACCCCTCTTTTGTTTGATGCAGCATGCTTCACAAGTCATAATCAAGTGGACAAACAAGTAAAAGGAAAATTTGTAGTTTTAAGTTTGATTAGGGATCATAGGAATAAAAAGTAAAGAAACAAGTTATACTGTAGACAGATATACTAGTGGGCATTTAGTCCATAATTTAGTCTAGCCATAAGCCCATAACCGTCCATGACTGAATTCGGGATTAAATGTCCTCCAGTATACTGTAGCTCTGCAGGTGTATAAGCCACCTAACTTGTTTCCTATAATCCCTAATTGAACCAAAATTCCAAATTTTTCCTTCTACTTGTGTATATTTCATATTAATTTTGTTAATAATTAAGTTTACACTGAATGTGCAAGTTACTTAGATGGGTTTGACATGGTTACATAGAATTGTCTTCATTATTTCATTACTCAAGAAAACAACATAAGACACATAATTATGTGCAAAATAAAGCAACAAAAAGAGAGAACTGGAGGTGTCTACGTCATAAAAAAAATCTTTGGTATAGAAGTACTTTACAGTACTATTATCTATATAAATGAAATGGTTATCCCTATCTCAATAAGCCTTACAGTACAACAATATATCTAGATAATCACTGTGTGGTTTAGACTGATGACAACTCAATGAATAGTTGTTGTATTCAACCCAAAAACGGTACCAAGATTCACATGTAAACCCTCTTATGTGTGCCATATCTTTATGACAGATTTGTGAGTGTACAATAGAAACAAAGGGATTTAGCCAATTTTTGAAGGCTCGTATCTCAAAACTCATTATTCTCAAATTAGGTATGTGGACTGGAAGGCATTTCAACAACAAAGTTGTCTTGTTCTAAGCATTGAGCTATATGTATATATTATGTTGTGCTTCCTGGTAATAACCAGCTTCTTGGACCACAAGACACCCAACCGTGTGTCTTGATTCATGTACAGTAGATTTGCTGCTTCATTGCTGAGCTGGACAATGATGTTGACTTTGACGAATGCTTCTATATGCAGCTTCTATCTTCATAAGCTCATTGTGAGTGAATTACTTACATGATGCAGTCTGCTTTGCTGTTTTAATTCACCTCAGCCACATTTTACTTTATCACTCTTTTTAAAATGGCATTGAAAAAATTGTAAAGCACCTTCAGGAGCACCAACACAATCTTCTTCATGGTGTATGGAGTATAGGAATAGTACAGACATTATGTGATCATAATTTGTGTGCTGGTAATCTCACTTCTGCAGCCTATAAGAATGGTACTGAGCTATATGTGCAGTAGACAAGACTTATTGCATTTATCAGAAAGAAGTTTTCTCCTTGATTTACAAGGGTACACACTGTAAAATATCTCTGGGCGTCTTTTCCATAGCTGCTTGTCATCAGCATCAAGTATACCACTGGTGACCAAAATTATAAACTGCGATGTATATACACTAAATAAAACACATGATCACCATGTGCACAAAAGCACAAACTGCATGATGCAATACACACTACTATAACAGCTGAAACTCTCTTAAAGGATGCTCCATATATAGGACATGTACTAGAATCCAATAATGTAGGGGATTGGGAATACTCCTCTCAGTAAATTTTGAAAATCATGATGTTCAGTGAGAGCTACAGAGCTATTTTTAAGGGGTACAGCTACTGAAAACCTGCATGGAGTCAGAAACTCAATGTTAACACTCTGGCAATACCATACTTGTGTGCTGTCTTTTACAGTGCATGTAAATCTTATCCCATCTTCTCATCGATCAGACATGTCAAGAGCTGCATGCTCATATGACTTTTAAAAAAGAACATGAGCCAATTGTAGTTTTGGCCATGAATCACAGTATGAAAGATATAGATAGTTGCTTAACTCCTATAAAATAGCTTTAAAGAAAATAGTGTGGATTCAGTGCACCAGAAACTATTTTACACATGACACAAAATTACTACAGTTAAGTATTTCCTTCAAGTCTTTCATAAATCATAAAGTTTCTCACAAATAAAAATTGGCCAGAAACCAGCCTCACAGTGCCTTCAAGGCACCTTGGCCGTATTGGTTAGGTATAAAACCAAGCCCAAAGAGCCTTCAGTATGACTTCCAATAAGCCAGTACAACTTTCTTTCAAAAATAAATTTTCTACTGCCGTGGCTGATTGGCTGACTGACTGACTGACCAACCAACCGACCGACCAACTGACTGATTGACTGGCTGATGTCTTCAGTCAAGTATTTAATATCTAATCAAAAACAGCCAAGCTGTAAAAAAAGGTGCGGCCCCCAAAAAGGCCATGGTGAAAAAAGATGTGAAATCCAAGGTGGCGGCCAAGAAATGGCTGTGATGGTAGGTTAATGGTTACATTTTAATAACAACAATTCGGGTGAAGTTGGTGCCAAGACCAAGCGACACAAAATTCACCTGAATTGTCGTTATTAAAATGTAACCATTAACCTACCATCACAGCCATTTCTTGGCCGCCACCTTGGATTTCACATCTTTTTTCACCATGGCCTTTTTGGGGGCCGCACCTTTTTTTACAGCTTGGCTGTTTTTGATTAGATATCACTTCTTTTTGTATTTGTATACTGCAAAGCCGGCCTATGGCTGGCTTTGAGCCATTTTTAACCTATGTGTTTTTTTTCTTTACTACAGGAAGAAGAAAAGAACTTAAAGAAGAATTTTAGTGCTTCAATTATTTTTGATTTTATTAGTAATTATACAAATTATATACATATATTTATTACATGCCCATTATGCCCCACAGAATATTTTTTTGCAGCTGATCTCTCTACTGGGTGACTTGAAATGTAGCTGAACTATATACAGGATGGTTTCTTTGTAGCTGAACTCTCTACAAGGTAACCTCTTCTAGCTGGTCTCTCTACAGGGTATTTTGTTTCTAGCTGAACTCTCTACAGGTGATTTGTTTGCAGCTAAACTCTCTACATGATGGTTTCTTTGTAGCTGAACTCTCTATAAGGTGACTTTGTCTAGCTGAACTCTCTACAGGGTGATTTTTTTGTAGCTGAACTCTCTGCAGGGTGATTTGTTTGCAGCTGAACTGTCTACATGATGGTTTCTTTGTAGCTGAACTCTCTACAAGGTGACTTCGTCCAGCTGATCTCTCTACCGGGTGATTTGTTTCTAGCTGAACTCTCTACAGGTGATTTGTTTGCAGCTAAACTCTCTACATGGTGGTTTCTTTGTAGCTGAACTCCCTACATGATGGTTTCTCTGTAGCTGAACTCTCTACAAGGTAACTTCTTCTCTACAGCGTGATTTGTTGTAGTTGAATTCTCTACAAGGTGGTTTGCATGAGGCTGAACTCTCTACATGGCGGTTTCATTGTAGCTGAATTCTCTACAGAGTGATTTGTTTGCAGCTGAACTCTCTACATGATGGTTTCTTTGTAACTGAACACTCTACAAGGTGACTTCTTCTAGCTGATCTTTCTACAGGGTGAATTGTTGTAGCTAAACTATCTACAAGGTAACTTCTTCTAGCTGATCTCTATACAGGGTGATTTGTTTGTAGTTGAATTCTGTACAGGTGGTTTCTTTGTAGCTGAACTCTGTACATGATGGTTTCTTTGTAGCTGAACTCTTTACAAGGTGACTTCTTCTAGCTGAACTCTCTATGGGGTAATTTCTTTGTAGCCGAACTGTCTATATGAAGGTTTCTTTGTAACTGATCTCTCTACAAGGTAACTTCTTATAGCTGATCTTTCTACTGGGTGATTTGTTTGCAGCTGAACTCTCTACATGGTGGTTTCTTTGTTGCTGATAGGGACCCGCCGATTATGCTGGCATAATTATGAGCATAATAGGTGTCTGAAGGCATTGAGCATAACGCTAGCATAATAGGTAAAATATTTGTGTAATAGTATGAATTCTTGCTTATCAAAATAGCTATCACAGAAAGATTGATATACTCTAATAGAACAGTCAGTAACTCTAATAGAACAATCACATAGCTGACTGTTCTATTAGAGTATATCGATCTTTTCTGTGATACGCAATTTGACAAGTAAGTTTGTGCTTCAGCCACTTATTATTTATCCATAAATTGGAAATTATTAGCAGAGCATGAGAACTGAGGCATAAATAATTGGGCATAATTTGAGCATAATGGGTAAGTATTGAGCATAAATTTAAGCATAATAGGTAAATTTTTGAGAAGTGCAGCATAGCATAATAGGTAAAATTATGAGCATAATCGGCGGGTCCCTAGTTGCTGAACTGTCTACAAGGTGAATTCTTCTACCTGATCTCTCTACAGGGTAATTTGTTTGTAACTGAACTCTGTACAAGTGCGTTTTTGTGGGTGATCTCACTGCAGGTTGATTTGTTTGTAGCTGAACTCACTAAAGGGTGATTTTGCTTGTAGCTGAACTCCTTGCATTGTATCTAGTTTCTAGCTGATCTCTCTACAGGGTGATTTGTTTGTAGCTGATCTCTCTACAAGTTGATTTGTGTATAGCTGATCTCTCTGCAGGTTGATTAATTTGCAGCCGATCTCTCTACAAGGTAATTTGTTTGTAGCTGAACTGTCTATAAAGTGATTTATTTGTAGCTAATCTCTCTGCAGGTTGATTTGTTTTAGCTGAACTCTCTACAGGGTGATTTACTTGTAGCTGAACTCCTTACATTGTTCCTAGTTTCTAACTGATCTCTCTACAGGGTGATTTGTTTGTAGCTGATCTCTCTACAAGTTGATTTGTGTGTAGCTGATCTTTCTACAGGTTGATTTATTTGTAGCCGATCTCTCTACAGGGTAATTTGTTTGTAGCTGAACTCTGTACAAGGTGCTTTTTTGTAGGTGATCTCACTGCAGGTTGATTTTTTTGTAGCTGAACTCACTAAAGGGTGATTTGCTTGTAGCTGAACTCCTTACATTGTGTCTAGTTTCTAGCTGATCTCTCTACAGGGTGATTTGTTTGTAGCTGAACTCTCTATAAGGTGATTTGTTTGCAGCTGAACTCTCTACATGGTGGTTTCTTTGTTGCTGAGCTCTCTACAGGGTGTTTTGCTTGTAGCTGAACTCTCTACAGGGTAATTTGTTTCTAGCTTATCTCTCTACAGGTTGATTTGTGTGTAACTGATCTCTCTACAAGCTGATTTGTTTGTAGCTGAATTCTCTGCAAAGTGTTTTGTTTGTAGCTGACCTCTCTTCAGGGTGATTTGTTTCTAGCTGGTCTCTCTACAGGGTGATTTTTTTGTAGCTGACCTCTCTTCAGGGTGATTTGTTTCTAGCTGATCTCTCTACAGGGTGATTTTTTGTAGCTGACCTCTCTTCAGGGTGATTTGTTTCTAGCTGATTGCTCTGTAGGTTGATTTGCTTGTAGATGAACTCTCTACAGGGTAACTTGCTTGTAGCTGAACTCCTTACTTTGTGTCTAGTTTGTAGCTGATCTCTCTACAGGGTGATTTGTTTGTAGCTGAACTCCTTACATTGTTTGTAGTTTCTAGCTAATCTCTCTACAGGGTGATTTGTTTGTAGCTGATCTCTATACAAGTTGATTTGTGTGTAGCTGATCTCTTTACAGGGTGATTTGTTTGTAGCCGATCTCTCTACAAGGTAATTTGTTTGTAGCTGAACTATCTATAAGGTGATTTGTATGTAGCTAATCTCTCTGCAGATTGATTTGTTTTAGTTGAACTCTGAATTTTTTTTAACTTATCTCTGTACAGGTTGATTTGTGTGTAACTGATCTCTCTACAAGCTGATTTGTTTGTAGCTGATAACTCTGCAGGTTGATTAGTTTCTAGATGATCTCTCTACAGGTTGATTTGTTTGTTGCTGATCGCTCTAAAGGTTGATTTGTTTGTAGCTGAACTCTCTGCAAAATGTTTTGTTTGTAGTTGATCTCTCTACAAGGTGATTTTTTGTAGCTGACCTCTCTTCAGGGAGATTTGTTTCTAGCTTATATCTCTACAGGGTGATTTTTTGTAGCTGACCTCTCTTCAGGGTAATTGTTTCTAGCTGATCGCTCTACAGGTTGGTTTGTTTGTAGCTGAACTCTCTACACGGTGATTTGCTTGTAGCTGAACTCCTTACATTGTGTCTAGTTTCTAGCTGATCTCTCTACAGGGTGATTTGTTTGTAGCTGATCTCTCTACAAGTGTGTAGCTGATCTCTCTGCAGGTTGATTTGTTTGTAGCCGATCTCTCTACAAGGTAATTTGTTTGTAGCTGAACTGTCTAAAAGGTGATTTGTTTGTAGCTGATCTCTCTACAGGGTGATTTTTTTGTAGCTGATCTCTCTACAAGTGTGTAGCTGATCTCTCTGCAGGTTGATTTGTTTGTAGCCGATCTCTCTACAAGGTAATTTGTTTGTAGCTGAACTGTCTAAAAGGTGATTTGTTTGTAGCTGATCTCTCTGCAGGTTGATTTGTTTTAGCTGAACTCTCTACAGGGTGATTTATTTGTAGCTGAACTCCTTACATTGTGTCTAGTTTCTAGCTGATCTCTCTACAGGGTGATTTGTGTGTAGCTGATCTCTCTCCAGGTTGATTTGTTTGTAGCTGATCTCTCTACAGGGTGATTTTTTTGTAGCTGACCTCTCTTCAGGGTGATTTGTTTCTAGCTGATCTCTCTACAGGGTGATTTTTTTGTAGCTGACCTCTCTTCAGGGTGATTTGTTTCTAGCTGATCTCTCTACAGGGTAATTTTTTGTAGCTGACCTCTCTTCAGGGTGATTTGTTTCTAGCTGATTGCTCTACAGGTTGATTTGTTTGTAGATGAACTCTCTACAGGGTTATTTGCTTGTAGCTGAACTCCTTACTTTGTGTCTAGTTTGTAGCTGTTCTCTCTGCAGGGTGATTTGTTTGTAGCCGATCTCTCTACAAGGTAATTTGATTGTAGCTGAACTATCTATTAGGTGATTTGTACGTAGCTGATCTCTCTGCAGATTGATTTGTTTTAGCTGAACTCTCTACAGGGTGATTTGTTTCTAGCTTATCTCTCTACAGGTTGATTTGTTTGTTGTTGATCGCTCTAAAGGTTGATTTGTTTGTAGCTGAACTCTCTGCAAAGTGTTTTGTTTGTAGTTGATTTCTCTACAAGGTGATTCTTTGTAGCTGACCTCTCTTCAGGGTGATTTGTTTCTAGCTGATATCTCTGCAGGGTGATCTTTTGGAGCTGACCTCTCTTCAGGGTAATTTGTTTCTAGCTGATCGCTCTACAGGTTGGTTTGTTTGTAGCTGAACTCTCTACACGGTGATTTGCTTGTAGCTGAACTCCTTACATTGTGTCTAGTTTCTAGCTGATCTCTCTACAGGGTGATTTGTTTGTAGCTGATCTCTCTACAAGTTGAATTGTGTGTAGCTGATCTCTCTGCAGGTTGATTTGTTTGTAGCCGATCTCTCTACAAGGTAATTTGTTTGTAGCTGAACTATCTATAAGGTGATTTGTTTGTAGCTGATCTCTCTGCAGGTTGATTTGTTTTAGCTGAACTCTCTACAGGATGATTGCTTGTAGCTGAACTCCTTACATTGTGTCTAGTTTCTAGCTGATGTCTCTACAGGGTGATTTTTTTGTAGTTGAACTCTCTACAGGGTGATTTGTTTCTAGCTTATCTCTCTACAGGTAGATTTGTGTTGATTTGTTCATTGCTGATCGCTCTAAAGGTTGATTTATTGCAGCTGAACACCCTGCAAAGTGTTTTGTTTGTAGCTGATCACTCTAAAGGGTAATTTATTTGTAGCTGAACTCTGTCCACAGTGACTTGTGTGTAGCTGAATTCTGTGTAACTGAATACTCTAGAGAGTGACTTAATTGTAGCTGAATTCTCTACACAGTGCATGACTTGTTTATAGCTGAACTTTCTTCAGTGTGGCTTGTAATGTTCTGAATCTCTATAGTGATATATTTGCTTAACTCTCCACATGGTGACTGTCTTCTTGCTGAACTGTCTATAAGATTAACTGTTTGCAGCTGAACTCCCTACAGAATAACTTGTGATGTAATAAAATTCTATAATGGAATAAATAAATTAGCCGAATGCTCTATTAGGGTGACTGTTCTATTAGAGTATCTCGATCTCGCATTTGCTACACGGAGTTGGCTTTCGAATCATAACTCAGTGGTTTGTAATCCGATTCTTCTGTACTACTGCAAGGACTTTCAATGAAGATTATTCCAGCTATACACCGATTTTCAGCTCATTGCTCTAAGCGGTTTGCCTAGTAGGCGTGAAAACTAATACTTTTTTATTCATAAAAATCGATCGCGTAATTGTGACACAGGTTGGGTTTTGTGTCATATCTCCGTGGTCTTTATCTCGATTCCTTTCAAACCACCAAAAGGCACTCCTACGATGGTTACTCCATCTACATAGCAATTTTCAACTCATTCCATGAAGCGGTTTACCCTGTAGGCGTGACAACAAATCGATCTTGTTTTACGCGAATAATTGGTCATAACTCCTGAACCATTCATCGGATTTGTACCAAAGTTGATGCTAGGATTCGCCTTTGGACTCCCTTTCTGTGTGCCAAATTTCAAGGCGATCGGAGTACGCGTTTGCTTGTTACAGCAATTTTTGCAAGTGTGCGAAAAGACGAAGAAGAAAAAAAAAAAACGAAGAAAAAAAAACGAAACTTTGGCAGCTCGTATCTCGGAAATGGCTGGAGCGATTTCCTTCAAATGTGGAATGTAGACTCCCTTGGCTGGCGGACAACTGTGTAGCAAATTTGGTTCCAATCAGGTAAGTGATCACCGAGATACAAAGGTGTGAAAATGACGTTTTCGTTCTTCCTGTCAATATACTCACGGTGTGGCGCGCCGGCTTCTTGGGCCGCACGACACACTACCGTGTGTCTTGATCTGAATAACAGCTATATAAGACTACATGGCTTAAGTGTCTTGTGGCATACCTCAATGCATACAATGCATGCATCACAGATTTATAGTTTTGTTCCCATATACTTTTGCTGACAGTGTATGGTGTCAATTCATGGTAGCATGTGATGGCTTCCCTATGTGTTTGTAACGGAAATTAATTTTTCCTTATTGACTGGATTGGTTGCAGAGGTGCTTCTCGTACTGCTCTTAACCATTGAAATAAAAGTAGTGAATCAAAAAGATCATAAAAAAAAAAAAAAAAACCTTATAACAGGAAATTCTTGAGGGACGAAACTTTAGTGAAACTGTGCAGAAGTACAATTTTTGCATTTTTTTTAAATTCACGAAGTCTAGACAATGATTTTGTTAATGTAATAGCTATGTGTATAAACCCAAACATTTCAATCATATTTTCATTCAGTTATCATTAGTCGTGAAATTCGTGAAAGTTTCATCCCTCGAAGATTTCCACCTATACAGTAGTGAAACAAGGGAGGTCACCTACACCTAAAGATATACTAATGGAGTCCACTAGTATATCTTCAGGTGGAGCCGACTTACACATTTGTCAGTAGGACTGATGATCAATTAATATTGAGATCATTGTGCTTTTATTTTTATGCTTGTACTAGTAGTACGAAAACTATACTCTATGACATTAAATGTTCTTTACGATAGTAAGGTCATGTTTGCTGCTGCAATTTGGATTTGTTTATTAAGTATCAGCCAATGTAAAGTGATAACAGTCAACAATGATGGAAATAATAGTACTAACTGTTGCATACAGGGAGAATGTTCTTGTGGGTCATTTTCAGATGCCTTGCAACACCTTGAAAACCATACAATTATCAACATCACTTCACAATCAGTTCCATTACATGGTCGTATTAGCATTGCAAACTTGAATAATATCACAATATTTGGTAACGATGCTACCATCGCATGTAACAACTCTGGAATTGTCACCATTATATATTGCAGCAATGTTGTCATTAAGGGAGCTACATGGGACCAATGTGGCAACACTACTACTATATATGGAATAGGTTTTGGAAGGTCTTCAAACATAACTATCCATTCAAGCACATTTCAATTTTCTGGTGCATGTAATGCAGTTTTTATGTTTGTTGTACCTGGTTATATTGAGATACGAAACAGCAGTTTTCTTTACAATCATGTCATCAACCCATCGAGATGTTGGTTGTACGGTAGCTTATTTATTAATGACTACAACTATGATATAGGCACGTATATAATTAATATTGCTAACACAACATTCTATCACAATGGAGTATTCAATAACAATGAGTATCGAACTCAAGGTGATAGTGCACTGCTCCTGGCAATCACAGGAAAACGTAATGTTATTGTTTACATAGAAAATTCTACTATATCCACAAGTGGCAGTTTGGGCACTCATTTCTTGTTTGGAGACATAGATAATTCAGTGGTACAGCTAAACAGGGTAACAATTACAAACAATACTCAAGGAGGTTGTATATTAAGACTGACTTGCACTCTTCTAAGCTTACTAATTTCATCATCTACCTTTGCTTATAATGACTATGGGTCATTGAAAATGAATCTGGATGCAGCCAATGCTACAGTTGAGTTGGATAGGGTGTCAATATATCACAATAGGGGAATATACATTGAACATTCTTTATTTGGTAATGATGGTGCTGATGAAGGTGTGGGAATATTTTTGTCGGTTTTTAGCGTCCGTTCATTTATTAACATTTCATCTTGTAACATTTACAACAACATTGGTGGAAGCCATAGCATAGTTTATGTGAAAGTATTTACTGTTTCACAAGAGGCATTTATAGTATCATCCAACTTCACTAACAATGTTGGACCTGCACTACATATTTCATTGCCAATGATCAACTTTGAAGGGTTAATAATCTACCAAGACAATTCAGCAGAAAGTGGAGCAGCAGTTTACATTGAAGATAATACACAAGTTGCTATAGGTGAAGAATCCTCAATAATATTTATCAACAATAGTGCATCATTACATGGTGGAGCTATTTATGTAGACTTACCACTAAATTGTCCTCACCATGGTGTGGTGTTTACCAGTTTACCAAATAACTCTGATGTTTTGTTTATTAACAATTCTGCTGGAATCACTGGTAACTCAATGTATTTCAGTATTCCAGAATCATGTGATGTTATTAGAGATTACAGTGATAGCAACTCCATTGTTTACATACCGCACAAGTTTAGCTATTCTGGTTCCGGTGGAGCTGAAATAAACACTTCACCTTATCAGATAAACCTATGCTCATCACTGGGATGTAATTCTGATAATACTAACAACTGCTTTATACAACATGGAAACATGCTGGGTCAATCAATAAACTTTAATTCAACTGTTTGTGACTATTTCAATAATGTCGCTGAATCAGTGCAGTTTACCATGAAATGCTTAAACTGTAATGGTACTTACAGGCTGCACAATGGTAGAGCTCTTGTACGTGAAGGATTATCTGAAATCACAGTGGTATCTGTTGATAGTGACAGTGATGTGCTTAGTAATGCTAACATTACCATTATTATGTCTTCATTTCTCTCCCCCGAATATAAAAGGCTCAATGCAACTTTTTCATTAGAGTTGTCATCCTGTCATAGTGGATTTTCATTTGACACCAGCTCACAACAGTGCACCTGTTATAGCAATACTAATATTATACAATGCCTGGAACAATACACTGAAATCAAACAAGGCTACTGGTTTGGTAATGTTATTGGAAGACGTACAGTGTCACTGTGTCCTCAATATTATTGTGACTTCAGCTCTCGTATAGAAACTAGGATAGGATATTACAGACTTCCAGTCAATCAAGATGATCAGTGCAGTCCACACAGGAGAGGACCAGCTTGTGGTGAATGTAGTCCAGGGTATTCATTATCATATGACACTCCTAATTGTGTTAGTAATGACAAGTGTTCTGCTGGAATAACGGTACTAGTGGTAGTGTTGACAATGTTGTATTGGATTGCAGTGGTAGTAGTCATATTTGTTTCGATATACTTTATTAACAATGCACCTATAGGATATGTTTATGGTATCATTTACTACTATAGCATAGTGGATATCTTGTTGGGTAATAACTTGTACATTTCTGATGGACTGTTTCAGTTCATTTCCATTTTATCAAGTTTTGCTAAACTGACTCCACAGTTTCTTGGAAGACTTTGTTTTGTGCATGGTCTGAGTGGAATTGATCAACAGTTTATTCGCTTCTCTCATGCAGTGGCTGTATTTCTTTTAGTGGCAGTTGTTGTCATTGCTGCAAAGTGTTCCTTAAATATATCAAAGCTTGTTAGTCGCTGCATTATACGTGTTATTTGTCTATTACTGTTACTCTCCTATACTTCATTAGCCACCACTTCACTTCAGTTATTGAGGCCACTCTACTATCAAGATGTCAATGGTGTATATGTGTACTTGTCTCCATCAACTAAATATTTCAATGGTCGCCACATTTTTTATGCTACTGTAGCATTATTTATTGAAATATTCATAGTGCATGGTCTTATATTGTTCTTATTGTTTGAGTCATTTCTTAAGAAGAATTTCAACTTTGTTAAAGTTAAGGGGTACCTTGACCAGTTACAAGCATGTTACAGAGATGGATACCACTGGTTTGCTGCTTACTATCTTGTGTGTCGACAAGTGATCATTTTAATAGTCTACATCAACACCAACTATGACACTGCATTGTACTGCTTACAGACTTTCTGTATCATCACTGTTGCCATTCATGTGTGGATTCAACCGTACAAGAGTACAACCCTCAATGTGATCGACACAATGATCCTATTGACAATGGTGTTAGTTGTCAACTTGAATGCTTTCAGTTTCTCAAGATCTTCAACCACAGCAATTGTTGCAATATTGATGATTTTTCCATTTCTATTTGAACTATTGGCTATTCTGAGGAGCAAACTGTATACTTTTGTGATAGAGCAGCACCAAAAGCAAAAGAATTCTTACAAGAAAATGAGGGACACCAGTGACAATAAAGGTGGTTATGATGCATAGTAATATAATTTGTATATTAATGCATACGAAAGTACATACATACATATACACAGTCTAGATATTAACAATATGCTTTAATGCTTTGTTATTTGGACAAAATGCACATAACACATATGAGGTATATACAACGACACACTTATGCATATAAACTTTGCTTAGTTAATCACTTTATGTAATAGGAAATTGTAGCAGGACAGACTCTTTTGCCAACAAGCATTATCCTCAGTTTACTCTTGTCCATTACTAATGTACTTGCAAATTTACAATTTTTTCTTTGCCAATGCCTTCTGTAGAAATTTCTCTAAAGCTTTACCTTCCAAAACGTTTTAGCTCTACAGTACCGTGACCTTGTGACACCTAGTTTTTTAGTGCCTTTGATGTTACTTTAATATTAATTTTGTGACTGAATTCTGGAAAATCAACTACTGTATATGGTCACACATAAAACTATTAAAATTTTCGTATTTAACATATATAGTGCTATTAATATCAGAAAATAATTCTCAAAAATTAATAATTCTAAAAGTTTCTGGTATTTATGGATTATTCTGGGTCACTTATTGCTGTATTCAGGAACTAAATATTTGAAGTGTCAATATGGGAGTGATTCTCCAAAATTTGGTTACATTTATAATGCATTTTCAAAACATATATGTGTATGTAATTTATGTCAATAACTGATAGAAGTGTAAAGTTATATAGTTCCATTTCTTTACACAGCGTAACAGAAGATGAGGCCAAAGCAAGCAACAGTGCCTGACCACTAACTACTATGCATTACACATTTTATGCATTCACATTTTTTTGCTTATACAATTGTTATTTGTGTTTTTACTAGTACTGTATAGTAGGGATTAGAGTGTACCAATATAAATTCGGTATCAGTATTAGACCCAATATCACGATATCAGTAATATCAGAAATTGGTGATATTTAAGTATACTATATTTTACTTAAGTACTGTACTTGTTTAGTCTTGATTTTGTAGCACTGCTAGTAAAGCATGAGGCTTGGAATGCTAAACGTTTTCAGAATGGCCAAAGATTCATCTCCAGAGTAAGCTGTGTTTCAGACCCTTTCTTCACATTTCTTTCGGTTTTACAAAAACGCTTGGAAACCATCCATTTAGCCTTTTATCATACGTAGTTATATTTTTTAATTAATTTTATTGTAGTGTCTACTTTACAAGCGGATTGATTGAGGAGGCATTTTTCATGCTGTTCTTCATTTGTAATGTTGCATAACAGGTGGAACAAAACTAAAGCAAAGTGACTTGTTCAGTAATTGATAGTCAGGATGTATGTGTGTTCAGTCACATACTTGCTGTTGTAGTAAGTCCAGTACTTATTGAATATTACTGAGTTATGGGATGCCAATATCTTGGCCATGAATTTTCGTGAATTATTATAACATTTCTGTAGTCTGTAATAGTAATTAGATGAAGGGCTTTGGTTGTTTCTGGGATACTATTTGTGACTGGGCCTATGAAATAGGGCGTTGGGCACACTAATTTTTCAAGCTTTCCTGGCTCATAACATTTGATACCGTTAAGCTTTGGCCATGAAATTTTCAGCACTTATTACGCATTTAAGTGGCTTTAATACACATGAAGAATGCAGATATTCTATGCCAGTACTGAGATATGACCTGTTGTGTGAGGGGGTGTAATTAATTTTGTACCCACATGCCCTATTTCCGCAGGCCTGATCACATTTATTGTATTACTGAACTGGTGAACTGATGACAAGTCCAACTTTCAATGTGTGAAGGTTATCATGTGCATAGGCAGCTCCAGGATTATTTGTGACTGGTTTCTGATCTAGAGCATAGCTAGATTTTTGGCGAAGACCAAAAAGGGTAACAGCCTGCTGAGAATAACTGCCCTCCATGTATTAACTATATGATAAAGTACATAAAAATCCTTATTTATAGCTTTCTTATTCCCATTTAATCTGTACAATTACAGTGCTATATTATTATAGTCTGGTGTTCCTGCTGCAAGTCCACAAGTAAGTTACAATTTCAGAGGGTGTTTCTAGAACCTCAGGAAACTGCCCTAAGTACATCCTTGGCTTTGAAGGTTATGTGAAGTGCAGTCTATAGCGACTTGTAAGTCTATCATTTCATCCTAATGCATCTTCTTAGCACGTGATTGTCCTGTACTTTCCTTAATTGCCATGTTTGTATTGTGATTTTTCACGTATAGTCACATGTGTCTGAGATATTGTAATTGTGTATTTTAAACCTGATGATGGTTTTGTCTCTAAATATCCATTGAGCCTTAGTGAAAAAATATTAGTAATTTAGTTTGAAGAAGTGGTATAATTAGCTGTAATGCTGTCTCAGTTTTATTTATCATGCTAATTATTTTTTTAGAATCTTGGCAGTGTTATTCACTTTATGGATGTGTTTAAGTATAACTGAACTAGTCCATGGTAAAGTGGTTACCATCAACAACCATGGAGATATTGTCACTGAATGTTGTTTGAAAGGATTGTGCTTGTGTAATTCAATCCACACTGCTTTATCATTCATTGAGAATAACACCATCGTTAACATTACTTCAGAAATAGTTTCATTACCCATGAGGACAGCTATGGGATCAGGAAACCTACACAACATCACAATAACTGGTAATGGTGCTACTATCATGTGTAACAATAGTGGAAGTGTGCATTGTGAGTCATGTAGTGATGTCATCATTGAGGGGATCACATGGGATAAGTGTGGTGACCCTAGTAAACCAAATATTTCAGGAATTTTATTTGAGCATATTACCAACTTGATGATTTTCAGATGTGTTTTCCAATGGTCCAGGGTTTGTAGTGCTGTTAATCTATCCACTCCAGAAGGTCACATTTCTATATTAGCTAGCATGTTCCTGTACAATAGCATTAAAAGCATGTTGCCATGTCCTCAATACAGCAGTTTACTTGTGTGGAATCCAATTAGAAAAATAAACTTGACAATTTCTAATTCACTGTTCAGTCATAATGGACTGCAAACATCATCATTAACTGATCCAGGGAATAATGGCTCATTGTACTGCTGGAGCCTATTTCTAGTTAACACATTTACTATTTTTATTGAAAATACAATATTTTCTTCAAATGGAATTACTAGCATGTTTATTTATGATTTTGCTATCAGTTCCTCCATCACCTTAGTAAATGTCACTGTTTTTAACAACAGTAATGGTGGACTCAATTTTTTTTCCACAAGTTACATAACTCAGTTTGATATTTCATTATCAGATTTCAGTCAAAATACCAATGGGGCATTAAGTCTAAGATTAAGCAACTATCTCAAGAGTAGCTGCAATATCAGAAGGACAAATTTTACAGAGAACAAAGGAACCAGTGACGGTGTGGCTTTGCATATTAGTGTAAGGGTGGACAGTGATATTAGATTGTCTTTTTGTAAGTTCAATAGTAACACAGGTGGAGACAGTATAGTTTACGTTGCTTCAATCAGCCAGTTATCACGTCGTCTAGGCAATATATATGTTACCTCGTGCTGGTTTACAAATAACACAGTTGGATCTGCATTACATCTCTCACTGTGCTTACTTAACTTTTACAATTCCAGTTTATTTCAGAATAACCTAGCAGAAAATGGTGCAGCAATATATTTTGAACATAACTCACTTGTGACAATTGACAATGACACTATTGTACAATTTATTAACAACACTGCCTTAGCATACGGTGGAGTTATATATGCAGATGTGGGGAACTGCCAAAACCATGGGATACTGTTTAACAGTACCTCAGATTATAATTTTGTAACTTTTGTTAACAATTCAGCTGAAGTTTCTGGTCATTCAATATATTTCAACATACCTGCATCTTGTGATGTAGTGAGAGATGAAACTAGTAATGACTCTGTTGTTCATATTCCATACAAATTTACATATAGTCAGCGTCGTGATACTATTGGACCTGCTGTAGCTACATCACCTTATGAGATCAAGTTATGTTCACCAGCTGATTGTAGTGTGACCAACAATGACAGGTCTACATGTTTGATTGAGGGTACCAAAATGTTAGGACAATCCATTGACTTTAATGCTACAGTTTGTGATTATTATAACGTAAATGCTGAAGCAGTGAAATTTCAAATAAGCTGTATAAATTGTGGCAGCAAATTTCAACTATCTATAAATGAACTACTTGCATTTAATGGATCTTCTAACAGTTTTATTGTCCAAGCAACAGATACCACCCATGACATAAGAGATAATTTGAACATTACACTTAATATTTCTTCAGTTCTTTCTCACGAGTACGAACAATTTACAGCAACACTGTCATTGACATTACAATCTTGTTACAGTGGATTTGTGTTTGATAGTACTTCACAACAATGTGAGTGTTACAAACATGACAATGACATTGTACAGTGTTTTGAGGATCAGGCTGAAATTAAACAAGAATATTGGTTTGGCGTTTTGTCTGACAGCTACACTGTATCCATTTGCCCTAATTCCTATTGCAATTTTGTTAACCGACAAGAAACTAGAACTGGCTACTTTACTTTATCAGGACTGCTCAATGCCCAGTGTAGTCCACACAGGAGAGGACCAGCTTGTGGTGAATGTAGTCCAGGGTATTCATTATCATATGACACTCCTGATTGTGTTAGTAATGACAAGTGTTCTACTGGTATAACAGTACTAGTGGTAGTGTTGACAATGTTGTATTGGATTGCACTGATAGTAATTTTCCTGGCTGTGATGTATCATTTCACTCAGAAAATTCCTTTGGGTTATCTTTATGGAGTGATTTATTTTTACAGCATTGTGGACATTGTTCTGGTTGATAAACTGTATATTTCTCATGAAGTGTTTTACACAATTAGTCTCTTATCAAGTGCTGCAAAATTAACACCACAATTTCTTGGTAAATTTTGTTTTATAAAAGAACTGGATGCAATTGACCAACAATTTATCCACTACTCTCATGTGCTATGTGTTTGGTTTACCTTGATGGTGATTCTTATTGTAGCAAAGCACTGCAATGCAGTAGCAAGATATGTCAATCGTTCCATTACACTTTTTACTGGTCTATTCTTATTACTTTCATACACAACTATAGCATCCACTTCATTACAGTTACTGAGAGCATTACAGTACAATGATGTTGATGAGGTGTACGTCTATTTGTCTCCACAACTGAAATATTTCACTGGTCGCCATGCAGCATATGGTAGTGTAGCTTTAGTGTGTGGACTTGTCATAGTTCTTGGCCTTCCAGTGTTACTGGTTGTTGAACCACTTTTGAAGAAGAGAAATATCACCATCAAGAAGGTTACACCATTAATGAACCGGTTTCAAGATTGCTACACTGAAAAATATAGTTGGTTTGCTGCATATTATCTGATATGTCGACTAGTGATTATGTTGATTGTGTATTTTGCTAACAGTGACTATTCCAACATGATATATTACCTACAGACAGCTTGTGTGATAATTGCTATGACACATGTGTTAATCAGACCTTACAAGAATGACTTACTTAATGTAATGGATACAGTGATCTTGTTGATAATGTTAATGGTTGTCAATCCTGGTAGTTTCAACTTTTCACAATCATTAATTACAGGAATATATATGATTTTGGTATTGTTTCCATTGTGTTTGGCCCTCACCACTTGGATTTATATGCTATTCAAACATGTGAAAGATGCCCAGTTGTCATGTTCTGTGGCTGGTGAGAACAATCAAGACACCCCTATAAGGTAAACTTTATGTGCACCTGTACAATTGTCTGCTTTTAGCCATAATAATCTGTAAGCACTCAGGCCAACATAGGGTAATCCTAAAGAGGTCACCAGAGGCTATAATATTATAAAAATCACTTAACATTACGTGTGTACCTCCAACAGTAATTTTTATGAAAAGTAGTTATATGGTAAATCTGAAATACATTAAAATTTAGTTTGTTGATGCTGTTTAAATCCCAGTGTGTGGGAGAGTCAAAATGTCAGCTGGGTGATAACTACCATACAGCTAGACAGAGCAGTTCTGCTACTGTGTGTAGGTTATCCCAGTGATAACTAGTTTGTGACATCATAACAACTGTGAATCATAGTTTACATAAATCATCCAGAAACAGTGTCAATACTTGGCCCAGCGATCAGTCAGTGAAGAACCAACTTCTTTCAAAAATCTCTGGCTCTAACAGATTTTTGCTGATTCTCGATCCACAACAGGACTATAAAGTGACAAGTGTCTACTACTTGTATTATCACATGATGCTAATAGTAAAGACCCACACTCATGCATAATAATTATACATACTGTAGTAAATCTATTACACCCTCCAGGGTTGCATGAATCATTTTTGCCCACTGTTTGAGCCTGTTCCAAGCCATGATAGTAGCTTGTCTTGTAGATCGCTCTAAATGAACATTGCTTAAGTCACTTCAATTATCATTGATTGCATGAGTAGAAATCGGTTGTTCATTTAGAACCATTCACATTCACCTGTATCAGTTGGGCTTGTCTTTCCGCTGGCAGTGTGAACCTCTGCTGTTCTTGTTAAAATCACCAGAACCATTCATCACCTTTACTAGTTTTTCCACTCTGCTCTTGGTGCATTGTCATGAATGATCACAATTTCACCAACTTTGATTGCTTGCTTATTACTATTTCTTGCAGAATGATGTTATTATCTGAGTGTATTCAAGTGCTACCTTCTCTACTTTTAGTGAAAACACTATAGCAATTGACTCTGTCTCCTTGCTATTTCCTAAACTATACAGATGTACTTTATGTAGGATCCACTGCCACATCTACTATCTGGTGAGGCAGGGAGGTGATGCGCAAAGGTGCTGGGTAGTCAAGATTGGATAAAACATATAATATGTGAGGTTGAGGGCTGCCACTATGTCTACAATCAATGTTTGTAGCATGGGGAGAGTAACAAATGCCTTTTCCAGGTCCTCCCTAAGAGCCACCTTTGTGAGACCAAATCAAACACTCCCAAAATCCCCATACCAGGGGGATCTCTTAAGTTTATACCCCTGATATACACAATAACATCTGACTCTGAGCCCGTACATCTGAGTGAAAGTGATGAGCTCTTCTAGGTCCCCTGCTGCTGCTTCAAATGTTGAGACATAATTAAAGATGTAAAGTAAGGACTTGCAGGCTTCAAAGTTTCGAAAGATCTGCAAAAATGTCTAAGTAATCCACAATCTCTGAGAATACTGCCCTTGTTGTACCACATGTGAACAGGAACTCATGTCACCCACATGAAGAGCTGCAGTAAAACCAACTTATATGATTTCAATGCCAGGCATCTATGCTGGGAAGAGGTGTTGGATTAGGCAGTGGAAATAGCTTTCTAGCTACTTGACGACAGTGCACACATTTGTGAAGCAAGGATCTCACCACTTGTATGTATGGTAAAGGGTAGCATGATATACCTTTGCCTAAGAGCAATGACTGTGGCAGTGACTCCTGAGTGTAGGTAGGCCTGGTGTACATGATATACAATAAGGGGTGTTTCTTTGGAAAAAAGCAAGTACTGTCTTGGTAAGTAACGAGTTGAAGTCTACTTCAAATCCAGGGAAATACATTGCCATTCAGTGGTTAATGCTAGGATCAGTGCCTCATCCCAGTTCAACGTGATTTACCACAGCTGTTACATTCCTGCTGGTATAGTAACCTGTAGTTAACAATCCTTTTGGGCCAAACACTCTTAATGGCTCTTGCAGAGCAGCTTTCTTGGTTGGCTGTGCTTTTATATAGGTCTTTTAGAGATGGAAATGATTTATCTGCAAGTCACAGAGTATCTTGTAACTTATCCCAATATAAGCCAAAAATAAGCCAAAAACATTAAAAAGAACTGCTTTGTCTGCAACGCTGTCTTTTTGAGCTTTAGTCCTGATTTCTGGAGGTCCAACTGAGCCATTGACATCAAATGCCAAGTATTCCGGTAGCACTCCAGAGCATCTGGTACACTGGAACAGCTGGATGCAACATTGTCTATACATATAGGCTGGCCAGTGTATTATATGCAAGAAGTGGCATAGTTATCACTGCTAAGGCGACAATGCAGTGCTGCATGTAGCATGAAAGGAGAGCTCTCACAACCAAACAAGACTACACTCAAAACTTCTAGATCTTATATTGTCTACCTGAAGAAATATGCTATTCTTTAAGAATGTTCTGTATAACTACAGTGTAGGTGCTCACAAGGGACAAAATTACTTTGATTACTACTACAACTTATTATGAAAAGTCCTTTACATGCATGTGTTTGTCTTTAAAAGATGATTTTAAAATGACAGCTTTCAAGTTTTAGAAGTTTTTCAAGATTAAATGTGTAACTGTCTGATTATGGATCTTAAACGAATGACGAATATTTCTTAATGAATACAAATATTTTTTAACAAACGAATAACGAATATTCGTACTATTCTTTTCAGCCTTACATTTAAGCAAGGTGACTATAGACAATTGCAGTCGTACACTATCCTGATTGGAGTAATGGGTGACTCTTTCTTGACTACATAATGTGGAATGGAGAGGCATGTCAGACTCTGTACTGTTATGATGTTATCATAAGTCTTGTGTAGCTCTGGAGTCTGAGTACGTTTCATGGCAAGGATCAGGTTCTTTTTTCACAAGTACCAAAAATTTGAGGACAGAAAAGGGTCGATCGTACAGAAGGGTTAATGTAATTGGTCATTTACAACAAAAGGTGTGGATTTGGGAATAGTACTAGCAAGAGTTTATAATATATATAGTAGTAGGGTATATATTATGAACTCTTGGTACTAGTGACTTCTACATTCCCCATAGATACCCTATCATAGACTCCACAGAAGTTGGGCCATTTCCTCAAATGATTCTGTCTTGCACAAGTAATAATAATAATAATAAAAGTTAGCTGCAATCAGTAGAAATATTTCAAACTTGTCAGTAGCTTGCACAGGATGTGCTAGAGGAAGGTCATGAACACAAAGATATGGATATGGATAGCATTCTCCTGGGCATGGCATCAGGTTCTGCAATGGGGCTGCAGTCTTCAAGCATGGACATTGGAACTTCTTTCCTGTCATTATTCAGATTGAAACTGATTCTGGTTGGAGCTCTTTAGGGGTAGTGGCTCCTTCTAATGTAGAAAGATAATTATCTGTGACCTGCTTGACATTAGGCCTGAGTCAAGTATGCTCAAAAATTTGCCCAGATGCTTTCAAGAATTTTCACCTATTATGCTGTTCAGTGCTCCCACAATGCTTACATTATGCTCCTAGGTTAAAAGCATTTCTTACAATCATCTTGGAACACTTTAATCAGTGAATGCTCTATTAGAGTATTTCAGTACAAAGTGACTGCTATTTATTAGAGAGTATCAATCTAATGAGCTATGTACAATGCATTTGAGTGCTCTAATGTAGTTTAAAATTTTCCACTGACTGCTCTATTAGGGAGTACCAATCTATTTCAAGCAATTAAACTCCATAGTTTGAAATATCCACCTAATATGCTAGTATTATGCTGGCATAGCCTATTATACTTTTTATTATGCTGTCACATTTGACACAGTCCTACTTGACATGATGTTCAGGGTTTTGGCTTGGGTTGCTCTCTGCTAATTGTTGGTGATGAACAATGTCTGAGCACCTTCATCAAAGGGAAGTGAGCACAGCACCAAAAGCCTCCTGATCACACAATAGCAAAGATCAGATTTCAACAAGTATCCAGTGGTACTAGGATCTGTATTGGTCAGTGGCAGGTTAGCTGGGAGAGAAACTGTTAGTCTGGCTGTTGATTGTGCTGGAGTGCTATAGAAGGGACTGAGATTCTGGTATGGCAGGAGTGGACACCTTGGCCTGTATAAATGCCAGTGTTCTCACAGATACTTGTGTGGAGTTACCCTTGCATCATTTACACCTTGACTTAGTTCTACACTGAATAACTCCAAACAATTGAAATACAAAATTAATTTCCTTTCTATTTTTGCTACGTATGTCAAGCCTCTTCTGTTGGTTAAAGACAGTGTTGCATGCAGATAGCAAAGCAAATTGTTGAATGGTGGTTGGGTTGCTCTTTGCTTTTCAAAGTGCAACTGATTGCTTCTGTATAAAACAATGCAGTGTTGTTGAAATCAGATTGTGATTGATGCCGGAAACATGGATATCTAAGATTGGACACTCAATCAACTCAAAGAGTGTGTTTGAACAGAAATCAAGGTGCAGACCACTAGACTCTACAACAGAACCCATTCATCTGGTATCCATAGGTAGCTTGTCTTATACGATGGTAACAAGTAAGGTACTGTATGATTCTTCAAATATGTCTAGTACACTTTAACCTCTGATATGACTTTCCATGCTGTCATGAAAATGCCTTGAACTGGATACAGTGCTGCTATAGTCTTTGGCAAATTTGAATGTGTCATCATGTGATCATGAACTCTATCTTGTGGAAACATTCTTGTAGAAGTGATACAGCTTGTCAACAATTGGCATCGTGTAGATAAGCATGGAGATATTTAAAAATCTGAACATCATCTAACCCTGAATTTGAACTGCTGCATCAAATGAGTCTCAAAGATCTGCCATGTGAGAGGGTCTCCAGAAAAAGGTGGTAGGTACTACTTGGGTAGTCTTCTCAATGATTTGTACTACCAGCGATTTAAACATGGGTGGTTGCTCACTTGGTAAAAATACTGGGGCAGAAATATTCAGGATTGGCATAGTCAACGTCATTGCATACACAAGCAGAAGATGAATTAGATAGGTGGAGAGTGCAGCAATACAGGAAGCTATTAATGACAAGAAAACTCAAATCAATAGTGTTCTCATTAAATTGTGGCCATAATCTCCTTGTCCATATCTCGTAATATCTCCCAAGCTCACTAAATTGATAAAATCTAGCAATTTATTTTCCTACTGAGTTTCTCTTCTGATTTAGTTGATACAGGGGTCCACTTTGTATTACTATTTGTTTATCTTTTATTTAAAAGGCTTTTGATGCAGACAGACCAGCATTAAGGATCTGAAGACAAGCTTCCCACAACCAGAAACTTTATTGATGAGGCACGTTAAATGGAATCTGTACCCCTCTTCTTTTCTTAAGTTGTAGCAATGGTTGCTCTATGAAGACAAAAAAAACAACAAACAAAATGGTCACAAAGATGATTTACTCAAGCCCCACTGGGTACTATTATTAATTCCACATGCCACAGTACCACAGCTTCTATGAAAACGGTTAGAATAATTACGGAGTGACAGTAACTGATGAAATGGTCACAGTATCAATGTAATAAGTATAGTGATAGCGGATTTTTGCTAAGTCTCAATCTATAATGGGATTAAATCCATGAGTGTATATTACTTGAATTACTTATTGTGGAATGCTGATAAAGATCTACAATCATACATAATAATGAAGTGTTCGTAACATTTGTATATACGAACTCTTAAATTAACACACTAAACTACCAAGTTCAGTACATGACAATAGGCAAATCTTACTAGTATTGAAACTGCTGCTTCATAAAATCATTCATCACTATAAGCTTATCCCTTTGTTTCCCACCAATAGCTTTTGCCATACATTTTTTGACTTCATGATAATATTAATTTTTAGATGAATAGAAACAGCTTTAATAATAACATACATTTTTATTGGATCAGTAACCTCTAAGCAAACTTTAGAAATAAAAATTTCCTTATAAGGATCTAGTACAACAAGGCATTGATATATATTCTTATATATTCCTGCATTTACGTCACGACAGTATTTTCTTTGTAAAACCATCATACAATAATCTTTTTCGCTGAATTTTTTTCTGCTTGTCCCTGAAAGGTGTAGCTACCCAGCAAACTTGTAAAAGTTGTAAATAAACAGAGTGAATCTATTGTAATAAATTCTTACACATTTATTTCCCCTTGCAAATTTAATTACATCATACTTCTATTTAGATTATTCAATCACCATACCATTTACACCACTAGTGTATAATTATGTAGAGAAGTGCTGCTAAAAATTTGGTGATGATATCTGCAACTATACAAGAGTTATAAGGTTATAAAGCAAGGAGTGTAATTGTTTGGTTAAAGGAATGTGGGAAACGAAGGGTTAAACCACATATATACATAGTGTTTCTAGAAGCTACAAAAATTAAATCTCTACACAATCCACACAAATCTTGTTGTGCACGCACTACCAGGATCTCAAACAGGAACTACTTTAATATCCATAACTCCCCTAAACTGGAATATATCCCGCATACTCAGATGATATCATTTTTATTACATTTAACTTGACTTATACTTGTGTAAGAGCTCATAATAGTGCATGAGTGTTATGCAAATTAGTAAATGATTCAACAGTATGACTGCAGAGGATAAACTGTGAATGGTGTCTGGAAATCAAAGAAGCTGTATTTGTAATTAATTCTTGGAAATGGAATGGAGAGTTGTATGTTATATACATGTAGCTTGGTGAACATATAGCTCAAACTAAGTTCTTAAATAGCATCGTTAACTTTGATGTGTTCCTTCTGTGATGTAGTGTTTTCCATTTCAAATTAGACCACTCCAAATAAATTCTCTGTTTCCCATCCATTGCCCACATCTGGTTACTGTCAGCTCTAAATATTCCATATTCTGTATTCTTTCATTATTTTTCGACTATTCTTGCATTCTGTACAGGCTCGGTTAAAGCCATCTTGTAACAGTGTCAGCTGACATGTCTGCAATGCTATCAAGTTGGCAAAAAATTATTTTTGCAAATTAAAAGAAGGTATACAAGCATTGAGCATGCTTTTATGCAGATGTACCAGGCAAACAATGACTTGAAAAGCTGCTAATTATAATATAATTATAATGAAATAATGGAAATGGACTGCCCACCTGCATGCAAAATTTAATATGCCTGAGTCCAGGACGGGCAACAGAGTTTATTTGGAGTGGCCTTAGATAACATAACAATGACACTGCTATACAGGTTGAAAAGTCTGACATGACAAATCTTGCTGCCTGATACTGGATAGCTTCAATTTTGTTGATGTTTTTCTGGATGTAGGGAGCCCATGCCATCACAGCATATTTCATGATTGGTTTGATAGACATCTACTGTATTTACATTTCTTTGGCAATGGTATAGGTTATGTCTAAGGAATGATAAAGTACTATTAGCTTTTTTACAAATGATGTGTTCATTAAATAATAGTTTTAACCCCTAGATATTTGGTGTTGATTACTTGCTTGAGTTTGCTGTTATAAAGAATTTTCACTTTGAGGCTTGAGTGATATTTGTACTACTTCACATTAATTGACTGCATTCAATGTCATGTAATACTGATATCATACTTGTAATGGGTATAATCTAAATTAAGGATAAATGTCACAAAAGCAGAAGGAGAATTTAAGGTTTAAAATAATGTTAGCCATAGTCCTTGACCTTTAACAAAAATGTGCATTAATTGTGCTACAAAAAAACATGAATGTATTATCAGACAGAACACAGATGTGTTGCATAATGCAATGACAGTGTTATGTGAGGTAAAATCTAGATGCTACAACATTAAAGTTGTACATGTTAGACAGCTTCTGTAGACAAACATTGAATATTGCAATAAATTTTGTATCCTCAATGTGTTTGTATCCTCAAATCTCCCTTAGAGCAGTTCTCGTTGCGTAGAAAGGCTTTTGATAAGCAACTGACTTCATCAGGCTGATATGCCTATAGCTACTATACTTCTGGACAATGCAATCAAAGCATGACCAAAGCTGAGCATGCACAATGCTTTCAAACTGTGAATATACAAAAGTGTCTTGGTGATCCTCTTGTAAGTGCAACATAAACTTATACTGGCAACTAATCCAGTTACACAAGTAATAACTTCAAGAGTCAGAATAATACAACATCACAGATGCTAGCTCATTGGAGTTATAAGTGCATGTACATGGTCAATTAAGAGAGATGAAATGTGAAGGTGTTGTCAGAGTCTAGGGACTGCACCCCAAGAATTCCACTGCTACCGCAGAAATCTTGGGTCACGGCCCTGCGTTGTATGTGTGATTTAGGACTCTGTTGGTAGAAAATGGAGGAAGCACAAAATTAATTTTGATGGTCATGAAAAACATCTACTCATGTGCTATCCATCAAAGTTTGTAATAGAGTCCCTCCCTGAATTATTAATATATGTTTACTATATGCACACACTTAATTATACACACATAGCTATTCACGGGCTAGTTAATCAGTGTAAATGAAAGCTGAGTTAAGTTAGTTTATTGTAGGTCATGTGTGACTTCCAGCTATTATTTTGGTTATTGTTGCTGAACTGATACAGTTGTGGTTGAGATCTTAGCTGTGGTAGCTAGTGATTCTTAGGCCAGGAATTTAGAAAAGTTTGTAGTTTGGTGCATGGGTAGATCAAAGGCTGTAAACCGGTTTGCATATAATTGTAACATGGCTAAGTACCGCCTTTTGGCCGCTAATCGGCAGTTCAAAGACATCAAACAAAACCAAACACCAGACCAACACAGGAAGTCAAAATGAATTTGGCTAATACATCAAGGAGATAAATCGCTCTGGAACGCAACACTGCACCCGTCTGAATGAAAGAGAAACAGTACAACCGCCGTGGGCTGACTTTGCGGCTAATCATATACCACACGCTTGTTTGCCAATAAAGTAAGCTATAACCAAGACCGTTATAGTGCTGCACCACTCAACAATGAATATCAGACACTTCAGCTATACCCTCGCAACGTGAAGCATGGCTAGAGTGATTGGTACTGATTTTTTTGCCGGGCTGGATGGACTGTCCTTGCCTACCACGCCGATATCGATAGCTACACACCTCGCACTTGCACATGAGAAATGAGCTACAAATGAATAAACTAGCTAACAATGAATTAACTAACCAGCGGTAGCCAGTATTAGTGCTCAGTGGTAGCCAGTATTAGCCTTGCTTTCTTGTTCCTTCCGTGTTCATATCAAAACATATGTATGGGATTTGTGATTTTCAGGTGGTCAACCTTAAAAGTTTTCAAAACACTGGGTTAAGAATTATGCATCAAATAAATCTAATATTCTTTTTTGAAACCTCAACTTGGTAAAACAGGCTGATTACAAAATCTCATCATTCCTTGTCAATCATTGTCCAATGCAAAATACATGTATTTTACACTACATACAAAAACACTAATTTACAACCTTTAACTCACAAAATCTCTACAGTACACCATACAATAAAAGAAAGCCCTCAAATTTCTCTATCCAATTCCGACCATACAAATGGGAAATTTGCCATAGCAACAGTTGTTTACTGCTGATGGTGACATAATACGCGCTCCATACATTAACCTATTGGAAAATTTAATTATCTCGGCGGGAAAATCCCAATTTGCAAGTTGTTGTCCTCTTTGTAAACTAACCTGTTTAACAATTTGTATGGTCGGAGTCTTATTAAGCATCCTTCGCTGCATAGAATGATACCAAATTTAGTGAATTTGGTTGAGATATGTTGAAAAACACGTGTTTTTACGGGAATTCTGAACAAATAAATTTTGCGTTACAAGGTTCCTTTTTAGCTTCCCCTTCGTTACTACACAAAGAACTTACACATGAATCGAATCACCTTTCCTGATAAACTAAACTTCATGTCTGTCAACCAGAGTATGCGGAAGTTATGGTGCCTTGTTTAGAAGATGATGTTATTTTATACGAAATGGGCATAACCTATTCGGAAATCCGGAATATCTTACATATGTACAAAGTAGGCGCCTTTGATCTGCACAAGCCCCATACCACAAATCAGTTAGAACACACCCATTCAGTTTGTATATATCTGATTTGTAAACAACTTTACCCTCGGGCCTGCGGCCCTCTGGTGTCGTGTTTACAAATCAGATACAAACCTCATGGGTGTGTTACAACTATAACTATACACTAGGTAGGACTTTGTAAACAAGATATACTGCACACCTTATAATATAGGGAGTCACTTCAGTAGCATAGCATTAATAGATTTTGTTTGGTCTTATCTAAAAGCTGAGACCATATAGAACGTTTGATTGTTCTATTAGAGTATATTTATTTCTTATGCAACATTTCAATTCCACCCAGATTGAAAGGTATATATTATACAGAGTGGAGCTGAAGTTAGCCAACTGAGAGTAACCTTCAGTTCACTATGGTCCATTTCTTTTTTGCAAATGCAGCATGTCAACCCACCAAACTCTTTTAAAAATTGGTAAACCAGGACAGTTTGTCTGAACTCCCCAGTTCCTGCAGTGTAATTGAGACACCTTAACTTGCTAGTGTAGTGAAAACAATCCAAACATTTTGCCATGAACTACTCTATTAAGTAAGCTTATTATATAGTTGATATGCATGTCCGTCCCATTATGGGTATAATTATATAAATGATTTCATTATCTAGTTAAATGTTAATAGTAAAAGGTACTAGCTCAATTATTATGCAATTTGTAAGCAAGCCAGAGTGTTCTCTTCAGATACAATAGAATGCTGTATATAACACTGTAAGAGTTAAAAACTGATCAATTATTAATTGCTGTTTATTTATGTAGTGTACACAATTTGGATGATGCACAAAAATCTAGTGAACTTCAGGATCCTTTTCTGATGGTGGAGAGCACTGATTTCTAAACATACACTGCAAAAATTGCACAAGCAAGAACTTGTAGACTATGTGTGACAATACTTGCAATGCTCTGTACGGATATATCTAGTTCTACACACACACACACACACACACACACCTGTACCTTTATATGTACAGTATGCATTTGGTAGTTTCAATGTATTAAAGAATAGTATATCAATAACAAGTTGACTGTTGAATTAAGATCCCTGAAAATGTCATCATTCTGATTGACTCTTGGATTTCCATTATTCCCTTACATTGTATCCTTGACACTTCACTGAAGCGTACATGTAAGAACACACTTTTGACTTGCATACGCTGTAAAACTACTGTATAAACAAAACAATTAAGTTGCAATATAATTTCACCAAGAATTACCTAGTGGCAAACTGACATCATCCACCCACTAACAATGCACTAATTGTACAAGATTAAGGAAACCTTTTTGGATTCATCCATGCACTCATCAACATGCATAATTGCAACTACTGTATTAGTTGGATAATGTACGTATTGTAGCCTGACCCATTATACACTTATCAGGTATACTGGACAATGCAAAGATATACAATGCAAGACTCTGCTTAATATATATTAAAATAATTTATAATTGCAAGTATTTGCATGCCCTATTCCTACTACAAAACAGGCTTATTTATTCAACAAGGAATGAAGGTTGAGGGTCATCTTGTTCACAGTAGAAAGTACACTCTCCAGTATAGTAACCCTTCCCTGATATTTCCACGATCACTGCTGGAGTATCCTTTATTTTCGTCTGTTTCACTACCTTCCCATTGAAGGATGACAGAGTCTTGCCATTAACAAATTTCCTCACTTCTCCTTCCTTGATCAGTCCTTTGTGTTGGAGCAGGGCTAGGAAACCACTAGAACCTGAACCACAAGGGCTACGGTCAACCTATACAGATACAATCAGGAGAAGAGTAAAAAATGCCATATTAGACTATAAAATATGCGACCCACTGAGCAAAATCTGGCTGTAGAATTTTGCCATAAAACCATATTGAAATACACTGGGCTAAAATACGCTTGCTACATGAAAATTTTATGCATGCTTTAACGCTTTTATCGCATTTGAAATTAAGCTCCAATCAACAAACCTTATACACCACTGGATTCACCTGTTTATGGAGAGTAAGAAAATCTTTGCATCATGTTTGCACAGCAAAGGATATACGAATTATGGGTGTTTATTTACGATGCAGTAAAAACTACATTCACCGTCGTCATTTCTTAGTTGGAATGGCCTCCTTCTTTGTCAATATGGAGAAAGCACTATACCTTGATTGCTTTGCGTACACAGATTGAGCCGAGTCCCATCTTTGTAACTTGTTTCAATTGTGAGTTATGATCGATTATCTAAGCTACTGCAATTTATTTCCCATATTGTTGCTGTACAAATCGAGTTTATCACTGTTCCAACTGTCAAGTGCTATAACTCCAAGGCCGTTTGTCATAAAACGCTGAAACTATGGCTGTTCACTCTTTTGTTACTATAGATTACAGAGATTCAATAAAATGGAATTTGAGGAATGTGCAAAATGGCCGTTTTTTGTTCAGCAGGTCACATATGGCAGGCATTTGAGCACTAGGCCTATTAGGTACTTAAAATAACGTCTACCATTTCAAACTTTTATGGCTCATAAGATTTGATTATGAGCACATATTGGAGTTCAATACTGAAGTTTGATTGGGGTCTCTAAATCCCATAATGCCACACACATATCCTAACTGCCAAGTTATCTTAAAGGATGCTGTTTTTGGTGATATTTTTCTGGCAGGAAAATGCAAACTTGGATAGTCCTACAAAAAATGTTTGTGAGTTGAACATTGGATTCTTGAGAAAAACTTTTCAAAACTGTAATACTATCTGGATTTTCGTCCTTTAATATAAACAAGAGCATTCATACTTACAAAAAGTCTAGAAAGAAAACATCTATATTCTGTGAGTAAACCAGATGTCATGTGAAAATTGTGAATGTGTTACTTTCTTGGAAATTTCCCATTATACACAAATTTTGGCACTTGTAAAAGCCTACAATAAACACTCTTCTCTTGGTTGTCTAGATACCATTATAGCCAAAGTATTCACATTAATTGTTAGCCATTCTAGCTTCTTTCCACCCAATAGCAAGTTCATTGATTTCATTACTTGCTGGTCTATCCTTCTGATAAAATAATATTCTCAGTCCATTTTCCTAAATCCATTTATATAGTCACTAACCTGTGCACTATTTCCGAAGATCAAGATTTCTGTGATATCACCAGAAGATCTCAGTGGACCAGAGTAGAACATCACGCCCAAAAGAGAAGCCTTTACATCATCTCCAGGGTATGTCAGTGCAACATTAGCTATCACTGCTCTTCTTAACGTCATGGCTGCAATGGCTATATCACTACTAGAGGATGACTTGATATCCAAACCAAACTGGCTAGCATCAGTGTAAGCAACGAAGTTACCACCATAGCTGATGTCATAACTTATCTCTCCATATCCTTCTGTAAAAACACCACGTAACAGTGTTATTATGGTACATGTACTTATATATAAGGAAGGTGTTGTACACAATAAGGCCATATTTACATATTCATAGATTTACCTAAGTAAGGTCCTCAGCTTCTCATTGCATGATCATTGAAATTGGCTGCTGATGCATTAAATAGATACCAAAAGAATTTTGCAAGCTAATTCTCATGGTAGTATAGGAATGGTATATACCACATTGACCCCAAACATGCACTTTTCAAAACATTAAAAGCTGGACATTTGCTTTCCTGATTGATAGCACCAGGTCCCATACACATACGTACACACACAAAGCAAAGCCTCCAGATGCCATGCGAAACACACTGAGCTATTGCTGCCCAGTTAGCCAGCACTGGGATGCCTGTGCACCATTCAAGCACTCAAGTCTTGTGCAGGAAAATCCGGGACAGGACTAGAAACCCACAGGAGGTCTCATGGAGAGAGGTCGCGGAACCAAAACTTCCACAACGACCTCAACACCACTAAGTAAGATAAGTACAGTTGGGAATTTGCTTCCCCAGGTACCCACTGATGTTACATCTGGGTGGGCTGCTTCCCTAGTTAACACCAGGCCACCAGGTCCCCATTTAACAGCTGGGTAAACTGGAGCAATGTGAGTAAAGTTTCTTGCTCATGAAAACAACAACACTAAAGTGGCTGGGACCTTTCGATCACCATGCCGATGACCTAACCACTTGGCCATGCTGCCTCACAATACACACGCACACACAAGCTAGGTATTTGGGTGCCATATATGTGGTCATGCCTTTCCAGTAGACTGCGCCATCTACAGTATGTAGTATACTTGGATGCCTATGAGGTAGTATCAAATCCTTCTTGATGCAGAACTTTCTGATTTGCTACTACCAAGTCCTCCCATTAGTACACTCAGATGTACTACACACCATACATAATAATGTACATCGATTGCACAACACACACACACACACACACACACACACACACACACACACACACACACACACACACACACACACACACACACACACACACACACACACACACACACACACACACCAAAGTTATCTTCTGATCTGTAGCAAATACAAAACATGGTACACTCTCAAATCTAACAGCTCCAGCCTTCCCATCCTGATACTCCACATGTGCAGTAACCAGACCACATGGACACTGTATCTTCACAGTAGTTTCGGGTGACACTCCCTTCACTATACCATGATCCACAGCATATCTGCATGTGGATATGGTAGCATGGCCACACATGGTATTATAGCCTGGAAAATAACACAAAACTGTGGCTGAAGTGTACATAATAACAAAGTACCTCATACCATCACTTCCGCCGTGCATAAACAACACTGCCATATCAGCTTCCTTGATGTCACTGTTTACAGGTATGACTCCAAACGTGTCCCTGTGACCACGAGGTTCCAGCATCAATAACTTTCTGAGGTGATCAAGGTTCTCTTTGACATAGCGTAGTTTGTCAAGTATTGTGTCCCCAACAATTTCAGGATAACCAGAGACTGCAATGCGTACTAACATACCACCAGCGTGCATGTCTACCGTCTTGATCACTGATGATGTCTTGAGTGACTGATGACTCACTGTAGACATCTTGTAATTCTAAAAATTGAAGTCAAGAAATGGTCTTCATATGGAGCATTTGTATAGCCAGTAGTATTATTCTACATTCATACTCGTATACATTTCCAAACTTGTTTGGGAGTTATTTCCCAATGGTGTAAGTGTACAATCCAGAGACACATTTCTGGAGTGTTTGGAATGCTTAAAAACTCCCATTGAATAAATAATTTTGTAGCTACCTATTGGAAGAATCTAGGGTTGTACTAAAGACACTTTTGGGCTTGGTTATACCAATACTGTCAAGGCACCAGGATGGTATAGAGGTTATCCGTTTACGCTTAGTAACAGTTACTAGACACCATGTTTTTGAGACAAAAATTAATGGCACCCATGCAAGAAAATGTAACTTTTCATGATTTTGCACAACTGAAGAAAAACTTGGGGGAAATCGCCACACCGAGTGAGTTACTTATATTAATAGCCAATTGAAGAGTGGGATAAACAGGACTAGGTTAATTCAGCGGTACAAGCCGACAAGCAGCTGGAGTTTAATGGCCCTGTTTCTTCCAGCTGCAAAGCAATATTACTAAGCAACAAATAACATAACAAATGTACCACAGCTTTCTTAGCGTTCTTTGGCTTGTAACTCGCTCTTGCCTCATGCATTCATGTAGGTAACCTGTAATTATACGGAAAAATTTAGTGTGATGTCAAACAGATAACCTCTACTATGAAGCTGGTTTTTGGGTGATACCATACACGTACAAATTCTCAAGGGACATAATTTTCGCGGATTTCATGGTTGCTCAGCTTTCCGTGAAGTTTTCATCCTCGAAAATTAATGATTATCAGGGCTAGCTCTATCTACGTATGCCTCATAAAGGTAATCTCAGTGAAAAACAAGCGATCCTCGAAAATAAAACTGTGAAAATCCTGAAATTCGTTGATCTGTGAAAATTACGCACCTCAAAAATTTGTACGTATACGGTATTTTTTGGCCAGAAAAATCCTAACCTCCATGATCTCAAATGTATGATAGAATTAAAAAGTAATGAAACAAAGGAGATTGCCAACACTTACACTCTCATACAGTGTACTAACTATTGGACATCACAACATACTGTAATTAAGACTGGGGAACCCACGCATACTGCATCAAAAGAAAGAGTAATGCCATGCATGTCATAAAATTAATATTGTGTCAAAACACATGCCCCTACTGAAAAGTGGAACGGGCCATTCTCAGTGATATTCAGCCCTTTACACAGTGTTACAAACTAAGAACTAAAGTGCTTCTGTGATAAATGCAGTCATTACAGAAATACAGAATATTCCTATTATTAATGTATATGATACTCAGCACAGGGAAGTCATTACGTATATGTTAAAGCATAGCCTTGCTCGTACTATATGAAAAATAAAGTACGAGGCGTGCGGCCGAGATGCTAATAAAGCACTCGGCGAAATGCTTTAAATGATTTATGGAACTTTCTAGTCGTGTAGCTTCACCATACGCTAGGACTCATAATTAACAAGCGTTGCACGAACTATTAGCAGCCTGAATGCACACAAACTAGTTTAACAAAGTAACTCACGCGTATTTCACCATAGTTTGGCATAGTAGACGTTCATTACGTCTTTTGGCAGGTTTTGCTCGCAACCCACAATCGATTCTATTGTGAGTCACATGGTGAAGTATTTCCGTGACATCTCCAGGACTTGTCCGTTTACATTAACAAACGTAACAGCAACGTTACCTTCTCCCACCCATCATCGAAGCATTTAGGTATGTCTATAAAAGCAATCCAGTGGTAGAACTCGTATTGGCTGGGGTGATTGATCACTCAGCGTGGCGAGGCTATCAGCCTTCACCGGCTTGGGTGATTAGTCGTACTGGCGCAAGCCCCGTAGGCTTTTCGCCTACACTAAGGCACGTGGGCAACTGTGCTTTATTGCCCACAAAGAGTGCTTTATTGAACGAATAAAGCACTCTTTGCGGTTCAATAAAGCACTCTTTGTGGTCGATGAAGCAGTTGACCGGCTGAGAGTGTACTTTATGAAATTTAAAGTACACTTTTCCCTTTGATCTCGCCCACGCAAAGTTCTATAAACACTATTATAAATTGATACCTTACGCTGTCACAAAAAGAAATGGGACACAAAGGAGGACAAACATAAATCTATGATGGTAACATTGTACATACTGCGGTATACCAAAAGGCACCTGTTGGGCTGAAGCGATGTCTAACAGTGAAATAATCAAGCCCATAGCCTGTTATTTGAATAACTCTTGATCTGAAGGCATCAGTTACACAGTTAGTCAGTCAATAATTCAGTTATTTAAAAATTCTACTAAACATAAAAGTTTGTAGCAACTTATTGGAAGCTTTCAAGTTGCACTAAAGGCACCTTTGCAATTAACCTACAACCAAGGTGCCATGAAGGTACTGTGAGGCCTTCTAGTCAATATTATTGATTAGAAAGAGCAAACCTTCACAAACCCTAATAATACAGTACTGCCGTTCTGTATGATAGTTTAAACTCAATATAAATTTCGTATGTAGCATTTTTTAGGGTAGGGTAAGTAAAAAGAGTATTCTTTGTACACTTGAGAAAATGATATTATAGATGATCTAAGCATCTTTTCAGGTGGCCTCTACACCCGTTTCTTGTTACAAAGAATTTAGTATAATTATACTCCCTGCATGAAATCCTAGATCTCTCCATGTAATGCATGCCTACAACATCATGATGACTAGGAGGTGTCACATAGGCACTTGCTGTGAGTACATCTGTGACCACAGCCAAATTCTTGACTGGGCAAATTTCACATTGCCCAGCGATCAGTGTTTGACCTGTGATTTGAGCATTTCTTGTAGAAGCTTTGACCACTGCTTCTTCCCCCATTTCCAATGCATGCCTTTCCATATTACATATTATTTATTAATTAAGGGCTTTATAGCAGAAGTGCTAAAGGTCTGTATATAATTTATTAGTGCATGCTACCAACAGCTATGAAAGAAACATCATTACAATTACAGCAAAATGTCTGCTGGAGCTTCAAAACATTTCTTGGAGATCCATACATCTTGTGGCATGTAATTCTGTAAACTTCATGTTGAAGATGTATACTTTTTAACTATAGGTTTTGAACTCTTAAGTCTTGTCTTAACCCATGACCCACTGCAAAGGTATTTTGTGGCCTTGACCATTGACTTTAGACTGTGTGAGGGTGGTTACAGATCAACCTTCAGCAAGAGCCTGAGTGACACCACCACACCACACCAGACCTTATTTTCTTGGGTAGTGATTATTGATTATCAATAAGCATCCCCTCAAAAATGCTAAAATCAATATACCAACTTGTTATCGCACCCTGAGATGGAAATCTGGGTGCTTAATGAACTTTCACCATGAAGTGTATACTTCCTTTAAAACCACATATGTATTGGAAATGCCACAGACGATCGCCGGTAGCAGTGATGATATACACAGGGACTGTTTTTTTTTTTAAATTACACAGATTGATTCCTTGTGAAACTGAAAAGGCTAAGGGTGAGCTGAGCATGATCCTTGTGCATAATTCTACAGAGCTGTGTGCCAGACATGGGTCAAGCACTTAGGTCAAGGGCTTGAAGCACTTTTCAAGCACCTGTAAAAGTGATTAAGTACAAGTACGTGCAAGCACAAATACTGCAATTGAGGGGAATTAGTAAAACGCGGAATACGGGAATAACGGAATTGCAGAATAATGAAATAAGCAAAACTTATCTTTTGCAGATGGGTCATTCCATGTCAAATCAACAAGGAATTTAGAGTTACCTCTCGGATTTTGACGAAACTTGGTGTGTTTGTAGTACCTGTGGTGCTTATCACTCATGCAAATTTTTAGCTCCATACATTCCATAGTTTCTGATTTATGACCACAAATATTTTGAATATTTCATGAAAATTTGGTCTATCTCAGGTTACAAAATCAACTGCAACTTTGTACTGTGTAAATATTTTTAAACACAGTTTTCACTGATGGAAGACTGTTGATTGACCTTTCCAGTGATCCCTAAATTATGGGATATCTACTTAATTATGGCTCAAAAGTACTTCATTGAAAACTTTAATCCATTATATTTTGAAAAATGCTGCTCGAAATTTTTCACATTCTTGTGTGAATAATGATTGGGGCATAGTCTATGCTTGTTAAAATTTTTGTGGTGGGACCACAATGGGCTCAAAAGATATAATGAATTATGTTGTGGTATGTGAAGGAATTTGCAGGCTATTATTGCTGTATTGGAGTGTACACCTCCAATAACCACTCACAACAAGGTCATGCCAAGTTTGTCTTACAGAGTGAAGGTGTCTAGGTACATTGAAACCTGTATTAATGACCGCCTGTATTGAAAGACCATCTATAAGCTGCAGCTAATTTATACTTTAATTTGATCTTAATGTATAGCACCAAAGCATCAATCTTTCTAGCAAATCCAAAAATGGTCCTTATTAGACAGGTCGACTATAAATGAGATCATCATGCGTCCTTAAACACATTAATGTTGTACCATCTCTTCAGTTATACCTTATTTATTAAGTAAAATCTTGCCGTAGTGCACTTACATACATATCCCCACTCTACACTATTCAAGTTACATACATGGCTGCATAGGTACAACAGACCTCCTCAAAAAGGATATCTGGGTACCTTGATAGCCTCATGATCTCACTTTATAATTGTACGTACATTTTGGACCCAAGACAAGTCTATGGTTTCTCAAACATGAACACTTTATCAATGGTCCAGGGAATAGAATAGTTACACTGTACATAGTAGATGCATTACTTGTACCAAGAGTTTTTATATTATTAACACTTGCTTGCACCTCAATGCGTGATTTATAGTACTGTAATTACTAAAATTAATGGTTTTTCAAAGTATTTTGTGTTCACGTTTTTGAAGATCAGTACAGGTAAATGTTAAATATGTGGTCAACATGTTTACTTCCTATGTGAGTATGTGTATGAATTTATGACTTGATCTTCAAAGTGGTCGTGAATGTAAAGTAATGTAGTAATTAATTTCACACATTGAGGTACAATTAATGCATGTACGTATATGGCAAAACCCATCCATTGTTAGGACCATAATAAAGTGCTCACATTACAGAAGCTAAGCACTTGCTCCAAATGTATGTGCACCGCTATAATGTATCTTGCTCCAAATGTATGTATGTAATCCCACTGTAATGTATCTTGCTCCAAATGTATGTATGTAATCCCACTGTAATGTATCTTGCTCCAAATGTATGTGCACCGCTATAAAGTGGGAATACAGTGTATAAACAGGTGTCCTGGTTATCAAGGTATCCAGGTATCCCTTCTGAGGAGTTCTGTTGTATGCATCTATGCAGCCACATACGGAACTTAAATAAGGCTAAATCCACTACAGTGGGATTCAACTTAATAAAGAAGATACTTGTGAAGAGATGGTACAACATTTACATGATGTTTAGGGACACATGGTGGTCAGATCTATAATTTATAGTCAACCTGTCTAATAAGGACCATGTTTGGATTTGCTAGAAAGGGTTGATGCTTTTGTGCTATACATTAAATGAAGTATAATTTAACTGCAGCATATTGGTGGCCTTTCAATACAGGTGGTCACTAATACAGGTTGCAATGTACCTAGACACCTTCACTCTGTAAGACAAACTTGGCATAGCCTTGTTGTGAGTGGTTATTGGAGGTGTACACTCCAATACAGCAATAATGGTCTGCAAATTCCACCGCATACCACATCATAATTCATTATATCTCTTGAGCCCATTGTGGTCCCACCACAAAAATTTTAACAAACATATACCATGCCCCAATCATTATTCACAAAAGAATTTGGAAAATTTCAAGCAGCATTTTTCAAACTATAAAGGATTAAAGTTTTCAATGAAACCATAATTAAGTAGATATCCCATAATTTAGGGATCACTGGAAAGGTCAATCAACAGTCTTCCATCAGTGAAAATTGTGTTTAAAAATATTTACACAGAACAAAGTTGCAGTCAATTTTATAACTAGAGATGGACCAAATTTTCATGAAATATTCAAAATATTTGTGGTCATAAATCAGAAACTATGGAATGTATGGAGCTAAAAATTTGCATGAGTGATAAGCAGCACAGGTACTACAAACACACCAAGTTTTGTCAAAATCCGAGAGGTGACCCTAAATTCCTTGTTGATTTGACATGGAATGACCCAGATTGTACAAATAGTTACATGCTCTATAGTAATTATACTTTTAGTTACCTTGTAACAGCTCTGAATGGCGCACCACGGCGATGGATAAACACTGAGCCAGGTGAGCATTAAATGGACGAATACACAACCAATTCTCCTACCTTCGCTAAACTTACTTATCTATACTCCTTAGTTGATATAGCTACAAAACGTCAAGACCTAGTTCTATTCTTAGATTAAACTAGCTGCCCTTCATGTGCATACGACCGAATTTATTAGGGTCACACTAGAGTTCAGGAGAGAAGTCCGGTGGTTGTGTCTTTAAATGGCCCAAACTCTTCAGGTTTGAATCAAGAGTGTAGGTAAGTAAGTTTAGTGAAGGTAGATCATTCTAGAGTGATTGGTTGTGCGCTCGTCCCATTTAATGCTCGCCAGTTGCTGTTCTATCCATCGCCGTGGTGCGCCGTGCAGAGCTGTTACAAGGTAAATAAAGTATAATTACTATAGAGCATGTAACTATTTGTACAATCTGCAAAAGATAAGTTTTGCTTTCCGCAATTCCGCATTTTACTAATTCCCACAATTGAGTAAATGCATCAAGTACAAACTGAATTGATATAATTACTTTATTAACAAACAATTTATATCAACATGTATAATGGTGCATGCAGTCATGCACCTATTGTTTTAAGAATTATTTTATTGTTACAAGGAACGAACATCAATCGGTAAAACGTTTCATCTTTCAATCTGCACCTCTCAAGTCTAAAGACTTTCCCTGCTGCACTGAATAATTGTTCTACAGGTACACCTGATAGAACCATTATTAGCATTTGATAGCACCTTTTGGTTGTTAAATGAGAAGCTCATTAAATCACAGACTTTTGATAAGAGCTGGCAGCTTTTGTGCTTTAAAAGCACTCTAAAGTGCTTATATAAGCACTTTGAAATATTACAAGTAATTAAGTACCAGCACAAGCACAAATGCAGCACAGTAGCAAATACTTGTAAGCTCTTCAAAGCACTTTAAAACAATTGCTTAAAGTGCTTATAAGTACAAGTGTTTAAGGCTTGACCCATGTCTGCTGTGTGCATTGGAAATGCAAAACTTTAATTAAAATACCTTGAAAATAGTCATTTGTTTACTGCCTAACTGAGAAAACAGTTTGTTGCATAATAGGCCATCATGTTGCAGCTGTAGGATTTCTACTGGTCTAATACTATATCCAGCTTTTAAAATAATTGCTTACCATGTAAACAAATAGTTTTACTGAATAGGACCAAAAAATAGGATTCCAAAGGACTTTTTAAATGCATCTCCTTCTAAAATCACTTAATACTGTAGCTACACGTGCTACAAACCCTGCTATAAGTAATTTGGTGCTTTTAATTCTGTGAAAGTTATCCGACTAAGGGCCTGTGAGAAGGCTTAAATATTTATAATATACTTAGCAGTACAGAGTTGCAACTTGTAGTATCATGTTCGCCATGAATAGGGGGGTCACCATTACATGGTTAGGTCTTTCTCCTACCACGTTTCTTCACACATAGAGACGAAATCAGTGAAGAAAAATCGATTGCATAACAAACACCCATAACTCACGTATCCTTAGGCTACTGCTACGAAACAAAGATTTTTGAACTCTTCTTGAGTAGGCGAAAAAGATGGTACCCATGTTTTTATCATTGCACCCTTTCTTCATAAAAAACAAAGCATTAAAAATTTTACGATTTTTTTTTCATTTACGCAAATATTTTATGCATTGCAATCAATAGCCTGTACTGAAAATTTAGGCTTGCACCATTATGTCGGGTTTTCGCAGATCCAGTCACAAATATTTTAGTACAGTCCTGTAACAATCATATTTTATGTTATAATTACAAACACCTTCAGGTATAAGGGAGTAGGAGGTGTTAGGATGATGCAACATAGAAACTATGGCATAACAGAGGTTTCCATTGCATCATTCTAACGCCTCCTACAAAGCATTTATGCCTCTAAGTTGCTGGTATTGGTGTCAAATTGGTTTAGAAAATGGAAAATGGTCAGCCCAGGACAAGTTAATATAACAGCTATTCCTTGCACCACTCGGCTTTGCCAAGTCAGTGAAGAGCTTACACAAAAGGCTATACAGAGAAAAAAGAGAGTGTGGATGCCGACTGTTTATTAAAAACATAGCTTCTAGAAAAGAATGGGGGTGAGAGGATATGCTCAAAAATGGGGGTGAGTTTAGACCTGGCTCACGCCGGTCTAAACTCAAATCATGTGCGATTTTAATGGACGAACAGTCCAACCCTTGAAAGAACCTGCCCCTTCAGGATATCACAATTCAACATCAAGGTAGCAAACCTTGTCATCAATACAAGCTCTAAAACAAGATTACCCTGTTATCCCCACGGTAACTTTTATCCGTTTTCGCTTCCAAATAAAAGCGGATCATTATATACAACCATTTTGTAGCCAAATTCTATTTAATTCAACAATAAATTATTCCAATTCGAGGTGCCCCCCCTTATTGTCTTAACTTAAACTATTTTTTAAGTCCTTTGCCCCTTAGTTATTTTTATAAGGGTGTCGCCCCAACAAAACTACCTAAGTTAGATTCTTCCAACCATATAGTAAAGCTCATGGGGTCTTCTCGTCTTTCAATTATTCTATAGCATCTTCACTACAATTTCAATTTCATAAAGTTTAGTGTAGAGACAGTTGAGCACTCGTGCAACCTTCATACTTGCCAACAATTAATTGGCGACTGATTACGCTACTTTCATACGGTCAGGATACCGCAGCCGTTAAATTATCTTTTTTACTCATTATTATTAATAACCACCGGGCAGGTCTCACCCCCATTCTTTTCTAGAAGCTATGTTTTTAATAAACAGTTGGCGCCCACACTCTCTTTTTTCTCGAAATCTTACAAGCATATCCTCTGCTCATTTTTGAGCATATCCTCTCACCCCCATTCTTTTCTAGAAGCTATGAAAACTCAAGAAGCAATGAAAAACCTGTTGAAAACCTATGAATACTATTCATTGGCTTCCCCAAGTTTTTCATAGGTTTGATTTCACAGGCTTTTCATGGGTTGTGCATACATACAAACCCTTGAAAACTCACTCGCTCATGGGTTGTTCATGGGTACATTATTTTTCTCCATGCATTTCATGGGTATTTCATTACCCATGAAAAATACTAAGTGCAACTTTCATGGGTATTTCATGAGGATCGTGGGAATTCCTTGGTAATAGCATGGATTTATTGTCCAGTAGTGTATAGTCTGAGTCGTATTTGCTACCCGTGGGATTCACGATACAGTGGAACCTCTATTTAATGGACACTTTGGGACCAACCAATTTTGGTGAAATTTTACTGTTATAAAGAGGTTGTCCTCTTTCAGAGGTAAAATTGTATTGGTAAGGGTCTATAGGGACTTCAGTAACTGTCCTTTATAAGGAGGTTAAATGTACAGTGTCCTTTACAGGGAGGGTCCATTAAAAGAGGTTCCACTGTAGTCGTTCACCATCAAAAATTCTTGGGCACGCAGCTAATCTTCTTATATTGATCATTTTTTCGTTCAAATAATAATACTCGCATATCCTCTATACTGAGCCAGATGTTTTACCATGGATTTTTTTGTCCATTTGAACAATGCATACTGCATATCATGTACTGAGCATTGCGTATTGCATTATAATCCATCCATGCCACTTATGCAATACGCATTTTGAGCACACAGTATGCAATGTTCAAACGGACAATAAGTCCACAGTACTGTGGTAGTTTGGTAGTGACATCCATGAACAAGTATTGCATCAGAAAACACATGAGAAAGTAAGTCTAGACGAGTGACCTCATAATAACCTCGAGTGAGACTTTATGGATCCCTTCACCCTGCTTGTGTAGAATAAGTGAAAGCGGGTGTCATAAACCTAGCAACATTAAGGGTGCTCTGTACAGTCCGCTTATGTGGCTTCCCATGAAATTTAATTTGCTCTATAACTTATAAATGGTTTTAGCAAATGTTCTGAACTTTTTTACTGGATATAAGCTAACACTAGTACACAGTTTAGTCCAAACCCAACTGCTAAATTCGCTTGTTGCTATGGGATACCTAATTTATGGGTACTAAAATGTGTCAACATGTCACAGACTAATTAAGTGACCATAATATTTCTTTTAGTGCAAACAGACTATGTCTTGGGAAGCCTTGTATGAACTGTACACAGCACCCTTAAAATGCCACTTGTCACCTTGCTTTTAACAATATGCTTTGATAACTAATTAACTGGTGTTGTTAAACCACGTGTCTAACTTCTATTGGCCCCTTTTCTGTTACACCTTATCAGTCAGTCAGTAAGTCAAGTCATTAGGTCTAAGTCCCTGAAATTAGGTTAGGTAATCCTAAGGCTGCAGCACATGTTGTTGTCAGACCTTCAGTGCTGGTCACTGTAAAGTGCTACGTAATTGGAGTGAATAAGAAACTTCGAACTTCAAACCATTTTCTCTAATTTTTATTTATTATCAACTGTACCAGTTAGGTACGTACTAGAGTGTGAACATAGAAGGCAAAGCCTCTACGAGGTGTTTACCTCTAGTCTAGGAGCCAGGCTAAGCGAAAATCTTTGCCTAAAGTGAAACGGGACAAATGTATTATTAACGACTGGAACCTTATACAATATTATATAGACCACGATACGTACCTTATCTACACCACATACAGCTTTTAGTAGGGCAGATATAGTCTCGCGCAACTCGGTCTTTTCGTGTCCAACGCACAAAGGGAGTGACTCTGATCATAGATATACTTAGGTTGGAAACGGAAGTTGCGATTACAGGTATCCGTGTTTCGCCTGACGTAATATTTCACCTCATTGTACCATAGATATACTATACACATAGGGATTGGAAACGGAACTCGCGCACTATAACATCCGTGTTTCGGTTTGCGTCATAGTGCGGTTGCTAAGGACGATGATGGCGAGCAGGTGTGTCCGTAGTTTATCTGTTTGTCGCTAACTTCACTTCAGGATGAAGCAGTTAAGTCTCCCAAGACAATAACAAAAGTTTGAAGAGTTTGCAAGAGCCGTATTTCGGCGAATTTTCGGTAGTGACACATTGGACGCTGGTGCATGATTTATCCAGTTTGTTTAGTGACTGATTTCAACGACCCGTGACCTTGTACTGAGTCGTATATTTGAAAGAACGGACTTTAGATGTATTCCATACCATACCATACTGTCCTGAAAGTGTATCTGCAACTAGCTAATAGAACACTTGGTCCACCAAGCCACATTCTTCAATTCCCAGTCCAGGTCATTCTATGATTTCATAGATTTGCAGGAGGCCTGTATGGAAGCTTCAGTACTTACGTGGCATTATACTACAAAGTGGATAAACATGATTGATTGGTCCCAGTATGACTTCAGTTAATTACACAAGCCATTCACCATTGCTACAGAGTTGGCTAAAGGTAGCCGCACCAGTACAGCCAGACTGTGTTAAGTCGACATTCCTCAGGGCAGTGCATTGGGCCCTCTTATTTTTAATATATGTTAATGACTTACCATCTCAAGTCACCGGTGGTTTACTGCTACAGTATGCTGACGATACCACTATTATATGCAGTGCACCTACTAAGGATGATGTAGCTTCATTAATGAATAGTCAGATGGACCAGTGCTAATAAGATGACAGTGAACTACAGCAAGTCATCTGTCATGTGGTTTAGAGTGTCTAATAGAAGATTGCCACATGGTTACCCACCAATTATGATGGATGATGTTATACTATCTGTGGTGCCCAAACAGAAATACTTTGGTCTGATATTTGATGAGCGTTTAACATGGTATTACCATGTCTCAAAAGTGTGTAAATCCGTGTCATACTATCTGCATTTGCTTTGTAAACATCAGCATGTCCTTACAGATGACTTCTTGAAAACTCTTGCAGAAAGTTTAGTTTTTTCTCACTTGATCTATTGCCTGCCTGTGTGGGGTCCTTCATTGCCACATTGTTCATTTGAACGCATCAAACGTATGCAGAACCGTGCTGTCCGTTTGTGTAGATGTCTTCACAAGTATGACCATGTTAGTCATCATTACCACTCATTGAACTGGTTACCTTTTGAACTATTAGTCCAGTATCGCTCTCTTTGTGCTCTGCATAGAATGTTCAAGTACCAACGTTTACCATTAGATCCACCAATTGTGTTTGGTAGTACACGCTCCTACCATACTAGAACTTTTGCAATTTTTGCTCAGCTGATGCGATGTCGATTGTCTTTTGCACAAAAACATTTTAGATATAAGTCAACTATGTGGTGGAATGCTTTACCTGAGGAAATGGTGATGGCAAGAGATTTTTCTGATGAACTGTATTTCTGTTTATTGTCAGTTACTTAATTGATTTTGTAATTATTTTCTGTATGTTTTGTGTTGTATTCTTGTGGTTGTATCATGTGTCATGTACTATATACCATAATGTATGTGTGTACTCAACCAGGGAAGAACGGCTGGTGCCGACTGGTTTTGAGTTTAAATTATAAATCAAATCAAATCGACAATCCCTCACACTAACTAACAAAGAAACCATACACTTTGAATTTTTTAACTGTACAGTAATATGTGTACGTTGAATTACGTGTGCAATGTAGCTAGCTATAAGTGTTTATGTCACTTCTTTTGAAAGTACACGTACTGTTTAAACATATAATTTGGTAGTGCATCTTGAGCTCTTGCTTGTTGGTCATCAGTACACTGTCATTTGGTGTTCTTTGATGGATGTCTAATCATGTGGCTTGGATGATTTCTTCAAATTTTTGTGTCTTATTAGAAGATTCTGTCTTTCATCCCCGTGCCATACAGCTTTGGTTTCAGAGCAATCCAACACACACTTTACACCCCCCAAGTTTGGCAGTAGTTGATGGTATGGTAAATTGATCATGGGCCTACTAAAAGTCCACAAGTGTAAAGTGGTAAGCAGTAATTTTATACAATATGACAATTGATACAATAACTCCAAGTTGCCTAATTACCAACTATTTAATACTTAAAAACGAAAGACTGCTCTATTAGAGAGTTTTAAAATTGCTTTGTCATAAATCACAAATAGTTGTACTGAGAGCTGATTGATGTGTGCAGACAGCTTTATTGATCAACCAGTAGCTTATCTAACTAATGAAATCCATACAAGTGCAAATTACATTCGTATGGTTATAAGTGTCATTTATGTCGCCACTATTATCTTAAACAAGATTCATAGTTACAATGAATTCATTAGCCCATATGGTACTGCTAATAATACTCTAAACGTCAAAGCATTGCTGTGCTCTGTAAAATAAATCTAAAAATGGGTGACTGCTTTATTAGAGTAACTCAAAATAATTGTGGTCATATCAGTAGCAGTTATACACTTACAATCACTTTTTACTTTGACGTATTGAGTGGTTAGATGGCTGTTTATCTAGCTAATGAAATCCCTACAATTGTAAACTATATTCACACTGCTACTGGCGACATGTCTGCCACGGTTGACTTCTATAATGTGATTCATTATTAAAGGAAATTTATTAGTCCCTATGATGTATATAGCACTGTACTAAGTATTTCTGCTTAAAAGTAGTCTTGAAATGCTCTGTATAGTACCAAAATCCATAATGACTGTATTCACTGACTCTAATAGAGCATTCACCAAATTCGCAAAATTGTTGTTATAGTATTACACTACACACTTGATATAGATTTCAAAACAAAGCTACCTAAGCTGCTTCCCAACACAGAGAATCTGTGAAAAGTCTACAAAAATGAGACGGTGTGGCCATAACATAATTCGCTTACCTCTTGGTGGCTTGTTTATTACGAACAACAGCCTCTTGTGGTTGCACACGCATTCCTGTTATTGTGTACAAGGCTAGGTTAACCAATTCATCAAGTTAAAAGTCGACAATTTGCTAATAGTTGGCAAATAAAGCCATTAGAAATAATATCGCGCTCGTAACTACGGACAGTATCTATGGCGGCTAACTAGCGCAAGCGAAACATAAACATGGATGATTTTTCGAGCTCGTTACGTCACATTGGGAATTTGTACAGAGACGTCAAATGAGTTACTTCCGTTTCCAATCCGGTTGTAAAGTTTAGCATATTATTATTATTATTAGCACTTTACAGTGACCAGCACTGAAGGTCTGACAGCAACGGGTAGTGCTAAAAGCCGGAACGGAACGGGGCGCGCGCCAACTTATTGAATCGTTTTTGCAGATTGTACACCGTTTCTTACCATTAAATAGTGACTAGAATTGTGCTAAAGTTAGTTTTCTTCTGCTTGTAGGCATGCTAGAAATCGCTCGCTCGAAGTTTCTATTTAATGCCCACTGCACGAACGCGTTTTGCAATTACCTACGCTGAAAAACTATCATTTAACCTGCTAAACTATTATTTTGTAAGCACTATAAGCATATGATTCATAGCTACTAACATACACTGTGGTTAACTCTCGTAAATTATTTCCCATGCTGGCAGACTTCAGAAAACCATCCTCGCTGTTACTAAAGAGTTGGACACGACTATAACATGAAAATACTACAGTAGTTTACCTTTTACAATGATAAGGAAGCAATTCTACATCAGGATTAAACAGAATTTGATGGATTGGTAAAAGCACAACATGCCACGTGGCGGGCATTAAATAGAAACTTCGAAAGCGCGAAGTCTAGCTTGCATATAAGTAGAAGGAAATGAACTCTAGCACAATTCTAGTCACTGTGTGGCAGTTGGAAACGCTGAAAAATCCGTCTCAAACGATTTTTCTACTTGGCGCGCGCCCTAATTGGTTCCGTTCCGTTCTATTCCGTTCCGGCTTTTAGCACTACCCGACAGCAACATGTGCTGCAGCCTTAGGATTACCTAACCTAATTACAGGGACTTAGACCTAATGACTTGACTTACTGATAAGGTGTAACAGAAAAGGGGCCAAAGTAAGGAAAAAGATCTCTCCAATCCCAGGATTTGAACTGCAGGTCACCCAATGTCTATCTATATGATTTGTACTGTGCATGGCGTTTGGTGAGGTATGTTACAAGCTGTTTATGGCAGCAATTGGACAGCCTAAAAGTTGCCAAAATTGGAAACTTTCGGCAACCCAAAGTTGCCAATATTGGCAACTTCAGGCCACCCAAAGTTGCCAACTTCGGCCACCCAAAGTTGCCAATATTGGCAACTTTTGTGTTTCTTTGAGTAACCACAAATGACGCTCAAAAGTATCCAAACTTGGCAATAAATGTACTTTCTTTTATAAAAGATGATAGAGAATTTGATTGTGGGATTCGGTTATCCACAATTAGTAATTTTGTGTAACAAATTCTTAGAATTGCCAAAAATGGCAATTTTATAAAAGCATGTGCAGAAGCTGCTGTTTTTGGCAATTATAACAACAGTCTAAAAGTTGCCAGTTTTGGAAACTTTGACACTTACAGTTTACCGGTATTAAGCATGAAAGTGAGCATTACAGTGTTAAAGTTCACAAAGCTGCTAACTTAACTATGCTTACTTTAGAGGAACTGTTATAATGATGCTTGAAAGTATTTAAATATGATTACTAGCAATATTATCAGTGGATGCATGCCAGGTAGCTAGCTATACATTCACTTTAAAAGAAGCAGTAGGAATATAGCTATGTAGCAAACTTATGATTTGAATGTGAATTGACCAAAATGCGATAAAATGGATGAAGTCATTTGAAGTTTTTTGTTGTTGTTGTTTTGTAATTTGTTCTGTATTTTTTTGTCTTTGTTTTGTAGTAGCTGTATGTTTCTCCTTGTAGGCTAACACCTTGTACAGGCTTTGCCTATTGTGTATGCCTTCCTGTTTGGTAAATTGAAATAATAATAATAATAGATATAGACTCGGGGTGTGAGTGCCGGACTGTTGAGGTATCAGTAGATACCAGGGTAGATACTATCTGTGGTTAAGGCTACTCACTCAGTCAGTGAAATATTATATGAATGTTTTTAAAGGACTGAAGTTAGCTACAAAGTTGCCAACCTGTGACACTGCTTGAAGGTTATTAGTTTACTAATTTGTTAAGATGCCTTACTGTAGTTATACTGATATTAAAGTGTCAGTAAACTTAAGTATATGGAACATAATTATTTTACTAAGTTTTAAACTCTCAGTAAAACATCAGTGAATGCGGGTTTACTGAAAAACTACTAAAATAACAAACAATTAACTGTTCCATATACTGGGGATATACCACTGTAGTAAACTAAGATACTTCAAGCAGTGTGACACTGTAGCTAAAAACTGAAGTGTCCACCTGGACACCAAAATGTCCCAACTGCAGATACATGCACTGAGACACTACTGACCATAATGAAATTATCACCAGTGGTGCCGGTACATATGGACACTTCAATTTTTACAGTGCAATTAGGTATTTGTAAGACAATTCTGCAGATCGTGAATTCAATGTTGTGGTCAGTTTATGGTAAAGAGAAGCTAATGGCACCTCAAAAAAGTGCTCATACCAAGTCAGATATTGATTCATGTGTTCATATTTTGAAGAGAGCTAATGAAGGCATTACTAGTGCGGCCTAAGGGACTAACTCATCAGCTGAAATGGATAACAATTTTTAATCACCGAACTTTTATTTATAATGTAAGGTAGCTAGCTATTAGTATTATAAGAAAACTTGACTGATCCATTTAAGTACATACATAATTCATATAATTATATGCGTGGATACAGTATATGCATAGGCCTATACAAGATGCAGTCCTATAGTTTACAGTCCTATGATTACAAAATTATTGAGCAGCGGAAAGTATAGTACTACAATGTAGGATTATGGTTCAGCGTTGTGACACTTCTCACAGCATGACTTCTCAACCAGTCGGTAACGTAGCAAAGGGCCAATGAATCCAGGTAGTACAGTTGCACTATACTCACAACATTTCTTTTCACAACTTCCTAATTTGTCTAGATGACAAAACTCCTTCAAGCATATTAAGTATGGACATTCTGGACCACACATCCTTATTGAGACAGGCTTAACATCCAAGCATCTATCATTATCTACTGTTGCAGTTCCCATTTTGCATTTGATCATTCTTCTACTCTTACAATCTTTGTTGCACTAAAATAACAAAATAAGTAGACTTTATACTTTATTAATTTTGTGCCTGTACTTACTTCACTCCATGGTGATGCAACCCATTTTGGGTTGCACCCTGAAGTCTTGTAGCAGCTCTGTACATGTGATGGCTTAGTTGAGGGATCACACTTTATCTCATCATCATCGTGACGGGATATTTTTCCATCATGAATACAATATACACTTCTGTATTGATTTCCTTTCATATAGCAATAGGGTGCTTCACACTACAATTGTAGAAACACTGGATAAATACAGTATCACAACTAAAAATGACACACCACTGCATTCCATTCTTGTACAATCCATTTTCCACTGCAGTGTACTCCACTGCAATTTCTTTGTTCCACTGGCTTGTCATATCCACTATTTTCAAAACACATTCTGTCTTCAACTATTCTCCCGTCGTCAGCACACTTTACATTCCTGATTTGAACTCCATTGCCACATCTTATAGAGCACTATAAAAAGAATATACATAAATGATTGCTTTAATGAAGGCAATGAATAGCAAGAGTTCTTCTGTCATAATGCTTGTATTATGAACTCTTGGAAAAGAGTAGGTCAGAGACAAATATATTGGTATGATACTAAAATGAATGTTGTATTAGCACAATTAACTTTAACATAATGTGATTTACCTGATGTATATGCACAAACATGAGGTGAGTACAAGAGTGACATATTGAGGTAAATCACAAATGCACATGTTAGAACTAATAGCTATATTTCACTTGGGTGACTTACTTAAAATTGCAGGCATGTGAGCTTCATGAGTGTAGTATACATTGGCAATGATTTCAATCATGGGTAACATAACAACAGGGCCAAATTAAAACATTGGTGTAACAACACAAGCATGTTGATAGCTTTGATTGTGGGCACTAAATTAGATCACAGTAAATTTACATTATAAGTACTTGCTTTAATAGCCATGACTGAAATAATGTCGTGAATATGTTTACAATGTTAAGGCCACTCCAAATAAATTCCGATTCTTGTCCTGCACTCAGGAGTATTTACATGCCAGTGGGAGGTCCATTTCCATTATTCTGTTATGAGATTGAAAGCTTTTTAAGCCATTATTTGTCTGGAAGACCATAGAAGGGTGCATAAAAGCATGCTTAAACTTGTACCATCACTTTTAAATCGCAGGAATAACACAAATGTGAATTTGTACCATAAACATAATGACATGTGAGGTGTTTTTACTGAGCCTACATGTACAGTATGCAAGAAAACAATGGAAGAATACAGATAAGGGAACATTTTAGTACTAACAGTAACCATGCAGATAGCTATATGGCGGGTGGTCAGCAAACAGAGAACTATACACCTTCTATTCCCTTTGAAGTAAAATGTGAAAGCAGTATTTTAATATATGCTAACTAAGTGATATAAATGGTTGGATGCTCTCTAATAAAATATGGAGCAAAATTAATGCACTGTAGTGGAATGAATTGGCTATATACATGTCATCTACTGCATATCTGTGGTCTAGCACTAGAAGAATGTCCAAACATAAATAGAATATTCTTTGCAAGGACTACTGATGACAATGGATCATATAATGTATGCATACATTGTATTCAATGCTTTATACTGTGACACGATTGTGCATGTTGGGTTTTCGCAGATCCGGTTGAAGAAACCTCAGAGTGGAACCCCCTTTCAAAAGTCTGGATCCACCTTTCCTTTCCAGGGTTTAAATGTACAAAGGTGTTGGAGGAGCAGTTTCAGGTGGATTTGCAAAAGGGAGAGGTTAAAATGAGTGATTTAAACATTACATCTAAAATAAGTATTCTCTTCAGGTATAAACTGGTTTTGGCTGCACCAACTTTCAATTTAGAGCCACAGGGAAGTACTTTAAGTATTAAGGAGTCATCTCAAAAGGGGGTCCTTTTAACCCACCTGGATCTACCCGGAGTATATGAATGTATTTTAGGCAAGTGTATGTTCACATCCTCTGTCTACAATCAAATATGTGGCTGACACTGCAAAAACTGACATTCTGACACAAACTATACACTACATACAGCAACAGGCCTTCTCTCAGTGCTGGAATAGAGTATCTGCATCCTGTAACTTGTGTTACAAAGCCAATTAAAATTTTAATATTTTTTTATGGGTCATAGCATGATAACTTTAAAAAGTTATGAGTCGTGAAAGTGGGCCCACATTCCTGAATTTTACAAACAAGTCCAGTCACATCATGCACATATAACTGGTAATTTACATTGCTCCAATCAGATGTAATCCATTTATAGGTGCATGAGTGTCCAGTACAAGAGCGCTCAATAGCAGGTTTCTTCAATAAACTACAACTGTGTTTATGTATCTCTCTTCTGTGAGCATCCATACAAGTAATGTTCCTCGTTTGAGTCCCATTTCCACAGCCAGAAGAGCACTAAACACAATAAAAATTATATGTGTTATGGTCATTGTCTAACTTACTATACTCCATTGTCCACTGTCCCAATGATTATGACAAGGGTGACTGTTACATGTTTGTTGTGTTGCTGGTTTTACTATGTTGTCACACTCCCCTGGAGTTGGGACTGGAGCTAGTTCAAGACAGTACACGTGTGCACAAGTAACATTCCTCCTCTTGTGTCCTTCACCACAACTCTTTGAACAAGGTGACCAATCAGAAACTTGCCATCTAGAAATGAATATTTCTTTTTTTGATATGTACAATTCAATTATCAATATGTACTACTGATCAGTTGTGACTATGTATTAAAGTGATACAATAGAACAACTTGGGGATACGTATTTCCTTTGTGATACTCTTTGCATCATGCTAAAATGTCCTAAATTTGCTAATGGAAAAACAATATAATGTACCATGTGAGCTAATATCCATTATCTACTTTTAATTTATAAGAAATGGGGCAAGATGTCACAGAGAAGCACTAATAACCACAGCCATCCCTTCTTACCAATATTTTGTTCCCTTGATATTACTTGGCCAATGGTCATTGTTTCAAGATAGACAAACCAAGTGCTACATGTCTACCACACTGCCACTTCTATTTCTGTAGAATCAATATTATGGTCTCTCAGATAGATACTACAGTTAATGTTGATTGAATTGACTTGCATTGATAGATCCTATTTGACTATATTGTATAGTGAATTTTGTATGTCCAAATCAGCTTTTTACATGCAGCCTTTTGCCTTCTTACCTGTACCCCCAATATTAATAATAATAGGAGTTATTGACTGATCTATAAGAGTAGCTATGTCGATTAGGATTGCATTTTCACTGACAGAGAAATATTGGTAGTACAGAAGAGTAATTTTTCCTGTTATTACCATTGCACTTGGTGCTTTCAAGTAAAATAAGCGAGTATTCTTGAATGTGATTTGGATACCTCATAAAACAGTGCCAGGCAGTAACTATATGCCCAATAGCCACCTATACCGATACTACAAAATTGGTGCAGTCCTTGGATGCCAATTTTGATATTATATAGTTCTTTTCAACAATAGTCATGCACTTTTAAAGCCTGCACTCTTAAAGTTATTTAAACTAAAGTAGCTTTTATTAAAGTAAGTGTGATATCTTAGTAGTAGCTAATTTACTAAAGCTAAGCTCACATCAATAAGATTATAATTCACTTTAATTCACGCTCTGAAAGTATTACAAACAGCACACATTTATGTAGTCACACTAAGAGAATGTTCTAGAACTACAAAGGAAATTAAAGGTTACTAAAATAAGTATCAAGTACAAGAAACTAAAAATAGCTAATTTTATTCATGAACATTAGTCTACATACTTACAGATTATTGTCTCTATATAGTTCAAAGTCTACAATACCACATCTCCTCCCTCTGCCAAGAGTGACTTTGTCTATCAAAGTTAAGTGTAAGATGGTCAGGAGGTCGACGTTGTCGTAATGGATAATGTCTTTCAGGAGGTTCTGTTGTAGCTGGATTAGTGGTATGCTGTTCGGTGGTAGCTTCAGAGACAGCGGTATCCTCTGGTGGTGAATAAGGATAAGTGTCAATGTCAATAGTGTCAGATGAGGTGGTAGCAGGTGTGGCTATAGCCTTTGGAGTGACTATCCTATGACGTAGTTGGTCTATGAGACATTTGATAGTTCTGCCATTATTAATTGCAACACTAAAAGTCACTGGACCCAGTTTCTGTAGAATCACACCAGGTATCCATTTGTGTGGTCCATTGTATTCTCTGACAAATACAGAAGTGCCTGGAAACATAGGTTGTGATCTAGAATGTTTGTCATGATGTTGCTTCTGATCTGCTTGTTTAGATGTCACTTGTTGTTTTGTGTTTGGCATCATTAAGTCAAACGTGTTCTCAGTTTTCGTTTGAAGAACAGTTCACAAGGAGCAACATTAGTGGTGGCATGAGGAGTTGCACGATACTCAAACAAGAATTCTGATAAACGGTGGTGAATTGATTTGCTATCATTGGAACTAGCCTTCAGGGTACGTTTCAGTGTTTGTACAAAGCGTTCAGCAAGGCCATTTGAGGCTGGATGATAGGGAGCACTGAGAATGTGTTTAATACGATTGCCTTCTAGAAATTGTGTAAATTCTGCAGATGTGAATTGAGGACCATTGTCTGATACTAATTGTTCTGGCAATCCATGACGAGCAAACAGTGACCTTAGGACTTCAATTGTCTTCTCAGAGGTAGTAGTTGACATCACTTCTACTTCTGGCCACTTTGAGTGTGCATCTACAACAATAAAAACATGTAACCCAAGTATGGCCCTGCAAAGTCAACATGAATACGTTCCATGGGGTGTCAGGCCATATCCAAGGGTGTAGAGGTGCTGCAGCCGGGTTGGCTTGGTTAGCTTGGCAAGATTGACAAGATTTACCCAATTCTTCAATTGCTTTGTCTTGTCCAATCCACCAAAAGTAGCTTCGTGCAATTGCCTTCATTCTTGTGATTCCAGGGTGATTAGCATGAAGAGATTTCAGTACTTGTGAATGAAGTGTCTGTGGAACAATCACACGCATACTCCACATCACACAGCCATTCTCAACACCAAGTCATTCTCACGGTGTTTGTAGGGTTGAAGTTTCTCTGGTACCTTGGTAGGCCATCCCTCTTGCACATAACGGTAGACTTTGCCAAGTATGGTGTCACGCCTGGTAGCTTTCTGAATATCTCCAAAAGTTACAGGAAGAGCTTGCACTTGTGCAATGTTAAAAGTGGTTACACACTGAGAATCTAAGTCTGGAAGTGTTGAAGGTAACAGTAACCTTGACAGACCATCAGCATTACCATGGTTTGTAGTGGACTTGTATTGGATAGTGTAGTCATATGCTGACAGTAAAATTGCCCATCTTTGTAAACGTGCAGCTGCTAGAGAGGGTATTCCCTTCTTTGGTCCCATGATTGTAACTAATGGTTTGTGGTCAGTTACGAGAGTGAAATTACGCCCATAGAGGTAACGGTGAAACTTTTTAACACCAAAGATCAGTGCCAGAGCTTCCTTTTCTAGCTGTGCATAGTTCTTTTCTGCACTTGTTAATGTATGGGAAGCAAAAGCTATTGGACGTTCGGAACCATCTGAGAAAATATGAGAAATAACTGCACCCACTCCATATGCAGAGGCATCAGCTGCTAAGGCAATTGGCAAATTGGGGTTAAAATGAGTAAGTACGCAAGATGAGGTTAGCTGTTTCTTGGCATTCTGAAAAGCTTTGGAACACTCAGTTGACCAACACCATTTCTTGTTTGATTGTAAAAGTGAGTTCAAAGGGTGTAAAAGTGTTGACAAATTTGGAATAATTTTTCCATAATAGTTAATCAAGCCCAAAAATGATCTAAGTTGTTGCACATTGGCAGGAGGTGGGGCTTTCACAATGGCCTCTACCTTGGAAGGGACAGGTTCAATACCATCCTTAGTTATCACATGTCCTAAGTACTCAATAGACTTAAGTAGGAACTCGCACTTCTCCAGTTTCAGTCTGAAACCATGAGTAGTCAGTCGAGTAAACACCTGTTCAAGGATACGGTGGTGACTGTCTTCATCTGAGGTACTGACCAATATGTCATCAATATAGCAGCACACTCCAGGAATTCCTTGTAGGACCGTGTCCATCAGTTTTTGAAAAAAGGCTGGAGCTGAGGAAATGCCGAAAGGCAATCGGTTGTAAGCATACAGACCTTGATGAGTGTTAATAGTCAAGTATGGTTTTGAGTTGTCTTCAATTGGCAACTGTAAGTAGGCTTGGGACAAGTCTAGCTTAGAGAATATTTTCCCTGCTGATAAGGTAGAAAACAACTCTTCAGGAGTTGGTAGTGGATATTCTTCAACTGACAAAGCTTGGTTGACAGTCACTTTGTAATCTCCACAAATACGAAATTTCCCATCTTTCTTTGGGACTGGAACAATTGGTGTGGCCCACTAGCTATGAGGAACCTTAGAGATAATCCCTTGCTTTTCTAGCCGATCAAGTTCTTGGCTGATGGCATCTTTGATCGCAAAGGGAACTGGTCGTGGTTTGAAAAATCGTGGAGTAGCATCTGGCTTTATGTGAAGTGAAGCTGTGAATGGCTGAATCTTTCCAAGCTCTTTTGAAAACAGTCTCATGTTGCTGTAAACGTGAGTTAAGTGGCTTCAGTTTAACTGTTCTTATGGTGAAAATGTTGTGCCAGTCAAGTTGAATGTGTTTCAGCCAATTTCTGCCTAGGAGACTTGGTTCATTCCCTTTTACAACCGCTAACATCAGTTTCTTAGTTTGGTTGCCATACTTCACTGTCACATTGAGTGTGTCCTCTACCTTCATGCATTCATCTGTGTATGTTTTGAGTACCAGATTAGATGACTGTAGAGTTTTGTTTCTAAACAAAGCTTGTTTTGTGGCTTCTGATATGACAGAGAAAGCTGCCCCTGTATCAACCTCCATGTCAAGTTTCTGTCCATTTAAAGATAATGAAACAATAATGGGGTCAGCAGAACGAGTGTCCACTCTATGGAGCCCAAATTCATCTTCACTGCTGTTAGCATTTTCATCAGCAGGTGGTTGTGTGTCATCTTGTAAATGGTGAGTCTTTTTGCCTTTGATGTGAGTTTTTGTTTGTCCAGGAGTTGATTTAGTTTGAGGGACTTTGGTATGTGAAGCCTTAGAGCGACAGGCGGGGGCAATATGTCCAGTCTTGCCACAGTTGTGACATTGAGCCTCTTTAAATTTGCAGTTTGCAGCATTGTGATTTGAACGCCCACAATGGTAGCAGCTTTCAAATTGACGGTTAGAGTTTGCTGGACGTGGTCTTATTGCATTGATTGTGTCAGTCTTCTTAAATGATTTAGAGTCTTTATCAGCTGACTCCATCCAGCTCACGATTTCCAAAGCCTTAGGCCTTAGGATAGGTCAAGGTAGTTTCTGCTAATAGATGGCGTTGTATGGCTTCATGACGGAGCCCACATACAAAACGATCACGTAAGGTTTCTTCTAGATTACCTTTGAATTCACAATGAGTAGCAAGCTTCCTCAAGGCTGCATCATACTGTGAAATTGACTCAGTAACTGTCTGATCACGTTTATGAAAATGAAATCTTTCTGTAATTATGGAGCGTTTTGGTTCAAAGTGATGGAGTAGAGCTTTTGAAATAGCTTCAAGTGATTTTTCACCTGGTGTAGCTGGAGCAAGTAGATCACTTAGGAGAGTGTAAATAGGAGCACCAATTGAACTAAGTAACACTGCATCTTGTTTCTTAACATCAATCTCATTGACTTCAAAGTATAAGGTTACTCTTTGTAAGTATGACTTGATAGAGTCTGATTCAGGTCGAAATTCCTGCAGTTTCCCAAAATGAGTAGCCATAGCGTGAGTATATAGAAATTTTCGTCGCCAATATGTGATATTTTAGTAGTAGCTAATTTACTAAAGCTAAGTTCACATCAATAAGATTATAGTTCACTTTAGTAAGTAGCTTAAAAATAATAAATAGATAAAAATAAAAAATAATAAAAATAAAATTAATAAAAAATAAAATTAATAAAAAATAAAATAAATTTATTAAAAATTAAAAAATAATAAGAAAAAAGTAGCTTTATTTATTTATTCAGTAGTTATATATTTATTTATTTAATGGACAAAATGGACTCACTCTGAAGGACAAGGTGGCTGATCACAAAACTGGGAAACAAGTTCTAATCCTTCCTTTGACAGACCATCACATTGAGAATGTGGAACCCTCATCTGAGTGTCTATTTGCTGGCAGTATATTTCTGATCTTTGTGTTCCTAAAATCTGTCAATTTAAATTGAGCACTCCAATGAGTTGTCTAACTACCTCTTCCACAAGTTTGACTGCAAGGAGTGAAGTCATTTCCAACAACCCACTGATAAAGATTACTGCCATTATCTGGACACTTCTGTGAATACAGATCATTCAATAGCAATGATATGATGTATAAAACAAAGCTACTGTATAGCTATTATTAATATAGCAATCTTATATGCAAATGAGTCTATAAGGCTTATTGAAAAAGCATCCTGCAGAAATGCTACTTGTTCCTGTCAAGCAGAATATTGTCTATTTGACCACCTTGAATGAAAATATTATACAGTAACTGCACTAAAATAATGTCATTTGATATGATGCTTTTTTTCCTTGTACATAGTTCTAACACAGTGGTCAGATTATCGCCATGGAAAGGCACCAGTATTTTAGATAATACAGCTTTCTTTACTGAATTTGCCCACACATTAGGAAAACAATAGGCATGCGAATAGCTACACATACACGACTATAGGTCATAGCAAAAAAGAATACACACTATTCAGTCATAAATAACTTTTTATTACCTTGTGTGCAAACACGTGCTTTCAATGTATAATGCATGCACCTACCACCACATTGCAAATTCTGTATTCTTTTTGTTCTCCATCACAATCAGCACTTCTAAGGGTAAAATTGTGTATTGAAGTATCTATACAGTATAACACACTGCTTGCACTGTGTATATGTGGTTGAGGATAATAATACAGTAAGCTTACTGGCAAGGGATAATCCTTTCCTTGACTCCCACACCACAAGTTTTAGAGCAGGCACTCCATTGATCACTCAGAGTCTAAACAGATCAATATTAATATAATTAGCTGCAAGCAAACATACATATTTACTGTTTCAATAGCAGAAACAAGAACACCAAATATGAATATCTGCTTGTAAAACTTCATCTTCTTAGCACACATATCAACTCACAGAAAGAGTTCAGTTGAAATACCACTACGGTGAGACTACTGCCTTTTATACTGAATAGGAAGCCTGATAAGTACTGCCTTTTGGTTTACCTGACAATAAAGAATTTATGGTGAATGGATGCATGCATTACAGAACTCTCACTATTTATGTAGTTTGTGCATCATTACTCAGTGATTAAAATAAAGTTTATAACTAAATTACTGTAACGTAGGTAGGTGTTCAGTAAAGCAGGAAGGAGGGAAGCGTAGTCCATCACTTGAACTAGTCAATGCTGTTAATTGCAATCATGTCATGTTGTCATGTTCACGTACATGTGTCACATACATGTGTTAGAATTACATGTGTGATCATTGACACAGCTGTGGCTTTGAGAACTGGTAATCCATGTTATAATTGACACTATTATACACATGCACACTCAGTGATCGTGCATCTACACAAATTCGTGATATTACAGTGGGGAGATTTTTCCCTATATATGGGAATCAGAATGAGCAGCTTCTATGACTATAAGACAGCTAATGGACCAACCTGAATTCTTAAACTCTTAAATAAAAGTGCAATACATCCATTTGCAGTTTAGGTAAGTTAGATAGTAGTTAATTTGCCTTCATCCTTATTTAGATAGCTATAAACATTATTGTAGCAAAACACTACACATTACTAAAAAACTCTGTGTACTAAGTTTCCCACTATTTAATGTGTGATATAAAGCTGATAATGTACGTGTACATGCCAACTTTTTTGATTAACATTCACAGAGGTACGCAAGACAATAAAATCATAGACAATTTTAAGGAGGAGCTGGGGGGATCTTGATGCCGGAAATATTGAGAGAAATTAAGTTGTGGAATTGGCGGCATTGCTACTAGTTTTAGCATCTTTAATTATGTTTTACTACAGCATCAATTTTAAGCCATCTTCAAGCATCAAAATTGCAAAAAATCTTGTAATGGTCACACACCAGACCCCCTTTAAATTTTACAACCTCACATGCTGGGTCTCCCACTGTATTTCAGATCTAATGCATAAATACAGCAACAGGTTAAACCACTTATGAAATTAGTCAGTAGCTAGACATAACAGTAGTAGTGCCTTTGATGACCTAATAAAGTGTTACCAATATATCAAAGATGAAACAAACAACAATCATTGTGTATGTAGAGAGGAGATTATGGGTATCCTATAGGTCTTGTAAAATACATAGTTACGTACAAAATGATGCATTACTAAGATTCATGCCACAGCTTTAAAAGGTTATGAATTGGCAACAAATTGCACGAAATGGCTGCAATTCCAATTATTTATAATGACAGCTCACCTCTCATTAATTGTTATGGCCTTAAATGCGACCGAATTTTGGAAAATCACCCATATTATGGCCACACATGAAACAATTAGAATTTTCATATCTAGCTGTGCTTTAATGTATTTTCAAAATATTTATAAACTTTTCTAGGTATTAAATAGTTTATTCTACCCATAAGTGGGTAGAAATTCATAATGGAATGCTCAACTAAATATTTAATGTGTCAAATGCACCCATATGAATAATTTTCCAAAATTCAGTCACAAATATTATTGCAGCCATTTATTATCTTTGAGATTTTAATTAATTTATAAATCACTTTAAACCTGGTTTTATCTTACCCTTTTCACAGCTTTTAGTCACCAGTCATTTTTAATTTCATGAAAATTCCCCCCTTTCCAGTTAATTCCATTGGATATAGCTATAGCTGGTGATACTATTAGTTCTCCATACATCATAGAGGTGTACATATCTTGTACAGAGAGGTAGCTGTAATAGTTTCATGTATGCATTGATTGGTTATATATAGTTTAATTATGTGGGTTTAAAGCACAAAACAAGCTACCAACTCTTGTATTGTAGTGTACTAATTTTGTGACTGAAGTGATTTTGGTATTAATATACAGACATATACAGATACTTCCTAAAGATCAATACCAACTTACAGTTCATAATTACAATTGGAAGCCACTAGCACAGTTTACCAACTGTGGTCATATATCAGTATACATGTAAAGGAAAATGATATTGTGAATAATGATCATGCATTCTCTGCCACACTAAACAGCTACATGTCTACACATTTGCCAAAATTACAAACTGTTATCCCATAATCCCTAACTATGGACTAGCATTTAAAAGTTAATACTGTTGATAACTTATACCCCGACACTTTGACTGTAAACACAGCATTTATGTACATAGTACCAACAGAGCTATGATCAATGACAGTTCATTATATTCCATAATACCCAATGGTCAGTCAGTACCATTCAAGGTGGCCAATTCTATTAGTATTAAACTGCTAACGTAAATCAGGAAAATTTCAGTGTAGAAAATTTTCATCTATTAAAATATCGATGCAATATATATATGTGACTGGGCCTGCAAAAATAGGGCATGTGGGCACATGATTTTGCCTACTTTTCACACTTTCATCACTCATAACTTTTCATGCCATTATGCTATGGCTGTACAATTTTCAGCACTTTGTAAGAATGTACTTGGCTTTATGATACAAGTTACAGAATGCTAATATTTTGTTCTGGTGCTGAGATATGACCTGTAGTGCAATGGGGTGTATTTTGTGCCCACATGCCCTGTTTTCGCAGGCCCGGTCACATATATATATATATTTTTTTTTTCATCACTGGCATAATTGATGAAAATTTTTTTACAGAAAACCTAACTTTAATATTTGTATGCACAAATTATCACTACTTGAAGGTTCTTAGTTTACTAATTTGTTAAGATGCCTTACTGTAGTTATACTGATAGTAAAGTGTCAGTAAACTTAAGTATATGGAACATAATTATTTTACTAAGTTTTAAACTCTCAGTAAAACATCAGTGAATGAGGGTTTATTGAAAAACTACTAAAATAACAAACAATTAACTGTTCCATATACTGGGGATATACCACTCTAGTAAACTAAGATACTTCAAGCAGTGTATTCGTATAGTTAAAAATGATTCGTCATTTTAATTTTTGTTGATACAACCAGTGACGAAAATATTTTGACGAAGAATTTTTGCTGATTTACAGTATAATAAAAAGATAAATACCCATTTCATGCACGGCAGCAAATATAATTTTATAATTATCATTTTCCAGTCAAGTAAACCATGGAAGCCAGCACAGTTTATCAACTGTGCAGTCATGCATTAAAAGGAACAGCTGGTTGATAGTTGTGACCCATCAAAATTCTTCACCAAACAAAACAATACACATTTGACAAAAATAGAAACTGATATCTCACACTTTCTAAAATATTAGCTAGCATTTAATAAAGCTAATATTATGTGGTTCATACAGTAGTTTCATGTATCCAATGGTTTATAGTTTAGTTGTGTGGGGCTGAAACACACAACAAGCTGCTAATAACTCTTGTATTGCATAGTGCATATACTAATTTGGACATGTACGTAGATGCCTGTCCATTAAAGTCTTTTTACAAGGATCAATATACCTACTTACAGAACAGTGGTAACATTCATATTGTAGACAGTCTAAATTTGGAAGCCACTAGTACAGTTTATCAGATGTGGTGACATGTAATGGGAAATGATACGTGGCTGTGAACAATGATCCGTCAAAATTCTCTGCCAAACTAAACAGCTACATGTCTACATGTTTGCCAAAAATACAAACTGTTATCCTATATTCCTTAGTATGGACAAACGGTTAAAAGTTAATAATGTTGATAAATTATACCCCGACACTTTGGCTGTTAAATTATACAGTATTTATGCACATAGTATCAACAGAGCTATAATCATTGAAAGTTCATGGTCTTCCATATTACGGCCCATGATACCCGAGGGTTGGTCAGTATACCATTGAAGGTGGCCAATTCTATCAGTAATACACTGCTGCAGTGAAACCTCTATAATCCAATGCTCATTGGGATAAGAAAATTGTGTTGGATTAGCAAGGATGTTGGATTATTGAAGTAGACTGTATTACATAGAAAATGACTTTTTGGCATACAAAACAATGTCAGATCATAGAGGTGTTCTGGATTACAGAGGCGTCAGATTAGAGAGATTTCAGTGTATAATAAAATATACACATCCATTTCTTACATGGCATTATTATTTTCCATTGAGGTATATATATCATGTTTTATGTGTATATTCTGATCCATTCACCAACCAGAAAACATTGCAGCAATTTGGCACCCACGATAGTGGAGTGCTATATGCTTAATACTTTCAATCTCTATAACTGACAATGAAGATAATCCAAACAATAATGATCTGGCATTACTATCTGATCCACTTCTTGTAGCTGTTACATTTAACTCATTTTCTAAAATAGTTACAGGTGTTTTCTACTTACTAATTTAATGTGAATGTGGTGTTGAGGTTGTAGCTAGTGTGTGTACTTTGCTAAATGATTTTAGAGTCCAAGTAGACTTTAAGATTGTTGATTAACTAGTTCGGTGATTTAGATAGTACATTATCGCTCTTGAACTGTATTTGTGTGAACAAAAGTGAATCAAAAGTGTGTTGCAAGTCTTTTTGCTTGTGAAACTGTCTTGTCTGTTGACAATGTACATAGTGAAATACATGTACTTTTAATGATAAAATGTGTATATTTATGGTTCCTTTTCTAAAGATCAACCTAACTTGTGTTTTTACAACAGCCATGTGTTCTGCAAATCTTATTATCTTTGTATCATGAGGGTGCAGAGGGGTCACCAGTAACAGCTTCTTGTAGTGTTTTTTTACCAATATTTTTGGTTTAATCACACAGCAAGCTAACCAGACAATTAGTAATTTACATAATCATACAATTGAATTATATCAAAGACAAACATAATAATGTATACAGCTATGAAAACCAGCACATTTTATAAAGTGTGGTCATACATGCAGCTGGTTATCAGCTGTGGTCATACATGTAAAGGGAAACAATATAGTTGCGAGCAATGATCCATCAAAATTCTCCACCAACCTAAACAGCTACATGTCTACAAATTTGCCAAAAATACAAACTGTTATCCCATACTCCTCAAATATGGACTAGTAGTTAAAAGTTAATATTGTTGATAAATTATACCCCGACACCTTGGCTGTATACTGGTATAGTGTGTCGTGCGGCCCAAGAAGCCGGCGCGCCACACCGTGAGTATATTGACAGGAAGAACGAAAACGTCATTTTCACACCTTTGTATCTCGGTGATCACTTATCTGATTGGAACCAAATTTGCTACACAGTTGCCCGCCAGCCAAGGGAGTCTACATTCCAAATTTGAAGGAAATCGCTCCAGCCATTTCCGAGATACGAGCTGCCAAAGTTTCGTTTTTTTTTCTTGGTTTTTTTTTTTTTTTCTTCTTCTTCTTCGTCTTTTCGAACACTTGCAAAAATTGCTATAACAAGCAAACGCGTACTCCGATCGCCTTGAAATTTGGCACACAGAAAGGGAGTCCAAAGGCGAATCCTAGCATCAAATTTGGTACAAATCCGATGAATGGTTCAGGAGTTATGACCGATTATTCGCGTAAAACAAGATCGATTTGTTGTCACGGCTACAGGGTAAACCGCTTCATGGAATGAGTTGAAAATTGCTATGTAGATGGAGTAACCATCGTAGGAGTGCCTTTTGGTGGTTTGAAAGGAATCGAGATAAAGACCACGGAGATATGACACAAAACCCAACCTGTGTCACAATTACGCGATCGATTTTTATGAATAAAAAAGTATTAGTTTTCACGCCTACTAGGCAAACCGCTTAGAGCAATGAGCTGAAAATCGGTGTATAGCTGGAATAATCTTCATAGAAAGTCCTTGCAGTAGTACAGAAGAATCGGATTACAAACCACTGAGTTATGATTCGAAAACCAACTCCGTGTAGCAAATGCGAGATCGAGATACTCTAATAGAACAGTCACCCTAATAGAGCATTCGGCTAATTTATTTACTCCATTATAGAATTTTATTACATCACAAGTTATTCTGTAGGAAGTTCAGCTGCAAACAGTTAATCTTATAGACAGTTCAGCAAGAAGACAGTCACCATGTGGAGAGTTAAGCAAATATACCACTATAGAGATTCAGAACATTACAAGTCACACTGAAGAAAGTTCAGCTATAAACAAGTCATGCACTGTGTAGAGAATTCAGCTACAATTAAGTCACTCTCTAGAGAATTCAGTTACACAGAATTCAGCTACACACAAGTCACTGTGGAGAGAGTTCTGCTACAAACAAATTACCCTTTAGAGTGATCAGCTACAAACAAAACACTTTGCAGGGTGTTCAACTGCAACAAATCAATTACTTTTAGAGCGATCAGCAATGAACAAATCAACACAAATCTACCTGTAGAGAGATCAGCTAGAAACAAATCACCCTGAAGAGAGTTCAGCTACAAAAAAATCACCCTGTAGAGACATCAGCTAGAAACTAGACAAAATGTAAGGAGTTCAGCTACAAGCAATCACCCTGTAGAGAGTTCAGCTAAAACAAATCAACCTGCAGAGAGATCAGCTACAAACAAATCACCTTATAGAGAGTTCAGCTACAAACAGATTACCTGTAGAGAGATCGGCTACAAACAAATCAACCTGCAGAGAGATCAGCTATATACACACAAATCAACTTGTAGAGAGATCAGCTACAAACAAATTACCCTGTAGAGAGATCAGCTAGAAACTAGACACAATGTAAGGAGTTCAGCTACAAACAAATCACCCTGTAGAGAGATCAGCTACAAACTAGACACAAAGTAAGGAGTTCAGCTACAAGCAAATTACCCTGTAGAGAGTTCATCTACAAACAAATCAACCTGTAGAGCAATCAGCTAGAAACAAATCACCCTGAAGAGAGGTCAGCTACAAAGAATCACCCTGTAGAGAGATCAGCTAGAAATAAATCACCCTAAAGAGAGGTCAGCTACAAAAAAATCACCCTGTAGAGAGATCAGCTACAAACAAATTGCCCTGTAGAGAGATCGGCTACAAACAAATCAACCTGTAGAGAGTTCAGCTAAAACAAATCAATCTGCAGAGAAATCAACTACAAACAAATCACCTTATAGAGAGTTCAGCTACAAACAAATTACCCTATAGAGAGATCGGCTACCAACAAATCAACCTGCTGAGAGATCAGCTACACACAAATCAACTTGTAGAGAGATCAGCTACAAACAAATCACCCTGTAGAGAGATCAGCTAGAAACTAGACACAATGTAAAATTACTAAGGAGTTCAGCTACAAGCAAATCACCCTGTAGAGAGTTCAGCTACAAACAAACCAACCTGTAGAGCGATCAGCTAGAAACAAATCACCCTGAAGAGAGGTCAGCTACAAAAAACCACCCTGTAGAGATATCAGCTAGAAACAAATCACCCTGAAGAGAGGTCAGCTACAAAAAATCACCTTGTAGAGAGATCAACTACAAACAAAACATTTTGCAGAGAGTTCAGCTACAAACAAATCAACCTTTAGAGCGATCAGCAACAAACAAATCAACCTGTAGAGAGATCATCTAGAAACAAATCAACCTGCAGAGTGATCAGCTACAAACAAATCAGCTTGTGGAGAGATCAGTTACACACAAATCAACCTGAGATAAGCTAAAAACAAATCAGAGTTCAGCTAAAACAAATCAATCTGCAGAGAGATTAGCTACATACAAATCACCTTATAGATAGTTCAGCTACAAACAAATTACCTTGTAGAGAGATCGGCTACAAACAAATCACCCTGCAGAGAGATCAGCTACACACAAATCAACTTGTATAGAGATCAGCTACAAACAAATCACCCTGTAGAGAGATCAGCTAGAAACTACACACAATGTAAGGAGTTCAGCTACAAACAAATCACCCTGTAGAGAGATCAGCTTCAAACTAGACACAAAGTAAGGAGTTCAGCTACAAGTAAATCACCCTGTAGAGAGTTCAGCTAAAACAAATCAACCTGCAGAGAGATCAGCTACAAATAAATCACTTTATAGACAGTTCAGCTACAAACAAATTACCTTGTAGAGAGATCGGCTGCAAATTAATCAACCTGCAGATTGATCAGCTACACACAAATCAACTTGTAGAGAGATCAGCTACAAACAAATCACCCTGTAGAGAGATCAGCTAGAACCTAGATACAATGCAAGGAGTTCAGCTACAAGCAAAATCACCCTTTAGTGAGTTCAGCTACAAACAAATCAACCTGCAGTGAGATCACCCACAAAAACGCACTTGTACAGAGTTCAGTTACAAACAAATTACCCTGTAGAGAGATCAGGTAGAAGAATTCACCTTGTAGGGAGTTCAGCAACAAAGAAACCACCATGTAGAGAGTTCAGCTGCAAACAAATCACCCAGTAGAAAGATCAGCTAGAAGAAGTTACCTTGTAGAGAGTTCAGCTACAAACAAATCTCTCTGTAGAGAGATCAGCTAGAAGAAGTTACCTTGTAGAGAGTTCAGCTACAAAGAAACCATCATGTAGGGAGTTCAGCTACAAAGAAACCACCATGTAGAGAGTTTAGCTGCAAACAAATCACCTGTAGAGAGTTCAGCTAGAAACAAATCACCCCGTAGAGAGATCAGCTGGACGAAGTCACCTTGTAGAGAGTTCAGCTACAAAGAAACCATCATGTAGACAGTTCAGCTGCAAACAAATCACCCTGCAGAGAGTTCAGCTACAAAGAAACCATCATGTAGAGAGTTCAGCTAGACGAAGTCACCTTATAGAGAGTTCAGCTACAAAGAAACCATCATGTAGAGAGTTCGGCTACAAAGACACCACCATGTAGAGAGTTTAGCTGCAAACAAATCACCTGTAGAGAGTTCAGCTAGAAACAAAATACCCTTTAGAGAAACCAGCTAGAAGAGGTTACCTTGTAGAGAGTTCAGCTACAAAGAAACCATCCTGTATATAGTTCAGCTACATTTCAAGTCACCCAGTAGAGAGATCAGCTGCAAAAAAATATCCTGTGGGGCATAATGGGCATGTAATAAATATATGTATATAATTTGTAGAATTACTAATAAAATCAAAAATAATTGAAGTACTAAAATTCTTCTTTAAGTTCTTTTCTTCTTCCTGTAGTAAAGAAAAAAACACATGGGTTAAAAAAGCCCCAAAGCCAGCCATAGGCCGACTTTGCAGTATACAAATACAAAAAGAAGTGATATCTAATCAAAAACAGCCAAGCTGTAAAAAAAGGTGCGGCCCCAAAAAGGCCATGGTGAAAAAAGATGTGAAATCCAAGGTGGCGGCCAAGAAATGGCTGTGATGGTAGGTTAATGGTTACATTTTAATAACGACAATTCAGGTGAATTTTGTGCCGCTTGGTCTTGGCACCAAATTCACCTGAATTGTTGTTATTAAAATGTAACCATTAACCTACCATCACAGCCATTTCTTGGCCGCCACCTTGGATTTCACATCTTTTTTCACCATGGCATTTTTGGGGCCGCACTTTTTTTACAGCTTGGCTGTTTTTGATTAGATAGTAACAACATTAACAGAGCTATATATAATCATTTCATGATCTTCCATTATAGTCCATGATACCCAAGAATCGGTTGGTACCATTCAAGGTGGCCAATTCTGCTGTAATAAAAAGGTAAAAACACCCATTTCTTATATATAAATTATGACAGCAAATATAATCATTTCCATGCAATCAGGTACATCATACACTACTGGAGATTTTGTCCATGAAAATCCAATGAAAAAAATGTTCACCCTGTGAAAAGTAAAGTTTTCATTGGGTGGAACAATTGAAATTTTATTTTCATAGCATTTACATAGGAAAATTTAATGAAAACCCAATAAAAATTTACCACTGAAAAGTCTGTGAAACTGCTTTTCATGCAATTTTCATTGATAATTTTTCATTGGTTTTTCATTAAATTTTCCTATGATAATGTTATGAAAATAAAATTTCATTGGTGCCACCCAATGAAAACTTTACTTTTCACAGGGTGAACTTTTTTTCATTGGATTTTCATAGACAAAATCTCCAGTGGTAATGTTTGTATAAAATTATTTATCTTTATGTATACATATGCATTCTTATCCAATTATACCGACCAGAAAACCGACATCTACTACACATATTGGAGTACGATTATGCTTTACATTTTCAATCTCTATAAACTGACGATGACAGAAATTGATAAAGAAAGAAGAAAATCATCCATGTTTGATTTACTCATTATTATCTCATAATTAGGCATGCGCGAGGGGTCCGTCACGGGCTGGAATCCCGTACAAGTCATTTGGAATCCCTCGGAATCTCGCACAAAATCTGGAATCTTGCCTTGGAATCTGGAATCTTTTGGTTGATTAAAGTCCGTGAATTTCCGAATAATTCCGGATATTCTAATAGCGTGCAACTCGTGGTATGCAGCTTGAGATGCAGCTATAAGCTTGTTGGCCTGTTATAACTTGCCTTGAGCTGTTAATTTCGCTTCGCTTTAAACTTACTGTGTCTATATAGGTGTTTAAGAGCTTTTATGGATTCAACAGAGCACGAGTGTAGAGTCGAACTGCTGAATAGTCGAGTCTCGAGTTTTCCCGAGTCTGTAGTTGTGTCTCCGATTAACAGCGAACCACAAGGCGAATCCAGAGCCTATCCCAGGTACAGCGAAGTCTACAATGAGTAGCTAATGAAGTTTAGGTGCCGAGTTAGGTGCGAGTTGAACACTAAGTTGAGCAGCATTGTCTGAGCTCGCCGGCATTCGAGGAGAGTGCCCGAGGCACTGATCGTCTATCCAAGAGAGTAGCTCGAGGTAGCTATTACCTTTCCACGCATTGCTGTAGGGCTAGCGTGTCATTAATTTTGTTTGAGTACAGGATTTTAATTTTGTTAATTGGATTTCAGTAATTTAAATATTTCTTGGAATCCGGAATCTTGCCTGAAATTTCGTGGGATTCGGAATCTCGTACAGGATTTTAAGGTCGTGGCGGACCCCTCGGGCATGCGTCTATTATGCCGGAATAATTTCGGGAATAATAGGTACTGAAAAGCATTGGGGAATATTCCGGAATAATCGGATGAATTCTAAGAATAATTGGTACAAAATTATAAGTTTTTATTGTGGTGCAGTGTAAAAATCTTTTAGATTTACTACCAAAACAGTGCAAACATAAAAACGGTGAAAACGATCGAGATACTCTAATAGAGCAGTCACTTACTCTAATAGAGCAGTCAACTTCGAGTCCATAATTCTAATAGAGTAGTCACCTGTTTAAAAACCCTAACAAAAATACTAATTTGGCACACATATTTGGGAATGAATTAAGAATAATAGGTAGACTCAGGAATAAATTTGAGCATAATAGGTGAATAAAAAAAGAAGTGCCAGAAAGAATAATAGGAAGATTTTGGAGCATAATAGACTTAAGCCTACTCATAATTGTATTAGCATCTGACACACTCCTTGTAGTTTATAGTTATAAAACTGACAGTGAACATTTTCTAATCTTAAATGGTGCATGTCAGATGCTTCAAATGTCCATTGTATTTTATCATAGATATACAGACTAGTACCCAGGATTGGAATCATCTCACGTGAGCCCATTAACTTCAATACAAACGCATTCTCTGGATCATTGTTACCCACTTCGAAAAAGGCGGGATAGTGAAATACGCCATTCACAATACGTTTCTGTAAAATGTCAATATGTCAGATTGTTTATTTAGTTGGTGGTAGGCCTTGCGTGAAGTGTAACAACTTTAAACAGGCTCTAGGACCATGTGTCCTACAGACCTTCAGCACTTGTCTGTAAAGCCTTAACAAATACGGAGTTGTTATTGTTCTGGCAGCCAGAAATATTTTGTCAGGGCTATTGTTCCGGCAGTCCACTAGATTTCTCACTATCAAGCACACTAGTGGTATACTATGCCCCGAGCATTCAACTTTAGGGCACGCGTCTAGTAGGTTGCCCCAAGTATTTGACTTTAGGGAATGCGTCTAGTAGGTTGTCTCGAGCATTCAACTTTAGGGGATGCATCTAGTAGGTTGCCCTGAGCATTCAACATTAGGGGATGCATCTAGTAGGTTGCCCCGAGCATTCAACTTTAGGAGACGCGAAAAGTAGCGTTAGGAGTAGGGTCGGGTTCAGCTTTGGTTTCTTCTTCACCTTCATATATATATTATATAGAAGTTACTCCACTTGGAGACATATAAGGTAAAAACAAAGGTAGTTAGGTAGCTGGGAACCACGTAGCACAATGGTTAGGACACTGGGCAAGTTTAATTTTTATTCACGTGACTGCCGGAACAATAGCAACAGCCTAATAAAATTTTAAAAAGCGGTGGTTAATTAGCGGTAGGGCCTGGTTTGTAAGTGTGTCTCTCGATGCAGCTAGCAGATGCGTAGCCACCATTATCGAAGGAACCAGACTTATAGTGCACGGCAACTAATTATTAATGTGCTAGGAATTACTCACAAGAGCAGAACTAGTCTTCTGTGTGACAAATTCGAAGATATTGCTACTTCCAGTAACAATGATCTGGCATGAAAAACTGGATGATTCCAATCCCGGGTACTTGTTTGTATATCTATGATTTTATCTACCTACAGATGGTACAGTGTTTCACGCATAATATATGTGACATTTGAGGTGCTAAGGATGCTTTGTGCACATTTTATCAGAGTCCAAATATACTGTTGTTGCTGATAATTTTTAGTTAGGTGATTTAGATAATGCTTCTTTAGCTGTTGGGTTTGAGTGGTAGTATATTATCAATAGTGCAAGCATGTATTTATAGCATGTTTACTGTATGAATCACAAACAAAAAGATTTACAGGCTTACAGCGCACTTGTTTTGTTTCACCTTTTCTACACAATCATTTGAGACTATTTGAGGTTGTGTGTGTATTTTTCTAAAACAAATGATGTCAGAGTCATAAACTTTAAGACACCATATATAGGCACCAGCCTATTATTCTGGCATACTTTTGAGCATAATAGGTACCTGAAAGCATCAAGCATAATGCTAGCATAGTAGGCAGAATAATTGTCATACTGTAAGCAAAACTGCATGCCACAGAAAAAGATTGACTTACAATAATAGAACAGTCGATGCCACTGATATGGCATTAAGTAGTTATCTGACATGACTGTTATTATAGTTTACAATGTAGCCAAATTATTAATGCACAACGAGTACGTTTTACATTTAACCAGTTGTTCATAAGCCAAAGTTTATCGTTATCCATAGAAACAAGCAACAAAACATTGAAACTGCGGCAAAAATTTAGAGCATAATTATGAGCATAATAGGCTGGTGCCTAACCATATACATACTTGTGGCTGGTAATTTTTAGTTCAGTGATTAAACTATGAACTGTATCTGTGCATATTGGGATTGAGTAGTGAATTATAACAAGTGTGCTGTAAATCTTTTTGCTTATGAAACTGTCTTGTTTGTTAAACAGTGAGCATGCTGCTAAACACATACACTACACTAGTTCAGTTAATAAACTATATGTGGTTCACTTTAATGCAACCATGTGGAGTTATCAAGCTCCATCAGCTGATGGTAATTGTTTTGATAGGTGTACATGATCCCAGAGTTTGTGTGTTAAACTTTCAACTTAATCATAATAATTATACATTCTATAATTGTGCATGCAATAAGTCTAAAGGCTTTGGGCATCCAACCCTACAACACACAAGTTGAGACATGATATATAGCTCACTTACAAAAGCCATAAAATCAGGCAAAAGCATTCCTGTACTATCACACCCCCAGCCTGTGGCCATCAGTTCTTTTAGTCATTAATTTCATGGACTTGCTCCTTTTTACAGCCAATTCCATGGGATATATTATAGTGACATTATTGCTTCTTCATAAATTGGGTATGGAGGTGTACCATAGTCTCATTGTACATATCTTGTATATACAGAGGAGTATCTGTAATAGTTTCATGTATGCGTTGACTGGTTTGTAGTTTAGTTATGTGGGGCTGAAACACACATGCACTATGGTAGTATTTACGTAGTGTACACATGTGATGTTGTGACTGAAATGAATTTGGGATATATACAGACATAATTATAGCTTTTCACTAAAGTTTCCTTTTTGACATGGATCAATATCACATATATACTACATTTGGAAGCCACTAACACAGTTCATCAACTGCGGTCATGGTCAATATAGTTGTGACTAATATTACGTACCATAAAAGTACACACATTACTCAAAAATACAAACTGTTATCCCACACTCCTTAAATATGGACTAGCGGTTAATAGTTGTTATTATTGCTGATAAATTATACGCCAACACTATGACTGCATATTTTATATGTACGTAGTAGTTACTGACAGAGTTGGGGGGTAACTAGTTACTTTACTACAGTAATTAGTAATATAACTGTTTGCTTGCTTTGTAACTATATAGTTACAACTGTCTGAAAAGTAACTAAGTTACAATAGCTACATAGTAACTAATAGGTAGTTATGCTTTAAAGCAAGAACACTTCATTTTTGGGCCATATATGCTACAGCCACATTACAGACACATTCTGTGTACTGAGTAACATGCAGTACATATATATAGCAATAGTTGAAATGAGCTGAAATGGCCACATTATCAGTGCACATACACATTGCATGTTCTCTTCTTCCCTTGTTGATGCATATCTGAGCAAAATAATCATGAAATTATTTTACAAAAGTTACCAAACAAACATAATTTATATTATGAAAGTAACTAGATACTTAGTTACCTTTTAAAAAGTACTGAACTGTAACTGAGTTACATGGGATAAAAGTAACTAGTAGCTAGTTACTTTTCGAAAGTAACTACTCCAACTCTGGTTACTGATGATTAAGTATTTCGGTTTTTAAAAGTAATTAGTACATATAAATTGACTAGCAACATATTTGGAAATTGAAAGGAAACTTGTATGGTTTTTTACAATAGCATAATAAAATATTTAGGCCTATGGTCAGACACACAAAATATTAATACGTACTTATATCTACTAGTGTAAAAATATAAATAACATGGGAATAAAGATTGCTGAAAAAAGTAAATAAACAAGAGACAAACAAGTCAGCATGTTACACACACATAGATCTCTATTCAGACTCAATATAGGACAGCTAATTTTAATAATTTATATAATTAGCTATTTTGTACATTCTCTTTTTGATATAGCTAACTTAACTTGGTTTTTTGTGTAGGTTGTGTTTTAAAGTATTGTGGTTTTCTGATGCCAGTTAAACTTCCTTGCCTGAGTACGTATGCATATGTATCATTTCCACAGGTACACGCACACTGCTCTGAGTGTTTCCTATGGCACTGTTTATACTTGCCCAATGGGTAGGTTGCAACGTTGGTGTATGTACTTGGTTGTATGTGACGCGGTCCTAGTAATAATAATAATAAAACAAATAAAACACATAAAACACTGTGCTTGCATGACATAAATATTTGAGAATACAGTTACTCGACAAGGAATGAAGGTTGAGGGTCATCTTGTTCACAATAGAATGTACACTCTCCAGTGTAGTAACCCTTCCACAATCACTGCTGGAGTATCCTTTACTTTTGCCTGCTTCACTACCTTCCCATTAAAAACTGTCTGAGTTTTGCCATTAACAAATTTCCTTGATTCTTCCTCCTTGATCAGTCCCTTGTGGTGAAGCAGGGATAGTAAGCCACTACAACCTGAACCACAAGGACTACAATCAATCTAAAATACAGGTAAGAGTAAACTATGAAATGTAGTAACACTACTGACACCAACAGAAATTATAATTATGTAAATGAGCCTGTGAAAGCTGCCTCTTGTTTCAAACTTTTATAACACGTGCTAAGCTTTGGTCATGCAAGGTTAGGCCCACAGCCTAAATTCTCATCATTTGCTTTAGAAGAGCTAGTGCACTGAAAGTGTACAAGTAATTTTGTTGCTACTGAACTAAAAATAATATACATTACAGTCAAAGACCATACACAGCTATGTATAGTTCACCTGAGCCACTGCCAAATATTTCATAATATCAAAGAGATGAATATGTGTTCACCCTTTATGGTTTTGTACTAAATAAGTGTGTTTTTATGCTATAAACATGTTTTCACACTGCCTGAATGTCCAACGGATATTTAAAAGCCTCATAACTCACTTGTTCTTGCTTGTATTGAAGTGCTTTTTTGATTAACAGTTCCAGCATTTAAAGGGCTTCACTAATTGTTTGCACAGCTGGCTCATGTAACAAGAGTTATTAACAAGAAAACGAGGGCTCAGGTGACTATGAACTGACTATCAACCCTTACTATATTACCGTATACATGTATGGGACTGGACATAGGTATGTGCGTGGGCACAGACCACATCCTTTCACCCCAATGTTGATTATGGATGTCTTTGCTTTTGATGTACGAAGTGACTACATTGTTATATAATAAATGTTGTATATTTGGGCTAGTATTATACGTTTGCAGAGTTGCCTACATTGTTACACCCCACACATCTCAGGACAATCTCAAACTCAAATCAGTTCAACAACGTATGGCTAGATTTGTCTTAAATGACTTTTTCAGTGTCACTCATATGTTTGAGAGCCTTCACTGAAAGCTAAGCTAATAACTCTATACAAAATTGTAAATAATATAATTTCATATTCCAACCCACAGTATTTTAATCCAATCCATACCACCTTATCCATTACGCAGCCACTGTACTCACAGATTACAAACATACAAACTGGCATTTTTTCCTCGTCTATAGTACTCTGGAATGCTTTACCAATGGACATTGTTTTATCACCTGACATTTAAATTTTCAAAGACAGACTACATCATCATTCTCGGAAAACCGGTCTCGTCGCCCATGACAGCAGATCTGATTTTTCACCAAGACCACAAAGCTACATGAATAAACTATCAAATTTCATAATCAAAATCAGCTAGACTTGAATGGTCTGCTTTTGTTGGCTACTTTTCCCAAGCACAGTGGTGATCCATACATGCGGTCTGGGGCCTTAAGAGCTCTAGTAAGTCTGGGGATGGCTGTATGTGGCTGTACAGCTCTGTGGTATTGAATAAAGACCTGTGCTGTAAATTTCCTTTCATTTAAGCCAGTTTTGAGACTTAAATGGTCTATAACTTGGTCCGATTCATCCCTATGCATTCCTCTTAACAGCCTCTTGAGTCTTGTCCTTCCACCACCCACCCCTTTTGGAGCTCACCTGATGCAGTCAACCCTGGTTTAAAAATTATCTAAAACGGCAGAAAATTAGCCGTTGGCTACTTGTACAGTGGATGCTCTGGAAGGTAAGGAATTGTTGTAAAACATGCGAAATTTGGTGCTCATAGCTTTAACTATTGGCGAGCTACAACACATTAACTATACTTTTCAATAAGCAATAAGACCAGTTTTCCCAGACTGGGTCCCATTTTGCAATCGATACATAAAATAGTTCAACTGTAATTATTGTAATATGTACATGATACTCATGTTGAGTTTGTACATTATTGATGAAATAATAAATAAATAAATAGTTAGTGTGTCTGAAATTCAACCAATCATTCCCACTATACCTACTGTAGTCTCCCTATCTCCAGATACATAAGTAAAATTAGTGCCTAACATTTGAAAATGCCTACAATAAATACTTGCATGCTAATTTTACTACAAAATATTCTGTGTAACCTGTGTTGGTCGCTAACCTGTGCACTATTACCAAAGATCATGATTTCTGTGATATCACCAGAAGAAATCAGTGGACCACAGTAGAACATCACACCAAAAAGAGAAGCTCTTGCATCAACTGCAGGGTATGTCAGAGTGACATTAGATATCACTACTCTTCTCAACGTCATGGCTGCAATGGCTATATCACTACTAGAGAATGACTTGACATCCAAACTAACTGGCTAGCATCAGTATAAACAACAAAGTTGCCACCATAACAGATGTCATAACATATCTCTCCATATCCTTCTGTAAAAACACCATGCAACTGCTATATTGACTATTGAAGCAAACGTGCATACATGCAGGTGCTGCTATACACAGTAAGGATACTTTATTCACCTGGATATAATAGCATTTAGCAAACAAGGTCCTTCTAGTTCCATGGGAATAACAATCCATTGCAACTGGATGATGATGTATTAAACAGATACTAAAAATGATTTGCAAGCTAATTTTCATGATGGTATAGTGCATTGTCCCCAACTAGCACTTTTCAAGATATCAAGACACACGGTAGTGTGTTGTGCGTCCCAAGAAGCCAGCGCGCCACACCGTGAGTATATTTACAGGAAGAAAGTAAACGCGATTTTCACACCTTTGTAGCTCCGTGATTCCTTATCCTATTGAACCCAAAGTTGCTACAGAAATGCCGGCTAGGTAGGGGAGTCCACATACCAAATTTGAAGAAAGTCGCTCCAGCCATTTCCGAGATACGAGCGGCCAAAGTTTGGGTTTTTTTTCTTCGTTTTTTTCTTCTTCTACTTCTTCTTTTTGCACACTTTGCAAAATCCGCAATAAAACATGAATGCGTGCTTGGATCGGGCTGAAATTTGGCACACTTAAAGGGCTCATTAAGGCGAATCTCAGTACCAAGTTTGGTAGGAATCCGCTGAACATTCACGTAGTTATGACCGATTATTTGCGTAAAATAAGGTCGAAGGTCTGTCACACCCACAGGGTAAACCGCTTGAAGGAATGAGCTCAAAATTGCTATATAGATGGAGTAACTATCGTAGGAGTGCCTTTTTGTGGTTTGAAAGGAATCCAGTTAAAGGCAATCGAGATATGACACAAAACCCAACCTATGTCACAATTACGAGATCGATTTTTATGAATAAAAAACTATTAGTTTTCACACCTACCAGGCAAACCGCTTAGAACAGTGAACTGAAAATCGGTGTGTAGCTGGAATAATTATCATAGAAAGTCCTTGCAGTAGTACAGAAGAATCGGATTACAAACCACTGAGTTATGATTCCAAAGCCAACTACGTGTAGCATATGTGAGATCTAATAGAACAGTCACCCTAATAAAGCATTCAGCTACGTTTATAACTTACTCCATTATAGAATTATATGGCATTGCAAGTTATTCTGTAGGGAGTTCAGCTACAAACAGTTAATCTTATAGACAATTCAGCTACAAGCAAGTCATCCTGTAGAGAGTACAGCTACAAATATGTTGCTGTAGAGATTCAGAACATTATAAGTCACACTGAAGAGAATTCAACTATAAACAAGTCACCTTGTAGAGAATTCAGCTACAACAAGTCACTCTGTAGAGAATTCAGCTACAAACAAGTCACTGCGTAAAGGATTCAGCTACAAAAAAGCTACCTAGTAGAGAGTTCATCTAGATCAGCTACAAGCAAGTTACTTTATGCAATGTTCAGCTACAAGTAAGTCACTCTGTAGAGAGTTCAACTACAAACAAGTTACTCTGTAGTACAAACAAGTCACCATGGAGAGAGAGTTCAGCAACCAATCAAAAAACCACCATGTAAAAGAGTTCAGCTATACAAACAAGATATAATTTTATAGAGAGATCAGGTAGAAACTTAACAGATCACACTGTAGAGAGTTCAGCTAGAAACAAGTCATCCAGACTGAGTAGAGAGATCAACTAGAAAACATCACCTTGTAGAGAGTTCAAATCACCCTGCAGATAGTTCAGCTACAAACAAATCACCCTATAGAGAGATCAGCTAGAAGAAGTCACCTTGTAAAGAGTTTAGCTACAAAGAAGCTACCATGTAGAGAATTCAGCTATGAACAGATCATCCTGTCAAGAGTTCAGTTAGAAACAAGTCATCCTGTAGTGAGATCAACTAGAAGAAGTTACCTTATAGAGAGTTCAGCTACAAAGAAACAACCATGTAGAAAGTTCAGCTGCAAACAAATCAAACTGTACAGAGTTCAGCTACAAACAAATCACCCTGTAGAGAGATCAGCTAGAAACAAGTCACCCTGTAGAGAAATCAACTAGAAGAAGTTACCTTGTAGAGAGTTCAGCTACAAACAAACCATCACGTAGAGAGTTTGGCTGCAAACAAATCACCCTGTAGTGAGTTCAGCTACGAAAGGATCACCTTGTAGAGAGTTCAGCTAGAAACAAGTCATCCTGTAGAGAGATCAGCTAGAAGAAGCTACCTTGTAGAGAGTTCAGCTACAAAGAAACAACCATGTAGAGAGTTCAGCTGCAAACAAATCGAATTGTAGAGAGTTTAGCTACTAACAAATCACCCTGTAGAGAGTTCAGCTAGAAACAAGTTATCCTGTAAAGAGATCAGCTAGAAGAGGTTACCTTGTAGAGTGTTCAGCTATGAACAAACCATCATGTAGAAAGTTCAGCTGCAAACGAATCACCCTGCAGAGAGTTCAGCTACGAGAAGATCGCCCTATAGAGAGTTCAGTTAGAAGAAGTCACCTTGTAGAGAATTCAGCTGCAAAGAAACCACCATGTAAATAGTTCAGCTGTAAGCAAATCATCCTGTAGAGAGTTCAGCTACGAACAGATCACCCGGTAGAGTTCAGCTAGAAACAAGTCACCCTGCAGAGAGATCAGCTAGAAACAAGTCATCCTGTAGAGAGAACAAGTCACTTTGTATGTAGAAAGTTCAGCTACAAAAAAAATCACCCTGTAGAGAGTTCAGCTACAAACAAGTCTCCCTGTAGAGAGATCAACTAGAAGAAGTTACCTTGTAGAGAGTTCAGCTACAAAAGAAACCATCATGTAGAGAGTTCAGCTGCAAACAAATCACCTGTAGAGAGTTCAGCTACAAACAAATCACCCTCTAGAAAGATTAGCTAGAAGAAGTCACCTTGTAGAGAGTTCAGTTACAAAGAAACCACCATGTAGAGAGTTCAGCTACAAACTAGTGACCTTGTAGAGACATCAGTTACCTTGTAGAGAGTTCAGCTACAAAGAAACCATCACGTAGAGAGTTCAGCTGCAAACAAATCACCTGTAGAGAGTTCAGTTACAAACAAATCTCCCTGTAGAGAGATCAGCTAGAAGAAGTTTCCTTGTAGAGAGTTCAGCTACAAACAAATCACCCTGTAGAAAGATCAGCTAGAAGAAGTTACCTTGTGGAGAGTTCAGCTACAAAGAAACCATCATATAGAGAGTTCAGCTACAAACAAATCTCCCTGTAGAGAGATCAGCTAGAAGAAGTTACCTTGTAGAGAGTTCAGCTACAAAAGAAACCATCATGTAGAGAGTTCAGCTGCAAACAAATCACCTGTAGAGAGTTCAGGTACAAACAAATCTCTCTGTAGAAAGGTTAGCTAGAAGAAGTCACCTTGTAGAGAGTTCAGCTACAAAGAACTATCATGTAGAGAGTTCAGCTGCAAACAAATCACCTGTAGAGAGTTCAGCTACAAACAAATCTCCCTGTAGAGAGATCAGCTAGAAGAAGTTACCTTGTAGAGAGTTCAGTTACAAAGAAACCACCATGTAGAGAGTTCAGCTACAAACTAGTGACCTTGTAGAGACATCAGTTACCTTGTAGAGAGTTCAGCTACAAAGAAACCATCATGTAGCGAGTTCAGCTGCAAACAAATCACCTGTATAGAGTTCAGCTACAAAAAAATCTTCCTGTAGAAAGATCAGCTAGAAGAAGTTTCTTTGTAGAGAGTTCAGCTACAAACAAATCACCCTGTAGAAAGATCAGCTAGAAGAATTTACCTTGTGGAGAGTTCAGCTACAAAGAAACCATCATGTAGAGAGTTCAGCTACAAACTAGTGACCTTGTAGAGACATCAGTTACCTTGTAGAGAGTTGAGCTACAAAGAAACCATCATGTAGCGAGTTCAGCTGCAAACAAATCACCTGTAGAGAGTTTAGCTACAAACAAATCTCCCTATAGAGAGATCAGCTAGAAGAAATTACCTTGTAGAGAGTTCAGTTACAAAGAAACCATCATGTAGAGAGTTCAGCTGCAAAGAAATCACCCTGTAGAAAATTCAGCCACAAACAAATTGCCCTGTAGAAAGATCAGTTAGAAGAAGTTACCTTGTAGATTGTTCAGCTACAAACAATTCACCCTGTAGAGAGAGCAGCAAGAAGTCACTTTGTAGAGTGTTCAGTTACAAAGAAACCACCATGGAGAGTTCTGTAATAAATATATGTATTATATATATAATTAGTACATTTACTGATAAAATCAGAAATATTTAAAGTACATCTGCTTCATCTTTTCTTCTTCCTGTGGTAAAGAAAAAAAGATAGGTTAGAAAAGTCCCAAAGCCGGCCATAGGCCGGCCTTGGGGTATACAAATACAAAAAGAAGTGAAAATCTAATCAAAAACAGCCAAGCTGTAAAAAAAAGTGTGCGGCCCTCAAAAAGGCTATGGTGAAAAAAGATGTGAAATCCAAGGTGGCGGCCAAGAAATGGCTGTGATGGTAGGTTAATGTAAAAATTTTAATAATGGCAATTTAGGTGAATTTTTTGCCAAGACCAAGCGGCACAAAAATTCACCTGAATTGTCGTTATTAAAATTTTTACCATTAACCTACCATCACAGCCATTTCTTGGCCACCACCTTGGATTTCACATCTTTTTTCACCATAGCCTTTTTGAGGGCCGCACACTTTTTTTACAGCTTGGCTGTTTTGGATTAGATTAATCATTACATGTACAAACACACACACAAACACGTCCTTTGGCTGCTATAAAAATTATTATGGGTGTGATCATTCCTTTCCAGTTAACCGGACTATCTACTATACTTAGGTCAGTGTTAGTAAATCATTCTGGGTGCAAGACCTATTGTCTAGATGTTTCATAGATTACAGCCGAGAACATGAAGTCTCGCTAAAACTGTATTCTCAGTACATGAGATAAAGATAATTGATAATTGCTTCTCTGGTTAATACCAGGTCCTCCTACTAGTGCACCCACATGCACACACCATACATAATAATGTACATCAATTGTACAACACACACACACACACACACACACACACACACACACACACACACACACACACACACACACACACACACACACACACACACACACACACACCCAAAGTAATCTTCTGATCTGTAGCAAATACAAAACATGGTACACTCTCAAATCTAACAGTTCCAGCCTTCCCATCCTGATACTCCACATGTGCAGTAACCAGACCACATGGACACTGTATCTTTACAGTAGTTTCTGGTGATACTCCCTTCACTATACCATGATCCACAGCATATCTGCATGTGGATATGGTAGCATTACCACACATGGTAATATAGCCTGGAAAATAACACAAACAGTGGCTAAAGGATTTCATCTTAACAACCATCACTTCTGCTGTGCATAAACAATACTGCCATATCAGCTTCCTTGATGTCACTGTTTACTGGTGTGACTCCAAACATACCCCTGTGACCACAAGGTTCCAGCATCAATGACTTTCTGAGGTGATCAATGTTCACTTTGACATAGCGTAGTTTGTCAAGCATTGTGTCACCAATAATTTCAGGATAACCAGAGACTGCAATGCGTACTGACATACCACCAGTGTGCATGTCTACCATCTTGATCACTGATGATGTCTTGAGCGATTGATGACTCACTGTAGACATCTTGTAATTCTAAAAATGGAAATCAAGAAATGGTCTCCATATGGAGTTTCTGTATAGCCAGTAGTTATTATTCTACATTCATACTCGTATACATTTTCCAAACTTGTTTGAGAGTTATTTCCCAATGGTGTAAGTGTACAATCCAGAGACACATTTCTGGGGTATTTATAGAATGCTTATAAACTAATAAGCTCCCCTCAATTCTTTCTACTGGTGCTAACTAGAATCAAAGGTGTAATCATACCATAAGCATAGGTGGAAAGAAGATGTAAAAAAAATCAAATGAGAAGTCAAAATCGTATTTTAGGATATACACAAAATCTTCCCTTAAGAGTAATAGTGTGGCAAAGCACCACTCTACTTCAAAATTCCTTTTGATGTCGTAAAAAGAAAGCATAAAATTACTTTGATGTTGGAAACAAAGTGACAGTTTACTGCACCATTTTCTTTTGCTGGAGAAACCTCTGGTACATAATGCTTTAAAATGAAAGGTCTACCAAAATAACTGAAGAGTCAACTACGTACTCTAATAAAGAATTCGATAAAGTTCTGATGGAGTATAAGGGGAAAAGATCAGTGTCTGAGCTAAAATTGAATCTTACTTCTTGATCTCTACACTAATATCTCACCATTCTGTCTAACATCCCACCATACCAAAGTTACAATTTTCATGTACTAATCCAACAATTCTATATTGGACGGTTGTTTTAGAAACCCATTCTAGAAATTACTTTTGGCAAAATATAAACACACTTCAGTCTATACCCATGACTGAATTAGGGATTAAATGTCAACTAGTATATCGGCAGGACTGGTGTTACTGTGTAGGCAACCTCCCTTGTTTGCCTACTTTTTTTTTTCTATGATCCCTATCGAACTTAAAATTCCTAACTTTTCCTTAAACTCGTTTGTTTACTTTTTTGGTAACATTATTATGAATGATGAACCTGCGCATACGATTACCACATCAAAAGAAAGGATGGCGCCAGAGTTAATGTTTCATCTAAACCTGTGCCACAGCTATCAATTATTAATTGACTCAAAAGTGAAGTGGCCATTACGTTTCGCTTTCAGCTATGTTTAACTCATTACAAAGCGGGAGAAGCGCCTCTCTCAATCCAGCCATCACGAAAATATGGACAATTTGCACGCCTCAACTATCAATTACTGACTTGAAAGTGACGTGGCTGTTACACTTCGCTTTCAGCTATGTTCAACCTGTTACAAAGTGCTACAAACAAAGAACAGCAAGAAAAGTGCCTCTGCAATCAATCTAGCCACCACGAAAAATACGGATGATTTGCATGCCCCAAATATCCATTACTGACTCGGAAAGTGACATCGCCATTACACTTTGCTGTCACCTATTTTCCTATTTTTAGCTCGTTACACAGCATTACAAATGAAGAACGCCTCTGCAATCAATCCAATCACCATGGAAAATAAGGACGATTCCCGTTTACAAACGTGAAGCCATGCATCATGCTACCTCTAATTGACACCTTGGGCAGTCAGCAAAAAGAAATGGACACAAAGGAGGACAAAGGTAAGTCCATGATGTGTGCATTTTACATACTGCAGTACAGTGGAACCTCTCTTAATGGACACCCCAGAATGGTACGGACAGCCTCTTTATAACGGACAATTAATGAAGTCCTAAATGCATCTTCCAATACCTGTGTGTATTGATGCCCCCTCAATAGCGGACACCTCTCTATTCCGTAAACCAGACATTGCAAAATTCCCAGACATGGCAAGCACTACAGTACAACACCTCCCTAATTGCGGACACAAGCAACAAAGGTTCATATTGCCAATTACAACAATCACTAAATCGAACTACATCATTTAATGCAGAAAGCACTGTCTCTGTAATTACTGCCTATAAAGTAGGAGACAAAACACTGAAATTGATGATTTATGATGTTATGTACAGTAGTTGGCAGATAGTGAAATAACCTTGTCTCAGTTGACCAGCCGGTTCAGTTGATTAATAATTTCAAACCATTTTCTAATTTTTATTTATTATCAACTGTACCAGTTAGGTACTGGAGGGCTAACACAGAAGGCAAAGCCTGTACGAGGTATTTACGAGGGGTCCTTCACTTCCAGAAATGTCGTCGATGACCATAGAAATTTGGCAATTTTTATTAGAAATGTAGAAATTTTTGTTGGGAATTCAGAAATATTAACTGAAATTTTAAATACATAAATCCATACGATTAAAATTTTTATGTTTGGCATTGAATTTTGATTATTTGTAAGTTATATTGCATGGATTTATATGTGTATATACACGAGGCCAGATGCAAGGAAGAGGGGTCACTATCAAGACGTATAGCGCCATCTAGATTATACGCACTAACATTTGTCCGTAATCTGCTTCGTAAATTTGTTGTATACTTTCGAGCTGATTCGATTCCCACAGTGCAAAGGCCACAGTACAAGTCGTTTTGGTGTGTCCGTGGATTACTGGTGAGTGTTTCATTCAAATTCCTACCTCACCCCAACCATGATAGAGTCACGACGACTTACCAGACCTCTAGTGAACCGTTCGGCTCGGCTTGAACCCATACTGAAACCATAATACAGTAGCCTAAGGCACGGAATATACTACAACTCAAGCTACAACTTCGTAGCACTCAAGAATTTCCAAGTCAGAAATTTGGAAATTTGGTAGAAATTTATCCAGAAATTAGAAATTTGGTTGGCAAATTTCCATATTTCGAAATTTCGTAGATGGATTTTGTATGTGAAGGACCCCCCGGGTATTTACCACTAGCCTAGCAGCCTAGGAGCTTAAGCGAAAAAACGACCGGAGCCTTATACCATATTATATTGACCACGATACGTACCTTGTCTACACCACGTACAGGGCAGGTATAGTCTCGCGTACTTCCACTAACTCGGTCTTTTCGTGTCGAATTTCGTGTCCAACGCACAACGGCGATTTTTTTTTTTGGGGGGGGGGGGGGGCACTTTGACTTAGAAAAATTTTCACGTTTTGTGAACTTACCGTTTTTGTTTGTTTTACGGAAAGTTACATTGGTTTGACCACTGACCAGCTCGGCGGGTTGAATCATAGATAATTAACGTTAATTATCTACTGGTGGTTGAATATGGCACGGAATGGCATGTCAAAATCTATTCCTCTAGTGATGTTGTGAATTCTACAGACAACTACGTAGGTGAACATTTCCCTCCTCAACAAGACATGTTTTCTCACCGGAAACACACGACTGTGACGAGATCGGTGACTGAAGCCTGAATGACTAAAGCTATGGGGGCAAGATTTTCTAGAAAATTCTGTAATTTGAAATTGAATCTGGTAACAATATTGACAGTTTAAAATTTAAAAATATAATTATGTTAGGTATAATGTAGGCTGCTTAATTGTGCTTGCTTCTGGTACAGTATCAGGACGGTGCAGACTGAAGAGTTAAGGGACAGAGCAAATTTGACATTTGAAGCATACAACAGACATGGATGTTGTTCTGGGGGGCTTGTGCATGCCCCCAGGAAGATTTTCAGATTTTAACACTCTGTTATAAGATTTTGGACTATTTTTAACTGTGTTGGCACAGGTAAACAAAGTAGCTAGCTAGCTACTTACAGTTCTTAAGAGAAATACAAAATGTAGCTGTTCTATTAGAGTGGTTGACTGCTCTATTAGAGTATTTCGATCTGAACTTTCACCATTGCAAATCACTGTAAAATATAATTTTGATTACCTGAATACACTTGACCAGTTTCTGGAAATCTCAGAAACCCCCCTAGATCCACCCCCTGCAAGGTGTAACAATTTAAAAATTATTTGCTTTGAGACTGCACTGTTGATTGTCTCAGTTTAATAATTAACCATTTCTCGACAGTGGCTGGTCTACTTTATTGTATGATTATTAATTAGTGTATATAAGTTTTTGCTATGTAGTTGCAAATTTGTTAAATTCTTTTTGTACAGATCAGGCTTTACAGGCTCCTTGAGCCTTCTTTACCTGTAACACAAATACTAATGTTCCTCTTGCTTTTCAGTACATTCTGTTCATTTGTTCATGCAATGCTGTTGTGCCTGTGTTGTAAATGGTGTCCGATTAGAGTAGTTTGTGCTCTAATTGGACGCCTCTACAAAGCTGTGCTACAGTGAAACTACTCTAATCAGACACCTCTGTAACACTTCTATAGTTTGACACTGTTTGTTGCATCAGTCATATAATGGTTACTATCTTGGTGAGTGTCAGATTATAAAGGGTTACTGTACCGTATGATTGCATTACATTTAGTGTAAAGTACACAGCATGGTCAGATACCAGAGCAGCAATTGGCCAAAATTAGACATTTCAATCTATGCAGTAGAAGCCTCAAAGTTCACTACCAGATCTTCTTGTAAAAGTCTTTTCAAGAATGTAATCCTGCTAAACCTCACACCCGTGCTACACATATACAAATCCGTTAAATAAGCATGCATGTATGAAGTGGGATCATTGATTGAAATATCTGATTAAAAAGTGATGCTTTTAATTAATTAGTAGTAGGACTGAAATGAATACTCAGATATAGTAGTAGCTCCTTAAGCACTTTGCTATTTGGATAGTAAAATGGTACTCAAGATACACATATATTTTGCCATAAGAATGATACCATGAATGCTGTGAAATCTGATTTGTGAAATTCAATGCATTTCACTTGCCAGAAACATTTACATGGGAACAAAGTGTGTGGTGTGTTTGTTAATTTGTACTGTTGCGACTACTATACCTGCAGTGTAAAACATATTACAGGTGCATATAGACTACAGCTTCTAGTATAGGATTTATATATGTGGCAAGACTGGACCTGGGATATGAATATGTAAGTATCTGTCACACTACAAACTATTACAGTAGCAGAGAGGTACCTGGTCTCACTGGTGTTGACGGAAAGTTTAATTACATGACTGAATGGTTCAGTGATTACTACTTTAATGATGTATGTGCGAATATTCTGAAAATTTAATTTTACTTATGGAATTACAGAGTCCTGAAATCTGTGTAGTATACATTGTGGCCACTTTTGGAATGGTGTCAATAATTACTTATTTATGAAGTCATGAAGTATATCTTAGCTATGTTTTGGGACCTACTTAACATGGTCACTATAATGAGGTGGTCTTATTAATGAGGTCATGAAGTACACCTTAGCTATGTTTGGGACCTGCCTGACATGGTCACTGTAATGACGTGGTCTTATCGATAGGATCATGAAGGTAATCTTAGCTGAGTTTGAGACTGACATTACTCGACTATATTAAAGGAAGCCACTTGATGTTTTTGCTGTATTCACATACTTGTCATGTCCACATAGAGGGGCAAGTCATGCAATGCTTATATGCACGTCTGTCATAAAAAGAAAAGTGAAATGTGTATTAAAGAAATTTTGCACACCCTACATTATGTAATGGAATTAGACAAATTACTGCATCAACTAAGAATGGCCATGCACCACCACCCATAAAATCAAGAAAGTTCTTGGTCTGTTAATCCTTACCATATATGAACACGGTGAGTTTTCCCATGTTGCATCAAATTAAGCCTCAGGCTCATGTATATACCTCTACAGAAACTTGTACAGCTGTATCTGCTGCTTGTTCACTACATTTTTCAACCTGATACAAACAAATTAAAGCCAGCATAGACTATTTTCAACAGCTGATATGATTATTGGGTGCACCTATAGCTATAATTATTAAAATAGTAAATTCAAAAACATTTGTATGAACAATTACCAGGAAATAAATTTTGCTTCACAAACGATTAATGGAGGGTAAATAATGTAGAACTTTTCATCTATAGCCACCACAAGTAAAGCTTAAATTCACTTTTAATAATATGCAAATTTTTATCTGAGGAATGATCAGCAAACAGACAAATCCATTTCCACATTGCTAATGTCACTATATACAACTCTAGATCTTCTTGTCAATACCAACTGACACTAATAGTGGACAAGACATACAATGAGTAAAATCGTGATATGACCTCTTAACATTCAGTATGTGATATAAGGGATAGACATAGGATTACCCATATTGCTACCAGTATACATAGATGCACAGTGGATGTATTGGTAGACTACAGCAATATCGAACCTATGAAAGTAGTGTTGAGTCCACCATTGTACCCTTCCTCCATCAAAATAGGCAGGTGACCACAATTAAATTAATATGTGACTGGATCTACGAAAACCGTTCTTATCGCCCAAGGCAGCCGGAAGTTTGATTTTTTCACACTAACACAAAGCTTAATGAATGCACTATCAAGTTTCACTGCCACAGTCGACCAGAGTAAAGTGGTCTGCTTTTGCTGGCTGCTTTTTTAGAGCACAGTGGCGAGCCGTACGAGTGGTCTGGGGTCTTGATGGAGCCCTGCATGGCCAACCAGGTGATGGCTGTGTGTGGCTGTACAGCTCCGTGGTGTTGGACAATGTCCTGTGCTGTAAATTTCCTTTCACTTTAGCCAGTTGTGAACCCTGAATGGCCTATAACATGGCCTAAGCCCCCGCCTCCCACCTTCTGGAGCTCGCCTGATACAGACAACCGGCTCGAGCTCGGTTTATAAACTGTCTAAAATGGCGGGAAACTTAGCTGTTGACTACTTCTTCACTGGATGATCAGGAAGGTAAGACATTGTTGTGAAACGTGTGAAAATTTGGTATGCGTAGCGAGATGCGTAGCTACCATCATTGGCCAGCTACAACACACTGAATATTTAAAACCGACGTTTCTCGATACTTTTAAATGGGTGATAGCTAAGACCGGTTTTCCCAAAGACAGTCACATATTATGTTTCATGAAGTTTTTATCCCTCTAGCAGTGACCTGGCAAGTTGACAAAAATTTCAGACTTGTTTAATTATCAGAGTAAAATGGCTCTCTATTAGAGTATCTTGTAAGGCTATTCTGATAAGCACTTTACTTCCCCGTTGCTACTACACCTTGAAATAGACTTCTATTTTAAAGACTTTCAACATAGATCATAGAGGCAATTATGCAGGTTGGCAGGCAGTCATTATTAGTTTTGATTTTATCAAAGTTTCTCATGCAAAAGTGAAAGTACTTCCATTCCCATCAGCGTTGAAACCGGGTCGGGTCAACCGGGTCACATTTTCTCCGGGTCATCCAGGTCTGACCCGGTTTATAAATTATCCGGGTCTGACCCGGATTGGATCACGTGAGAAACGAAATTGATCGTTTGACGACGTGGAACCTATAAACGCTAGTCGCGTAGCTCTTTCGTGAGCCACGCCCAATTATCGCGTTACAAACATACGCTCATTTATTAGTAAGTACAGTCTGTAGCATGAAACTGTGTCCGTTTCTGTCTGCAAGCTTACGTGGGGCCACGCCCACTAATCGATTAATGTATGAGTTGTATATAGTCTAGGTCTAGTCTTGCAGCAGGATAAGTACTTTTGTGAGCCACACCCATTTTAATATATTGGGAAATTGCAATACTAAGTATGTACGAAGCCACACCCAATTGCTGTCTGTAAACTCACAGTAGCTAAGTGGAACCAAACCCACTGACTGATTTTAAATTATAAACTTACCAGCTTAGTTATCACATAACTACTCGTTTACTCAACACGAATCGAACGCTCAAAACGTAGTCTCGCCGCCTAAGTCGCTCGAGAATACCCGAAACATAGCTCTTATCGCGCGCCTCGGCTTAATTTAATCCGGGTCACATCCGGGTCAAATCCGGGTCAGTGGGTCATCCGGGTCAGCAGTAGTGACCCGGTTTCAACGCTGATTCCCATTAACCCAGTTGGTAGTCACAAACTTAAGACATCCACGTACAAGCCAGATACTCATCTTTTCTCCCCTGGACATGATCAGTAAACACTGGGCAGGCAGTGTTTACTGATCATGTCCAGGGGAGAAAAATTACAGAGAGGGGTGAATTACAGGGGGGGGGGACATATGTACAATTAGCTATTTAATGATTAGTTAGCTACAAATGTTATCTAGAAATAATTTCTTATCAGTAATTTCAATTAATGAGGTTGATAATGAGTTCCAATCAATGATAGTTCTTGGGAAGTAGCTATTTTGATATGCTGTGGTGTTTGCACTTGGGTGGATAAAATGAATGAAGTGGATGGTGGTGGCGAATATCTAGTTGTTCTCAGAAAATGTGGTGGTATATTTACACTAGCTTTGTGTACAATATCATGAAAGAAGGATACTCTAGCAATCTTACGGCGTTCTCTTAGAGTGACCCAATTTAGAGATTCTATCATAGTAATTACACTACTATATGTGCTATAGTTGTTACATACCCATCTTGCACTTCTCCTCTGTATTTTTTCCAATGAGTTGATATGTACTTGCTGGTAAGGGTCCCAAACAACAGATGCGTATTCTAAAATGGGACGGACAATTGTAAAATATGCAGATTCTTTGACTTTTTGAGAACAGTTTGATAAGTTTCGCTTTAAAAAATTTAGTGTCCTGGAAGCTTTATAACAATGCTATTTATATGAGAAGCCCACTCATGTAGTCTTAGAGCATGAGAGTGAACAATTGCAGGCCTGCCAACCTAGGAAACAGAAAAACCTTGAGACTCAGTCTTGACATCCAGAATGGACTGCTGTATCTGCACATTATTATAGGCAGACACAGCAAGTTGCAACAGCCCCCATACCCACACAATGAGCAGGTAGGCCACCTTTACCATACGACACATATACACATGCCCATCTTCATATGGGCATCAATATAGGATTTAAAACATGTTGTGCATCACTAATCTATGCGTGGAATAGCTAGACCTGCAGTAAATGTGTGCATGAGTCTTATTTCACCAGATAAATGTACTTACTCGGAAGTCACTGTGTTGAAACAGTTACTCTTTTATTGCTGTGAAGTTGTAACACATGACCGGAATATGGAACGTTCTTTATAAACCACTAGGTGTTTATAATATCAAGTGATGAATTAGAGATGTGTCAATTTCATCCTAGAAACTGAAAGCAAATAAAATATTCCAAACACATAGAACATACCATTTGTATCGGCTACAAACCCAAGAAAGCAGGTGCTCTTGTGTGGGGTCCCTTGTGTGACGTGCAAACCAAGCGCTTCAGAGTTGGTACTGTATTCTGATCAGAGTTCTGATCGCTTGAAATCAACTCCAGATCTTGCTCCAAATACTCTCCAATGTATTGGTATTAAATAGAAGGCCGAAGGCGAATCCACGCCACAATGCCCGCCTTTAAAATCACGTGATCTTGCTTAGTTGTACCACAATTACGTACCTGGGGAAATCCCCTGAGAACTTGAAAAAGCCAGGTAAAGGGCATTCTGAGAGCTTTGACTTTGGCCTGAGCTTGAAAGTGAAGGAAATCGTGAGTTTTACGGTGATGATCCATGAGAATTAGGCTGAACTAAAAATCCGTGAGTTTAGGGCTACTGCTTGTGAGACCTTGAGTTTGGTAGTGAAATCGTGAGTCTCACGGTAAATCAGTGAGGGTTGGCAGGCGTGCAATTGCAGTTTAAACTGTCACACCACATATACTATATTCAATTTCACAAGGTTCACTATTAATTTTGTGACACCGTTCTTACGAGTAGCCTCCATTCCTTCACTCCCCGCTAGTCTGGCCTCAGTCATCCGGCCCCGCCATGTGTTGCGAGAAGACGTGCCTTGCTGAGGAAGGAAATGTTCACCTACGTAATTGTCTGTAGAGTTCACAATTATATCAATTGAGAAGACGAGGAATACACTGGCTATATCATGCCATGAACATGAGATTCAACCAAATGTGACTCCGTAAAACAAATGAAAACGGTAAGTTCACAAAACATGAAAAGTCAAAGTGGGCCCAAAAAAAAATTCGCTGCACAAAGGAGATTCTGATCACGTGCACTGATTTGGTTTGAGGTCATAGAGAGGGCAAACCACAGACAGGCCTGTAAGAGGCTAAATCAATGCCAGCTCAATGTTACAGTAAGGTCCTGAGTCTTAGCTGTGCAAGGAGGCTGAAGTAGAGTCTCTACTTCAGCCTCGTAGGCTGTGACACAGATTATTTTTATTATCATGAACCACGATAGTGGGTTCATAAGGCCACTCCAAATAAATTCTCTGTTTCCCGTCCACCGCCCGCATCTGGTTAATGCCAGCTCTAAATATTCCATTGTTCCGTATTCTTCCATTTTTTCCGGTTATTCTTGCATACTGATAGGCTCAGTAAAAGCTATCTTGAAACAGTGTCAGCTCACGTGTCAGCAGTGCTATCAAGTCAGCACAAACTTTATGTTTCAGTTATTTTTGCAACTTACAAAGGAAGGAACAACAGGCCTGTAACCAGGATTTGTCAAGGGGTTTCAACTTTGACATGGTAGGCATTTATGGCAGCGGGAGTCTGGGGGTGCAGCCCCCAGCCGCTGACAACACTTTAATATTTGACTTCTCCCAACTGGCCTACATGCTAATGACTCCAAAGAGCAGTTGTAAGTGTATAATTCTGACTATAATCCCTTTAAATCTGATATACCGTATAATTTGAAGTTATATTTTAATCTCAACTTCAGTATGTGCAGCAACTGCACATGCTTGGGTTAATTTTAACAGCTTGAACTAGATACATTTCTTATATACATTGAAATAATCAACACTTGAAGTTATCCATTTACTATCTACTTATCAGTGTTTTGCTCAGTACTCCTCTACTCAGTCAATAGCTATTATTCCTTTGTGTCACACTTAAGTGAAATGAGATATCTAGGTCACATGTGACTTCTTGGCTGTACTGTACAATGTTGTAGTTTCTTAGGACAGAGACTAAGTAGGTTTACAGTGCACATGCAAATACATAGCTAAATACACAAGGCATATTTCCAAGGTGGTTCACATATTTGGTGTTATTCCTATGTGGTGATTCATAAGTGCAGGGGTCTTGGAGCATAGCCCCCACCACTGACACATTTTAAACATTAAAATACTTCAAAATTACATTGATTCATGATTTCTTATTGTATGGGTAGTCCTTTATCAATATTATTACAGTTATTTTAGCTTGCATTTTCAGAGGGCAGTTTCCAGAACCCCATGCATGCATGCCTGCCCATATACACCCCTGCACATCAGTGAAAGAGCTAGGACTGTGCAAATATACTCATGCAGATAGTTTTTATTGTGAACTTCCTTGCTATATAGTTAGCTGGCAAGCACTATCCCAATAACTAAACATTTAACTGAACATCAAGAGCATTACATGCACACAAGCATTTCTCAGGTATACTAAGCAGTAATTACTATTTGTTGCCTAGCAGCTATATAAAACACAGACCTCTTCAGCTACATCAGTACAATTCATTAAGGAGCTACAAATTAATAATTTGGTTTGTCTACACTTCACTAATAATAGCTAGTAGCTAATCTAATGATTTTAGCCATGACTACATATCTGAAAAATAGGTATAGCACAGTGTTCAGATAAGCACATTATAGAAGAGGTTCAGCTTGGTCATAATTGTTTGAAAGCTTTAACCTTGAATGATTAGAGTATTTGAGTGATTGTTTTGTTAGAGTATTTGAGTGACTGTTGTATTAGAGTATTTTACCCCTTTTCTGTTACACCTTATCAGTAAGTCAAGTCACTAGGTCTAAGTCCTTGAAGATAGGTTAGGTAATCCTAAGGCTGCAGCACATGCTGTTGTCAGACCTTCAGTGCTGGTCACTGTAAAGCGCTAATAATAATAAAATAATAATGGTGACTGTTCTATTAGAGTATATCGATCTTTATAGCTAATTTTCATCCCCACCCAGATCTTAGCTGTGTAGAGATCCCTATTTTGACTCTTTATACTCAAATGGAGCATTTATAGAGAGTCAAAATAGGGATTTGTGGTTTACATTACCACCCCAGCGATCCCCTCTTGTTTCGTGGCTTTTTTCAGCGATCCCTATTTCTTATTTTAATTTTTAATATGTCTAGTTTGTGTACTTTTTTCCAAATCCATTTATGGATTATAAGTTAATTGGGCCAATTAACTTATAATCCATAAATGGATTTGGAAAAAAGTACACAAACTAGACATATTAAAAATTAAAATAAGAAATAGGGATCGCTGAAAAAAGCCACGAAACAAGAGGGGATCGCTGGGGTGGTAATGTAAACCACAAATCCCTATTTTGACTCTCTATAAATACAAAATTAATAATGCGTTAGGATATCTAGTTATTGAGTTAACCTTTTAAACTGAGGAATCTCTGTTACACTGTAGCTTTAATGTTGGCACATTAAAGCTACAGTGTAACAGAGATTCCTCAGTTTAAAAGGTTAACTCAATAACTAGATATCCTAACGCATTATTAATTTTGTATTTATAGAGAGTCAAAATAGGGATTTGTGGTTTACATTACCATCCCAGCGAAATTTTTAATATATCTAGTTGTGTACTTTATTCCAAATCTATTTACAGATTATAAGTTAACTGACACATTATAGTGTAGTAAGCTAACAGAGATTCCTTAGTTTAAAAGGCTAACTCATTAGATATCTTAATGCAATATTAATTTTGTAATCTATGATAAAGACTGTATTTTCATCTTGATTTGTACACACACAAAATATAAGGCAGGATACATTAATTCCTAGTCTATACTCAGTATTTGAGTCATCATCATCACACTTGGTGCCATTGCTGAAAACACACTGCTATATGAGCTACCTACCTGTCAGAAGAATTACTGATTGTGCACCTATCATACAGGAGACAGTGTTGATGACAGCACAGGAGACTTGAAGAAGAACAAGATGTCTTAGGTGATTATTCTAACAGAAGGACAAGAATGAAACTCTATGATACAAGTTATAAGAATGGTTGCTAACTGTTAGTGTTATAATTCCTGTAGAGTCCAATTTTTTTTCAAAAGAGAAGATAAATTTTCATGTGATATAATGATGCATACATCAAGCACGTGCATTATAGGTGTAGAGTTGTCTAGCAGAATAGGTAGTGAAGAGATAGCTATACATTGTAGCTGTTAGTGTAGTGCTATTATTGTAGCGATGACGCTTTGCAACACCTTTGTATAAATGCACGTATGAACAAGGCTGAATTCAGCAGCAACCATGTGAGTTGGTATTAATCAAGCTAAATAGGAGATGGCTAGGCTTGGCCGAAAAAAAGTCTTCCTATGCCAGTGTCTGTATGTACAAATTACAATGTGGCCAGTGGCGTAGCCGGTCTTACATGATTACCAGGGATTTGGCAGTCATTACCCATGCATGCAGGAGTACTTTAAACTGGCATGTTGAGTTCCGATTGCCAGGACTTAGACTGGGCTCTAGCCCTGGAAAGCCTAGGTGTAGCCTGCTAGCAACAGTGTGTCACAAAGTGGAACACCATAGGTATAGTCAGCAAAGTCTGGTTAGCATGTGATCATAGCTAGTTACAGTGACATAAGTACAGTAGCACACAATCCTCCCATATAAGACGTCAGGCTTCACACCCTGTAAGTTGGTTTGATATGGATACCATACGGGAGGGTTGTTGATGATATGTGGTTAGACCACAAAATATTTTTAAGTTGTAGGGTTGTAATAAACCTGTAATTTTATTGTTATACGGCTTCTTTAGTATACGGAGCTGCTGCCAATAGTGTAATGGTGAAGAGAACTTAGAAAATTTTCGAGGTGTAGGGTGGTTAGCGATCTGTGGAATATAGGCTTATTAATAGGTCATGGACATGCAGAAGGACTCAGTAAGCATGGCTATATAGTTTTTAGCACAAAAAAGTGGATAACTTGCTGTACATGAGTGAAATAAAATAATATGTGACCGGATTTGACAAAACCAGGCTTCCACACACATCCAATTCTTTGACTTTAATTGCTAGTAACTTGACAACGCAGTATGCTATTTCCTACAATTTTCACACAATGCTTTCATTGCTTTATGTAATAACAAGTCCAAATTTGAAACTGATAGCTCACTTTCATACTGAATTATGGTCCTTCAAAGTTGTAAATTTGCAATTGGATGTGTGTGGAAGCCTGGTTTTGTCAAATCCGGTCACATATGTGACTGGATCTACGAAAACCGTTCTTATCGCCCAAGACAGGAAGTTTGATTTTTTCACACAAACACAAAGCTTAATGAATGCACTATCAAGTTTCACTGCCACAGTCGACCAGAGTAAAGTGGTCTGCTTTTGCTGGCTGCTTTTCTAGAGCACAGTGGTGAGCCGTACGAGTGGTCTGGGGTCTTGACGGAGCCCTGGCCAACCAGGAGATGGCTGTGTGTGGCTGTACAGCTCTGTGGTGTTGGACAATGACCTGTGCTGTAAATTTCCTTTCATTTTAGCCAGTTCTGAGCCCTGAATGGCCTATAACTTGGCCTAATTCATTCCAGCACGTCTCTTTTCAATTTTTGAACACCATCTTGCCCGCCTTCTAGGGCCCGCCTCCCACCCTTCTGGAGCTCGCCTCCCACCCTTCTGGAGCTCGCCTCCCACCCTTCTGGAGCTCGCCTCCCACCCTTCTGGAGCTCGCCTCCCACCCTTCTGGAGCTCGCCTCCCACCCTTCTGGACAGGCGCTTCTGGAGCTCGCCTCCCACCCTTCTGGAGCTCGCCTGATACAGACAACCTCGGTTTAAAAACTATCTAAAATGGCGGGAAACTTAGCTGTTGACTACTTCTTCAGTGGATGATCATGAAGGTAAGAAATTGTTGTGAAACGTGTGAAAATTTGGTATGCGTAGCTACCACCATTGGCCAGCTACAACACACAGAATATTTAAAACCGACGTTTCTCGATACTTTTAAATGGGCGATAAGACCGGTTTTCCCAGAGACAGTCACATATTATGAATAATGAACAAAACGGCAAATTTCAGTTTTGTCCCAAATACACATACTGTTTCTTTTTCACTTGATACTTACTAGTGGACCAATACTAATTGCAAATAACAACCAGAGAGTTGTTTTGAGTTGAAGGGTGCTTTCTAAGGTGGTTTTTAGGCGTGCGTTCTATTAGAGTTTTTGCAAAAAAACATGGGCGATCCCCGAGGCGATCCCTATTATGAACCCACTATCGTGGTTCATGATGAAACAAACGGGCATATTTCAGTTTTGTCTGAAATACACATACTGTTTCCTTTTAACTTGATACTTACTAGTGGACCTATACTCATTGCAAAGAACCACCAGAGGGTTGTTTTGAGTTGAAGAATGCTTTTCAAGGTGGTTTTTAGGTGTGCATTCTATTAGGATTTTTGCAAAAAACATGGGCGATCCCTATTATGAACCCACTATCGTGGTTCATAATAATATGAACAATTCGCATAAAATTTGCAATTTTTGAATGTTTCCAAATTTCGTCTAGACCATTTTTACTGCTATATCACCATTTGTCTGAGTTCAGTGTTTGATAATAAGCCATCTGAGTGTTGTTTTATGCTCGAGTCTGCTTTCTAAGGTGACTGCTCTATTAGGATTTTCAAAAATTCTTTTGCAATCCCTATTATGAACCCACTATCGTGGTTCATGATTATTCATAATATTATTTTTGTTTCACTCATGTACAGCAAAAGTTATCCACTTTTTCGTGCTAAAATCTATATAGTCATGCTTTTACCGAGTCCTTCCTCGTGTCCATGACCTATTTTTGGTTTCGTTTTCGGATGGAAACAGCCCAAACCTGGCCATTTCTTCTTGCCAAAACACCATTACGCTCGAGAAGCCATACAAGATCGCGCTCAGAATTAAGTTTTTGGTGTGCGCTGCTTGTGGCTAATAGAATCTGTCTTTATTCTCAGTATAGGCCAGGAAGCTTAATCTGTGCTGAAGACTTTGTTGCAAGGTTGTTTTTTTCGCTCCGTGATTATTGTATGTGGGCGGGTTATCCAGATTTATAATAAGTACTCTAATAGAGCAGTCACGTAAATACTCTAATAATGCAGTCAGGTGTATAACAATGATCCTTGTACTGAATTTGACAGCTATTAAAGGTACCAAATGTGAATTCTAGCTCATATTAGGAGACTCTCATTCTGTATGCAGATTACAATTTGATCAGTTTCATGTGTGTTCTGAAATGTATTTTTTCTTCTTTTTTTTTCCCCGGGCTGGATGGACTGCCCTTGCCTACCACCCCCAGCACAAAGAAAGCACGTGCTGGACAACTGAATAAAAAGGACCAGATTGCTGAAAGTTTAAAAGTCCCTGTGCTCATCAATGCGGCCCATCTCAGGAGAGGCATCAGAGGAGCGATGCGAGATGGACCTACTTCCACGTATGCACATTGTAGCTGACCGAAGTAGAGAAAAAGACAATGTGCATCGGATAAAAGCCAGAGTCTGACTGTAACTGAAATGTTGATGCATTACTATGCAGAATGCAAAATTACACTATTCACAACAGTCTTCATTATCAATAAAAGAAATCCATAATCCATTAATGGATTAATAAAAAGTACACAAACTAGAGGAATAAAAATTTTAAAATAGGAATAGGGATCGCTGAAAAAAGCCACAAAACAAGAAGGGACCGCTGGGGTGGTAATGTAAACCACAAATCCCTATTTTGACTCTCTGTCATAAACCTTTAGTGACATACTCTGTCATTTTGAAACGAGTCAAAATAGGGATTTGTGGTTTACATTACCACCCCAGCGATTCTTTTTTGTTTCGTGGTTTTTTCAGCGATCCTTATTCCTATTTTAAAATTTTCAATTTTTTACTCATCTAGTACTAAAATTGAGACTAAAATAGACTCGGGGCCCGGCCGTCGGACTGTTGAGGTATCCTTGATCAGTAGATACTATCGGCTACTCACCTCGGTCCGTGAAATATTATACAAATGTTTTTAAAGGACTGAAGATAGCTACAAATTTGCCAACCCGTGGCACTGTAGCTAATACACCTATCAATGTCAAGCCCCACCGGGGGTCTCCATGCACAGTAAAAACAAACTAGTGAACGTCACTACTAAATGTAGTGAACGTCACTACTAATGTCTGCCACAATACTCACTATTTTTGTGTAGTGATGTTCACTACTGATTTTGTAGTGAGGGTCACTACAAAAGTAGTGAACGTCACTATACAAAAATAGTGAGTATTGTGACAGAAATTAGTAGTGACCTTCACTAGTTTGTTTTTACTGTGCGTACACCCTACTAGGGATTTGACATCTATACTTGCCCCACCCCTTGGGCTTTTGATGTCGGCAGTTTGCTGAACCAAAAAGTACTGTAATAGGTAAATCAAATCTCCTATAGAAACCCCTCTCTTGAGGTGGGGACATAGTGGGGTTTTGACAAGCTTCTTAGCCCCAGTAGGGAATTTGACACTAGCTATAGACTTTGTCGAATCTCCTTTATTCCCCCACCCTACCCGGGGGTGGAGGCATGACATTGATAGATGCATAAAAACTGAAGTGTCCGCCTGGACACCAAAATGTCCCAACTGCGGATAGCTACACTGAGGCACCATCATGGCATTATCACCAGTGGTGCCGGTCCATTATGGACACTTCAGTTTTCCACTGTGAAAAAAGCTCAGAATAATAAGGTCTGTAACAGTCTTATTATGTTAGTATTGGAATGAAATAGTACAACATATATTATTAGATTAGGACATTACTATAACAAGCTTATTGAATACATTTAAGACAGTCATATATTAGAGATTAAATCACTAGTATAGTGCAGTGTATTATCAGACTATACTAAACCTATTTCAACCATATATTGGCTACTATACTACTGTACTTTTTACTTTCCCATAATCTGCGGCTACCTTAATTAAATAATTTCTATAATTATATTTGTAATGAATTTAATTATGTAAATATGTTAAAACCACAATAGGTACAGCTAGTAAATCAATGTCTCCTTGGCTGGCCATGACAGTATCAAATCAATTTCGTCATTTATCAGTCTTTATCCAACTGCAGCAGGTAAGACAGTAAATACAATTCACAAGTTCCATTACAAATTACCTGTATTATCATCACTATGTAGAACTCTGTGACAATCTGTTAGTTGTCTGGTAGAACAGTCCCACAGCTCTAATACAAAGATGGTAAATATAATGTGTATTCTGGACAATCGTTGGACTTACAGTTTGTAACAATAAGAATCTCATAAACCGAGACCTTGTCTGGAAACTTAGTATTACCATGTAGAATGGCGGCTAGGTCCCACAACTCTATTAAAGATGGTAATACAATGCATATACTGAACAATCATTGCACTTACAGTTTGTAACAATCTTTTAAAACTGAGACCAAGTCTGAGACTGACAATCCATGTAGAACTAAGACAAGTCTGATAAGACCACGTCTCACAACCCTAAATGGAGGCAAACATAATTCATATTCTGGATTACTTGGTGTACTTACAGTTGTTATCAGTGAGTCTAACCAAACATAAAACGGCCACTTAGTATGTGACTTTGTTGGGCTAATATCAGACAAAGATTTTTGAACAGTCATATCTCAGCCAAGAACAATGATATCAAGCTGTAACTAGCAGGTATGGTTATCAAGTGTTAAAATAAGTACATTCAAGTATTGATTAATGTTAAATCGCTATTCTTTGGCTAATGTATAAGTGGTGCTGGGCGGTATTGAAAAATAGCAAACAGTATACCTTAATTAGTATCACAGTATTACTAAATATCACAGAATTAATGTAAAAGCCATTAGTATTAAAGTAACTGCCATTTACCACAACAAAAGCACCAAATACCCATGGTAGCTCAGCAAACCCCAGGTACAAATTACCACAAACAAATTGTTTGGTTAGCTGACTACATCAACACCTGCCTACAAATAATATTGTCACATGTCTGGTTACCTTCTAAACATGGGATGAAACAAGCCCACAGGGAGGCCATAGTGCCCAGAAGGTATGGCGGTATTAAAAAAAACAGGCAGTATCAAAATCGATATGACTTAAATATCAGATTACTAACAATACTGGTATATCGCCAAGCTCTATGTATAAGCATACCTACTAGTTAGAGTTTGATATATTCACTCTTGGCTGAGATATAACTGTTTCGCCTGACATTCACCCATACTCAAAAACTCACAACAATACTCCTACCATGTGGCCATTTTTATGTCTGTTACGTAAGCTCACAAGAAGCTTCTGATACACTGATAACCAAGTCTAAGAATCTTTTAATCACTAAGTACAGTTGAAACAAGGCTAAATATACTATAATTTGCATACTCTCAGTGAACTTACTTTTGTTAGCAATACGAGCATGGTCAGTGAAATAAGGACAACCAAGATGGACAGGTTTTTGAAAGCACTCAACTCATTTACAGTGCCAGATATACATGAGGTAGCAGCCGTCAGCTATTGATACAAAGCAGTGGAAAACATGAGGAAATAAGACCGGTTCCCAGAAGAAATGAGACCAGTTTCCACAAACCTAAACGGCGAAGGTAAATATAAATTGCATACTGGACACTCTCAGTGTACTTACTTACAGATGTTAGCAATAAGAATCTCTTAGAGCTGAGACTAAGTCTGTAATTCCTACCCTTTTGAAAAGAAAATGAATAAAAACACTATCAGGCTTACTGCACTTACAGCTGCAAGTAATTAGAAGATGAGGTTGAATAACTCCGTGAAAAAAGAACGAAACTGTCCACATATGGTCGCTACCAGATTCTTCAAAGGAAGCAGCTGCCATTGAAGGAAATTAACACTGCAGATGTCGTACACTGACAAACTGGAGAACTAAGAGGTCCGAAAAGAAACTGTACGTCTGAAGAGATGATATACAAAATCATAAGAGCAGACCACGCATACTCTTACCGTTGATGGCTGATGAACTGTGTCCACTTGTCGTCCACCATAAGCTGAGATAATAAGTTATAAAACATGTAATACGTACACAGCAACACCAAATTAAAGTTGAATCATTTGCAGGCCATTGTCATACAATATACACCAGCAATAAACTGTCATACAATATACACAATATACACAATAAACAATTTAATACGGCTAAACCTATCATACAAGCTATCGTTTTAGTTAAATACTTACTCATCTAGAGATGTTTTTGATCACTGCCATCGTAGGAATTATCCACCACGCCACTCACTTCACCACTCATGCACCTATCAATGTATTGCCCCACTACCCCCCCTCGGGCATATATGGGGCTATAGTGGGGATTTGACACAGCCGAATGTCAAATGCCCTATAGTAGGGCAAACCTATCGTGTCAAATCCCCACCGTTGGCCCCAGTTGCAACGCGGGATTAACTAGGGATTTGACATAGCGAAGGAAGTTACAACAAAAAATATTTGGGCACTTACTGAACGATCGTCAAATGCCCCATAGTGGGGCAGCAGTTTCGTGTCAATTCCCCCCTGTAAAGCCCCACTTACGCCCGAGGGGGGGGGGGGCGGTGGGGCAATACATTGATAGGTGCATCAGTAGTATGTACAGTTGGTCCATAACTATCACCGTGCGAACATGGCTCATTGGACGATGGCGTCGATCGCGCACACTCTCTCCGCGAGATACACCGTCATTATCACTCACATTTACAACCTCTGATACAACAATAGCGACAAAGATGGCGACTTAATTCCATCTGATGCGCATGCGCATGTGCACACCACTGACCCCTTCAATTTTAAACAAGCATTACTACAAGCTTTTGCAGGTGTGCTAACTGTGCAAGAAAATCTGGAATAATTAATTTTTCTGGTATTATATACTTTGCCGTATGAAAATGTGTGCATATGAAATTATCGCAACAAAGCTAGCTAGCTATATAGTGATTAATAGAAGTGCACTTATTGTAGATATAGTAAAAAAAAAAATCTTAAGTCACGTGCTGTCTGTATAAACAAAAGTCCATGAATAATGAGATGGTGAAGCTAAAAAGTTATCACATAGTTAAGTAAACAAAGCCATACAAAGAATGTATATTAAACTAAAGTATAATCTGTTTCCAATAATAGCTATAAGATGGGGTTTATACTAAAGTATAAGATAGTTAGCATAATGCAAGATTATTCTGAGATTATTTGTATAGTTTAAGCCATTAGATATACCATCTTATTTTCCTCTTGTTTCACAGTGTTCAATGGTGGATCCAGGATGGGGCATTTGGGGAAAATGCCCCCCCCCTCACCTTGTGGAAGAGCCAGCCATACTTGTGATTAAAACACTAACCTTTATGTCAGGCCAAGATCAGTTTAGCTATCCACCTCATGGAAATATGCACATTTTACTAGCGCTTATTACAATTTCACCTGAAACCAATGTCAAACTAACTGTTAAATTGTTACCCAGCTCGTGCGTACTAAGCGCCTCTAAAATTAATAATCGTGTTGCTGTTGTTAAAGACATTTGGGGCCTTTTAACAGCTTTTAAGACTTCACAACCATCTTCAAAGGCCAAAACGGCAAAAATCATCAGTGAGACTACTAAGAGGTGATTATTTGCTGCTTCACCTAGCAAGAGAATCTGGATCTCCCCAACCCGAGCCCCAACCACCAACAACTTAGCCTGTTTGTGCCCCTCCCCCTGCTGACTCCTGGATCCGCCCCTGGTTTTTACAGTACAGTTAGGTATTTGTAAGACAATTCTGCAGATCGTGAATTCGATGTTGTGATCAGTTCATAGTAAAGAGAATCCTAGTACCAATGGCGAATCCAGGATGGGACATTTGGGGCAAATTCCCCCTCCCCTCACCTTGTGGTGGAGCCAGCCATACTTGGGATTAAACCAGCGGCGGAGGAAGTAGTTGATATGAGGGGGGGCTGGGCTGACCCAGACTTATTTCTATAGTTTGGTAAGGTGAGACCAAAAAAAAAAAAAAAAAAAGGTCACAACCAACTCACAAGAGCTTTCCACCTCACCAGCTACTATTTCTAGCTGATAAACTACATAAAAATCCTTACATAGCTTGCTACACACTGACTACTTTATTAGAGTGACTGCTCTATTAGAGTATCTCGATCTTTATCACGGTTTTCAGCTCCACTCCAAGAAGATAATTTCGGTGTGATATCATTTTGAGGGGGGGCTAAGCCCCCCTCAGCAGACCGAGGGGGGGGCTTTAGCCCCCTAGCCCCCCCCCCCCCCCCCCCCCCCCTTTCCGCCGCCTATGGATTAAACTAGCTAGCTACTAAACTTTATGTCAGTCCAAGATCAGTTTATAAACTCATGAAAATAATATTATGCACATTTTAACATTTATTACAAATCCACTTGAAACCAAAGTGAACCAAAGCCAAAATAGCTTTGAAATTGTCATCCAGCACCTTCGCACGTACTAAGCGCCACTAAAAATAATTATCGTGCTGCTGCTGCTGCTGCTGCTGCTGCTGCTGCTGCTGCTGCTGCTGCTGCTGCTGCTGCTGCTGCTGCTGCTGCTGCTGCTGCTGCTGCTGCTGCTGCTGCTGCTGCTGCTGCTGCTGCTGCTGCTGCTGCTGCTGCTGCTGCTGCTGCTGCTGCTGCTGCTGCTGCTGCTGCTGCTGCTGCTGCTGCTGCTGCTGCTGCTGCTGCTGCTGCTGCTGCTGCTGCTGCTGCTGCTGCTGCTGCTGCTGCTGCTGCTGCTGCTGCTGCTGCTGCTGCTGCTGCTGCTGCTGCTGCTGCTGCTGCTGCTGCTGCTGCTGCTGCTGCTGCTGCTGCTGCTGCTGCTGCTGCTGCTGAAGACATTCAGAGCCTTTAAACAGCTTTTAAGACTTCACAACCACCTCAAGAGACCAAATTGGCGAAATCAACAGTGAGACACAGAGGCGATTATTTGCTGCTTAAAATGCAGCAACTAACAAGAGAATCTGGCTCTCGATCCCCAACCATCTACAACTTGGCCTGTTTGTGCCCCTCCCCTTGCCAACTCCTGGATCCGCCCCTGAGTACCCTAAGAAGTGCTCATACCAAGTCAGACATTGATTCATATGTTCATATTTTGAAGAGAGTTATAATGATGACATTACTAGTGCAGCCTAAGAGACTAACTCATGATCATCAGCTGAAATGGATAACAATTTTTAATCACCAAACTTTTATAATGTAAGATAGCTATTAGCATTTTAAGAAAGCTTGATTTAAGTACATACATAATTCATATAATTATGTGTGTGATTACAGAATATGCATATGTCTATACAAGATGCAGTCCTATAGTTCACAGTCCTATGATTGCAAAAATATTGAGCAGCGGAAAGTATAGCAGTATAATGTAGGATTATGGTTCAGTCTTACACATCTCACAGCATGACTTCTCAACCAGTCGGTAACGTAGCAAAGGGCCAACGAATCCAGGTAGTACAGTTGCACTATACTCACAACATTTCTTTTCACAACTTCCTAAGTTGTCTAGATGACAAAACTCCTTCAAGCATATTAAGTATGGACATTCTGGACCACACATCCTTATTGAGACAGGCTTAACATCCAAGCATCTATCATCATCTACAGTTGCAGTTCCCATTTTGCATTTGATCATTCTTTTACTCTTACAATCTTTGTTGCACTAAAATAACAAAACAAAACAAGACTTTATACTTTATCTGTGTCTGTGTCTGCACTTACTTCACTCCATGGCAATGCAACCCATTTTGGGTTGCACTCTGAAGTCTTGTAACAGCTCTGAACATGTGATGGCTTAGTTGAGGGATCACACTTTATCTCATCATCATCATGATGGGATATTTTCCCATCATGAATACAATATACATTTCTGTATTGATTTCCTTTCATATAGCAATAGGGTGCTTCACACTACAATTGTAGAAACACTGGATAAATACAGTATCACAACTAAAAATGACACACCACTGCATTCCATTCTTGTACAATCCATTTTCCACTGCAGTGTACTCCACTGCAATTTCTTTGTTCCACTGGCTTGTCATATCCACTATTTTCAAAACACATTCTGTCCTCAACTATTCTCCCATCTTCAGCACACTTTACATTCCTGATTTGAACGCCATTGCCACATCTCATAGAGCACTATAGAAAGAATATACGTAAATGATTGCTTTAATGAATTGAAGGCAATGAATAGCAAGAGTTCTTCTGTCATAATGTTAGTATTATGAACTCTTGGAAAAAGGCAGGTCAGAGTCAAATACATTGGTATGATATTAAACTGAATGTTGCATTAGCACAATTATAATATTTCTAACATGGGGACGAGTGATTTGCCTGATGCATATGCACAAGCATGAGGCAAGTGTGAGAGTGACATATATATTAAGGTAAATCACAAATACCCATGTTAATAGCTATATTTCACTTGGGTGACTTACCTATGTAAAACTGCAGGCATGCAAGCTTCATGAGTGTATTATATATTGGTAATGATTTCAATCATGGATAACATAACAACAGGGCCAAACATGGTGTAACAACACAAACATGCTGAGAGCTTTGATTGTGGGCACATAATTAGTCACAGTAAATTTACTTGTATTTGCATACCGTAAGAAGGTCCATTTCCATTGTTCTGTTATGAGATTGGCAGCTTTTTACATGCTTAAACTTGTACTATCACTTAATTAAATTGCAGGAATAACACAAATGTGAATTTGTACCATGCACTGACATGTGAGGTGCTTCTACTGAGCCTACATGTACAGTATGCAAGAAAACAATGGAAGAATACAGATAAGGGAACATTTTAGCACTGACAGTAACCAGATATATCCAGTGGTCAGCAAACAGAGAATTTACTTCAGTGGAGTGGCCTAATAGCTAAATCCATTAAGCACCACGCTATGTGTTATACATGGCATCATGCCAGGTGTCTGTCTATTATCAGCATTATAAACTAACCTGTGACCTTCTACATTCAACAAAACAGTAAACTACTTTCACATTAGTCACAAAAACTAAAACCCACTATCAATCTTGTTAAGTGTTACCACTGGAAATAATAAAGTTCCATCAAAGAAATCTGATGACCTCTGGGGATGCCTGGAATGCATTGGAGTAATATTTCATAAATATACTCCCTCCTAGGAAGGTTACATTTTGGCATACTACCTTGCTTCTTGTTAACGCATTTCTGAGCACTCATAGCAATACTTTTTTTATCATGACATTTATACACCTTCTCTTCTAAGGTGTGAAAGTGGTATTTAATATATGCTAACTAAGTGATACAAATGGTTTGATGTACTCTAATAGAACAGCTGATATGGAGCAAAATTAATGCACCGTAGTGGAAAGAATTGGCTATAGATTTATATATACATGTCATCTACTGCATATCTGTGGTCTAGCGCTAGAAAAATGTCCAAACATAAATAGGATATTCTTTGCAAGGAATACTGATGACAATGGATCATATAATGTATGCATACATTATATTCAATGCTTTATACTGTAACGCGATTGTGCATGTTGGGTTTTCACAGATCCGGTTGAAGAAGCCTCAGAGTGGAACCCCCTTTCAAGAGTCTGGACAATCCACCTTTCGTCTCCAGGGTTTAATATGTACAAAGGTGTTGGAGGAGCAGTTTCAGGTGGATTTGCAAAAGGGAGAGGTTAAAATGAGTGATTTAAGCATTACATCTAAATAAGTATTCTCTTCATGTATAAACTGGTTTTGGCTGCACCAACTTTCAATTTAGAGCCACAGGGAAGTACTTTAAGTATTAATTAAGGAGTCATCTCAAAAGGGGGTCTTTTGAACTCACTTGGATCTGCCCGGAGTATACAAATGTTTTTTAGGTAAGTGTATGTTCACATTTTGTCTACAATCAAATATGTAGCTGACTCTGCAAAAACTGACATTCTGGCACAAACTACACTACATACAGCAACAGGCTTTATCTCAGTGCTGGAAGAGAGTATCTGCATCCTGTAACTTGTGTTACAAAGCCAATTAAAATTTTAATATTTTTTTATGGGTCATAGCATGATAACTTTAAAAAGTTATGAGTCGTGAAAGTGGGCCCACATTCCTAACTTTTACAAACTAGTCCAGTCACATCATGCACATATAACTGGTAATTTACATTGCTCCAATCAGATGTAATCCATTTATAGGTGCATGAGTGTCCAGTACAAGAACGCTCAACAGCAGGTTTCTTCAATAAACTACAACTGTGTTTATGTATCTCTCTTCTGTGAGCATCCATACAAGTAATGTTCCTCGTTTGAGTTCCATTTCCACAGCCAGAAGAGCACTAAACACAGTAAAATTATATGTGTTATGGTCATGTCTAACTTACTATACTCCATTGTCCACTGTCCCAATGATTATGACAAGGGTGACTGTTACATGTTTGTTGTGTTACTGGTTTTACTATGTTGTCACACTCCCCTGGAGTTGGGACTGGAGCTAGTTCAAGACGGTACACGTGTGCACAAGTAACATTCCTCCTCTTGTGTCCTTCACCACAACTCTTTGAACAAGGTGACCAATCAGAAACTTGCCATCTAGATGTGAATATTTCTTTTTTTGATATGTACAATTCAATTATCAATATGTACTACTTATCGCCATCTGTTGTGACTATACATTGAAGTAATACATAGAACAACTTGGGGATATCTCTTTTGTGACATTTTTTGCATCATACTAAAATCCACTAAATTTGCTAATGGCAAAAGTACCATGTGAGCTAATATCCATTTGCTTTTAATTAATAAGAAATGGGAAAAATGTCACAGAGATGCACTAATAACCGCAGGCAGATCTGGGGGTGCCCATCTATTATTTTGTTCCCTTGATTTTACTTGACCAAGAGTATATTGAAAAGATTCAAAGAAAGAACCACTAAGCTAGAGAGAGGAATCAAAAACTTACCATATTTTGACAGATTATGTACCATCCCATAGATATTGATATATTAGAGGTGATTTAATTTACACTTATAAATTGGTTCACAATTTGTTGAACATGGATCCTACGTCACTATTACCTTTTGGTCATCCTCCATCATGATCACTAGAGGTCATTGTTTCAAAATATTCAAACCACATGCTACATGTCTACCGCACCACCTCTTTCTATCGATGTAGAGTCAATAATGACCGGAATGGTCTCTCAGATACTGCAATTAATGTTGATTGATTGACATGTTTAGTTGATGGCCCTATTTTTGACTACCAATATGATATTGTAACATAGTGATTTTTGTATGTTTAGATCAGGTTTTCACATGTAGGCGTTTGCCTTCTTACCTGTACCCCCAATAATAATAAGAGTTATTGACTGGTAAATTTGAGTAGCTATATCGATTAGGATTGCATTTTTACCAACAGAGAAATATTGGTAGTACAGAAGAGTAATTTTTCCTGTTACTATTAGCATTTCACTTGATGCTTTCAAGTGAAATAACTGAGTATTCTTGGATACCTCATAAAACAGTGCCGGGCAGTAGCTATAGGCCCGGTAGCTACCTACACTGATACTATAAAATTGGTGCAGCCCTTGGATGCCAATTTTGATTATACAATTATTTTCAACAGTAGTCACACACTTTTAAATCCTGCACTCTTATAGCTATATAAACTAAAGTAGCCTTTTTTATTTATTATAGATTTATTTAATGGACAAAAAACTGAGATTGGACTCACTCTGGTGGACAAGGTTGTTGATCACAAAACTGGGTAACAGGTTCTAATCCTTCCATTGACAGACCATTACATTGAGAATGTGGAACCCTCATCTGAGTGTCTATTTGTTGGCAGTATATTTCTGATCTTTGTGTTCCTAAAATCAGTCAATTTAAATTCAACACTCAAATAATGAGTTATTTAGCTACCTCTTCCACAAGTTTGACTGCAAGGAGTGGAGTTAGTTCCAACAACCCACTGATAAAGATTACTGTCATTATCTGGACACTTCTGTGAGTACAAATCATTCAATAGCAACAATATAATATTATAGCTATTTTATATGCAAATGAGTCTATAAGGCTATTGAAAAAGCATCCTGGAATGTTACTTGTTCTTGTCAAGCAGAATATTGTCTATTCAACCACCTGCATGGAATGAAAATATTATACAGTAACTGCACTAAAGTAATGTCATTTTCCTTGTAGTTCTAACACAATGGTCAGATTATCACTATGGAAAGGCACCATCATTTTAGATAATTCACTGACATTGCCCACACATTAGGAAAACAATAGGCATGTAAATTGCTACACATGTGTAAGGGTTTTTGTCTGCCCAGTAAGCCCCAAAACTCGCCTGCAGAGCTTATAGTGACAGAACTACTCAAGACTCAATGATTTAAGACTCCGGTGATTTAAAACAACATACACCTTTTATACTAGAACATCAGGTGACTATATTACAACATCAGATGACTATGTTACATCATCAGGTGACTACATTAATTAATGTTTTACATGTACAACAACAGTAAACTCAATAAAGTCAGGTGCTGCTGCTGCTAAAGTTAGGTCAGCTTTGTTACACATGTATACATGACTATATAGGTCATAGCAAAATCCATACACACTATTCAGTCATAAATATTACCTTGTGTGTAAACATGTACTTTAAATGTACTATACATGCACCTACCGTCACATTGCAAATTCTGTATTCTTTTTGTTCTCCATCACAATCAACGTTTCTAAGGGTAAAATTGTGTATTGAAGTATCTATACACTATAACACACTGCTTGCATTATGCATGTGTGGTTGAAGATAATAATACAGTAAGCTTACTGGCAAGGGATAATCCTTTCCTTGACTCCCACACCACAAGTTTTAGAGCAGGCACTCCATTTATCACTCAGAGTCTAAGCAAATCACTACTAATATAATAAGCTGTAAGCATACATACACACTTACTGTTTCAATAGCAGAAACAAGAACACCAAATATGAATATCTGCTTGTAAAACTTCATCTTCTTTGCGCACATATCAACTCACAGAAAGAGTTCAGTTGAAATACCACTACAGTAAGACTGCTGCCTTTTATACTAAACAGGAAGCCTGATAAGTACTGCCTGCAGGCTGTTGATTTACCTGGCAATAAAGAATTTATAGTGAATGGATGCATGCATTAAGAAAACTCTCACTGAAAATGTTGGTCTTACTATTTATGTAGTTTGTGCAATTTATCATATTTGCTATCGTTACTCAGTGAAGTTTATAACTAAGTTACTGTAATGTAGGTAAGGGTGCAGTAAAACAGGAAGGAGGAGAAGTGTAATTAAGATTGTCCATTGGTTGAACTACAGTAGTCAATGCTGTTAATTACAATCATGTCATGTTCACATGTGTGATCATTGACACAACAGTGGCTTTGAGAGCTGGTAAGTCATGCTATAATTGACACTATTATACACATACATACTCAAATTTGATACGGTATTTATATGGGTACCAAATACACTGGTATAACAAAAGGTTACATTCATGTTTATAACAAAATAATAATTGTATGTATGTTTTTCACTAATGGCGTAGCTGATTAGGTAATCTATGCATGTATGTACATCTACACAAATTTGTGACACTATAATGGAGAGATTTTCCCCTATATACAGGAATCAGAATGAGCATTGTTTGCAGCTTCTATGACATGCAATTATAAGACAGCCAATGGGCCTACCTGATGAAACCTAAATTCTGAAACTCTTAAAAATAAAAATACAATACATGCATTTGCAATTTATGTAAGTTAGATCGTTAATTTGCCTTCATCCTTGTTTAGATATAGCTATAAACGTTATTGTAGTAAAACACTACACATCACTAAACAACTCTGTGTACTAAGTCTCCCACTATTGCCACTATGCCATTTTTAATGCATGATATAAATTGTGCAATTGCTGGTTATGTACATATTTGCCAACTTTATTAACATTCACAGAGGTATGCAAGACAATAAAATCAAAGACAATTTTAAGAAGAGACTGGGGGATCTTGGCACCAGAAATATTGGGAGAAGCTGCGGAATTGGTGGCATTGAGAGTTTTAGCCTCTTTATGTTTCAGCATCATATATATAAGCCATCTTCAAGCATCTATATTGCAAAAATCTTAACCTCCATGCAGACCCCCTTGAAATTCTACAGCCACACATGCTGGGTCTCCCTGTATTTCAGATCTAGTGCATAAATATGGCAACAGGTTAAACTACTTATGGGAAAAGTTGAATAGCTAGACATAGTAGTAGTGCCCTTGGTGATTTAAAAAGTCCTAGTAGAGTGTTACAAAATATATTATATCAAAGTTGAAACAAACAAAGCAACACTAATCATTGTGTATGTAGAGAGGAGATTATGGGTAGTCCTATATGTCTTGTAAATTACATAATTACATGTACAAAATGACACATTACTAAGATTCATGCTGATCTTTAAAATGAATTGGCAACAAATTGCAAGAAATGGCTGCAATTTCGATTATTTAAATAATAACAACTTGCCTCTCTTTAATTGTTCATGCATTAAATTTGACCAAATTTTGGAAAATCACCCATAATTATGGCCGCTCATGAAACAATTAGAATTTTCATATCTAGCATGGTGCTGTTAGTAGCAGAATGTATTTTTCAAAATATTTCTAAACTTTTCTAGTAATTCAAGATATTAAATAGCTTATTAATGGAATGCTTCTTTTAGGAACTAAATATTTAATGCATCAAATACACCCGTATGAATGATTTTCCAAATTTGATCACAAATGTGACTGGATTTTGGAAAAACATTCCAAATTGCACATTAGAAGTTTTGAGATAAACAGTTTTAAAGAATTCAAGTCAGCATAACTCACCAGGATAGCAAGAGTATGAAATTTACACAAAAGATGCATCAATCTAGTACCTTTCAGACCACTTCCGGTGGAGGGTGGAGGGTGGTGGGGTGGGCAAGAGGTAGATTTCAAAATGGAGGCAGACTACAACTGGAGTCCATACATGAGATTATAGGGCTGTGCTGGCTTGGAGTGGAGGGTGGGTGGGTGGTGGGGTGGGCAAGAGATAGACTTCGAAATGGAGGCAGACCACAATTGGAGTCCAGACACAAGATTATAGGGCTGTGCTGGCTTCTCAGTGGCTGATATATAGCAAAATCACCAGAAAAATGTCTGGTCAACATTATCAGGCCATCCACCAGTAAACCACTGATTCTTGCCAAGCCAGACCCTTCACAAGGCCAAAAACTGCCACTCGAGCTCTCCACACCATCCATAAAAGACACCTGTTAAAACCAGCCTCCAGTAGTTTGAGTAGTACTGAGAGTCAAAACTAGTAGTATGATAGTGTAGCTATCCACTGGTGGTGTTAGTTTGATTTTTCCTGATGTGCAATTTGGATCGGCTCTGTAAAATCTGGTCACAAATATTTTGCAGCCATTTATTGAGATTTCAACATTTTAAAACCTGGTTTTATGTAGATATTATCCTTTTCACAGCTTTCAGTCACCAATCATTTTTAATTTCATGAACATGCCCCCTTTCTAGTCAATTCCATTGGATACAGCTAGTGATACTATTGGCTCTCTCGTGCGTAAATCAAGGAGATAGTCTTATTGTACATGTCTTGTACAGAGGGGTGGCTGTAATACTTTTTTCATGCATGCATTAATTGGTTTATATTATAGTTTAGTTATGCGGGTTGAAGCTTGCAATAAGCTAACAACTCTTTGTACTAATTTTGTGACTGATTAATATACAGACATACAGATGCCTCCTTTTTGACAAGGATCAATACTAACTTACAGTTCATATTGAAAACACTCTACTACATTTGGAAGCCACTAGCACAGTTTACCAACTGCGGTCATACATGTAAAGGAAAAGTTAATATTGTGAATAACGATCATTCGAATTCTTTGCCTCACTCAACAGCTACATGTCTGCCCGTTTACCAAAAATACAAACGGTTATCCCATAATCCCTAAATATGGACTATAGCAGTTAAAATTTACGATAATTGTTGATAACTTATACCCCCCTGACTCTTTGGTTGTAAATACAACATTTATGTACGTAGCAGCTACAGAGCTATAATCATTGATAGTTCATTATAGTCCATGATACCCAATGGTCAGTCAGTACCAGTTAAGGTGGCCAATTCTATCAGTGTTAAACTGCTATAATAAAAAGATAAACACTCATTTCTTACACAGCAGCAAATATAATTGTATTATTATCATTTTCCAGTCAAGTAAACTATGTTAATATAATTATATGATATGAACTTTATGTGCACATTCTGATCCAATTATACCAACCAGAAACACACATTGTCTGTAGTCTGACACCCACTACACATAATGGAGTGCTATATGCTTTACACTTTCCATCTCTATGAACTAACAATGAAAGATAAGGAACAAAGAAAATCCTCCAAATTTGATTTATTTGTTATTATCCCATAATTATCTGTATTAGCTGACATTACAACCTGATACACTTCTTGTGGAAGCCTGGTCTTCCAGTCACAATTATTTAGCAAAATATGCACACAATAACCTCAACACCTCAAATGTCACATAATCACATTTAATGTGTGAAACACTCCGCATCATTAATAGGTAGAAAGCATCTGTAAGTAGGAGTATGCTATAAGTTTTATATTTGGACCTGGTTTTGTATAATGTAATGAAAGCATTGTGTGAAAATTGCAGGTCAATATAGCATACTGAGATGTCAAGTTACAAGTGATCAAATTTGAAGAATTAGATGTGTGGAAGCCTCGTTTTGTCAAATCCGGTCACAATTTTAGAGTCCAAAATTAATAGATTTTTAACACTTGTACGTGTTGACTGTCAATGACTGATAATTTTAGTTTGGTGATTAAGATGGTAAATTATTGTTCTTGAACTGCATCTGTGTATATATATATATATATATATGTTGGGATTGAACAGAAGTGAAGTGTGCTGCAAGTCCTTTTGTGTGTGAAAATGTCTTGTCTGTTGATGATGTATATAATGAATGTGCTGTAAATACGTACATGCACTATTTATTTATTTTTGGTTCCTTTTCTATAGATCAACCTAACTTGTTACAACAGCCATGCATTCTGTATAGTAATAGTGCAAATATTATTCTCTTCACATCATGAGGGTGCAGAGGGGCCACTACAAATAATAGCCTTTTGATACAATTAAATAAAATCAGAGACATACGTAACTATGGAAACCAGCACAGTTTATCAGGTGTGCAGTCATACACGTAAAAAAAACAGTTGATCGATTTTTGGTCTGTCAAAATTGTCCACCACGCTAAAACAGCTACTATACATGTCTGTAAAATACAAACTATCATCCCACACTCTTTATAATAATTATAAGCTAGCATTTAATAAAGTTAATTATTATGTGGTTCACTACAACACAACCATTTAAAGTAATCAACCTCCATCAGCTGATGGTAATTGTTTTGGTAGACATACAAAGTCCTACCTGGGGTAGCTGTAATAATTTCATGCATCTAGTGGTTTATAGTTTAGTTGTGTGGGGCTGAAACACACCATGGTTTATAGTTTAGTTGTGTGGGACTGAAACACACAACAAGCTGCTAATAACTCTTGTATTGTAGTGTACTGATTTAATGAATTTGCGAGACATATACAGACACAGAGATGCCTTTTCACTAAAAGCCTACATACATGTAAAGGGAAACAATATCTAGTTGTGGTCAAAATTCTCTGCCAAACTAAACAACATGTCCACACATTTGTCAAAAATACAAACTGCTATCCCATACTCTTTAAATATGGACTAGCAGCTAAAAGTTAATATTGTTGATAAATTATACCCCAACACTTTGGCTGTTTAATACATATTATACAGTATTTATGTATGTTAGTAGATACAGGACTACGTATATTATGATCATTGATCATGATCTGTGCTAATACTCTGTTATACCCAAGGATAGGTTAATTGGTACCATTCAAGTTGGCCAATTCTGTTGATAAACACCCATTTCTTATATGGCAGCAAATATAATATTTTAATCATTTTCCAGTCATGTACATCATGTTTGTACAATTATAAGATATGACCTATTTTGTGCACATTCTGTACATTGTGTGTGTACCCACTACACATAATGGAGTACTACATGCTTTACACTTTCAATCTCTATGAACTGATGATGACAGAAATTGATAAGGAAAGAAGAAAATTATCCATAATTCATTATTACAGTATCTCATTGTTTGTAAGATTCAGCAAGTCAACTGTGGTTACTAAGCAACACCCACAACTAGTACTATTCTTCATGGATGCGAGTAGCATACCAGTGCTCTAAGTACCCTGCACAAACATCAGTAAACCATTTGCCAATTGAAATTATTAAACTTCATAGTATGTAATAGAGATGAAAACTGCTGCAGTAAAAGCACATAATTATTTTATTTCTATCATCATAGCAAATTACTATCCAGTAGCATTTTTTCCAGTCAGGTATTAGAAAATGACACGAGTCTTCACAACACGTATGCATGTAAGGTATTGTCTTGTTGTCTAATTGTTTCCGCACAATCTTAATTATTAACATTGTAACAGGCTAATCAATTTTTTGGTTGCCACTTTTTCTATGGTAGTCAAATCACTTGAGTCATGTTAACATTCATTCTTGGCCATACCAGACATCAGCTTTTTCAATCACCAGTCATTTTTTATTTGATTTAATTATTTGTTTAACCCCATGGTAGTCGGCAAAAGCCGTTCTTCCTTACCAGAGCACATACAGCAATAAACACAACTACTACAAAACACAACTACAAGCTATACAACCATACTGATAATGCAAGATAAGCTACAAGTAAAAGTTCAAGTAAAAATAAAAGCCTTAACGGAGGATGTAAATTCATTATAATAAAAATTAACCCGTGTGGCTACAGTAAGAGAATTCCACCAAGCAGTGGCTGATGAGCAGAGAACCTCTTTGGTAGAGGAGAGACGGCAAGTTTGTGGGTTAGCAAAGCTGTCCTTGCAACATGTGTGGTAATTATGTTGAGGACCAAATAGGATTGGTGGAACAAGGACTAAGCAGGGCTTACTGTTACTGTTATAGTATCGAGACATAACACAAGTAGATGTAAACTGCAAATTCATTTAAGGAAATATGATCATATTTCAGGACATCATCAACAATGAAACTGGTAACCTGTGTGTGATCAAATCAAGTTTAAATATACTTGTGCTATGTTTCATTACTATAACAGTAATAGTAAACCCTGCTGAGTCCTTGATCCACCAATCATATTAAAATTTTGGTCCCCAACATAATTACCACACACGTTGCAAGGACAACTTTGCTAATCTACAAACTTGTCATCCCTCCTCTACCAAAAAGTTGAATTTGATCATATTTTCTTTAATTTCATGAACACACCCCTTTTACAGTCATGATCAATTGCATAGTGATACTATTGGTTTTCCATAAATCAAGGAGATGTTACAGGTATACCATAATCTCAATGTACATATCTGGTACAGAGGGGTAGCTGTAATAGTTTCATGTATCCAGTGGTCTATAGTTTAGTTATGTGAGGCTGAAACACACAACAAGCTAATAACTCTTGTATTGATAGTATATACTACTTTAATGAATTTGCAGGACACATACAGACATGTATTATGCTTTTAATACCTACTTGTAACATTTATTGAAAACAGTCTACATACTAGCACAAGTTATCAGATGTGGCCACACATGTAAAGGAAACGATATCTGGTTGTGAACAATGATCCGTCAAAATTCTCTACCAAATTAAACAACTACATGTCTACACATTTACCAAAAATACAAACTGTAATTACATAATCCCTAAATATGGACTAGTGGTTAAAAGTTAATATTGGTGATAAATTACATACCCCAACGCTTTGGCTGTATAATATTATACAGTATTTATGTACATTAGTAACTACAGAGCTATAATCATTGCACTGCTTGAAGGTTCTTAGTTTACTAATTTGTTAAGCTGCTTTACTGTAGTTGTGCCCAGTTATACTGATAGTAAAATGTCAGTAACTTTAAGTATATGGAACATAATTGTTTTACTAAGTTTTAAACTCTCAGTAAACATCAGTGAATGCAGGTTTACTGAAAAGCTACTAAAATTCCAAACAATTAACTGTTCCATATACTGGGGATATACCACTCTAGTAAACTAAGATACTTCAAGCAGTGTTGATAGTTCGTGACTTTCCATTTGTAGTCCATGATACCCAAGGGTTGGTCAGTATACGGCCAGTTCTACCAGTATTAAACTGTAACAGTTGTAATAGAAAGATAAACACCTATTTATTATGTGGCAGCAAATAAAATACCAGTCAGGTAGCTACATCATGCTTGTATATTATATGAAATGATTTTTATATGTGCACATTCTGATCCAACTATACCAACCAGAAAACATTGTTTGTAATTTGACACCCACTACACATAATGGAGTGCTATGTGCTTTACACTTTCCATCTCTATGAACTAACAATGAAAGATAATCCAAATTTGATTGATTGTTATCTCACAATTATCTGTATTGGCTGGCATTACTATCTGATACACTTCTTGTAATTTACCACAAGCAATTAAAATAGTTACAGATGCTTTCTACCTACTAAATAAATGGTGGAGTGTTTCATCTATAAAAAAATTGATGCGAATGTGACATTTGAGGTGTTGAACAAAAGTGAATCAAAATTGTGCTGCAAGTCTTTTTGCTTGTGAGACTGTCTTGTCTGTTGATGATGTACATAGTCGAACATGCTGTAAATACACATACGTTTAATGATAAAGCTAGTGTGTAAATTTATAGTTTCTTTTATGATAAAGTATGTAAATTTATAGTTCCTTTTCTAAGGATCAACCTAACTTGTGTTTTTACAACAGCTATGCATTCTGTATATATAATGAAAATCTTATACTCTTTGCATCATGGGGGTACGTACAGAGGGGTCATCAGTAACAGCTTCTTGTAGTTTTATTAATATTTGGTTTCATCACACAACAAGCTAACCAAACAATTAGTAATCTATTTAATTATACAATTAAAATATTATTATTATTATTATTATTATTATTGATTAGCAAAACCCATTGGGTAAATCGCTAATGTACAAAATATATCAGAGACACACGTATGTAGCTATGGAAACCAGCACAGTTTATCAAGTGTGCAGTCATGTATTTAAAGGGAACAGTTAGTTGATTTATTTATTTATTATTAATACTGTGCAGACCTCCATTTGGTAGTACATACACACAGATACATACAAAAGAAGTGTACAAGTCTATAGCTGGGTTGATACATAATAGTCCACAATCCTTTTCTTAAAGTCATCTGTATTTTGTGCTTCAATAATTGTTGTAGCTGGGAGGCTGTTCCATAATTAGATAGTGGCAGGAAAAATGAGTGTAAACATACGTTTATGTGAGCTGGCACCTGTATGAATCTCTGAGAATGTCCTCTTGATAGTTGTGACCCATCAAAATATTTCACCAAACTAAACAGCTACTTGTCTATACACATTTAACAAAAATACAAACTGATATCCCGCACTCTTTATATAAGCTAGCATTAAATAAAGTTAATACTATGTGGTTCATACAGTATAGTTTCATGTATACAATGGTGTTGTGTGGGGCTGAAACGCACAACAAACTAACAACTCTTGTATTGTATAGGGTATACTAATTTGGACATGAGAATGCCTGTCCATTAAAGTTTACAAGGATCATTACCTACTTACAGAACAGTGGTAACATTCACATTGTAATTATAAACAGTCTAAATTTGGAAGTCACTAGTACAGTTTATCAGCTGTGTGGTCACATGTAATGGGAAATGATATAATATTATTATGGTTGTGAACAATGATCCGTCAAAATTCTCTACCAAACTAAACAACTACATGTCTACATATCTGCCCATATTCCTTAAGTATGGACAAGTGGTTGAAAGTTGATAATGTTGATAATCCAACACTTTGGCTGTAAATACAGTGTTTATGCACATGTGAATGCATCAAGTAAAAATCAGGCCTTCAGATCACTCAACTAAAAATATATACTTTTTTAATTGTAATTAACTTACATATTCATGGTCTATTCACTGTAAAACTTTTATACAGATTGAATTTACCATGTCCATGTATCAAGTAAATTTGTACCACTGTTCATTTTCAGTTATACCACTATATAGTATGCATCCAGTGAATATATCTTGGTATAAAACAGTTTGTTTCTCTAAAATGGTTTTTGCATGAAGGCCTGATTTTTACTTGATGCGTTCACACATAGTATTACGTATATAGTGCCAACAGAGCCATAATCATTGACAATTCATGGTCTTCCATATAATTATAGTCCATGATACCCAAGGGCCAGTCAGTATACCATTGAAGGTGGCCAATTCTATCAGTAACTTAAAACGTGGTTCACCATATGGAGTAACCAACCTCCATCAACTGATGGTAGTTGTTTTGATAGGTGTACAGAGTCCCAGAGTTTTGTGTGTTAAATCTTCAACTTGATCATAAAAATTATACTCTATAATAATTGTGACCAGATTTGCGAAAAGTGGATTTCCCCACACATCCAATTCTATGAACTTTAAAGATGATAACTTAGGTTTTGAAAAACATACTTACGTATCACTGACCAAATTTTAAATCAATAGCTTATACCGATCTGAAATTATGAGTCGCCAAAGTTAGTAAATTAGATGTGTGTGGAAGACCCCTTTTCGCAAATCCCTATAATTATGCATGCACTAGCTCGTAAGGCTTTGGGCATCCAACCCTATGACACACATGTTGAGACAAGATATATAGCTCACTTGTAAAACCCATAAAATCAATCAAAAGTATTTTTGTACTATAGCCTGGGAGTGGGGGTGGCCATCAGTTCTTTCAGTCATTACTTTCATGGACTTGCTCCTTTTTACAGTCAATTCCATGAGATTGCTTCCTCATAATCAGGTATAGTCTCAATGTACATAACTTGTATGAGGAGTATCTGCAATAATTTAATGTATGCAATGATTGGTATGTACGTAGTTTAGTTATGTGGGGCTGAAACACACGTGCACTATGGCAGTATTTGTCTACTGTACGCATGTGATGTTGTGACTAAAATGAATTTGGGATATATACAGACATATAGCTTTTCCTTTTTGACATGGATCAATATCACATACATATATATATTGAAAACAGTCTACAATTGGAAGCCACTAATACAGTTTATCAATTGCAGTCATACAAAACACCTGATCAGTAGCCATTAAGGCACACACATTAGTCAAAATACAAACTGTTATCCCATACTCATTAAATATGGATTAGCGGTAAAAAGTTATTATTGTCAATAAGTTATATACCGACATTATGACTGAATATTTTATGTACGTAGTAATTACTGATGATTGTTCATGATCTTCCAATATACAGTCCATGATACCCAAGGTCAGTCGGTACCAATCAAGATGGCAAAGTAGGTATAAACTGCTGCAGTAATAAGGCAAACACCCATTTCTAACTGGACACATTAACAAAACTAATGACAACTCCTCTCTTACATGAAACACAAGAACAGAGTAGTGAGTACCTAGTGATGTTCTAGTCATATTGTACACAATAGATTGTGAGAACGTGTACTATACCACAATTAAATAAGTCCATAATAATACGTAACACAATATAAAGTTTTCAAGAGTCATGCCTGCACAAAGTAATCGTTTTGTTAAGGAATTGTATTTAGTCCACAAAACAGATCCAGACCCACGGTGTGATATATTTGCTAGCTATGTAGTAATGCTGGTGTTGTGTGAGTGCCGTTTCTATTAATTCTTGTGAGTGCTGCCTCTAGTTATTCTAAATACAACATACGTAAAACCCTACATTAGGAAGCATTTCAGTTTTTAAAAGCAAAGTAAATTGACTAGCAACATATTTGGAAATTGAAAGGAAACTTGTATGGTTTTACAATAACATAATAAACTGTGGTCAGACACACATAATACTTATATCTACTAATGCAAAAATAAATAACATGGGAATAAAGATCGCTGAAAAAAAGTAAATAAACAAGAGTCAAACAAGTCAGCATGTTACACACACATAGATCTCTATACAGACTTATTATAGGACAGCTAATTTTAATAATTTATATTATGAGCTATTTTGTACATTCCTTTTTGTACATACAGCCAAGTTGTTTTGTACGGATGATCAGAAAAATTAATCAATAAAACACATAAAACACTGTGCTTGCATGACATAAATATTTGCGAATACAGTTACTCAACAAGGAATGAAGGTTGAGGGTCATCTTGTTCACAGTAGAAGGTACACTCTCCAGTATAATATCCCTTCCCTGATATTTCCACGATCACTGCTGGAGTATCCTTTATTTTAGTCTGTTTCACTACCTTCCCATTGAAGGATGACAGAGTCTTGCCATTAACAAATTTCCTTGATTCTCCCTCCTTGATCAGTTCCTTGTGGTGAAGTAGGGATAGTAAGCCACTACAACCTGAACCACAAGGACTACGGTCAACCTAAAATACAAGTAAGAGTAAACTATGAGTTGCAGTAACACTACACCAACAGAAATTATTATTATTATGTAAACGAGCCTGTGAAAGCTGCCTCTTGTTTTAAACTTTTAAAACTCGTAAGCTTTGGGTTAAGCCCCCGGCATAAATTCTCATCATTTGCTTTAGAAGAGCTAGTGCACTGAAAATGTACAAGTAATTTCGTTGCTACTGAACTAAACAAAATAATATTCATTACAGTTGAAGACCATACGCAGCTATTCAGTTTGTGTTCACCTGAGCCACTGCCAAATATATAGTAATTTCAAAGAGATGAATATGTGTTAACTCCCAATTGTTTTGTACTAAAACAAGTATGTTTTTATGTTGCAAACGTGTTTTCACACCGCCTGAATGTCTGTAGTAAATGTATGGATATTTTAAAAGCCTCATAACTCACTTGTTCTTACATGTATGAAATGCTATTTGATTAACAGTTTCAGCATGTAAAGGGCTTCACTAAATGGTCCAGCAGTTGGCTTATATAACAAGATGTGGGAACAAACCACACCCTATCACATAACAGGCCACATACATATGATCTATATCATCTGCAGTCTGTCAATAAAGTCTACCATGCTTTTAAACACGCTCTTTCCATAGTTTTGTTAATTTTGTCTGATTTTCTGTACAGATTTATGTGAGTTTTCTAGTATGATTATGGATGTCTTTAACTTTGGATGTACGAAGTGATTATAATTATAATGATATAATAAATGTTGCTATATATTTGTGCTAGTAGTATATGTTTACTACATTGTTCGAAAAGCAAACAATGTCAGAGCCTTCTTGCAAAAAAATCTAAAATGTTGTCTTTCATTGGTCAAGATAAAATGTTATGAGTCGTATATGTATGTCCTATTTTAGAATACTGCTCCACTGTGTGAGGCCCCCACACATCTCAGGACAATTACAAACTCAAATCAGTTCAATGCCGTATGGCTAGATTTGTCTTAAATGACTTTTCATACACTTGCAGTGTCACTTGTATGCTTGAGAGCCTCCACTGGGCCACACTGGCACAACGCTGTACTCAAGCTAAGCAAATAACTCATATAAAATCATAAATAAATATCTTTCATATTCCAACCCACATACAATATGCAGCAGCTGAACCATACTCATCACTTCAAAGTTCTATCAGCCAGATTACAAAAATACAAACTGTCATTTTCCCCTCGTCTATAATATTCTGGACATTGTTTTATCACCTGACATTAAACCTTTCAAAGACAAACTAAATCATTATTTTGCAAACACTACATAAAATAGTTCAACTGTAATTATTGTAATAAGTACGTGATATACTCATGTTGAGTTTGTACATTATTGATGAAATAATAAAGAAATACAGCTGTAGTTGGTGTGTCTGAGAAAAATTCAATTACATAGCACTATATTTAAAATTCAACCAATCATTCCCTAGTCTCCAGATACATACTGTAGGTAAAAGCACAATATTTGAAAATGCCTACAATAATAACCTACATGCTACATCATAGTATCATTTACTATTCCACCTACGTTTAATCTATATTGGTTGCTAACCTCTGCACTATTACCAAAGATCATGATTTCTGTGATATCACCAGAAGAATTCAGTGGACCAGAGTAGAACATCACACCCAAAAGAGAAGCCTTTGCATCACTTCCAGGGTATGTCAGAGTGACATTAGCTATCACTGCTCTTCTCAACGTCATGGCTGCAATGGCTATATCACTACTAGAGGATGACTTGATATCCAAACCAAACTGGCTAGTATCAGTATAAACAACAAAGTTACCACCATAGCTGATGTCATAACATATCTCTCCATATCCTTCTGTAAAAACATCATGTAACTATTATATTGAAGCACACATGCATACACACAGGTGCTGCTATAGAATACTTTATTTACCTGGATATAATAGAATTAAGAAGCAAGTAAACAAGGCCTTCAGCTTGCTGTTTGCATGGGCATACCATTGCAACTGGATGATGATGCATTGCACAGATACTAAAAATAATTTGTAAGCTAATTTTCATGGTGGTATAGTGAACTGTCCCCAATATGCACTTTTCTAGACATTAACTGTTGAGCATTTATTACATACACATGCACACATCACAAACACACACAAACAAGTCCTTTGGCTGCTATAAAATTCATTATGGGTGTGATCATTCCTTTCCAGGTAACCAGACTATCTACTATACTTAGGTGTCTACAAGGCAGTGTTGGAAAATCATTCTGGATGCAGGTTTTAGTGTCTAATACTCTGCACCATGTCTCATAGATTACAGCTGAAAACATGTAGTCCCAAAACTGTATTCTCAGTACATGAGATAAGGATAGTTGAAAATTGCTTCTCTGGTTAATACCAGGCCTCCCACTAGTGCACCCACATGTACACACCATACATAATAATGTACATCAATTGTACAACACACACACACACACACACACACACACACACACACACACACACACACACACACACACACACACACACACACACACACACACACACACACACACACACACACCCAAAGTAATCTTCTGATCTGTAGCAAATACAAAACATGGTACACTCTCAAATCTAACAGCTCCAACCTTCCCATCCTGATACTCCACATGTGCAGTAACCAGACCACATGGACACTGTATCTTTACAACAGTTTCTGGTGATACTCCCTTCACTATACCATGATCCACAGCATATCTGCATGTGGATATAGTAGCATGGCCACACATGGTAATATAGCCTGGAAGATAAACACAAACAGTGGCTAAAGGACTTCATCCAACCATTTCATACCATCACTTCCGCTGTGCATAAACAACACTGCCATATCAGCTTCCTTGATGTCACTGTTTACAGGTATGACTCCAAACATGTCCTTGTGACCACGAGGTTCCAGTATCAATAGCTTTCTGAGGTGATCAAGGTTCTCTTTGACATAGTGTAGTTTGTCAAGTATTGTGTCCCCAATAATTTCAGGATAACCAGAGACTGCAATACGTACTGGCATACCACTAGTGTGCATGTCTACCGTCTTGATCACCGATGATGTCTTGAGTGACTGATGACTCACTGTAGACATCTTGATCTTGTACAATGCTTCAAAATACTAAATAAGAAACCAAGAAGCAGATTTAATATGGAGTCTTGCATTGTAGATATTCTAAATGCATACTTGTACATTGCACCTTTTTGGAGTATCTATTACCTTCCTTTCTTTTAGTTACAAAATATTGTGCTAATATAACCAATATTTGACTCTGAAAGTAATGATCTTCTCAATGAAACTGAGCAAGTTCTTTTATTCCTTTGATGTTGCTAATCAGCTTTTGCAATAAAAGTGGTTGCAGTAATTTTATGAAAACACAATAATTATAGTATAGCAGGGGTGTTTAAAAAGCTGAAACATCCCCTCAAAAATGTTTACTGTGTGCTACTATAGCAAGAAGTCAGCAGAAACTACAGAATTATGTGATGGAGGGAAAACTTCTTTACAAACAAACGAGAGGCAGTCATAATAATATAGCAGTGTGTGAACTGAAGTTGAACATTTCTTCTTTGACGTCTGTTTTAAATATTCAGCCAGCCACCCAAGTTGAAATTCTACTGTATTGGTTCCTATGACAATCCATTACATATGGCATATCAACGTTTGCATGTTTACCACCAAAGTTTTAAGAACAAGTTACTTCTAGATTGGTCTACATCCATGAAATCTGCCATACTTAGTTAGCTATATACCTTTCTTTTAAAATTACATCAGTGGATAATGTATTAAAAAGTTTAACTTGTATACATTCCCAAGTGACTATATACATGTAAATCATACTACCCTACTATAGTGTGTACAAGTTGAGCTGAACCCTGAGAAAACAGCAAAAAAAGAAAACTGAATTTTTCTCAAGAGAAATTACATTTCAACCACCAACCACATGATTAGTGGTGACAGTAAAGGTGTCAAGAGCATATACATATGTGCGGTTTTGTTCCTATACAAGTTCAGGGAGGGGACATAACATATGGTGCACTTATATGGCTTTCTTACAGTATGGTGAAAGTTATAATTGGTCAAACAGTTTTTTTGTGCTAGACATTTGAATGAAAAGATTTTGAAATTTTAGTGGGTCAAGCAGTACTACAAATGAGCTAAATTTCAAGAACTTATGTAATTCCATCCTTGAGTTATTAAATGTTTTTGAGGTTGTAGTTCAACGCATACATAGTTTCAGCAAAAACCTGTAAACATAGCACCACAAAGCAGGATCAACTCTTATGTCATCCCTTGGATTACTTGATAACTACCAAAGATCTCAAACTCCTTATTGTGATCCAATGCACCAACCAAACTGGAACTTGCAATTGGTTGCCATTATCAGTTTTTCAAACAAGTTTGTATAAGTAATAGACATTGGAGGGAAGGACAGCAAACTACACACCTTATAAACTAGTCTAATCACATACTCATTTTGACATGTCACAATTAAGGTTACATCAAAAGTTGATATAGCAGTATTTATGCCACACAATTTGATCTAAAATCTGTGACCAGTCTTGCATTGGGTTGGTGTGTTATGAAATTGATAATGTAAGCAATCAGCTACTGACTAACATCTATTGTGGCCAACTCGACGTCTGTTAAAATTATATACAATCTGGATTCAAACATGGAATTTTGTCACAATAATAAGCTGCCTGTACAGGATAGGAAATGAATCTGTTAAAGATCACTGTGTGACATATAATACTACAGTGGAACCTCGATTATCCGAACACCGATTAACCGAACTCTCGATTATCCGAACACCAAATCGACTGCTCAATTAGGGTATTTTGTCAAAAAGTGTATGCTTTATTAGAGTAGTTGAGCAAAGCTCAGTATATAAATGTATGGATGTTCGATCTTACGTACTTTCGATTATCTGAACACCCTTTCCCCCCAATTAGTTCGGATAATCGAGGTTCCACTGTATTGAGACATTGCTCATGATGGCCTATGTATGGCATATGTACTGGAAGAGATGCTAGCTGCCACCATTGCACTGTTAAAATTGTTGTGGTACCACATCATTTATATTTTTCTAAAATTTGAGAGGGTGTTATTACAGCACCACTAAAACTAACAAGCACCTTAAGAGGTGCTATAGTCACACCCCTGTGAATGAAATCCCACAATAAAACTTTCTTTGATAGTTAGATTATAAGTACATTTTGCAGCTTACATACCATGTAGAAAGACAAAGGAAGTAAGTGTATTTGTAATCCTGTTGAATTACTGTATTTCACGGGTCAATTGTGTTTCCTAAATAATTCTCAATGTAAGTCAAGGAATCAAAGTGACTCCACTCCCATCAAAGCATCGAAAATTTTAAAATGCCTAGTGTGTCACTATAACACCCCACTATTGCTACATTACAACCTTGGTATTACACTTCTTGTAACACTTTAGCACCCCTCTGTAACACCGTGTAAGTGCTATCACAACAACAACAACATGTGTGCTGCTATTACACAACTAATGTGCTACCTCTGCACTCCAAATGTGATATAGCGACACCTTTGGGTGCTTCAGTCACACTCATATTAACACCCACCACTGGTTCAATAGAAACATGCAAGTGGACACTTCAAATTGTGTTGCCACTACACTCGTATTTTAACATTGTGGCATTGCTTTGTTTTATTGTCCCAGCAGTTTAAATCCCAACTTCTGTCACGTTGTATGCACTGTTGGTGAATGACGAGAGGTTTTTTTATGACTTAGTTTGTATATGCTAGTATGTTCTTCTTGACATGAAATTGGTATTAGTGGCATACTGAACATTACTCGTGTTGTTTCTTATGTTGTAGTACATACTGAATCTTACATGTTCAACCTAAGGCTGCAGTTATTCAAAAGGCTCTAGTAGTTGGCTCTGCTGGAATAATCACCCTTCCTGGTGGAATAATGTTTGTTTGCACATAAATGTATATGTTTACGAGAAAGTAACCACTGATAGGACTTGGAACTAGACTCCTTTGTACTGTTAAGGTAGTTACAAAGATGTAGACAAAGAAGATGGGTAGACCTGCTGTGGTAGTTAAAGTGATGAACAATGAAGATACCTAGGAGGAAATAGCTCAGAAAGCTGAAGTAAAGCCTTATGAGGCTATCTAAACAACAGAGTTGAAAACATAAGAGGGAATTCGAATAGGCTGGAAGAGTGTTTCTAATATAAAATACAATCACTTTTAGGCATGGTACCGATTTTAGAGGTTTGGAGATTTGTCACACACTGCCATGTTACAATGTTCAGGAGCAAGGTATACATACAGCTGAAGTGGATAAGAATCCTGTACACAGTAGTTAGAAGTTGTTGGTTACTATTTAAGGATAAAAAGCTTGTACATCATTGGTTACATTGCTATATGGCAGGAAACAAAGTAGCTACAGTTCTTCTCAGTGGCACCAGGATTACTGTACTGACCTTTGCAACATCTTTGATAAAATAGCAGTGTTTAATTTATTTTTAAAGGATTAAAACACAAACATTTATTGTATTAGAAATAATTAATTATTTGAGTGCATTTTGAAAATTAACTGCGCATAAGACTTTCTTGAAATTTTGGTGGAATTACAATTAGTATTGGTAGACTATTTTGTACTATTGGCAAGATTTAGTTTTGAATTGTGTGTGAGTGAAATACATCAAACCGGATGATAATTGATGTATGCAAGTTATCGAGTGGACAATAAACGACACCAACTGTAAAGAATTGATGCTATACAGCTCTGTCTTTGGTTGAATGCTACTGAAGAATGTCACTGCCTGGGGACCTGGCATGTTGTGGACACCTAGAGTATTAAACCTTATATCGCTGGGTATAAAAAGTTTGTGCATATCTTGTGAAACCAGAAGGTTGGCATACAGCAAAGTCAATAATTGATAGCTTATAACTCACTTATGCCCCAAAATCATGTGAATGGACTATATCTCACATGTAGATACATCTAATTATCTTAACTAACTCTATACAGTAGGTATTATCTACTGTATATTCAATGAAATTACATTATTGACCTTGGTAACTAGATGTACAGATTATAATTACGTAGTCTAAGTAACACAATTCTAGAATGAAAGTAGAAAGCTACAGTTTTACTGGCTATGGCTAAGTGCAACAAATGTCACACCTTATATCCAGGGGAAGATCCATACCTTTGGAAAGGTGGGGAGTCAAAATGAAATGATACTACAGGAAGGCCCAGGGGAATACACACCTTAGTGAGCAAAGCACACTATAAAGTCTGAGGGCATGTTCCCCCCCCCCCAAAGAAATTTTGAAAATTAGACCCTATGAGATGAAATCTGAGAGAGATTTCAGCATGGGCTCGTTACAATTATTATTTGACTGTTGTATTAGAGGTGACTGCTCTATTAGGGTATCTCGATCTTGATACTTCTATGGCTGGCTGTTTACTTTTATACAGCACTCAAAGTAGACTGGCTGTTGGGAGTACAGCATTTATGATAGAGACTGGTGGTAGCTACTTGTGCAGTTAAAAGTCACAAATAGATAAAACATCACTGGATGAAATTTTCATGACATATGTGACCGAATTTGGGAAAACCACCGATATACGCACAATAGTACTTTTGTAATAAAACGCATTTTTAAAATTATGGGTAAAAAACGCAAGCTCCAGAAAAAAAATTACGCAAGTTTTTATTGCTTCACTGGTACGCGAATTAAGCCTCCAATGGATAAATCCTGGGCATCATCGTGTTCGCCTGTTCATAGGGAGTACAAAAAGCTTTGTTTCATCTCCACACACGAAAGGATTTCAAAGTTACAGACATTTGTTTACGTTGCGGTGACAAAAGAATTTACCGACGATCGCTTTCAGTAAATTTGCCTTCCTTCTCGAACACAGAAGCATGCCTGTGGAAAAAACTATACCTTGGTGGATGCACAAATTCATGGCGAACACAATAAGTGAAGATTCAATTCTGTACGTCGTTGTATCAGTAAGTTATGATGGTTTATGTAAGCGCCTGTAGATTCTTTTCTCGATAGCTTCCGTACATATCAATTTATTTGCTTGTCCGGCTGTGTAGTGCTGTATTTCCAACGCTAGGAAGCTGAAACTTAGCTAGCCTATTCCTCTGTCCCTGTAGAAAACAAAGAACAAATAAAATGCATTTTGAAAATTGTGCGGATATCGATGGTTTTCTAAAATTAGGTCACATATACAGCACAATTGACATGTATACTAAAATGTTTTGGAGAGGGGTCAAGAGTCTCCACTGACCCACCCCTAAATCTGCCACTGCTTGCATAATAAGCATTTGTGCAAACTTTCTAAAACTCTTGTGTACTTGTAGCTTTAGTTTTTGACTGTTAAGTAGATGAGTAGAAGCAGAAGAAAAGGTCATCAGTGGTTGAATGCAATGAAGTACATAGTATTATATAACTCTTCACAGCTATCTATAAGTAGCTCCTGCCCTTCATTATCTTAATATGCTTCTACATAAGGATACGTCGATTTTGCTGGAATAATTTTGTGGAATAATAGGAAGGCAAGAGTAGGGAGTAAAATTCTGGAAAAACTGGACAATATTCAAGAAAAATGTACTTGAGAACATTGAAAGCAAATATGACATAAACACACAAATTTAACACAATGATTGAGCCAAGACATGTGTAATTCCATGCTTCTTGTAGAATTTTACAAAGAAACGCCATTAAAGGTTGAGAGCAATTGCTGATAATATTAATTTTGTGACTGGATCTATGAAAAGTTGGTTTTTAAATCCCAGCCATAACTCCTTTCATGTTACATCAAGTAATAGTGGTATGTTAAGGGTACAATGTGTCCAAATGTCAGGGTGATAACATATTCACAAGTTAAGTTATGGGTTGCCAAGTACACCCAGCTATAAAACCCCTTTTGCAGATCTGGCTATATTTACTCTAATGGAACAGTTAAAACAAATACATAATCAACACAGTTCAATTACAGTAGATTTGTATGTGTTACATTAGTAAAATTCCAAGCAAAATGCAACACTTCTGGCAAATAATGAGCATAATAGGAAGACCCCAAAGAATTCTTAGACACTGGTTTGTAAGCTTGTGAGTCATATAGCTATATACTATTAGCAATTCTTGGAGAATTTTAAAATTGAAGAAAATAGCTTTTGTTTAGAATAGCCTTGTACAGTACTCCCCGAGGAGCTCTAGTTTTAAAAATAATCCATCATAGGATGGTGGAGTTATAAGCAAATTTTGTCCTTTAAAATAGGCAAAATTTTCTCCACATCTTTCCATTGAAAAGTCCCAAAAAACGGCACAATTGAACAAATGCTTATAACACAGCTTTACAAAAACATTTTGAATTTCTGCTTTTTAAAAATATAAATACCTTAGTACATGGACACAGTGCAATCTTACTTGTAAGATTCTCTGAATAAAGGTCACCTCCACAGAAGACCTGGATGCATTTAGCATCTTATGGATGGCAAAACAGCATGCATATGGTGGAGTGTAAACACTCTGTACCAGTCATCTCCACCCAAACATACAATGTGCATGCAAAGCAAGGAGTCATACTATTGATTTATAGCTGCTTATATGATTATTTTTGCTCTTAATGTACAGCTCCGGTAGCTAGCTACCAAAATGGTGCATCAAAGTGAGAAGCTACTTGTAGCACAAATTCACTGACTTTTAGCATAGTAATAAACTACATGGACAAAAATGTTACTAACATGTGCTGGGTCGTTTCTTGCAAAGATAACATAACATTGTGGTAATTATACTGCAAAATAACCTTATAATTGGCATAAAACTCAATACAAACATAATTTTGTAGCAGAAAACTAACTGCACCATTATATTCCTCGCCCCCAAAAATTCTAGAGATAATCCAACACATTCACTTATATAGCAGCAAATCAATTGTGCCAACTCTCCAACGGAAGATTCACGGAGAAAAATTCATGCTAAATTTATGGAATTCCGGAATCGCTAATGCTATAATGAAATTGCAGGCATTCAAAATCCATCATGAATGTTTCTGAGATAAACTTGACCACATGACAGCCTCCACCAATAGGAACTCTTATTTTACTGATTACCGAGACTTTGGAATAATTTGCCTACATCGATTTAACAAGACAGACAAGATAGAAAGCTAATTACATACAATTAAACTACATTTCGATAGTGCAAACCTCCATGATCCAGGCAAACTTGATTATTCATAAAAATTCGGATTTCCACGTGGGCGGGAGGTCATTCATTATTAAAGAAAACCTCGCTCCAAATCAAGCTGTCTGTTAGTATAAAGGTTAGCTAAAGTCTTTTACGAACTAGTACTTACGTTTTACCATCGTTTCTGAGTAGGGATGCGGGAATTATGCCTGAATAATTTTGGGAATAATGATGGGGTAATAGAATAAAGCATTATTCCAGCATTTTGATGCAGTTTTAGAGCATAATTGGCATAAAGGTAAATTAAGATCGAGATACTCTAATAGAGCAGTCACTTACTCTAATAGAACGATCGGTGCGGAATAATTTATTACTCATACTACTAGTAACTAAGCATCTTGCTAGCAAAAAAAGCTTTTCAAATGAATTGACACAGCTGAATTTAGTACTTTTTATTGTTTCAAAGTCATGCTGTACAATTTAATTACTAAAATGAAGAAAAAGTTACAAAAATTTGGAATAATTTTGGGAATAATGAGTATTTTGGGGAATAATAAAAAGCATAATGATAAGTTTTTAAAAGAATTTCGGAATAGAATAATGATGAAAATTTTGAGCATAATTCCCACAAGCCTATTTCTGAGGTGCAAGTGACATTTGCTGTGCTGTTAGCCTTGTTAGCATCAAAATACGTCATATCAAAACTTGTGTAAGATATTCCGGTTTTCCTAATAGGTTACACCCGTTTCATATAAAATAACACTGTCTTCTAAACAAGGCGCCATAACTTCCGCGTACTCTGGTTGACAGACACGACGTTTGGTTTATCAGACTCCTCTATGAAAGGCGAATCAATTCATGTGTAAGTTCTTTGTGTAGTAGCGAAGGGGAAGCTATAAAGGAGCCTTGCACAGCGAAATTTACGTGTTCAGAATGCCCGTAAAAACACGTGTTTTTAAACATATCTCTGTAAACTAACCTGTTTAACAATTTGTACGGTCGTAGTCTTATTAAGCATCCTTCGCTGTGTAGAATGATACCAAATTTAGCGAATTTGGTTGAGGATAACAACTTGTAAATTGGGATTTTAGCGCCGAGATAATTAAATTTTCCAATATGGAGCGTACATTATGTTATCATCAGTAGTCAATAACTGTCGCTATGGAGACATTTTCCCATTTGTACCGTCGGAATTGGATAGAAAAATTCAAGGGCTTTCTTTTATTGTATGGTGTGCTGTAGAGATTTTGTGAGTTAAAGGTTGTAAATTAGTATTTTTGTATGTAGTGTAAAATACATGTATTTTGTATTGGACAATGACTGACAAGGAATGATGAGATTTTTTGATCAGTCTGTTTTACCAATAGTGCAGTACATAAGCCCTTAAAATTGACATAATCGTTCACTTTTTGATAAAAGCACCAATTTTTTTACAGGGTATATGGAGCGTGCACTAAGTGTTTTAAGAAGGGGAGGCACGTAAAAAGTCCTCAGGAACACCCCTATTTGCACCCTGACAAGAAAACTATTTGTTACTATTAAAAATCAATCATGTTTCTATCAAGTTAACTGCTGGGCCTAGTATCATAGTAGTACAAAGCATACAGCTGGAACATAATAGCCTATTAGTAATCTATAAAAAAACAAATAGTTTTCCCACCTAGGCAGTAAACAAAATCACTAAAATTTCCATTTGCAGGGATTCTGTTAAAGTTTTGGACCTTCAATGCTGACGATTGTGTAGTACTATGTACAAAGATCATCCTGATGTGTATCGTTTCTTTATTGAAGGGGTATAACAAAAGTTATTTAATGCTAAAGTCACAGGTGGATAGCTCAACAAAAAACCATGAACTACAGCAGTTCAATTATCAAGCACAGAGCTTGAACAAAAGGTCCCTTGTCCTTATACTGGGTACCATATGAAAGGTAATTAAATTTCTAGTTTAATGAAGGCAGTTGCAAGTTGTTTCAACATCTTGTTCTCAAGTTACAGTGCTTTCAATTCAGTGTAATATAGCATAAGCAAGAAAAGCACACAGATGAGTATTAAGGTATTTCTTAGTACTGTGATAATGCTCAAAATAAGTATAAAGGAGCTGGGTTCCAATGAAGTGAGATTTTGAGCACTAAGAAGTACCTTTTGACGCATCCATGTGCTTTTCTTGCTTATGCTATATTACACTGAATTGAAAACGCTGTAACTTGAGAACAAGATGTTGAAACAACTCGCAACTGCCTTCATTAAACTAAAAATTTAATTACCTTTCATATGGTGCCCAGTATAAGGACAAGAGACCTTTTGTTCAAGCTCTGTACTTGATAATTGAACTGCTGTAGTTCATGGTTTTTTGTTGAGCTATCCACCTGTGACTTTAGCATTAAATAACTTTTGTTATACCCCTTCAATAAAGAAGCGATACACATCAGGATGATCCTTGTACATAGTACTACACAATTGTCAGCATTGAAGGTCCAAAACTTTAACAGAATCCCTGCAAATGGAAATTTTAGTGATTTTGTTTACTGCCTAGGTGGGAAAACTATTTGTTTTTTTATAGATTACTAATAGGTTATTATGTTCCAGCTGTATGCTTTGTACTACTATGATACTAGGCCCAGCAGTTAACTCGATAGAAACATGATTGATTTTTAATAGTAACAAATAGTTTTCTTGTCAGGGTGCAAAAAGGGGTGCTCCTGAGGACTTTTTACGTGCCTCCCCTTCTTAAAACACTTAGTGCACGCTCCATATACTCTGTAAATAAATTGGTGCTTTTATCAAAAAGTGAACGAATATTTGGCTTAGGCGCTGGACTACAAGCTGAGGTTTCAAAAAAGATATTAAACTGATATTAGATTTATTTAATGCATAATTCTTAAATTTTAAGGGTTTAACCCAGTGTTTTGAAAACTTTTAATGTTGACCACCTGAAAATGCTTGATTTGACAAATCCCGTACATATTTTTTGATATGTGTGCACATGATTGATAACAGCAATAATGAAATTAGAGGCGGTGCCGGGGTAGCTAAAATGGTATGCGGGCGGGGATGAGATTCAGAAAAACATTTCCTAGCCTAACTGTATATGATTGCAATTGTTGTAAATAACCTAAGTCAAAGATATTTTACATAGTTTTCCGAAAGGCGCGCGCTTATGGTTGATAATCGATACTGAGCGCAACCCCGTCTGGCCACGCGAGACTAATGACAGATTAAAACATACGAGACTATTAATACATTGCTACACGTACGATACGTACCTACACCACGTTTGAGGTTAGAATCTCGCGTCCTTCAGGTCCACTACATGTGACTGTAACAATTAGTTCACGTGCCGGCTGGTTTGTGATGGTGGTACTGTGGTCACACCATAGAGGGGTATATTATCTATGGTCACACAGAGGTCAAACGGAAACCACATGCATGCATTGATTGTATGTGTGTGTAGTCTTTTTGTTCTTTGTTTCGGAATTGTGTAGTCTTTTTGCTTTTGTTTTGTAATTGTGGGTATTTTTGGTCATTTTTTTGCATAATATGGTTTTGGTGTTTACTTGTGTATGTGATGTGTTCCTCTTGGCAACGAAGAACAAATGTAGCCGATTATATTGCCTGGGGGTTAAATAAATCAAATCAATGTCATGGTTATAATGTGATTACAGCTGGGCCTATGAATTCAGTAGGCTAGCCTATAGCTGCCTAGCTTAGCATAAGGTGGGAAGCTTACATCTTAATTGGCTAATAGGACCCTAGTCAATCAAATTCAATCCACTTCCCGGCAGAGTGTTAGTGCAGTACAAGTCTAGCATACTTCCAGTCCGCTGCATGTGACGGTAACAATAATTAGTTCATGGTTTGTGACTGAATTCAGTAGCCCAGCATGATACATCTTGGCTTACAGTGTGGTCTTGAGTGGGACCCTAGTCAAACTCGTGATCAATCCACTTCCTGGCAGAGTGTTACTGTAGTACACAGCAGTAGCTACTTCCTTGATATGCCATGCACAGTAGTACAATTATAACCTTCTTTAATGACACGGTGTCAAAAGCTTTTAATTTCCATAAAAAATTACACCAACTTGTCCACAATGATTTAGCTAGTGTGTCTGCAAACTCATTAATAGTACCAATTAGTGAGTCTCACATGGCTTTCTGCTTCTGAAACCATGTTATTGGGATATTGTGCCTGCCTGTTATCAAGGTGTGAGTGGATATTTATGATGATGTGCTCAAGTGTACATATTTTACTTACTACTCTGATGTTGGTCAATACTATAGTGATCCCCTTTTACTTATAACTATATAAATAGGAACTACGTTAAAAAGTCTTTTCCAATCATGCCTTGATTCGGTCATGTTTAGCTTAAGCTTGTTATGATTCTATCTGGGCCTATAGCTAGTCTTTTGTAGATATAGGTTAGTACATTAGTGGGTCTAGTAAATACTTCAGAATAATGTGGTGAAAATATCTCTGCTGATGATATAATACAGTACGATCAAACCATGATTCTGTGCCAATTATTATAATTGGGTGAACCAAGTTGTATAACATAGCATTCTTTCTTGCAATGGTTTTATGATTGAAATACCTTAAAGGGATCAGTACGGGGTCTATGCTGATTAGAGTTAGCTGAAGTTAGACCCATGGATGTGCAGTCAATTATATTGTCTGAAGTTCCTGACTTGGAAATTAATGCACTGACTGCTCTATTAGGGTGATCAGTTGAAGAATTCAGCTAAAAGGCCTAGGTACCAGGATGTAAGATCCAAGTTCATCCAACATAATTACCATTATGGCAATCTTGATCTAGATCTGTTTTACTCTCTAGCTTAATTAATGTTGACCTTTCTTGCATGCTGTAAATCAAGTATTGAGCTCATGAGTGATCTTACTTCATTATCAGTGCCAATATCTATTTAGGACATCACAGACTTGTTATTGCCTGAAATACCTATATAGTCTGTCAAGAGATAAAAAATAGTAAACCATAAGGCTTACGCATACGATTATTTCCATTGTCAGCGAAATTTGGTTGAATCAACCCAAACTGCCTCATTTCCAATGGCTACCTACTACTGCATTGCATCCAACAAAACGGTTAAATGTGATTGGATTTGCAAAAAGGTACCTTTTCATACACAAATGTGATCCATTTTTTTTTAATTTTGAAACTTCATAACCTTTTAACCATTGCATTATTTTCATAACTATAGTCTAATACAATCATTCACAGTTTTTGGCTACACTCTCATATACCATAAGGATTCAGCTGTTGCAATGTTATTCCAGAGCAAGCACTCCAGAGGGTCTTCAAGGTACATCTGATCATTATCCAGAGTGTTTCACTGAAGGCTGCAGCTGGTGAGTCTTGCACATGTTTGAACTTGAACTAGCGAGCTTAAATCAGTTTAAGCACTGCCTTGCTCAAGCTATAATATAACATTAAAAGAGTGGTCTTGAGACGAAATATAGCACTCAGCTCTGCCTCATGCTATATTTGTCTCTCACCCACTCTTTTAGTGCTATATTTTTCATATAGCACTCACAGCAGTGCTTTAACTAAAACATAACTATGTACAAGTACTTTTTGCAAATCCAGTAACAATTGACTGACAAGCTCAGTACTGCAGTGGTAGTGTTATGATACCATTTTCAATGACCAGTATATCTGCATATTTGATAGTTCTGTATGCTCAGCAATATTAAGGTGAGTTTCCCGGTGAATTTTTGGTGTCCCATACAACAGGTTCTATTTTTCATGAGATACTAAACTTCACAAATCACTTTGCAAACATTTAATGCTGCAACCATTGTACTGAAAGTGTGGGTTGTAGTCAGTCATGATACGAAAACATTATGCTGTACATGACAAATTATTTCTAACATCAATATATCTTACCAGACAACAGTATCACATGGTGTGCACATGGGTTTTGCAACTGGACTTGATTCAAAATCTCTAAGACTAGCTACCTTGCATTTACACATGTATACGTACATACTATACCACCGTCATGTCAGCTAGCATTGTTGTCATGTCCATTTAGCAGTCTCCGTTCCACATTTTAGAAGAACCACATTCATGAAATTGACAAAACGCTTAGCAATGCTTTTTGAAGTTTGACTAACTATGGATATCTGCACATAAAACAGATGACTATAACTTTTTGCAGAAATACCTTTTGTTGCAGATGAGGTGAATCACTGGTATATTTATCAAGTTATAGATATACACGCCAAATACATGTTTACAAAAAATGAATGTATTATAAATGAAATTAGTGTTAACATGCAGCTTACAAAAATAAGTACATAATCTATACTCTATATACAGAACTGCATTCAAGCATTTACAATTGCTGTCTGGTCACTTCTCTTTAGTTTGCACATAGAAAAGGATGCAAGCAGCAGAACTCTGTGTAAATATGGAAAAATTATGAATAGTTCTTACAGAGCAAGAAAAAAAAGAGGCTGTACTAATTACAGAGGATTTTTTGACAAGTAGTAGATACATACGTATATTGTAAGATAATCTTGTGAATATCAATGGATCAAAACAATTGGTTGTTTATCATCACAGCACCATTATCATACAGTACGGTAGAAATGTATAGTAGGGATCATGCAAAACTGGGCTTTTCCAGCCAAAATATCACCCTAACACCAGCCTCAATTTCCCTTCATGACAACTTGGCAGTATTGGTTAGACTATAGTATGTTCACGTTGAGCTGAATCCTGAAAAACAGCTAAAAATTAAAAGCGGATTTTTTCTCAACAGAGTTAACATTTCAGCCAACCAGATCATTATTGGTAACAGCAAAGTTGTCAACAACAGACACGTACGGTTTGGCTCCATTACAAGTTCGGGAAAGGGCTGTATTGGACACTGTACTTATATGGCTTCCCCATAGGAAATGTATTGTGAAAATTTTGATTGGCCATAAATATTATGTCAAACATTTTGAAATATTTTTAGCGGGTCAAGCAGTACTACAAATGAGCCAAATTTCAAGATTGTGTGTAATTGCATCCATATAAGAACTCGTTTTCAGCAAAGTAGAACAGGTATGTGCTGATAAGTTGACATGGTTTAATCATTTACATTTCTTACCAGGTATTTCATCCTATGAACATGGCTAATTGTTTGTTTCTTGTGTGTTTGAGTTCAACTGACTGTTCCAGATGACGGGTGGTAGTGGCGGATCTAGGAATTTTCAGAGGGGGTTTCAGGTTCAGGAAGTTTTCAATAACTGTGATCCCACTTAGCTATAGTCCAGCTGGGGTTGTTAGCTCAGTCTTATAGCTCAGTGGTCTATGGCTACATAGATCTATAGTGAATCATAAAAGTCACTCCAAAACATTGTTTCATAGTTGATCCAGGCATTCTCAGAAGTTTTGAAGCAAAACAGCCAAGAAACAGCACTAAAACGATAATTATTTCTAGAGGCGCTTAACATGCTTCAACTCTGTAATGCCATTTTTAGTGATTTAAAGGCAAAAGTATGAAGTTTGGCCAGTAGAAAAGGTCCCAATGTGATACACTATGCATAACTGTTGGTGATTTTATCACTCACACAAATCCTAAATAAATTAGGGGCACGTGCACTTTTTCAGAGGGGGTTTCAGCTGAAACCATTGCAACCCCCCTGTATCCGCCACTGGGTGGATAAGAACTCGTTCTTAGCAAGTAGAACAGGGACGTGCTGATTATAGTTGGCACGGTTTAATTGCTTTCTTTTCTTAACGCACTGCTTTGCTGTGTAAGTTCCTTGTATTTCATTCTATGAACACTGATGTACTGGCCCGTGTTAGCTACAATTGAGATTGGTTGCTTAGGGCACTTTACACCTGCAACGCTGACCAATGTATCTTGTGCAAGCAAGTTACCATCCAGAGCTACTAAGCCATTGTTTGATCAACCTGCCAGAATTGCAATATCCTGCTCATACAGAATTTTCAATGCTCACTCCTCAGAACTGTGGGATCTGTCAGATCTGTTAAACTAATTAATGTAACTAATAATTGATGTATATGTGTGTTTCACAGGCAGTGGAGATGGGAGGGGGGGGGGGGGGGGGGTGGCAGGGGCCAATGTTTGCAAGAAAAGATCGAGATACTCTAATAGAGCAGTCACAGTATTCAGAGAAGCAGTGTAGCAAGAAGCTACTTAGCTATGCATGTGCAGTTATAAATAAGGAGATATAGTTGGTGGAGGGCAGCTATTGTCAGCAAGTAATTACTTTTTTTTGTCTTCAGCTGGCCTGGCCCCCTCACTCTTTGGCCTGCTCCACCACCCCTGGAGTGTGTTTTGTTCCTTTGTGTGTGTGTGTGTGTGTGTGTGTGTGTGTGTGTGTGTGTGTGTGTGTGTGTGTGTGTGTGTGTGTGTGTGTGTGTGTGTGTGTGTGTGTGTGTGTGTGTGTGTGTGTTTACCTTGCCAGGGCTCCAGCTGCTTTAAAGCTTCTCATGGGGTGAAGTACACTGAAAAGTATTTAAGTAAAGTACATGTACTTTTGAGATTTACTTAAGTATAAGTACAAGTACATATGACTTTCAAGGGTATGTACTTAAACACAATGCAAGGACTTTTAATAGTAAGTGAGCACACCTTCATAGAGAAGTTACAATTGAACTGCTCTTATCACTTAGTGTTCGATTATGCATGTACTGTATGTGTAGTTTCTATCAAATCTGGCATGATAAGTGGTGTATTCAAAGAGTGAACAACTTCAAAAGTACTTATAAGTACTTTAAAGTACATGAAGTCCTTTCATATGTGCATAGAGCTGCATGTACATGTGAAATACAGAAGCTGACATTGGAATTAATGGTCAAAGTGCAATAAGGTTCCTCTATTACTGAGATACTACCTACAGTTGATTTCAGGTTGGTTGACTGAGAAAATCAAAATGTATAATACACTCCATATTTGAAAATATAGCCAATAGCACAGCTAACTGTAGTCTGACAAGTTCATTTTCATAAATGTGACGATTTGTGTGTTTGGATTTCATGGACAACTAACATGAAATTATCACGATATCACGTTTTCACACCACTACATAGCAAAAAAATTAATGGCCACAAGACCACGATAATTCACTAAATATCTCTTGTAGGCTTGCAACTGGCTGCAGTTCAAGTTCCTACCATGTTTCATGTCATTGTAGTTGTGAAATTATGTACATCAAATCTGGCTGTACATGGACACTTTTGTCACTTTATAGGTATATTATACTAAAGTTTCTTTGTCTGTGATGCGTTATGAGTACTAGTAATAGCATGGGTAGCAGTGAAATTTGGGATAAATACCACTCTTGTTGTATTGGAAATGGTAAATTTCACTCGGCTTCGCCTCGTGAAATTTATCCCCATTTCCAATACAACACTCGTGGTATTTATCCCAAATATCACTGCTACCCATGCTATTCCCAGTTAATACCATACTCGCTGCATATACGCATGCTGTGCATTAGCGTTGCCATGTACGCGGCAATTTGTCACTATGTACTAAACACGCGTCAATAATTGGCGCTACATTGTTAACATAAATTCTAGCCAATGAAATTGCAATTACAACTTTTTCACTGCTACCAGTGAAATACAGGATAAATTTCACTGCTACTATTGAGACTTTTGTATGGGAAGTGAAACAGGTATGGTATTATGCAATATATTTGACTAACCACAATAAATTAACATGTATTATGTATATCTACTAAACAAAACAAAAAGTCATATGCACCAGCCTGTCCCAGTAGCAAGGGATTGATAACAGTCAAACTGTATTTTACCATTTCAGTGGACCTTTAAAGGTATTTTATGCAGTAGGCTATTACACTAATGGTTATTATTCCACCACTCTATTGGGTCTGCTTTTTGTGCCCATGTTTCTGGAGCTCTGTAAATCATGGGTAATGATCAGCTACCCTGATAACAGATTGGCTTTAACATGAGTTTGTATGAACTTGGCCAGACAGAAGTATTTGCCCTGGGACTGCAACAGGTACTCTGAGTGGATAGAGAACCTCCACTAGCCTAAAACTGAGCCTGTTAACTTTACACAATTTTTCCCACCATTTCATCCTGCCCACCTACCATATACCACCCCAATTCTACCACGTGTATTAATACTTCATGGATTGAAAAGCCTTTCAAAAGTCGTATACTTTGCTATTACAGCAGATGTCTCCATTCATGGTGAAAATTTGGCAGGATAAGATTAGCTTTTTGCAAACTATGGTCAATTGAAGAACACTTCGAATGCTATTATATCTTAATTTATACTCTGCACAATGTGAGAAAAGGCACCTTTTTGCACATTGGGTCACATGTGCACACAGCATAATTATAGCATGTGGAATTACAACATTATGAATATGATGTGTACATACAATATGATCAACTGACCACCACTTCATCCTCATCCACTTCATACACATTACTATCATCAAAATGATACCATTTGCCAGTCAAATAATTCTTAGCATATGCAGTGTCTATATGTTACACATTAGGAATAATTATAATATTGATGCCTACAATACTATATGTGGCTACCATGTATTGGTTGAAATTATAAACCTGAGAAGTTACAAATAATGTAATATGTACAATGGAATTTAATATGATATATACATAGTGTAAGCGTATGTGTGCTATGTGTGACAGTACACAAAAATACAGGGAGTCTATCTATATGATTTCTAGTTAGCTATCAAAGATATTAAGAACTTTTCAAGTATAAATACAATACACCTGACACCTCATGAACATGTACATAATAATACATCACAGTGGTATCCGAAGTTTAATTGAAAGGTTATGTGTGAATCAAATAAATACTATTTTATAGACTTTACATTCTCAGACAGAACAGCAACTATTCTAGTACAGCCATCATCTTAATGTAAAAATGTAAAATCAGTTACCTTCTCCACGAATGACAACCTTGTTAGTCCATATGCATGCGTACCAGAGTACATGCACTGCATGTCTTTTAAGATGTTACATTATAGTTCACAATGTTATGATAGGATACCAAATAGTGGCCATAAGCCTTCATGTCACTGCTAATACAGTATCACCCTCTATAACACAGTAAATATATCAACTTACAATGTCCATAAGTACCTCCCCCATAGTGATTCTAATAAGAGAGAAACACAAGCATCCTAACAACCATGGAATTTTTCAAAACATGGAATTGCACAGCTAGATATTATCCCATATTATATCCATTGAAGTAGATTTTAATAAACATCAGTACAGTTTAACTACGCAAACATTATGTAGCAAGCGCCTGATTTCTGTCCATACAACCACCATACCATACATGCATGATGTATCTGTTTTTGAACTGTTGCTAAACCACTGGAGTGCTTTTCAAATAGCTATTTTCAGATACTGAGAGCCAGTCACTGCCACAAAGCACGTTATAGTTGGCCACCTCCTCATGTGAAATGAAGTGTGTATACACATATGTACATACGTAGCTGTTTTTGTCAAGGATATAAATAATTTCAATCCCATAAAAACTTCCCTTAAACTACAGTATCTACATGTGTATGGTAAATGACAATTGATTACAGGTTTTTGCAATTGAATTTGTCATCTTTGCAATTGACTTCATCTCGTTTGTAGTAGAATTTGTCACCTTTGCAGTAGAATTTTTCCCGTTTGCAATTGAATTAGTTGGTTTTGTAATTGATTTTGTCAGTTTTGGAATTGATTTTGTCGCTTTTGCATAAGAATTCGTTGCATTTGCACAAGAATTTGTCATAACTACATTGACTGCAAGAAACCAAGCAGCTCATCACAAGGCGAATCATTTTTGCCATGGAGAATACCACTTGAGACACTAGAGAGTAATTGAAGCTGGTTATACGCAAAGCCATTAGCTGTCTGTCAAGTTAATTAGCTTGTTCGCGAATAACCACACCCATTACCAATGGCGAAGCACAGTTGTGAATGTTGCTGAAGAAGCCATAGCAGAATTATTGCCTTATAAAGAGTTGTTGTACTTCAACAAAATCATGGAGCAGCTACTACATCTTGTTTCTGTATTTACTGCAGCTGCCGGTCTTGTTACGGACAAATTCTTGTGCAAATGCAATGAATTCTAATGCAAAACTAACAAAATTAATAACAAAACCGACGAATTCAGTTGCAAATGGGATGACTTCTACTGCAAAGGTGACGAACTCTACTGCAAACAGGACGAAATCAATTACAAAACCGACAAATTCAATTGCAAATGGGACGAATTCTACTGCAAAGGCGATGAACTCTACTGCAAATGGGACAAAGTCAATTGCAAAAGTAACGAATATAATTGCAAAAACCTGTAATACCACAGGTATGTACGTATGTTGTTTGTGGTCGTCTGGCACATTATTCAAAGTGGATACATGCACACTATACAAACACTGGAAAAACTTAAGTACACGCACAAACCACTTGGCACTTGCACATACAGGTCACATCTAGATGATAGCAATGACCTTGGGGAGAAATTAATGATAATCAACAGTGTGTCAGTGTGGCATATACAGACATTTATGTATGGTCATTTTGACAAGACAATGTAATCTGAGTGAGTGTTGAATTAAGGTGTTTTATTAACACAGTACGACTAGTTTAATGAACACAGCCTTGTACAAGAGGCAAGCAGTTTGATATAATTATTTCGACAAATAATGCAGTAAGACTACTTTTTGTATAAATGTAAAAATGACCTTTATTAAGTTATTTGACATGAACTACTTACCACAACACCAAACAAATTATACACTGGTTTAGACGCATCAGGGTTGATGACATAATTGCTGAGATCCAATCCGCTATGGATGGGTACAATATAATAGACAATCACACACAACATATTCCAGCACTACTGCAGTAGGTTTGGGCAGTTTGTTACAGTGGTCCCTCTATTATCCAAACTCACTGAGCCTTTAGTGTGTTCAGATAATCAAAAAGTTTGGATAAATGAACCTCATTCATTTATATACAGAGCCCTCTTCAGCTACTCTAATAGAATGCACACCTTAGACAAATTACTTTAATAGAACAGCCAGCTGGATAATGGAGAGACTATATTTTGTGCACAAAACAACAATAACTTACTATATTGGAAACTCAACCATTGTATAAAGTTTCTTGGCTTTCAAGTCAGACACTGTCCATTTTTTAAGTCTTATTACCAGTACTTCAGGTAATGTCCAAATGTCAAATTTACTGCTACATTTCCTGTATTTCTTGCAAGTAGGGCAATGCCTAGTTAAAAGACACAACACAATAAGGGCCTTTGAGGGCAGCAATACATAAGTATCAGGGGGGTAGGACAAGACCACATGCACTACAAAGCCATTTTTATTAGACATAGTCATACTACCTGTTGAAATTAAAAGAGCGTACATTGTATTGTAATCATTGATGACCACTGTTACTGTTGTTGTAAAAGTTGTGACTGTCACACATCGCCACCATTGTACGTAAGTCTAATTACTCCATAAAACAGCAGCATTTTTCCAATCGTGAATCACACCATTGCAAACAACAAACTGAACAGAACTAAAATATGCATTGAGCCCCATTGTCTACTTTTTGTACAGGGTCTATTAAGCTCACGTGAAATACTTCAGTACTTGCACAAAATTATTACGCGTTCACATGGTCTTGCCCTACCCCCTGCACAAGTATCTGCAAAATCAGACAGATGCATGGTATACTGCAAATGTATGTAATCAACAAAATAATAAATAATATTATCTGCAAATCTCCAGGAAAAATAATCACAAGAACACATACTTGCAGAGAAATAAACAATGTTTCTAACAAAGTTTACAAGAATCTTGTAAAATCCTGCACAAGTTATTATTTCATTCATGCAAGAAAAATGGCTTTTTTACTTGTACAACCTTGAAAATCTAGCAAGATTGCTTTGCTGGGGATAAATAATACAATGCCTAAGAAATTATGCACGCTGCTATGTACAGACATGCATGTTTCACTAGTGGATGTGAATAGCAATTGTATAATACATGTGAAATGTATACAGGTACGTATGCAAGTTTTGGTTGTGTGTTTACCATAAATCAAAGTCCAGAATTCTCTCTTCAACTGCAGTCCATTGTTTAACACAATCTAGTAAGGAAATTTTCTCCATATCAGAAGTGTACTTGATGTTAAAATAATCCTAGAACAAATTACATGGTATACTTAGAAAAACAGTAACTTTTCTCAACATATCACACACTATCAAAAAAAATATGGCATTTGTATACTTACTCTTTCCTTTGTAATGAGGTGTGAAGGTAGTATATAAATCACTAACAGGTACTGTTTCACTATAAATTGCTATCTACAATTGTTTCATCTACTGGGGTGTAGAATATAACAGTTACAACACGATATGACTGAAATTATGTGCACTCTCCCGAGCACTGCATGTTCTTGGAAATCGTGCATATGTTTCAGTCATATCCCTTGTAAGCGTGTTATAACTATATAATATACCACTTTAGCACGGGTGTTCAAAAGGTGCCACTTGGGTTTCAACTCGCTTATTACCCTGAAAATATCACGGAGCACGGTTCGCTTTGATGCCTAACCAGTTCAAAGATACGATGTTCATTATATTGAGCAACATGGAGCATTTAATTGTGGGTTTGGGTTTATAGGTTAAACTAGTAGTTGCTAAGTTTCAATGTTACTAAACAAAGAATGATCAGTAAAATAATCATTTGGGCAATGCATGGATGCATATTTTTACCTACCACGTGTCAGCCATTGAACAGACCCTTAGCCTTCAGGCCTGTGGTTCGTTTGCTGTTCAGGTATATATAAAATCCTTCGCAGCCATGGTATAAATATTACATACCACAGGGCTTATGATAATGTCTGGACAAAAAAAATCTGATCAAATTGCATAGATGTCTGACCATAATGCAATTTGTCCAGACACAGTGTCCCATCAAAGCAAGGAGGGAGCCTAAGGGCTGAACTGGCATGCTATCAACAATAACAGTCACTTGGTTGCTAGGAGATAGTATACATTCTTACAACCCAAGGGAGTGACCACAAATGTACCAATGCCAAACCTCTGGTGTACTGTAACCACATAACAGCTGCAGTAAGGCATGTGACATCTTACCACTATAATGTTCATTTACTACAGTCTATTTCCGATTGGTTGACTAGAGAAACAAAGCGTTAAAAGTCACGTGCTTAAAAGTAGCCAATGAGATCAGCAGCCTTCATTTTAAACTAGCGCCATCCGCCTGGTGTGAAATTTCATTGGTAATTTCTATCCACGTGATATTTTTGCATTTGGCTTACGTGGACAACCGACCTGAAATAGACTGTATGCTATAGTGGACATATTGGGCATTCATCTTCCATGTGTCCAGTCAATTTTGGCAATTGTCTGGCCAATTCTGGTTTGCCAGGACATTGTGACAGGACAACAGAGAATTCTTATCATAAGCCCTGATACCACATGTGGCACTTTTGATCTTCACCACACTTGTGGTATATATTGTAATATTAAACAGCATGCATGTACACAACAATCAAATGCTAACCTCAACTTTATCCACATCAAAACATTCCTTCCTCCAATAGGGATCCCAATCACAAGCCACATAAGTGTTATCTGATAATAAAACATAAAAGCACTGATGTTGATTTAACCAAAGGTAAAAATTGATGAGTAGGAGTTTGGCGAGGGGAAATTTGGTAAACTATTGTGTGTTAATTCTACTATGATTAGCAAGAGTTGAAAAAATACTGGTAAAGATCGCTCAAAATATCAACTTATTTTCTTGGTGAAACATCACTGCAACTTACGAAATCACGTACTTACTGTCAAACTTAAGTGAGGTATCATCATCATGTAATTCTTGTAGGACAATAGAGCCTTCCTTACTGACTATATTTAGTGTAAAGTAATCTACTGGTTTTGATACAACAGTCTCATCTTTATTTGCCTCCCTCACATTGCTACCTACAAAAATTTAATTCAAGAACATTTAAGTATTATGTATACATATGTACAAACAAAGGTCAACTTTATATTTGTAAAACTAGGCCACATAAAATTCGTTTCTTATCCTGCCTGAGTCGCTATTTTCCTCTCCACATCAGTAATTATTTGTATTATTAGTGGCTGGAAAGCAACTTTTAAAGTTAGTAACTACTGTAGCTATAGAGTTGACCAAGAAAGTTGCATGTGATTAGAATCATGTGAACCATCTAATGTATCTAACTAGCTAATTATAAAAACTGCCCGCCTATATTTTGAGCGTTAATCGGATGGTTGCAGGTTCGGGGCTGCACAGATCCAGTCATGGATTTTTTTCTCCTTTCTCCACCTTTTCAAACAACACTTTATGTAGCATCTTTAAACAGGCTGTAGGACCAGGTGTCCTACAGACCTTAAGCACTTGTGCTGTAAAGCTTTAATAAATAAATAAATTGCTATTTTGTTGAGTACTTTGGAAGATGAAAAACTAATAGTTAAATTTATGTGGCCGAAACTAAAACAGTCAAACAGTCTAGTGCAAAAGGGTGTGATGTTATTATCAAACATGAAGGCCAGGAATGGCTGAAGCAGTCATACATATGTATATGCTTATAGTCATTCAAACAATTACAAATTCAGTAGTTTATTATTAACAAAATTTTGACCAGTTTCTGCAAAATAAACAAAACAAGTAAATCCAAAAGCTAGCTGAGTAGACTGACAAGCCAGATTATGGAGGTTGCATATTTAATATGTGACCGGATTTGCAAGAAGGTACCTTGTTCACACAGTTTGCATGCCAACAAACAGATATGATGCAAGACTTTACTCCTTATACTGATTACCTTACTCTTAATTTCCAGAGGAGGTTGGATGCGTTCACGTGAACTGTACATTTTCATTGGAAAATCTTTGTTGCAAGACAATTTTATTAAAACTATAGTGCATTTGAAAGTTTATGTATTTCTAAATCTAACGGCGTGGTGAACCCCAGCGAATCTTGATGATTTGGCTAATAACAAAGCCAGAGTTTAAAGTGCTAATAAAATAAATTACACAAAATCTGTTTTATTGAGGAGGGTAATACAGTGATCTCAGTGTAATGCAGTGAAGGGTCTTTGTTTCATTATAGAAAACGTACGTGACAAGTCTGGTGAAGTTGTATGCATCAAATCACAAATATATTATTTATTAATTTCACTACAAATCTCAAGTGCTTTGCAGAAAACAAAGTACATAGCCTTGAAGCTTACGTGAAGGACGATTTGAATATATAACGAACCCCAGTGAATCCCATCGTTTTTCAGTTTAGTACTGTGACTATTGAGGGTCATGTGAAATACCAAAGAAAAGAATGCAATTAAGAGCAATATATTTAAGTAGCGCTTATAGCGCGTCCAACCTCCTCTGCTTAGTTTCAAAATGCAGCTAGATATTTTACTTGCACCCATGGAAAATTTCAGGCAATTATAGACAATGATCAAAAAGTTATGAAACTTCAAAGTTCAAAAAATGGGTCAAAGTTTGTGTGTGTGAGAAGGTCCTTTTTGTAAATTCAGTCACATACACTGTATAAAGATGATATCTATCAAAAGAATCTGAGGTGTGAAAAAAGTACAGCCTTGCTAATGTGAAAAAGACATTGTAAATACATACTTATTGTATGCACAGTGTATGCTTACATACATACACATATACGTACATGTAGTAGGCATGCACACGTACGTATGCATTTATTTCATACAAATAAGATAAATACCATATTTCCTTGGTTAAATGCTCCACTTTTAACAGTTGCCGCATTTGAAAAGTGGCCGTACTGTGTCCTTAAAGATGCTTGGGGTATATAAATGTCACCCTTAAATAAACGTTGTGGCCATCGTTTGAATCTGTATTTCAAAGGAGTTTACTGCTTGTCCAAGTTAGCTGCAGTGCTGTTCAGTAAAATTTTCAGAAAGGAAAGAGCACTAGCCATTTTATATTTTGTGTCTGAGCAATACCTTTCATCTGCTGTTCCTTTTTAAATTAGTACACATCATGGTGAAATATACTAGAGCTATTGAATCTGACGTAAGTACATGCTCTTCTCATAACAACAGTTTTATTTGATAAACTGAATAGTCACCACAGTTAACAGCTGCTTATGCTATAAATTCCAACCTTGATTTTTGAATAGTAGCAGCAACATTAATTTTTGACACTAGGCTAAAAGTAAGACGTGGCGTTTAACCAAGTCAATACTGTATAAGGCAATAATATTCTACTCCTCACCAAAACTATTATTTTGTATGTCTGCTTTCACAGGTGATGAATCCTTCATATAGTTGCTACATATGTGTAAGTATACACAGAGTAACCAGGTGGCAAACTGCAAAACTGTATCATATGTATACCAGAACAGCCAAGCTGTTAAAAGAGTGTCACTTTGCAAAATGTTACAGTGGCCAAGCACAGTTTGCAGTGACGTTAACTTCTGGGCCTTTCATAATATTGGAATTTTTGAAGGCTGCACCTATTGGGCAGCTTGGCTGTAGAGCTATGACGTGGACCAAATGTCCATAACTGATTATTGGTTCCTCACAATCAGTTGATTAAAAACAAAATATAGAAAATTAAATGACATCATGCTATTTCTAAAAGCCAGGTGCCCATGCAGTTAATATACTATCCTTTATAAATAGGGAATTAATTATTTATTTAGTTATTTAGGGAATACCATGTATTTTAGTAATAATAACAATGTACATACCTGTAAATTTGTTATTCAGTATAATTGAATGTATTTTGTAATTCACTAATTACATTAAAATTAAGTAATTACACTGCTATACACTGCTAAGGAAGTGGAACTCAAACAAACCACTTTAAACTACAGAAACGCCTTCTCAAATGTTTTATAGTCTGTCGATCTATACATGTTTTCTCATGTAAATTCTTTAGAGAAGCCTCAAGGCTATCCTTCATTTTTGTTAGTGTGTTTACTAAGTGCAGGATGTGCTCCCTGTCAACTGGAACAGCTAAACTATCTCTGGTAGCCTGCAAGGCCTGCAATGATGTTTCTCAATTGTTAAATGTATGTAAAACCCCAAGGGGATGTAAGTCTGTAGAAAGTCATCACACTTGTATTTCAGACCATCAGAAAGAAACCACCCCAGAGCAAGGTGTGCTGAAGCTTAATACAGACTTTATTTACCTTTTAATTCTTATATACTGGCTAATTTTCATGCATAAAAAACAAGAATAAAAAAAAGTAGATTCACAATGTACGTATAATTTCTAACATGTAAACGATAATCAACCTCCTCGGTGCTTTACTACCACCCTTTATGACAAAAATTATGTGGTCATGTGACTTAAATGATTAGTGATTATTGTATGTAAAAGTCCGATTATTAATCATCCTCAGCAATAACTGATTGATTAACCGATTACTGTAGAACCGATTCACAGCCCTACTTACATGATGGTTTATCACTTTTTCTTGTTGTACATGTTTGCACACCAAAGTCAGCTTTGTTATGACCAGGAACAACAAAGATGATTATTAGAATTATTCAGTTGTCTGCAATTGTAATTTCATTTGTTGAATATTGTATTATAGCAAGACCATTCTATATACGTTTGCATGATTGATTGACTCACATTTGGTTTTTGCATTATATCTTATTGGCTTTTAACTCCAATCTCTTTAATAGTACCAAAAGGCACTGTTGATAATTAATCTACGTATGTATCTACAAACCCCATTTTCAACTTAATTCTATTATAATAGTACTCCCTAGATTATCCAAACTCTTGATTATCTGAACAGTAGAAATGACTGCTCTATAGAGTATTGACTAAGATGTATGTTCTATTAGAGTATTTGAACAGGGCTCATATACGTATGATCGAATAGACTAAATAATTATCTGAATCCCAAGGGGGTGAGGAGGAAGCACTGTAGTTCTTTGCTCCGTTGAAGTGACAGCTGATAGAATACCATATAGTAAAAAACTTTGGCAGTAAAAAAGTGTGACGAAACCCCTCTGTTGAAAAAATAGGCGGAAAATAACTTTGGCGATTGAAGTAATATTTGCCAAAGTTTTTACTAGATAGTATGTAAGGATAACGACAAGGTGTCAATTCATCAGTTAAGTAGCGTAGTAAGTGTATAGGTAGCTAGCGTTACTTTTGCAGCAGTTCTTTTGTAGCTTCTGATCTAGCGACGCGCTAGCAAAAATGTATGCTTCGCTATCTCCAGCGATGATGAGAGCGACCGTATTTACTTTTTCAGTAGCAGAGGTTATCAATACGTATATCAAAGTATTTAGCCAAATCCATCGTGAGACTATGAATTAGCTGACGCGTGAACGGGAAGCCGGTTGGAAATGCTATCCCAAGGAGTGGCTGCAACTGTGGGACACATATCAAAGATCTCCAAAGTCAGCTTGATCTTTATTGCGTGGTGGTACGAGCTGACCTTCATCTCAAGTTCTAGTTACTCAATGTGCTCATGTGATCATCGAAAATAATTGGCAAAAAACCTTGGCGGATTGAACGCTATTTGCCAAATCCGCCAAAGTTTTTTTACCGCCAAAGATTTTTTACTATACGGTAAGTGCATACAACTCTTTAATACAATATAATTCTTTGAATATTTGATGGCATTAACCAGGATATGAATTCACTATTGGATCTCCTTTGTGTGTGCGACATTAGTATGCAAAAATATTTTTTAAAACCCTGTTGACTACTTACATAACTGGTGATACCTGTATACCATTATTTTGTTAATTGGGTTGTTTTATTGTTTCTCTGTGGCCTGAAATACAGTGTATCAACAAAATATGATTATTCAGTCATTTGCTTTCTCTTGCTCTTTTACAAAAAACTTTCGCCGAAGCTTCTGTGGTAAGGAATGGTTAACGCTTTGTTTGTTTACAGACAAATATGTGACCGGATTTGCAAAAAGGGGTCTTCCACACACATCCAATTCTATTAACTTGGAAGACCATAATTTAGTGTTCAAGAAAGATAAACACCTGAAATTTCCTCCTTCCACACACCTATGTTGGAACTCACTACTGATCAAATTTCAAGTCAACAGCTTTTTTCAATCTCAAGTTATGAATTGTCAAAGTTCATAAATTGGATGTGTGTGGAAGACCCCTTTTCGCAAATCCGGTCACATATACCAAAAATCACTGTCGCCAACCCTACAAAACACGAAGTTGTCTAAATGGGCAACTGTTGATTAATTTTGGCTGTAAGTTTTGTGGCACACAATTTTGCTTCTAATACTTACATTGAGCACCAAAAAAGTTTAATTTGATGATTATTCATATTTATCACTGCAGTTACTCAGCAAGAAAATATTATTACTAACATTTACTATTATTTGATCACTTCATAACATACTCTATACATCCATATTACAGAACACATGCACAAATCACCTCATATGACTCAATAAAAGTTTGTAGAGTATCTTGTAGGTCAAGTTATTTCGAGGTACTGCTACCAGTTGTGGTACCGCAAATAGTTGACGACAAGTGTTCAAGTCATATGTATGTCTCTCACTGCAAAACCTGTTTAATACATTAATCATACAATACAGCAGTACTGTATAGTAGGGATCACAAAGTCACCACTGGATCTGGGATTCTTTTCTGCAATCCATGGGGTTTTAGTTACATGTTTCTCACTCTCTGTGTAAACAGGCTTAGCTTTCTCACAGGTACCTAGTGGGATAGTATTTCAAGATGAAGGTTTTAAAAACAGTTTTAAAAACTATATGAATAATAATACATACGTATGTAGCAAAATATATATTGGTACCGCTCAAATGTAATGTCGTCTTGCGAGAGAGCAAGCGATTAAAAAAACTCGCTAATCAAAGAGGGTGGCACCCATTTTGCTCACAAGTATTCAACGGGATAAATACTTGCGAGCAAAACGGGTGCCACACCCTTTGATTAGCGAGTTATTTAATCGTTTGCACTCTTGCAAGACAACGTTATATTGAGTGGTACTGTATGCATATGTATCAACATGTAAAATCATGCAAACTCTGGGGCTTGTACACAAAGAAAAAGGAGTGATATCTATACCAAAACAGCCAAGCTGTAAAGAGTGTGGCCTTCACAAAACCAGTATAAAATCAAAAGTGATGGCCTACAAATGGCTGTAATGATGTCAATGCTTATCAATTCTAATGGTTCATTTTTTGAGAAGCCAAGGTATGGAATCAATTTAAGAGTTACGGCCAAAAATGGTTGCAGTGAAGTTAACGCCAATGAATATAAATGATGACTAGTGATACATTTCTTGGCTGTCAACTTTGATTTTATAACTTGTTAATCCTGACCTTTTAAGGCCACACCCATCACAGCTGGCTGATTTGGATTAGTATTATAATATCATTTAAAATTGTAGCCAGTTCTTGGCTACTACATTTGATCTCGCAACTCTCTTTGAAAACCACAACCTGTTTTAAAGTTAAAATTTTATTTGTTTCTGTACAAACAAGCCCCAACCATGACCACCGACTGGCATTGGGGCTTGTTTTTAATGCCCTCTAAGAAATAAATTTTCATATTATGCTATTTTTAGGTTTCACGCATTGCAAATATAAATCGCCCATGTGTGCTGACACTAAGTCAATGTGCATATATCACATATAGCCATATACATAAGTACAGGTACACTCACACTCTGTTGTAGACTGGAATAACTATCAGATCAGGGTTCTGGGTACTGGTATTAGGCAGTTCATAGCTAAAAATGGATTCATGCACATTGTTACGTACATAATTTTCCCTACATATCTGTATTTGTATACAGCAAGCTTAAAATTGAAATTAGGTAGAATAGCATGCATTTTTATTGTTAAATTGTTCACTGCATTTCGTTACACAAAATTCATTACAACATGCCCAAATATGTATATCAGTAAATGTTTCATCTACTTTATATAATAACATGGCTACATTTCTATTTGTACACATGAGGAAAACTGGGTAATACAGTGCCAATGGGTGGGCAATGTGATAATCTCTTGAAGGAAGCTGGCACAATGAACAGTGAATACAAGGTGGTGGAGATTTGATAAGTACATACAGTACATAGTTTCGTGCTTGCTGTTAGCCTGAACCCAGAAAAAATTTCTCTCATCAAAGTGTAAATTTCTCCTTTAAATTATAGTCAGCTTTGATACTAAACAGTTGAGGGACAAATGAAAGACAATTAAAAGTGCTCTAGATTCAATCTTGTGATCTGTAACTACAAACATATACATTTTTATCAAAAAATAATTCTCTTTACCAGCCCACTACAGTATTAACATTCTGAAATTCTACTCCTGTGATAGTTGATTTTCAAAAACTCTTTCACAGTTCATTATTTGATTAAAATTACCATACAGTGTAGTTACTTTTCAATTTTTTTCTCTTCAACACTCCACTAAAATTACTTCCAGATTGAATTTTGTGACAATTTTCAAGAGATGCATCACTTCTAGACCACTTGCAGCTGTTAGCACAGTTTCCCACCAAATAAGATAGAAAATCTGAGCAGTTGGACAAGCTAAGTAGCATCAAAAGTGCTCACAAAGGGGCGGATGCTGGGAGGAGTCTGGGTGGGCAATAGGTAGATTTCAAAATGGAGGAATACCATGACTGAATTCTAGATACAAGATTACAGGGCTGTGCTTGCTCTGTAGTGGCTCACATGCAGCAAAATCAACACAGAAATGTTTGGCCACCTATATCAGGCTATCCACCAGTACGCCACCGATTTCCACCAGTACACCACTGATTCTTGTCAAGCCAAGTTCTTCACAAGGCCAGAAACTGCCATTTGAGCTTGCCACACCACCCAGAAAAGGCACCTCTTGAAACCAGCCTTGAGTAGTTTGAGTAATGCGTAGGGTCAAAACCAATAATAGTTTGATTTTGTCTGAAGTGCAATTTGGATCGGTTTTGTAAAATCGAGTACATTTATTACGTATAAGTTTCTATTTCACAACCCTGTAGTCTTAAACATGAAAGAGTCACACCATTTGTCATACCAATAGAGATTATCTCGGTCTGTAAGGTAATTGAATTCCTCTGCGACATCAAATATCTTTCCAAATCGATAATTGCAGACATTAATCACCATGATCTATTCATAAAGTAACACAACATTGCATACAAATGGCATATGTAAAATACTAAGGTCTTTTAATTTACATAAATGTACATACATACTTTACACACTCAATCAATTATAATGGATTGGAGTGATCTTAATTTTTTTTTAAAAAGCACAACAAACCAGTAGTACTTGTGTCTTCCTGTTTTACAATGCCATTCTGATATGCTTAATAAAGACATTAACATTATTGCAGCCAGCTAGTTCTTAATTGGCCACCACTTTGATTCCACAACTGTTAAAAATTTTTTTTTTGAAGGCTACACTCCCTTTCATAGCTTGGTATAGATATGGTTTACATATGCATGTTATAGTTGTGACATGGTGGCGAGGAGTTTTCCTGACATGTATGTACACCCGATGCCCAAGTACCAAGGGTATACATGTGTCTCACAATGGAGTGTGAAATTTGAAGTGAATTGTAGTGGCACCGTTCACTGAGACAGGTTTTTGTTGTCAAGATATTGATGTAGAGAAAATGGAACATATAGCACATGGCTAGAAAACAGCAGAATTGATAATTTCACTCAATGTTGTGTTGAATATTAAAGAAGAATTGTGTGAGTGCATGGTTTGTCTTTAAGTTAGTTTGCATTTTCGTTCTAATGCATACTTGTACAATAATTATGATGACTCAATTTATTGATCAGTGAAGTCCGTTTAAAAGGTTTACAGTAGGGTGATTGTGGAATTGTAGTACTGTACTGGTAAATAGGCTTGTACAGTGTTTTTAAAAATCGTATCCTACAATCACAACTGCACTATGGCTACATAGGTTTTATATGTATAATGAGAAACATCTACATGGTAAGGGGCAAGTGATGGATAGACTTCTAAGGGGTCTGGCATTTGGCAAAGAATGCTCCTCCTGTAGGAAAGTTGTATCCCAGCCTGGTAGTTGTAACATGGCAAACAATGCACTTGATGAGTGTACATGAGTATTGTATAATGGAAATTGTCTTTGATCTCCCTACTAAACGTGTTACATCACACCGGGGGTGGAGAAAAGTACTCAAAAGTGGGAGTGGGGGGAGTCATGTGGAGTGGTTTTAAGCTACAAAGTGTTTTAAAATCATTAACTGTACCTTAGTGTGTGAAGCACATCAGTATGCAAAGCATGCCAATACTATGGGGTCTGGGGGCATGCCTCACAGGAAAATTTTGAGATTTGAATGCTTTGAGATTATATCTAAGAGTATTTTTAGCAATATATGTGCATTCAAATAGGATATTCCTATAATATTATTACAATGACTATCATTAAGATAACTTACTGTAGACACATACAGCAATAAATTAAGGCATTTCAGAGAGTCTCATGCTCTTGATTACGTATAGATTTAATTTGTTAATGGAGACAGGTTGAATCAATTGCATAGCACAACCAAATCTTCTGAATGTCCTATTAGAGTAATTAGGTGACTGCTCTATTAGAGTATATCGATCTTGTGCACTCCCAGCACTGATTCATGCAGTATTCCATTCTTGCATAACTTTTAGCACAAATTCTAGCAAATCAAGGCAAAGTAAGTTGGCTACTGACTACAACTGACTACAACAGTTGCTTTATTTTAGCAACTGGGTATTGGAAAAGTGAGGGGGGGGGGGGCAGTTGCCCCCTCTGCCCCCCTATTTCTCCACCCCTGCATCACACATTTGTACAATTATTACCTAATAATAAGTAAATGCTTTTTAAGTACAGTATGTGTATGCAGCTCAGCCCCAAGGAAACGTGCACCCACGTCTTAGATGCATTTTCTCCACGTTTTGTGTGCGTCTCATGCGTCCATATAAAATTACGCTGTATCCATGTAGAGTCTACGTATGTACATGTTGCAATACAAGTTTACTTACATTACACATTGTGAGAGGACACAACTTCCCCTCGTTTTACACGTGTTCACTCACATTTCTCCCACATTTCACTTGCATTTTAGACGTGTGTGAACGTTGCCTTGGAGCATACGGTACACTACATACATACGTACAGTAAACATTATTTTGTGTACCTTATTACTGCTTATTCCTGTTTGCAAAGACACTTTGTTTATCAGTGTACTGATCCTACCATGCTCAGGTATGGTAACCTTTACCTGTATATACAAGCATATACATTCTTCCATGTGTTACGTATACACAGTACATACGTATGTACATATGTAACATGTACTGTACTTTAAACTTCATACATGAAATAACTACAATTTCTTGCAATCAACTATTGTATCTTTCTCAGATGATATTTTTGTGGCAACAGTATACAGAACATACAAGATTCTGTTTTATTATACAAAGCAAATTTAGGGGTGCAACAGGATAAGCCCAATTACAAACCACAGAAGCATTACAAGACACTGCAACAGCCTAGAGCTTACCATTATAATAGGTTGAGTAGGATCAGCTCTAACTACCTTTATCATGACAATGATCTCTTTCAGTTTAATGGGAGGCACTGGCAGTTCAACGCACATGCTTACACTGAAATTTTTGTATACCTTAAGAGCAGAGAAAAAAGTATATACTGTACATATACATGCAATCATGAGTACTGCATATACAATACACAAAGTTATATAAGTATTTAGAGAATCATTTCCATCAGTAATGGGTCACTAGACTGCTTATGGCTACTACACCTACTGTACTTCAAATGATGACACACATTTGAAGAACTACTGTACTTATACAGAAAGGGTTCAGTGTGACATGAAATGGATATACAGTCTATAGCCAGAAGCCCATACATACCACAGAGTGTAAAAACAGGATATTAATAAGAAACATATGAACATAACAATGAAACACCATTCAAGAACACTGTTTGTCAAGAACTATCTCCACTTAGCAGTAACCAGAGGAGGTTGTGATTACACATCATAACTAGGGATCTGCGAGACACATCAATATAGCAATACATATATCAAAAAGGTATTACTGCACTTAGAAAATATGATCGATTTTGGAAAATCAGCCTTAATGTCACATTGCACAACTCAAATATTTATGATTAAAATAAGGTATTCCACACTACCAATCAGCTTTACAATCATTAGTCATATGACAAATTCTGGTATCTGTCCTTGATAAAAACAGGAGGTGTCACTGTTGACATTTCTTTGAGATCACGAGATGAATGATGGCGCATGACCAACCTCCTCTGAGCAGTAACTAACTTGACTCTTCAACAAATTCAATAATTGGGGCAAGCCTGAGTGAACCCCACACTAGGTAGTATAAATATGAACATCACACATGTACGGACAATGAACAAGAGACTGGGAAGTCCACAGTAATTACAAGTGTTTTGTGTATGGTGGTGGATGTGGAGTCCATGTTAATGAGCATTATTGATCAACCAAATTCACATACATATTTGAGACCGTATACACACACATCATTATTGTGGTATAGTATGCAACTTAACTGTATATTACTTCTGCTACCAACCTCTTTACAATCATAACAAGTCAAAGATCGCTTCAGTTGCAAGTGGAACAGTTGATCTGCTATTGATTTGTTGCGGTTTAAATGGATTTTCCAAACTTCTTCAGCGACAACCTGCAACAATTAACATAATACCCTACTTCAGGGCACACACTACTGTCACACAGCAGGCCATGGAATAGAATGTTTGTATTCTGAAACTTGAAACCATTTGAATGTTTAATGAGAGGATCATGGCATAAAACATAATGAGTCATAATTTTATTTAAAAATTAGGCAAATCCTATGAAAGCCAGGTCACATCATCTACATACATATGTTGCATGTATTTCACATTTGACAGTGTAAAGCTATAGTCTGTTCACATTCACCTTCACCCAAACACCAGAAGTGTTTATCAAAAAAGCACTTTGATAGGAGTAAGGGCATGCAAACATGGATTCATTATGAAATATGAAATAAACTAGCATGAAATATTATGAGTTTTATCAGTAGAAGAGTCATGAATACAACTAGCAAACTAGCTGAAAGTCAGTGAAAGATGTTTACAAGTAACAGATCTACAGCATGTTTCAGTCATAGCGAAATTGAGATCACTGTTGTTTTCTCTGACTACAGACCAGTTATTACTAATGTAATACACTAGTGACCCATCACATGCTGATTACCAAGAGGATAATAATAATAATACACACCTGTAAAATACCATTGAACAAAAGAACAGGTTTGAAGGAATCAAGATAGCTAGACTGTGGTACTGTATAGTGGCACCATACAAACTGTGGCTTATGTTGTTTTAACAGGCTGTTTCCCTTACAAGGCGATTTGGTGCATATAGACTCCTGCCTATTATGCCAAATTTTACCCTATTATATTGGTAAATAAAATATGCTCACAATTATGCTTTCAAAATAAAGATTATACTCAAGAGTTGACTGCTTTATCAGTATTTACTGACTGTTGTATTAGAGTAAGTGACTGACTGCTCTATTAAAGTATCTCAAGTAATCAGATAATAAACAGTAATTAATTATATCATTACATGTTCAAATATGAAAGCAGTTGATACTCTGCTTTGTTTTTGGCAGGCATATTTAGTTATTTAACAATATTGCAGATTTATTACTGGATTAAAGCAGCTGATTGACACCCTATGAGATTTAGTTAGTTATATTAAGTATAGCAAACCAATGTTGATAATTGTGAAACTTCTACTTAACTAAGGTTATTGGTCAACTCTCAACAGCAGTTCAGTAGTTTATTCACATACCTTGTCTGCTCGATTGTCATCATCAGGAAATGGCTGGTAATTCTGTCCAGCATAGTTTAAATCTCTGTGTAAAGTATCCAACAAAAGCAATGAGAAATCAAAGGCAACATTCTGTTTAAAAAATACATACATGTGTGTAACTGCAGGGAAACAATAATACGACACTGCATGTGATCAGCTACGTACAATCAACCATGTGTACACATTTTTGTTTATTTCACCTGCTAAAATATTTTACAAAATTTGATTACTGACGAATGATTTCACCACAAAAAGAGGTGACTGGTACCTTGAAAAATACGTATCTTACTTAGATCATAAATGTAATGCAATAAAATGGTTGACTTGTACATATGTACGCTGTGCACTTACCGGCTTATAATTTGCAAACCCAGGAAATATCTTTCCCATGGCCTCCTAAAAAGCAATATTAATTCTTAGATTAACCTTTATAATATGTATATAAGTACACTGCACTGCCACTATAACTTTACGTAGACATCAAAAAGTGGGAATATAAATTTCAGTATATAGGAATTATATTTCAGAGGGCTCAGTCTCACATATCAATGGTGTATGGCCAGTTTTCATTCTCAAACAGCTGTGTTCACAGCTTTGCGCACTTCCGGTGCAAAGTAAAACCCACCATCAAACCCCCAATCGGTCTTTTCATAGCTCGAACATGTGTCACAGCTTAGAAAATGGTGAATTTGGTAAACCTTGTTCGGGAGATGTCTCAGAAGTTTGATAAACTAAAAAAGGAAGTCGACACTCTGGAGAAACAAGCTGACAAATTTTGCATCCATTCTCGTAGCAGAACAGCTCACTATCGTTCCGAACAGAACGACTCATTGTCGTTCTCATAGCAGAACAACTCACCATCGCTTTCGGAGTAGAATAATTCACCACCGTTCTCGGAGCAGAACAACTCACCACCGTTCTCGGAGCAGAACAGCTTACTACTGTTCTCAGAACAGAACAACTCCCCATCATTTTCACAGTCGCTAGAACAACCCACCATCATTCTTGGAGTAGAACAACCCACTATTGTTCTCAGAGCAGAACTCACTATCACCGTTCCCAGAGTGGAACAACTAGCCCCAGTTGTCGGAGTGAAAGAACTCACCATCACCATTCTCTGAGTAGAATAACTTACCATCGTTCTCGGAGTAGAACAACTCAGCACCATTCCCAGAGCAGAGGAGCACCTGAGATACCCTTTCCGGATGCCTCCCTCAACAGCAGGGGGGAGCTACTAGAATCAAGGCCCCCAAGAAGGAAGCAAACTACAATACAAAGTTGTATGTTGAAACATCATATCATCCACCAGGGCATTCAGACAGTCTGACTTCCAACCAAACCACTAGCTGGAAGACTGACACACCACCTGCACAATTTGCAGGCCATAATTCAGGACTGGTGGGTCACAAACACCATACAGGGCTACAAAATAGACTTCTGGACCAACCCACAACAGAAGCAGTCCCCACTTCCCCTTCAATTCTCAGCAGACCAGCTCCAATTGATCACGGAGGAGACACAGAGCTGTTACAGAAACAAGCTATAGAGGAGATACAACCATCGGAAGGGATTCACAAGTTGAAAGACCTCTTGCAGCCAGGGAACTGGTTAGCCAAGGTGGACCTAAAGGATGCCTTCTTCACGATGTCCATCATCATCAGTACAGAAAGTACCTGAAATCTATATTCCAAGGGAGAGTTTATCAGTTCACCTGTCTCCCCTTCGAACTCTGTTTATCCCCATGGGTATTCACCAAAATCCTCAAACCAGCCATAGCGCTGCTGAGACAGAAGGGGGTAAGGCTAATAGTCTACATGGATGACATACTATTGCTCGCAGAGTCGAGAGAAATGATTCACAATCACCTGGCAGGGGTGACACATTGGAAAATCTGGGGTTCATAATCAGCAGGAAGAAATCGGTGATGAACCCAGCTCAAACCCTGGAATTCCTAAGTCTAACTGTAGACTCCATGGAAATGGAGCTACGCTTCCCCCCACAGGAATGAAAAGTGTGTACGGGTGGAGGCCTGCAAAATAGCAAGGCTGGGAACTGCAGCCTGTTCTTTGGCTCGCTTGTTGAGCATGATAAATGCAACAAGCAGTGCCGTTCCCCTATCTCCATTGTTCTGTCGTCACCTCATCACAGCCCAACACCTACTAACAAAATGCAATAGCCAATGCAGAGTCTCGGCAAATGACAGACAGGACAGACTGGAAACGGAATCCTGTAATCTTCCAGCAAATAAACTGTCTGTATGGACCTCTGGAGATAAGACTTGTTTGCCACGAGCTGATGTCTCAGTGCCTCCTCTACTTCAGCTGGTGGCCAGATCCATCTGCTATGGTAACAGACGCATTCCTTCAGTCTTGGAAGGGACTGAAAGTATATGCCAACCCACCGTGGAACCTGATAGGCAGAGTTCTAGCTCAGGTTCAGTCACAGCAATCAGACGTAATCCTAGTAGCACCTGTCTGGAAGATACAACCATGGTTCCCAATGCTTATGGAAATGCTGACTACCCACAGCAGATGCCATCAAGGGTAGAGATAACATCCAACCTTCATCCAACTCTCACCTTGCCCAAACTAGCCATGTGGCCCATCTTGGGAAGAAATACCAAGACCAGCAACTTTCAGAAGAGGCTACAGCACTTCTCCTCAGGACAAACACAAACAAATCATATGACTCCTGTTTGGGAAATGGCACAGCTGGTGTTCTCAATGGAGCTTTGATCCCTTTTCTGAGCCTGTGGCAAATGTAGCAAACTTCCTTGCACATCACTATGAGGAAGGCTACCAGTACAGCTCAATTAATGCCTACAGATCAGCAATTTCATCGGTGCATGAGCACGTTGATGGTCATAACATTGGCCAACATCTGGTCATTGTCAAGGATATATTCAATGTCATACCACCACTGTCACGATATACCAGTACCTGGAATGTCAAGACAGTTCTAAATTAAATAGAATCTCTGACAGACAAAAAGATGCCACTAAAGCATTTGTCTCCTAAGCTTGCCATGCTATAGCCCTTACTCAACTTCTCAGGTCGGCAGACTTGTCTCAGCTAGACATATCGAGACAAGTTTACAAACTAGACAGAGTCTGTTTTTTCCCTGGTAGCCTAGCCAAGTAATCCAGGCAAGGCTCACAGATAGCCAACTTTTTCTTTCCATCATTTCCAAGTAATCTGGCACTATTCCCTGTCTCAGCTCTTCAAGCTTATGAGAAAAGAACTGAACCTATCCGTGAACAAGAAACTAGACTACTACCAGCTACTATCAAACCATACAAGTGAATCTCCTCCAGATCAGTTGCCCACTGTCTCAAGCCAATGCTAGAACAATCGGGCATTGACACAAATTTTCAATGCGCACTCAGTTAGAAGTGCCTCATCATCAAAAGCTGCTAATATGGGCATAACCACAAAATGACATCTTTAAGGCAACCAACTGGTCCTCAGGGTCAGTATTCCAAAGGTTTTATAATAAACCATCAGAGGACTCGGTCTATGGTAGAGTGGTGCTCTCATCTGGCTGCAGCTACAAACCTCACCATTGATATGTGAGACTGAGCCCTCTGAAATATAATTCATAAATGGCTCAGACCACGAAGTGGTCGCAAGCTATTTACAATTGTGAAGAGGGCGAGGTCGAGCATATCAATGGTCCCACTAAACCACCCTATTTTGTAACATGATTGAGCTACTCAAAGACTTATTGGGAGTTTGATTGTGGGTTTTTACTTTGCACCAGAGGTGCGCAAAGCTGTGAACATACAGCTGTTTGAGAATGAAAACTGGCCATACACCATTGATATGCTCGACCTCACCCTCTTCACACAATTCTAAATAGCTTGTGACCACTTCGGGGTCTGAGCCATTTATGAATTATATAGAATACACTATGTAAGTATAACCAAGTTTACCTACAATCGTACTAGAACACATTTAATCCCAAATATCAGACATATACAGACTTCAAGCATGTCTGTGCAATTTAGTACTCACTTATTAGTAGTCACCTCCTTACCCAGACCACTGGTCACTTTGTAGTTGGTCCAAAACACAGCTAAGATTTTTACTTCCCTACCACAGTACACCTTATTATTGAGCCCAACTGTTTTACAGTTTACATATTTTGTTTTTCTGGTGATACATGTACTTACAGTTTATGCATGCTACAATTGTCTAACAGCTAGAGATGTTAAATAGCAATGGTATATGACATGACAAAGGATTTGCCAACAGTTTCTCTGGTGGATTATGCACATTGTATACATGCACATTTGTGAAGACCTTTAATAGATGAGGATGGGCACAGGATGTATTGCCACTCCACATCTCATGGAGAAGATCAGCATACACTCTAGTAACAATGCCTCCACTACCTGTCTTACTCTTCTCATTAATGTTGCTCACAAAGTCATCCCCTGTATACCATATAAACTCGTAATAACGATATATGAGCTTTACAATGTACAAATGCATACACTAAAATGAGACTAGAAATATAACCACTTGATTTGTGTGAATTTCTGTGGATAAAAATACCTGAGGATCAATCACCAGGTACATGCATACACATCTCTAGGTTAGACCAGAGGAAAGAAGAAACATTTTAAATGCTACTTGAAAATGGTACGTGTATACTTTAATTGAATGTTTTTGTTTGGGATTTCACATGAATCCCAATAGTTGAAATACAAAACTAGCAAATGGTCGGAGGTTAATTTGCTAGGGGTCACTAGATTATGTTTCATGTGAGCATTAAGGTGAGGTACGTACTTTCTTTTGTAAGAGCACTAAGTAATTGATACGTATAACACTATGGCTCATTATGCAAACAGAATTTGCATCTTTTATTACAAAAAAAACAACAAACAAAAAACAACAAAAAACCAAAAAAAACAAACAGAAACCATATAAATGAACATAGTAAACATTTAAGACACAAAGACGTGACTGTATCAGCTCACTTAAAATATATTCAGTCAAAGGTTGGGCATTGCTAAGACACTGCAGAAAAACACACGAAACATACAACATATTGCTCATAATACTACACTTTCAATTACTATAAAAAACATGTAGCACACAAGTACAAAAGATACAAAGATTGTTTATGAAACATTTGTTAAATAACATTCTATATTATTAGGGTTTATAAAACATTACAGTATGCATGTACATTGGTATGCAATATTTCTAGTGAAAGATATTGCACAAATATGATGTATCAAACAGGACAGAATGCTGTTTAAATAGGGATCACCCCAAAAGTGACATGCACTGCCTAAAATGCCACCTTTAAAAATCACCCTAGAGACATCTTACATAACAAAAATCACCTTTATGGAATAATATTAGTCCATCTAACATCAAATACAACACAAAAGCACTTACAAGCGGTCAGATAAAGAATCTGAACTCGAATTTTTGTCTGCCTGCCTGCCAGCTGCCTGCTCACCTGTCTGACCATGGTTGCAAGGCTGGAGGCCAAATGAAGCAGCATATCGCCACCATTTTACGCCACAATAACAAACTCACCAGTGGAATGTGCCTTTTGGGGTTCCTGAGAGTGTGTACCCTCTGTGCCTTCAATCAGGCTGGTCGTTGTCTTCTTCATCCAACGAAACCATATCGAGGTGTAAATTTTTCATATCAACACTTTCCTTGAACAGCATATTTAGATGCCACAAAATTATTTAAAGCACTTATGCTACTGTAAGAGGTGCTGGACACTCAGTAGATACCTGTAGCTTCATGATAGGTTCGAGACCACGCCCATTAATGATCTTTGGTTGATTAATAACAATCGAGCACAGAGACCACACCTCTTAACAATCAGTTTACTTGAACACAATTACCACACACCCTTACTGGACTAACTTCATTTATAATGCTAGCACAGTGAAAGGTGAGAGGCTGACTCGAGATACTCTAATACAGCAGTCACCCTAATAGAACAGTCACATATGTACACACTGTATGGCTGTAGCTATGCTATAACAAACTAAAAATTATCAATTTAAAAATAAGGAAGGATCCAAGTGATAAAAAGTAGTGAAACAAGAGATAAGTGATGGTATTATAGCATAGCTTGGTGGGAAAATCTCTACTTCGGCAACAAAACAACTTTTCATAACATGCCAATGTTGGGATTTTTATTACCATCACTCATCTGCTGTTTCACTAGGTACCATTTATTGCTTGGATCCCTACTCACTTTTAAATTAATAATTTTTAGTATATGTATGCATTACAGTACTGCTGTATTTTACTAGTTAATAGCCACCCCAGGATAGTAGCCACGCCAAAGCCTAGAATATAATTGTCATAAGAGCCACTCTTGGATAAGAACCATGGCTTGCATCTTATATGTTGATGCAAATGTTGATACAGTGTGACAAGACATATTTGCAGGAAAAGGAGTTGTTTATACAAAAATAGCATTTTTTGAGAGACGCTCACACACTGCACTGTTATACTAGCTGTCTTTACATTATAGGCACAGTGTTTTCCTTGCTGAAAGTAACATTAGCCGTGGCTATTAACTGGTCAAATACGGTGTGTACGCATGTACAGTATACATTGTATGCAACTTAGCATATACATAATATAATATGTATCATGACACAGTACATAGATCAGCAAGAAAATGCAAAGCATTACCGTATTTAAATCCTACCTATAAGAAAAATTATGCAAACAACACATATGTATACGTACTTGGACAGGAGCATTCATATATGCAGAGTTTCCAAGGTTACCAAGACCACAAACACCAAACTCAACCTTTTCCCTACATTACAAACAAACACAATAATTATATAATCATTGATTCTAGTGGAAACTGATTACCATAATTCATTTTGTTTTGTTGTCATAACAAACTACTCGTTCATATTTCAGTTCACTTATCAACTTTGTGTTTTCCATCGTGTTCTTATCACATTTAAACATGAAAACAGATGTTAACTATAGTTCCCAATTGTGGATGCCCCCTCTGTGGAAGAGCCATATTTCTTTTGATAGAAATACTATATACAGTAATACCTGTGGCTTGTCAGACCAAAAAAACTCATGAAACTGCATATTACCATTTATTGCAAACTCACCTGAAACCAAAGTTTAAATGGCTATCAAACTGTCACCCAGCATTGACTTTCATGCATACTAGTCTAAGCACCTCTAAAAATAATTATCATTCCTTTTAAGACTTCACAACCATCTGCAAAGGCCACAATGACAAAAATCAACCTACTAAGGAGTGATCATTGTAATACTTAAAAAATACACCAACTGACAAGAGACCATCTACAACTTTAATAGTCTGTTTGTGCCCCTTCCCTTGCAAGCTTCTGGATCCGTCCCTGGTTCCTATACAATATTTTTAAAAGTCAACTTTTCAGCTCTTTTTCAAGTTGTGACTAAGTGGACTAGCGTAAGTCACCAATTATTGGCAGTTACCAATAATTCGGCACTTGTAAAGCATACAGACTATGAAGTACATACACGTAGAAGCTACCCAACACTGTGGGCTACTATACCCTCTAAAAATTGATTTTCATTCAGTAATTATTATTCCTAAAGTGCTCTACACCTGATGCTTGACTAACCATGAAAGTTGCATAAAGATATTTGTATTGGAAAATTAGACCCAATAATATTATACAAAACAGGCAGCAAGTGACTATGGTGATATATAATGAAGATTTCATGTTCTGGGTTTAAAACGTTTATGACATCTTCTTACCTGCTCTGCAATGATGTACTATGGTCACTGGTAGTTATTTTATTATCACTAGAAATTGGTGCTAGCTATAGTACATACAACCAGTAAAGATTTGATTATCAACATCACTCACCTACAGTAGCTCCTGGACCAGTACAAGAGGAAAATGATTGTGACCAAGTGCCATCCTCATTTCCTAGCTCTAAAAGCAACAGCTATGGAAAAAAGTTATACATATATGTCTTCGAGTACTTGTTAATCTACTATACACACACACACACACGCACATGCACACACACGCCCACATACCCACCCACCCACACACACACACACGCGCGCACATGCACACACACACGCCCACATACCCACCCACACCCACACACACACGCATGCACGCACACACGCACGCATGCATTCTCACACACGCACACACACACCTGGTTAGTATATAGTTCAGCATCTTGTATGGACTCATCCAATTTGGACAACAGATCGTACGTGCTGCACATCCACTTAACCCACCACACATGACACTCTTTCTCCTCAGGAACAGAATACAACTGCTTCATTACTTTCATCACATCACCTATAATGTAAATTCACATCTACAGTGTATAAACCTGTTTATGAAACACACACAAAACAGCTATCATAGTATAGAGTTGTGTGATACTGCAAAATTGCACCACGATATATCATGGAAGCATTTATAATGATAATCGATATTATCATGATAATCGATATTATCATGATATTATATGCTCATAAAAAAATCATGTTATATTCATTTCATATGTACAAATTTTGCTATATGGCTTGTAGCTATTGTGATATCCATCCCTTCCTAATCCAAAAGCACTGCATATAGTTTCACATTAAATGTGATTGCTGTGTTTATGAGGCAGTTACATTAATGGTATTCTATTTTGTAAGCAATAATCATGATATATCATAAACTCGATATATCACGATGTGTCAGCCTTGATACAGTTATTGTCTCAACGATCTATTATTACATGGGGTCATTCCATGTCAAATCAACAAGGAATTTAGGGTCACCTCTCGGATTTTGATGAAACTTGGTGTGTTTGTAGTACCTGTGGTGCTTATCACTCCTGCAAATTTTTAGCTCCATGCATTCCATATTTTCTGATTTATGACCACAAATATTTTGAATATTTCATGAAAATTTGGTCCATCTCTAGTTATAAAATTGACTGCAACTCTGTACTGTGTAAATATTTGTAAACACAATTTTCACTGATGGAAGACTGTTGATTGACCTTTCCAGTGATCCCTAAATTATGGGATATCTACTTAATTATGGTTCAATGTACTTTATTGAAAACCTTAATCCTTTATATTTTAAAAAATTCAGCTTGAAATTTTTCAAATTCTTTTGTGAATAATGATTGGGTCATAGTCTATGTTTGATAAAATTTTTGTGGTGGGACCACAATGGGCTCAAGAGATATAATGAACTATGTTGTGGTATGCGGTGGAATTTGCAGGCTATTATTGCTGTATTGGAGTGTACACCTCCAATAACCACTCACAACAAGGTCATGCCAAGTTTGTCTTACAGAGTGAAGGTGTCTAGGTACATTGCGACCTGTATTAATGACCACCTGTATGGAAAGGCCACCTATATGCTGCAGTTAAGTTATACTTCTTTAATGTATAGCACCAAAGCATCAACCCTTTCAAGCAAATCCAAAAATGGTCCTTATTAGACAGGTTGACTATAAATTATAGATCTGACCACCATGTGTCCATAAACATCATGTAAATGTTGTACCATCTCTTCACAAGTACCTTCTTTATTAAGTTGAATCTCACTGTAGTGGACTTAGCCATATTTAAGTTCCGTATGTGGCTGCATAGGTACATACAACAGAACTCCTCAGAAGGGATACCTGGATACCTTGATAACCAGGACACCTGTTTATTCACTGTACTCCCACTCTATAGTATGTTTACATTGAGCTGAATCCTCAAAAACATTTAATAACTCATGGATGCAATTACACTTAATCTTGAAATTTGGCTCATTTGTAGTACTGCTTGACTCGCTAAAAATATTTCAAAATCTTGTTGTTCAAATGTTTGACATAATATTTATGGCCAATCAAAATTTTCACAATGCATTTCCTATGGGGAAGCCATGTAAGTACAGTGTCCATTACAGCCCTTTCCCGAACTTGTAATGGAGCCAACCCGTACGTGTCTGTTGTTGACAACTTTGCTGTTACCAATAATCATCTGGTTGGCTGAAATGATAACTCTGTTGAGAAAAAATCCACTTTTAATTTTTAGCTGTTTTTCAGGATTCAGCTCAATGTGAACATATTATAGCGGTGCACATACATTTAGACCAAGATACTTCTGTGGCTTCTGTAATATGAGCACTTTATTATAGTCTTAGCAGTGGAGGGGTTTTACCATATACATGCATTAATTGTACCTCAATATGTGAAATTAATTACTAAATTACTTTACATTCACGACCACTTTGAAGATCAAGTCATAAATTCATACACATACTCACGTAGGAAGTAAACATGTTGATCACATATTTAACATTTACCTGTACTGATCTTCAAAAACTTGAACACAAAATACTTTGAAAAACCATTAATTTTAGTAACTACAGTACTATAAATCATGCATTGAGGTGCAAGTAAGTGTTAATAATATAAAAACTCTTGGTACATGTACTCCATCTACTGTATATAGTGTAACTCTTCTATAGCCTGGACCATTGATAAGGTGTTCACTTTGGAGAAACCACAGACTTGTCTTGGGTCCAAAATGTACGTACAATTATAAAGTAAGATCATGAGGCTATCAAGGTACCCAGATATCCTTTTTGAGGAGGTCTGTTGTACCTATGCAGCCATGTATGTAACTTGAATAGTGTAGAGTGGGGATATGTATGTAAGTGCACTACGGCAAGATTTTACTTAATAAATAAGGTATAACTGAAGAGATGGTACACATTAATGTGTTTATGGATGCATGATGATCTCATTTATAGTCAACCTGTCTAATAAGGACCATTTTTGGATTTGTTAGAAAAGATTGATGCTTTGGTGCTATATATTAAGATCCAATTAAAGTATAAATTAGCTGCAGCTTATAGATGGTCTTTGAATACAGGTGGTCATTAATACAGGTTGCAATGTACCTAGACACCTTCACTCTGTAAGACAAACTTGGCATGACCTTGTTGTGAGTGGTTATTGGAGGTGTACACTCCAATACAGCAATAATAGACTGCACATTCCACCGCATACCACAACATAGTTCATTATATCTCTTGAGCCCATTGTGGCCCCACCACAAAAATTTTATCAAACATAGACTATGACCCAATCATTATTCACAAAAGAATTTGAAAAATTTCAAGCAGCATTTTTTTAAAATATAAAGGATTAAAGTTTTCAATGAAGTACTTTGAACCATAATTAAGTAGATATCCCATAATTTAGGGATCACTGGAAAGGTCAATCAACAGTCTTCCATCAGTGAAAATTGTGTTTTAAAAATATTTACACAGTACGAAGTTGCAGTCAATTTTATAACTAGAGATGGACCAAATTGCAGTCAATTTTATAACTAGAGATGGACCAAATTTTCATGAAATATTCAAAATATTTGTGGTCATAAATCAGAAACTATGGAATGTATGGAGCTAAAAATTTGCAGGAGTGATAAGCACCACAGGTACTACAAACACACCAAGTTTCGTCAAAATCCTAGAGATGACTCTAAATTCCTTGTTGATTTGACATGGAATGACCCATTGCCCTAACAGTACATGTACAATACTGAATAATTGTACTATTAAACTTGATATTATCAAATTATGTCACCTGCATGAAACCCAGGATACCGTACAGTTAGAAGTATTACACACACACACACACACCAACACACACACGCACATGCACACACACCAACACGCACACGCACACACACCAACACGCACACGCACACACACCAACACGCACACGCACACACACTCACACGCACACACACACGTACACACACACACACACACACACACACACTCACCACACAAACACCAATATAAATCACACTTCCAAACAGTAATTAAAATTGTCATTTTAATTCTGAAGATCTACTGTTTACCTTACCTACAGTGTCTGCTCTGCTAAACATCTTGGTCTGAAAAGAGTTTGTATTTGGATATAATGCAAGCCTTAGTTCCACGAGGTACACTTCCACTCTGAGGTGTTTAACATACAGTCCAAACTCCACCACACGACGAGGGATGGGTTTTGAAGATGTCTCAACTCCATACCAGGTCACAAATTTCTTCCATGCTTCTTCTGGTATAAAGCAATAATCTCTATCTTGCATCAAGTTACTATTCAATACACCTTGCTCGATATCTGTGAACACATAACAAAATATGCTACTGTGAACTACGTATACTGCATGGCTAAAAATTTTGAAGTGCAAGATTTTGACATCTTGGTTTGTTAACGGTTTACAATATATACATACATTTGAGGATATATGGCTTCCTAGTAGTTTGGTTTTGATGGGCCATAAAATACCTTAAGGTGACTAAATTTGGCGGTATACTAAATATTTAGCAATTTTGGTTTTTTCGCTAAATTTAGTACATGCTAAACCTGCAAATTGTTTGATTACATCTATTCACAAATTCATAAAATCACTAAATTTTGTATGCGCTAATTTCGTCAATATACAAAATCGTTAAATTTAGTATATCGCTAAATTTAGCCACCTTCAGGTAAAATGTCTGATGTTTGAATGAAAAGTTTTCAAGATCTTGTGAAATTTCATCATCAAGTTATTAATGACCAGCTTATACTATCATGCTTTTTTTTTTTGCAAACTTTGCGAGTGACGGAAGTTTCGTGAAAGCATAGTTGTACTATAGGTTACATGTACCACCTTTGGATTTCATGATGTGTTGCAAAAACTTTTGCCGCCAGAAAATTTCACCCATACAATATTAATTAATATTACCATTTGCCTAAAGGCACTTGACTACCTTACCATATTTGACTGGTTAATAGCCGCAGCTCATATACGTAATAGCCACCCCAGGATAGTAACTGCTCCACAGCTTAGAATTATAGTCATAAGAGTTGTCCTTGGATAAGAGCCACTGAATTAATACACTGATGCAAGTGTTGATAAGAAGCAGAAACCAGGTAAAGAAGTTGTTTTAAGCCAGGAAATAGTGTTATTGATAGAAATTACAATGAATGATACAGTATTATTGAAGGATGATTAAACAAGGTCAGTCACTCGTGAATCCACAGGCTGCTGCCACACAAGCCCATAGTAGCCGCCCTTGGATGGTACAGTAGCTGCCATCACATAGTAGCTGCAGGGTTTTCTTTGCTGAAAGTTATAGTAGCCACGGCTATTAACTAGTCAAATACGGTATGTTTGGTCATGTCTAGTCCATTTCTACAATAGTAAAAATACCACCATGACATTGTGTAGCAGTCTGCTCAATGTACATACAGTTTTGCTATGAAAAGAGGATAGAAATATCTACATTACCTGTATGCATTTGTGATGTAGATCAGCATATGTCTTATACATACACATGTACATACACACAGAGCACATTCATACCTTTGAACAGAGCTGAAGTGTTAATGGGTCCAGGATAGGCTGACTCATTTCCCATTCGTTTTTGGTCCCATTTTTTAAATCCAACATATTTCTCCCATTGTTTAAACCAGTTTATATCCATCAAGTACCTACATATTGAACCTCAAGTTATAACTTACTTAACACTAAAACTACTGTTATAATATTAAAGAGTACCCATATTAAAATACAAAGTGCTTTTAATGATAATCTTACACACAATGAATACAGTTGATTTATAGGGATAGACACAGTACTTGTTCAGACAGTTTATGTATGAAATATATAAATTTGATTTCCAAAATCTTTGATTTTATAGCTTTGATTGCATTGTTATATTTATTCCACATATCATTATTATGTTTTTGCTTAATTATGTGTAAACTTGTTATATGATGGCAGCAACCACAATTGCATCATAATTCTATATTTGTGACCCGGTCTGCGAAAAGGGGTCTTATAGCCTTTCCAATTATCCACGTTTGGCTAATCATAACTCCTGATCTGCAAAAGCTATCACCTTGTAATTATACCCACAGCCAGTGCTATGTTAGGGGTGTGTAGAGACCAAATTATAGGCCTGTACCATATTCACAAGTCAAGGTATGGGTCATCAAGTATATGCACTCGAAAAGGCTATAAGACCCCTTTTCGCAGACCGGGTCACATTTATAATTTTTACATGTACAGGGTGTATATAGGTTTATACATTTCACACAGCCAATAAAAGCTTTCAATAAGCCAAACATAGAAAGTTACACGTTAATATTATATCCTTCATGCAAAAACAGCTCAGCTGTAAAAGTACGTGTCCATGAAACTAGAAGTATAACTGTAAAGGTTCCCATGGTATGCAGTAGATCTCAACCTTTCAACTGAATCATTCTGAAATGTTCCCAATGCATTATTACAGCTGTGAGATGTTTGTCAGCTGGTTATCTGGCTGCTTGCATGGCCACACAAGTTGTATCTTGGTGGAACAGAATCTAGATCACATAAAGTAACCGTGATACACAATTGATTCGCAAAAACAAGTAAAATCCTCCATACTTGGCTGTAAAAAGAGTACATCCATCATGATTCATGAAAGTGAAGGTAACTGACAACTGAAAGAGCTGATCTTCATTTATTACAGTTTATTATATTCATCCTTGGACGATCCAGATGTCAGTTGCCAGCTATGGTAGTCACAATGTATCATCTCTGTGTATAATGTAGTTTGCACACAGAAGTTGCAATTATTAAATTACAGTAGCTAATGATTACAAATGATACATATCTATAGTCAGTGATGCAACTCTATGTAGCACAAGAATATCATGCTATGGAATTTCAAAGTGCTAGATACATACTTTTAGCCGAGGACTCATGATTTCTAGGCACTTTTAAGTTGGTAACAAGCAATGAAATTTTCAAGTTGGAGCTTCTGAAGCAGAGGTAGTGGAGCAAGGCAAACATGCAGTGGATGACAGGGCAACCTTGGCAATGAAAGTTACAACACAGTAGAGCAACAGTCCTACTGTATGTCATTCTTGGGGATCTAACCCCAGGAAAGTTTTCTTCTATATATGGACTGTTATTACAGAAAAATTAAATAGCAACTGCACAATTACAAAAGCAAGTGATTAGTTGACTGCTCTATTAGAGAAGAAATTTTACCAGTACAGCTGTCATATTCACAGTGTATTTCTTAGCTATATGACAATGCCACTCATGTCAGGGTGGGAGAGGAAAGGTGGGCATGCCTAAAGAATTTTTCAATTTGAAAAATCTGAGACAGTACTATCAACTAAGTGGCTGTAGTGACTTACGCATACAATGTGACTGTTCTATTAGAGTGGTTTACTACTCCAGCCCATTAGTGTACAGTATCTCGATCATTTTCAAACATAAAAACGTACACTTTGTCAGGGTGGATTTAGGGAGTGTTTGGAGTGTGCCCCTATCAAAATTATTATATGACAGGATATTTTGATAGATTAAATGTTGACAAAATTCATCTGAACACATGACTTATGGACGCTATATGAGTTAAAGACTGACAAATTTACCTGATTCATCAACTTTCCTTCATCAATAGTTCCTGTCACACGGTAGCCTGTAGGTACGTGCTACAGGAAGCTTGTAAAAGTTGTAGGCACAACTGCATTTAAGCACAGACAATAAAAAGAGCAAGGGGAAGGGCTAATCTCTTCTAAAAAAATAAAAAGAGCTGGTAAATATAAAAATTATACTTTAGAAGTACACAGGATTGAGTCGAAGCTGCTAAATCTAAATACTCTAATAGAACAGTCAACTACTCTAATAGAACATCCAAAGAGATTTTTCAAGCTCTTCAAAACTATGACAAAAGAAGACCAGTGTGTGAGTTGAACCTCTTCTTGGCCTGTGCACTGATGCCTGACATCCTGCCTCAACAATTGCTTAACATTCAAATTTTACATTATTTTGTACTCATCGATAAAAAATCAATTCTCATAAACTTCTGAAAATGACATTTAGGTATAGTAGTCATTGTCAGTTATTGCTACAAACTTGATGTGTGGATTTAAAAGCAAAAAAGTTAAGTATTAATGTTAACAAGGTTAGGGCCTGTTACCAGACTTGATCCAGCTCCACATGTAATTTCCTGTTTTTATGCAAACAAAACGTGACCATTGTATACTTTCTAAAAATATTTAAACTTCAAAGAAGATGCTCTTAAATAGCCACAGTATGAATGAATTACAGTAGATCAACCATAAGTGGTCCAAAAAGGAGGACACTGTCCCCCACTGGTGATTGCTGTACAAACGTAGTGTATTATCAGTGATCGTTCAAGTCATAATAAGGCCATGTATGTCAACTTGAGTAGTTGTTTCACGGGCCGATTGAACATAAAATATATTTTTCATAAAGTGTGAAGCTCCAAAACATATAAATCCATCAGTTCAATGCCATAGTGATTAGCTGTATTATGCATTGTCAGTTAATGCATTCCATCCTACTCTTTTTGCTATGCTCTGGAATCTCTGGAATGCTACATAATAATTAAAGTTGCAGGCCTGTGTAACCAACTGCTTGTACATACAAGATACTTGATCTGACGAGCCAAAAAATGTATTACAATTTTGCATGATGAGGCGCTTAAAATTTCTCATCGACGCTGCAGAGAAAGTGGGACTGCGAACATTGATGTATTGTTTAGTATAGTAAGTCGTACATGTATTGTGTGTATGTTTCTTACCGAGTATCGCCTTTTACAAGTGGCTGTTCCAGTATTACACTGATTTCATTTTTCTGTGCCACAATGTCACGGGCTGTTTTGTCTCCACTACTATTTTTTGCGACGGAAGAAGAGTAATCTTCTTTTGACGTGGCTTTTCCGTATTGTGTCTGAACCCCAGGTGCTACACTCATCTGCACGGGCGCACTTACAGTATCAACTATAAGCGCATGCGCCAATGGTGAGGTAGACGAATTGAGATTATCAATGCAATGATAAAATTAATATCAATTTAATCAAGATTGTGTCAATGTAAACACATAAAAATAACATTTGCTTACATTCCAAGTCACACTATAAGTACAGCAATGTAAAAAAATACAATGTTACAATCTGCGACTACATAGTACACAAAACAAGTTCTGTTAAAATAAAATGTCAATTATTAATATGCATTCTAAAATTGCAATACAATTAGCTAATTCTTATTACAACAAAATTATACGTAGCACTGCTAGTAAAAGAAAACCCTCTACCAGAGAACATTATCTATTGAAAGTCATCAAGAAGTTTTTCAAAGTTTGCAGCCAGTGATCTCAACCCATCACCTTCAAGGTTCTCAATAATTTGCTGGGAGTATTGTTGACTGTATTTGAACAGCTCGTACACGGCACTCTCTGACACAAAGTACATCTGCTGATTCTAAAGGACACAACGACACAACAATAATATGCTACTACAAATCTTGCGAGTTGTATCTTAAACTTGCATTGCCTTGCCTACTGGTGCATGTCAGCCTGTTTTAAAACTGTTATGATGTCATTTTCACTAACTCAGTGAGGTTTGGGTAGTTGGAAAAGGCGGATATGGTCGGACACAGATGCGGACACGGATATTTCTAAAATGCACTTTTACATTTATAATACAGTTATTTTTCATACCTAATGTTGCTTTTACAGCAGCATTCGCTTCCAGACCCAGGCATCGGTCTTGTCAGAGCTATCCATTTATAAGTGCATGTGCAAAGGATAGACTAGCACTCTAAAGGGCAAGTTATAATAACCGGAATCAGGAATAGAATGGAATGGAATGATTAAACCAGGTGAAGAAGAAACCAAAGCTGAACCCGACCCTAACTTAACACTAACCTGAGATTTGCCTGTTAAGCATAATGATGTCTTTCACTGTCCGTATGAAGGTAAGTTTTTGGTGAGTTCAAGGCAAGCTAGGGTTGGAGCAAGCGTCCCGGCAAAGCCGGGCCAACCCTAGCTCGCTTCGAACTCACCAAAAACTTACCTTCATACAACATAAATGGCTAAGTGCTATGACAAGATCGATGCCCGGGTCTGGAAATGAAGACTGCTGCAAAAACAACGTTAGGTATGAAAAATAACTGTTAACTACCTGTGAGGTTTTGTATGAACAAGATTTGCTATGCACTAAGCTGGATGCCTTATAAACTTATCAGCTCAGAGTAGGTCGAATCCCTTTGATAATTCACACTGTATGGTACCAGATTGTTCTGTTACACTTTAATAGAACAACCAGGTAACGTGTGGTGAGTACTAAGATTTTTTTTGAAATTACAACTATTTAGAGTAAATAGGAGCAGCAGCAGAAGCTGTCAGGCAATTGTGACCGGATCTGCGAAAACCCGACATAATGGCGCATTTTTCAAATTCTTTATTGTATAATCTACTTAGTCAAGTGTATGTTCTGGCCAAGTTTCAGCCTCATATGGCTAAAGCTTTTGGAGTTACAGCCCTACAAAGTAGCAACAACAGAAAGATCGATTTGTACAGCAAGTATTGGGAAAATAAATTACATGCGCTTACAAAAACGGCTGTAACTTACAAATACATTGCAGTACAGAGTTGCAACTTGCACCATTCTGTTCACCATGAATAGGGGAGTCCATTACTGGGTAAGTTGTTTCTTCTATTACCATTCTTCACTGCATACAGAGACGAAATAAGTGAAGAAAAATCGATCGTGTACGATTGTTTCGACGTAACGTAAACAAACGCCCATAACTTACGTACCCTTTAGTCTACTACAACGAAACAAAGAGTTTTGAACTCCTCTTGAGTAGGCGAATAAGATGATAGCCAGGTTTTTATCATAGGACCCTTCCTTCACAAAGAACAAAGCGTTTAAAAATTTTACGAATTTTTTTTCTATTACGCAAATATTTTACTCATTGCAAATCAATGGCTTATACTGAAACTTTAGGCTTGCGCCATTATGTCGGGTTTTTGCAGATCCGGTCACAATTGTAAACTGATTAAATGCCACTATATGATGGTAATGTTTAGTCTACAGATGTATATTGTGTGGTATTCGGACTAACTACAACACACAACAACAAACCTGATATACCTCTCGTAGGTAAGTTTGCATCTCGTGATCACCAATCTTTGGTAGAGATTGTATGGACTGATAATATCTGTTAAAGTAAAGTCCTTTATAATGCTGAGTGTTTTAATGAAGTACACACATACGTATGTGTGCTAACATTGTGGTAAGAAATTGATACATAAAATTCAGAAAAACAAACATAATAATTGTGACTCTAATAGAAGACACATATACATTATGTATAATACTCTAATTGTACAATTTTAGTAAGAAAACAAATCAAAGATTATATATATATTATTCCAACATTGCACTTGCCACTCATAGAGTACATATGTTATACTCTACAATAAATGATTGAAAAAGCATCGCCACCTTAAACATGATACTATACTATACTACAGTGGCATCCAAAAAATGAAGACCAAGAATAGTGCAAAGCAGTATTTTACTCAACACATCATACCTTGTTATTGATACATACATACATACGTAACCTTTACATCAGTTATAAGTTTTTTGCTATTTCATGTCAAGTAAAGAATGTACATACATGAACAAAATGGTGGGCAGTATTTGGAATGATAAAACTGATGATGTTGCAACAACAGCAAGCAATGAAACAAGAGCTGATTGGTGCTTAGCATGGTGAGTCACTGTCCTGTTATCATGTTACTCTATATTAACTAGCTAGTCCATGGAACAAGGATTATACAGTGCACACACACACGCATGCACGCACACAAAGGTTTGGATGCATTCTAACAATTGAAAGAATAGATCATGGCTATGTTCAGTGGGAACACATTTGCAAAAGAAATACGTACATGCTTTGGAAGGCAAGCAATAAAGCAATAACATAGATAAAGTATTTTGTTTGACAGCCAATTAACCAGTTTCTGTTGTAATAATAGTACACCATCCCATCAATTAACACCACATGTGATAAATAGTACAATGAACTCACTGTTGTATTTGTGTCTTGTAGGACTTTACTTCACTAATGTATAACAGCTTCCCAGCAGGTGCATCCTAAGGATAATACATTGGATGGATAAGGTACAGTAGCAAACAATGTAATGATATCACTGACTTTACTGTAAGGGTATTCCTTAGTGGAGCAGGCATCAATGTACGCTGATGCTACCGTTGATAAGCAGCTGTCTACTGTTGCTGACTTGTTGATGTCAAATACAAACTCAGGATTCTTGATCACATTCACCCAGAATCGTAACGGAAGACTACAAACAGTAAACAACACATTTATCACAGTGTACGTATACGGATGAGTACGCATACTCTTGCAAAGGTATGTACATCTACTGTATTTCTGCATGAAAACATAAGAGATTCTGCTTTTCTTTGTAGCTACTGTTGTCTTGACAAACCACAAGGTCATTAGTTACAGTAAGCTTTGTGATATAGCCTCAAGACTTTGAATTAAGGTAATATCTCTGGTTGGTATGCATAGACGCACAAACAAACACTTACGTATGCATACATGCTATCCACATTGCAGTACCTGTTGGTTTTCCATGTATGCAGTACTTCAGGATCAGTAATTCCATTTTGTGCAGCTTGCCAATCAAGGAAATCAAATAGATATTTGATGGCCTTTGGCAACGGCTTTCCTCTTGGCACTGTAAACACTACCTTAAACAGGTCATCAACAAAAGGCTGCAGAATTCTCTGTAAAGCAAGCAAAATAATGTTTAGTACAGACAATGACTTAGCCAACCTTGGTGGCGAGTAATCTGGGCAAAAATACTTCTCTGATCAACTTCTGTCTTCCACCACCTGCTCCAGTTTGTTCATTGTTATTATCCTCTGGTTTAACCTGTAACATTTTAATAGCGTTCATATGTGGAAAAGGACAAAACACTCTAATAGTACACTCACTCACCAGATGATAGATTTTATCATCGTCAGTGATAGATAAGGTGGCACTCGACATAGCAGAAGGATTTAGAATGATAGTACCAACCATATCTGCCTTAGCTGAAGAGAAACCAAAAAATAAAAATGTGCTAACATTACTGAAGGGAATACAGAAATGTTTGCTTTTAATTGTTACTCTGTGTACAACCTGTATGTACAGGGACGGTTCTAGAAATATTGTTGACTGGTTTCCAATTTAAGGGTAGGGGGGCAGAGTCCATTGTCCATACAATAAAGTAGTCTATATAGTTTATTTAGTTAACTACAAGTGAAAATCACCTAAAATGTAGAATGTAGTTAAATTCATTATTTTAAGTTTAAAGTTTGTTGAGTGTTATAATTACTTTTCCGATCTCAAAAAGCCAACTGGTTTCAGGAAACCGGAGAAACCCCCCTTAGAACCGTACCTGTGTACGTACGTATGTATACATGTACACACATGTACTTGTACGTACTTGCGATTGGTGAGCGGTCTTCCCTTCTAGTGACTAGTCTGAACTTTGGAGGAAGTTTCTTAGCATTGTTGGTAGCCTCTGCTGACTGGAGTAGAAAAGGATAAACAGTTACACAAATATGATATCACACAGTACTGATATTTAAACAATTTAGAAATGAAAATTGTAGGTGTCTGAGGTAACTAAGTTAGAGGGTATTGCCTCTACATAGGGTGCTCATTAAAATGGGTTCCATTGTATCATTTAAACTGGTAAACTTGTACATTAGTAACACTAGAGTACCACTTCCTACATAATACATTTTGTGGTCCGGTACAGTACACCCACCCACACTGTTATTCATTGAGCTAGTTAGCATGTACAGTACAAAGAATGTTACATCACTTGTTAACACAAATCTACACACACAAGGTACATTTTAACACTTGTTTGCACCATATCGTGTAAATGTGTTAACCAAAAACATAATTTTACTTCCATACACTCACATAATTATGTAAACTAATTATGGATTCTAAGACACCATCAAGTTTCTTTCCTTAGAATTATGTACGTATTCCAAAGCATACATTAGAGTACAGGCCATTTAGTGCATGTACTATATATGGTATTATTGCACTAAAACAAACTTACCATCACGTGAAGATGGAAATGGCCGAGGGTATTTATCTTCTTAAACTCTCCATCTGATTCGTTGCTGGCATCAAAGTCTCTCAATGGTACACCTAGCTCAGTACTGGTAGCTAACTCTGTGTGACAAATATTAAATAAATTAACTGATTCATAACAAATCTGTTGCCAACCTAGATCAATTTCAGTGATGGAAGGTCTTGACGACACTGGATTATTCTGATGATAATAAACATATCATAAAAACACTTTCCATGCACAACCATATCATATTCTGGTATCAGTACATCAGTGTACACATAATGACACTTTTAAGTATATTTACACAGCTGCTACAAGCATGTACTACAAGCAGTTTCATAAAATTGAAATATGATACAAGATAATTACTAGCAGTGGAGCCAATTTGACAATTGGTGTAACTCAAACCTACTTTAACACAGTTTACAGTACAGAACATGTTGCTCCTAACAGTACCTTGTAGATTGCATCCAGGATCTTCTCTTTAGCTTGAGTGACAGTGTCACATTCCCACATCTTAATGGGGATCTCCTCGCCAGTAGGAGACAAGGCTAAACCATCCACTGGCTATATTTTGTCAATAACACAACACATAATTTCATTACCGACAAAAAAAAGCTCGTAAGTCAAATAAACTGATTTCACAAGGTATTATAATACACACAACCAAGTATGCATGGGTTGTATGATAAAGCATAAACTACTTCAGTTCATCCTGGGTTCCTCATAAATAAATGCACACAATTGCAAGTCTCAAAATACCAATATATATTAGGCTGGTGTGTGGGAAGTAAGTATTTAGTGCAGTTTATACAGGAAAAGTGCCTGTCTTGCTGACCTTAGGATCAATGGCATGTCTGAGCAGTCGTTCATCAGAAAGAGAATACTTGGCCTCACCAGTGATCACATCAATTGGGCCCTTCTCCAGTCTAGCCTTGATGGCCTTCACCAGCACATAGAGTGACTCTCCACAGCAGTCCTGTAATGGTACAAGCATGTGCTAGAAGCCTCAGATAGTATAGACTGTCAATTAACAACTATACTGTATTTATCAAAACCTGAAACCTGATCAAAAGGTTCAGCAAAGTATGGTCAAACTAGTTAATCAGCCATTATCAAATATTACATCAACACATAGAGTAGAATTTTTTTTTTTTAAATACTACCCAAGCCTAGTGTTGCAACAAGAGTTCATGAACTCTTGGTAACAATAGTTTTATCAGTCCTACCGAAATGTACGGATACAGCAGAAAACATAGCCAATTGGCCAGCATTTTCTCAGCAATGGATTCCGTCCTCCTCAACAACAACTTGGGATTCTGTCTGGTAGATAATGAACGTTGTATCAGATCACCCAAAAGCAGAATTAGAATCCTACACACAAGACAAATCCAATAACACACACATAGCAATGTCTACAAGTCATGACAATAACAGAAATTTGAAACTTACTCAGTAGCATAGTCAAGATCAGTTTGAAAGGCCACCATCAAGTAGGACGCTACATTACATCTAAAGGAAGGAGTTACATTATAACAACTCATTGACAGCAAACATTATAGCAGACACACTGTGAATAAGTAGACATACACAATTAACACATGTTAAACATGTGCTAAAACAAACTACTAAAGCCATATAGAAACTATCAAAACACAACTTCATTTCCCATAACAAAGTTACACTATGTGGATACAATCAATTAGGGTTTATTCAACTCTAATCTCCTTTAAATCTAATTTTATGATAATGAAGTGGATTGAAGCATACCTGTCTGGTATGCCAAACTTCTGTGGGTTTCCCTCCAATGTTTTGACCATCGTATGTAAGAATTTCTTGTTCATGAGCAGTTTCTTAAATGCCTCCAGGTTCCTCACCATGTCATCTTTGTCCATGCCTTTAGGAACCTATATATAGTAACACATGTGTTAACACAAACAAGAAAAAGAATCTATATTTAGTAACACATATTAACACCTAATAAAGAACATAGACCACTGGTGTGTAAACAGGATGAAAAACATGATAACTGCATACCATACACCATATAAGGTAGAACATATCAAATCACAATTAACAAAACTATTTGCATGGTCAGCTATTCATAGCCAATTTATTAACCTTTTTGCCTACATACCTCAAGTGGCTGAAGGATGGCATGGTTTACTTCTCTTGGGAACAAGAAACGCATTGCAAATGAACGGAAGTCCAAGAAGGGCAATGTTCCTTCTGAAGGATGATACACCAACTCCAGATCAGTTTGCAGTTCAGTGAATGCTACAGAACAGCACATTTTATAAATACCATTTTATTAATGCTATTAGTACATAATTTAACAAATATTCATGAATACAATATAGAAAGAATTATTTCCCTTCCACAAATGTATGTCTGCTGGAAAGTTGCAATGTCGCCAGGCATGTTAGTTGTTGTGAACAGAATGACGTAAGTATCACTTAACCATGTACACATGTGGGTATGAATAGTACCTGCCAATCCATACTTATAGCCTTACTACATAGGCCAACAGAAGCTATTTACTGTTGCAAATATAGCATTAGATAATGCTGCCAGCTGTCAAAGTTTATAGTTACTTGGCATAGAGGACACCTACAGGTATTCTACACACAACCAAATATGGTGCTACTGATAGGACCAAGGCTATTATATAAGAAAATTAATATAATTAACCTAAGTACAAGCACTTTCCTAAAAGGGTAAGTTATCCATAGAGATCAACATTCCCATAGTCACCCTGACAGGTAAACACATTAGAAGACTACCAAATGTGTAACAGTGTTGGTGATATAACACACAGGTATCCAACACACAACCACACACAATAAAGTGAAACTGCTAATGTGGTCACAACAGACATGTGGGAGATGACCTTTCTATGGCTACTGTCATCACTAAAGCCATATAAAGGATCTCTACTAAAATTATTAGCCATAATGACATAGGTATGGCACATAAGTATGTTTGTGTGCAAATACCAAATGTACAATAGTAAGTGGCACTTTGTACCTGTTTTGCACTCATCTGCTAATCCAGACTCCATTTCTTCCAGTTGTAATTGAAGGTCGGCAAACAGTCGTTCACTCTCTTTCTCCTTCTTGCGGAACCGTCGTATAACAACACACAGTACTATTAAAAATAGCAGAGCAAGGATCAGCACAGCACCACCAACAGCTGCTGGAATAACTATCTGAGTCAAGGTGTTGTCATCTTCCTCTGTTTGTTGATATCGTATTTCACCTACTCTGAAGTTGAGATTATCTCCAAAATATACCTGTAGATTGTAGACATTCGAGCTGTAAAAAGCAAACACCTGATAGCATTAATCTAAAACTCAAGTGCACAGCATTGTCATACGTATGTATGTACACAAGTACACACCATAACAGTTGCTCTGTTGCCCGTGATAGATCGTGGAGGAATACACTGTATACTGGTCTCCACATAGTTGGTGATGTTACAAGTTGATGACATAGTACCAACTTCAATTCCAACAGTCACTTCAGCTGATCTAACTGCTGTAATCCTCTCTCCCTGGATAGCAATACAATATGTACATGTCATTCGTGAAATATATGGACTACTATATGTACAACCAAACCTCATTAATTAATAGGGTAATATATGGTCCCTTTATACGAGGTCACAAAGTACGTACACCTCAGCAGTTCAGGACTTATTAGAGTAGTTTAATGCTTGTGTGTGGTCGATTAATAAACTTTTTGGTCATTGTTGCACACGTTCCGTGACCACTGCCAGAATGTTTGCAGAGCCAATGGGCGTCTGTATTTAGCGGATCACGGATCGGCGGATCACGTGATATGCATGCTCAACTCGATTTTGAGCACTGGGAAATATTTATACCCTAGTGTAACATACAGCATACTGTAGAATTTATATTTTATCCACAGATAGGAAGCCTGAAGAGATTTCAATCGATACTATATGACTATAATAATTAGAGCGCGCGTATTAAAAATTTAACACACGTACAGAGTAAGATTATTTTAATTCACCTTAAAACTGAATCACTGATGTATTCTTTACACCAACACAATATTCAATAGACTAGTTCTGTATTGCAAAAATAAACGACAAAGGATACACGCCAACATATTAGAAGCCTATTCACACGTGAGTGCGCTAGCGTATCCTTTGTCGTTTGTTTTTGCACTACAGAACTAGTCTATTGAATATTGTGTTGGTGTAAAGAATACATCAGTGATTCAGTTTTAAGGTGAATTAAAATAATCTTACTCTGTACATGTGTTAAATTTTTAATACGCGCGTGCTCTAATTATTATAGTTATATAGTATCGATTGAAATCTCTTCAGGCTTCCTACTTGTGGATAAAATATAAATTCTACAGTATGCTGTATGTTACACTAGGGTATAAATATTTCCCAGTGCTCAAAATCGAGTTGAGCATGCATATCACGTGATCCGCCGATCCGTGATCCGCTAAATACAGACGCCCAGAGCCAATCAGATCACTTCGCACCCTTTATGAGAAAACAAACACCGATTATTGAAATTCTTAGCAGAATAAATGGCTGATAGCATAATAAACAGCTGAATCTACATTATAGACAGTTTTTATGAGCCTGAACTCTCAAAATCACTGGAAAAGAAAGGAATATGGTTTGCTACAGAATAATAAAACAACAGAATATGTTGGCGTTTATTTCATATAATCCACCAGAAAAATCTTGTTGGTTTAATACAGATATATGTGGTACCTGGGTATATTTACTACCTCCATACAAATCGCCTGGTACATAAGATTAGTAGTGACCACTACAATGAGGTGGTCTTACATATTTAAGAGACAACCACTAAGAAATACACTGAAGAACAAAAGAAAGTGCATCATTGCGAACAATTATACAGTATGTAATATGATGCATGACATTGTACAGTATGTGTTGTACAATATGAATGAATGCATACAGATGGTAGGTGTTCTACTTACAGTAATCGTTATTGGCTCATTTGATCCTGCCTGATAATTGAGAACATCAACAAACATATTAATCTCAGGATCATCCACAAGTGTAAATTGTAAGGCATTCTCTAAATGAAGATCCGCTAAACCAGGGACACTAGCAGCTACCAGACTGTATGCTAAGGCCAGTGTTCCATTATCCAGTCCAGCTCTTATTGCTGTGTAATTTATGTCAGTAGGAATTGTAGGAACTGGACAGCTCAGTGTTCTGTCATTTTCACTATCACTAATACAATCCTAAATAGCAAAAATATTTGTAGACAAGTGAGATACACACATAATTACATGAAGACACTCACCACTGTATAATCAGTTGTAATATTAGTAGTCGTATTGGTGATTTCTACGACCATTCTAGTTTCTACTACATTAAGATCTCTTCCGTTGAAGATCAGATCAATGCCTCCACTATGTGAAGCATAGTAAAATCATACACTGTAGCATCACACAGTTTAGTCGATACCTTTCAATAATTTGATCATTAACCAACGAGAAGACTTGAGGGTCATCAGTGTATGTAAAATCTTCCTCAGACAAAGCAATAGCGTTGTCTAGTATGAAGGCAACTTGACCAGTACCACGTCTTAGCCTTGCACCAGCAATACACTGCACAAATGTGCTGCTATTATACCTTTTGCAAATGAATAATATACGTATATTAACAATTGCAAAACAGTTGGGTGAGTACATACAGTACACAGGTGCATGCACACTCAATCTGCAGATACTCTTGTAACACAAAATTTGAAAGACAATTGAAGTGGTTTGATCATGACTGCATTACTAACGTTTTTGGCATGTGTCCAGAGGAGGTTGGTCACGCATCATCAAAGATCTCATGTACTGTAATCTCAACAACCCATTTAACCCAGACACCTCATTATCGATACAAAGCATTCTATGTGCAAATGATAAATAAACTACAGCTCCCAGAGCATTGCTTTCAACCACACAACACTATTTTTGTGGCTTTCCTAGCTAAAAAAAAACCACACTATAAAGTTATGTATACTTCTTGTGAATGTGACAAAGGATAACAACAATGATGCCAATTTCAAATAATGCCATCTTTGGTTGTGCAAATGCATGTAGCAATACGTCATAGGGCTATGACTTGTGACCAACCTCCTCTGTCATGTATCCTTGTACTTGTAATTGTTGATATAATTAAATTTCTCTTTCACTTGGACTTCGAAATATTCACTGTCTAAAATTGATAACTTTTGACATTCAGACTTTGCCTCCTCTACAATGTTTTTTTTTTTGCTTCAAAAATAACCTACTATATACGTAGTATAGTATAGGGTTAAATATTTATGCCCTATAGATGCACTAACTGTACTTCAACTTACTGAATTACACATGGTGTATCTGCAATCTCTATCCTTGCAAGTGATGTATTACCGACATTAAAATTGCTTCCATTTATGCTTATCAAAATATTTGCTGATGATGGGATCTTCACCGGTGTAAACCCTTGAATGATGATCTCCTGTGTAGCATACATACGTACATAGTTACATAACAGTAATCAGTAAAGTTTACAACTGACTATGCCAAAGCACTGAACTGTGTATATTATATCAATCTCTATCAAAGTCATGATGTAACTGTAAATGTCTTTACAGACGGATGTAAGCATGCAAAAAAGTACTAATTATGTATCTAATGTTTGCACTATGCTTTCAACATGTTTCATTGAACTAATCCATTTTTAGGATTCAACTTACAGCATATCTAAATCCATTAGGTAGCATGGCCACTTCAACTGATCCACTACGATTTATTGGTATCTCCACATTAACATCAGAAGTAGTCGACATATTGCTAGTAGTAACACATCTAAACCTAGAGTGTTTTACATTATTAATGAAATATACGTATACACACATCATTAAACTATTACCTTTCCCCAGGAAGATAACTATCTGTATTTATCATACATGGTGCTCCTCCAATAGTAATATTAATGATATCATCAACTACAACTCCCAAATCTGTTCCACTGATTGTTACATCAGTTCCTCCTTGATATGGACCAGAGTTAGGATTAACCTGTTCCATTAATATACATAACATTATTAGACAGACATTAAAGCATGTTGGAGTGAGCCTGAGCTGTCTCTTACACATGTACTTTTCTGTAGCAACGAAAAGCAGTAGACGCAGAACATTATTGGAGAGGAGCCTACATATGAAATGGAAATTTAAGTCGATCCCTTCTTGTTGCACACTGACAGCATACTGTAGAAGGAAGGGTAATAAAATCAGTGAACTACTGTGATGAGTACACTAGCTATCAACACCTTATAGTTTAGAGGCTTCGCTACATTCAACACTTCAGAGTTACTTACTGTTGGCATTATGTATTGATATCAGCTATAACAAAGTAGTTGAGTAGTTTTATGAGTAATTCTACTAGAGTTGTAAAGTGATATATGTGACCCACTGAACAAAAATCAGCCATTTTTGCACATTCCTTGAATTCTGGTTTGTTGTTTCTCTGTTATCTATAGTAACAAAGGAGTGTACAGCCAAAGTTTCGGCCTTTCGTATTGGAGTTCTAGCACTAGATAGTTGGAACAAGAGTAATAGATTCGATTTGTACAGCAACAATATGGCAAATAAATTAGCACTTATTTAATCAATCATAAATCATGACTGAAACAATGGGGTATACATAGCTCAGTCTGTTCACTATGAACTGGCAAATTGATAAGTTGTAGTGTATCTCTGTGTGGACAAAGAAGAAGGACATTTAAACAATGAAACGACAATGGTAACTTGTATTCCTACTACATCTTAAATAAGTGCCATGCGTAACTCACACGCTTCTCCGTACAAACAAGAAACAAAGATTTCCTATGAAAAGGAGAATCTGCTGATGTATAAACTTGATTTGAGCTTTACTTCAGAGTGGTTAAAATGTGCGTCATTTTTTTATAAGCACATATATTTTTACCTAGTATATTTCAATACGTTTTAAAGTGATTTTTGCTCAGCTGGTCATATATTATACCTTGCTTCTCCAGTATTTCGTGCTCTAAATTTTTCTTAGCCTCTTCTCATGCTTCCTCACTCATGATCCACATTAGCTGGATAGTCACCACGTGCACTATCTGCACACTAGATCGATAGTAGATATCCATTTATGTAATGCTCACACATACCTTTGACTATTACTTCATCATGACCATGATACTTGTACATACATATCATGATCACCACACTTGACTGTTCAATACGTATGTGAGGCTCATACATACTGTTTTTCTAACCACATATGGATCTTGCTCAGGCTTACCCCAATTAACTACCTGCCACATTGTAGTATTGTACATACCATAGTGATCTGTGGTAAAGGACAAGTACTACTGGTTGTAGTAAATGTACTACCATCAGAACAAGACTCCATTATTACACAACTTGTTAAACTGTTACACCATCCACAGTCAAGCATTAATGTGTTTGATACTGACAAACATGATGAACACCCTCCAGCCAAAGCAGAACAATCATATAGTATTACTATGAGAGTGAAATATTCATCATACTTATACATTTTTATGAACATCACTTACCATTTAGACGATCAACTTCAGTCTCCAGATCATACACTACATCTGGTCCAGTCCACCTTATAATCACACTACCATTACTCACATAGTCAACACCAGAGAAATCATTTGCTACTAGTATACACTCTAAACCATCAGGTCCTGTATATTCAGCTTGTAAAATAGATTGTAATCCATTGTATTGTATCACACACTGGTATGTGTAGTTTGAGTTCTATTAGAAGAAATAGACTGACAATCGACGTAAAAGTGCATATATTATGTATCTTACAGGAGGTGGTAAGTTATTGCCTACTATTGACAGGTTTCGTGATACTACAACTGGCTGTTCATATCCATTTGTAGCATTACTATCCAGGATGAGTGGACACAATGCACTGGTGTTATCTCTAGTCTAAATGAGATGACTATTAGTACATCACTGATACAATACTAGTACTACTAACATTGATCCAGTCAGTTACTACTCTACACTGGTCACTGGATGAGGTACACTTCTTATCATATAAACACCATCCACACAAATTATTAGATGAGAGACAAGATCTGCAACTGTTAGTACAACAACCAGAAATACATATCTATTTAGAGTCACAGCAAAAAACCCTACTATGTGGACAATGAATTAAATAAAGCCTTATCTTTATGTATATATGTACGAAACCCTGTAATCATAACAAATTCATGATTTCAAAGGTACTGCATTTGAAAATTGGGGGCAGCTGTGAAAGCACTTTAAGCCCAGGCCTGTATGAGTCTTTAGTAGTCACCACATTCAAGTATTTGCATGTACATGATACTGCACAGTTATTTAATTCCAAGCATAATAATGAACTTGGATATTCATTTATAAAAACACTACTGTAGTAAATGTATGGTCTACTTCAAATGAACCAACTGTAGTCAGATACTTCTGACTTGACACTTGTAAATACTCACTTAGTGTGTGTGGAGCAATTGAAGAATGATAACCCATCAGTGATGGTGATGAAGTTGATGTTACCAATATTTGATCTCAAACTGAAGTCCACCACTATTGTGTCTATATGTGTTAGTGGTCAATACACTACTAGTTAATATCAGTGTAACATACCAGTACTTTCATTACTGAACTGATCTACAGTAAAGGAATAATTACAAGTCAAATTAGTAAAATCAACTGTAGAATTCAAATTCCCTTCCACTACACTGGATCCAAGATCTCCGAACACGCAATAAAAATTTTCATCAGTTAATGGAGGAGGTATCAGGTCTGCTGATATGGCAAACTACGTATGTACAACAAACGAAAAATATATGAATATGTACATACGTATAAATAAAAAAAACATTTGAGTAGATATTAAACAACAAACTACGTATAGCACAACTTCTACTATCCTTACCTGAAATCCCGCCTCTTCCACAGGTAGAGTGTTAGGTGAGATGGCAAAGTTTACTATACACATTTCTTCCTCCTGTATCCACCTTCTAGTCTCAGTGTTGTTACTACACTCACTCCTACGAGAACACTTCTTCTCTATACTACACCACCCACACAATGGGTCCATACTAGCAGCACAACTAGTACAGTCTCTCAATGACTGGCAGTCTTCTACCAGAATGGGAATCACCTGTATAGTGTAATAATGTATGAGATTGTCCATATTGTGATTATGTGTTGTGTACCTGTTCACTGGTCAGTCCATACACATAGTCACTACCTAATGACCATTGTAGTGATATGATCCTACTAGTGGTAATGGTGCGGTCAATAAGGTATAACATCACTGTGTTGATGTCGTTGAATATGTACTAGAAACATAACAAATAATATGAGTTGGATAAAATACTAAACAGCAATACAGCAATGAGTTATTGCTTACATGTATCTATACACTATTAGGGATCATGAGGTTTGGCCAAAAATATCATCCAAAAACCAGATTCACAATACCTTCCTGGCACCTTGACAGTATTGGTTAGGTATAACCAGGTCCAAAGTGCCTTCAGTATGACCCTAAATGCTTCTAATAGATTGCTACAATTTAAAATATATATATATATATATATATATATATATATATTCAATGGAATTTTCTACTGTCTGACTAACTGCCTGCCTGCCTGCCCGATTCCTTCAGACAAGCACAGTAATTGATAGCTGCACACATGTTCAAGCAGAAAAAAAAATGAACTCAGGCACCATTCTTTCCTTTGATGCAGTTAGCACAGGTTCACCAGTCATAATAATGTTACTATAAGTTACAAGTATATATAAGAAAAAAATAGGGATTATAGAAAAAAAGTAGGAATCAAGGAAGGTTGCAAAGATATACATTGTATTGCTTACTACAATGCAAACAAGCACATGCAACTCGTACTTGTTTAACCCTTAACCCGCAGAGAACTTTTCGGAAATGCGTGTTTACACAATATGGGCATGCATGGCGACACTAAGTGGGGTAACTTGATTCTTATAGCCTACAAATGCACATAGATTAAAAGTGTGTTTACTGGGCTACTTGGAGAAGGTTAAACGAACACTGTAACTACAGTGACTTACTTGTTATGAAGGGGTGAACAGCGATGAGTCGTGTCTCTGTGTTTCTAAATTTTTGTCACATGTTTAATTTCGATTGTGGGTTTAATCACGTGAGTCGTATACGGCCTGATACAAACTTTTACGATGAATTGAATGGAACTTGTTGCAAGGTGATAGGATCAACTACCATCGAGTTATCGACCATTTTATAAAGGTATGTAAAGGGTTTGCATGTTTCCTTACCGAAAAAGTTATTTTCATGGCTAGTTTTGGCCTCACCATTTAGCGTTGGGGTAAAACCCTAGGTATCATTTTAATCCTTGCTACATCACAAGTAGAATGACATTAATTGCATAGCCATAGGATGGACGCTTCAAACGTTACAGCGCTTTGTGCAAAGCATGTATATTTATTAAGTTAAAGCATGCATATTTATTAAGTGTAAATCCAGTTTTCTGGATTATGCGGGTTTAAGGGTTAATGGTAAAGAACAGACAAATACCTGTATGATGGCATACGTATATGCTTTATCAACGCAAGTCCCGTTTCACAGTTTAGTAAAGTGCATAAATTTTTTAAAACATACATATTTTACTAGATATTATACAATCATCCAAAATTAATGAGGTTCTTGCTCAGCGACTCAGTTATACCTCAAGCACATACTTTTGCACAAGATAAAGGAGTGTTGGGTTAAAGGTGTAATGTACATGGTACAGACTACAGAGTGTGATATCAATATCTTCATATTAGTGAATGGGTGAGCAAAACCCCACCATTTCGCACATTCCTCAAAGTCCATTCTATTTCCTCTCATCATAACCCATGACTTAAACAAGGTACAAAGCTTAAAATCTGTTTACTATTAACAGGCAAATCCATTAAGGCATAGAGCTTTTCCTAGACTTCTCCATGTGCAAAAAGAAAAAGGCCATTTCAACAAAGAAATGATGGTACACTTTATATATCAACAATTCATGTGCCCTTTACTGTAATTACTCTAAATGAACTAGGGTTAGGTGATAGTGAATTTTTCAATGTCCAAATGATAGTAAGACATTGTTCACAATAGACAATATTATAACGATAGTAAAAATCTACTTATTACTTCACAGAGATATGCAAGGAGGGATGTACTTATGGATATGCTTTTGACTAAGAGACTAAACAGCCTTTTTTTAGACTCATTTTTGTTCCCAAATATTATTTTTACAACTGTTTTACATGAATATTTGCATATTTTTACGTTTTAAGTACTGTCCGATAGTAATTTTTCAAATGATAGGCGATACACAATAGCGATACTATCCCGGTATTCCGTTATGTTCATACTATCCCCCAGCCCTAAGGCAAATCCGGTGGTGCATAGATTTTAGTTTTGTTTTATCACATACCAAAGCAATTGCATATTTACTTAGTTTTGATAGCAAAAAAGAATTTTGCAAAAACGACAAGTTTTCACTCTCACTCGGTCACATTTAATTAAACATCCTTTTTCTAGTCATAAAGTACATACGTGTATATGTAAGAATATTAAACACATTTCCATGACTAATTGTACAAACCATACCTTTAACAATCTTCCATCACTAGTTCCAATGAACATCAGTAGTTCTCCCTCCACTTGTACTATCACTGATGATGTGAACTGTGTGAGTGGCTCATTAACAATTGGAGAGGATGTCAAACTGCCTCCACTAAGCGCCACAACGTCAAACCCAGTTTGGAAGAGTAAGTTACAAACCTGTATCTGTACAGTAAAACAATGAATGTTACAAATGAATATACCTATACTACACAAACTTACGGCTTCTTCTGCACATAAACCTAGCAATACTGTATCACTTAGAGTACTACCAGTCCATACAACTCTTTCAACTTCAGTCATAGCAGCACAATTGCTCTGACTATTATTCATGGCAGTGTTAATAGCATTGAGACTATATGTACACACTCCACTGGTACCACTACTAACTGACAATGGTGGTTGTACTACCAACACGAGAGTATCATTGCCAGGATATGGATAGTCTCTAACAACCGAAGCATCAACAAATGCAACACTACCACTACAAACTAGCTCCACCTCATATAATGCTCTAAATGTCTGAGAAGATTGGTCTATACACACACGTAAAATTCTAATGTCATTCCCTCCATCCCCTACTATGTAGTATGCAAAGTCATCAATGACAAATCCAGTGTGAAAAATTCGTTCATTGAGGTCACTTGTTTGTATAATGTAATCTCTTGTCCTATCAGTCATTATCAATCCACCAGTGATGTTATACTGACCCAACATCATGGGATAAGATATTGGTGATCCTAATGCAACCGTTCCAACATACACATCACCTTCAGCTTCTCCAGGAAACATGGCCACTGGATCATCTTCAGATGGAGCATTACCACTCAACATTACTCCACTCAGTGTATTAGTAAAATCAGTTACATTATATCCACTACACGATCTATCAGTGTTGACACAGACCATAACATACTGTCCTCCGTTAGTCAGTGATAATCCCCTCACAGTACCACTAGTTACGACATTATCCAACACAGACAAGTTAGCTGATAATCTGTAAATGATGTTCTGTTCTGCAACAATCAACTCGCCATTATCAGTAACTGTCATTATAGAAAAGTCGCCACCATTACTCGCTGAAAAAGGAGCAGGATCCGATACGACACTACAGACGACTCCAAGAAGTACAACGATTGTCGACAAAGGCATCATTCCGCACCACACATGACACGGCTATTGGTGAGAAAAGACATCCAGTCACAATGGGCGTATCACTTCCTTTTCGACACGTGATATTGATTACGTTTTATACGTAGACATTTTCACAAAATGGCGCGTTTTATTATTATTGATTGTTGTGCAGACCTCAAAAGAGTATGGTGCACAAAAAACTACTGTCAAATACAAAAAACTCACTTATATTAATTATACAATATTTAATACACAAGACTATATAATCTAAACCAAAACAGCCAAGCTGTAAAAAAAGAGTGCCTACCATCACAGCCATTTCTTGGCCGCCACCTTGGATTTCACATCTTTTTTCACCTTGGCCTTTTTGGGGGCCGCACTCTTTTTTTTACAGTTTGGCTGTTTTGGTTTAGATATCACTTCTTTTTGTATTGCAAGCCACAAACTGACTGGCCATATGGCTTTGATGCTCCCCTTTAACTTGTTTTTTTCTTTACTGCAGGAATTGTGGAACAAAGGAGTGTGTATAGCTTTTGTCTGAGGAAATATTTGTATATTTAACATTGAATGATGATTATCACATACTGTAGTTAATAAGGTCAGTGGCTTCTTACATAACTGACTGAACTGTAGCTGAAACTCTCATTGTTTGCAGCTGAACTCTTTTCAGGGTGATTTATTTCTTCCTGAACTCTCTACAGGGTGATTTTTTTGCAGCTGAACTCTCTACTTGGTGGTTTCTTTGTAGCTGAACTCTCTACAAGGTATCTTGTTCTAGCTGAACTCTCTACAGGGTGGCTGAACTCTCTACAGGGTGATTGTTTGCAACTGAACTCTCTGCAAGATGATTTGTTTCTAGCTGATCTCTCTATAGTGTAACTTGATTGTAGCTGAACTCTCTACAGGATAGTTTCTTTGTAGCTGATCTCTCTACAGGGTGACTTGTTTCTAGCTGATCTCTCTACAGGGTAACTTGTTTCTAGCTGATCTCTCTACACGGTGACTTGTTTCTAGCTGAACTCTCTATAAGGTCATCTGTTTGTAATTGAACGCTCTACAGCATGGTTTCTTTGTAGCTGATCTCTCTACACGGTGACTTGTTTCTAGCTGATCTCTCTACAGGGTAACTTGATTCTAACTGATCTCTCTACGCGGTGACTTGTTTCTAGCTGAACTCTCTATAGGGTTATCTGTTTGTAATTGAACTCTCTACAAGATGGTTTCTTTGTAGCTGATTACTCTACAGGGTGACTTGTTTCTAGCTGATCTCTGGATGACTTGTTTCTAGCTGATCTCTCTACAGGGTGACTTATTTCTAGTTAATCTTTCTTCAGGGTGAACTTGTTTCGGGCTGAACTCTCTACAGATGATTTGTTTGTAGCCGAACTCTCTACATGGTGGTTTCTTTGTAGCTGAACTCTCTACAAGGTGACTTGTTCTAGCTGAACTCTCTACAGGATGGTTTCTTTATAGCTGATCTCTCTACAGAGTGACTTGTTTCTAGCTGATCTCTCTACAGGGTGAACTTGTTTCTGGCTGAACTCTCTACAGATGATTTGTTTGCAGCTGAACTCTCTACAAGGTGGTTTCTTTGTAGCTGAACTCTCTTACATGATTATTTCTTCTAGCTGATCTCTCTACAGGGTGATCTGTTCAGTCGTAGCTGCACTCTTTACAGGGTGATTTGTTTGCAACTGAGCTCTTTATATGATGGTTTTTTTTTTGTAGCTGAACTCTCTACAAGGTAACTTCTTCTAGCTGATCTCTCTACGTGGTGACTTGTTTCTAGCTGAACTCTCTATAAGGTTATCTGTTTGTAATTGAACTCTCTACAGGATGGTTTCTTTGTAGCTGATCTCTCTATATACAGGGTGATATGTTTCTAGCTGATCTCTCTACAGGGTGACTTGTTTCTAGCTGATCTCTGGATGACTTGTTTTGTTTCTAGCTGATCTCTCTACAGGGTGACTTGTTTCTAGCTGATCTCTCTACAGGGTGACTTGTTTCTAGCTGATCTCTCTACAGGGTGACTTGTTTCTAGCTGATCTCTGGATGACATGTTTCTAGCTGATCTCTCTACAAGGTGATTTCTTGTAGCTGATCTCTCTACAGGGTGACTTGTTTGTAGCTGAACTATCTGCAGGGTGATTTATTTGCAGTTGAACTCTCTACAAGGTGATCCTTCTAGCTGATCTCTCTACAGGGTGAACTAAGTTGTTTCTGGCTGAACTCTCTACAGATGATTGTTTGCAGCTGAATTCTCTACATGGTGGTTTCTTTGTAGCTGAACACTCTACAAGGTGGTTTCTTCTAGCTGATCTCTCTACAGGTTGATCTGTTTGTAGCTGAACTTTCTACAGGGTGATTTATTTGCAGTTGAACTCTCTACAAGGTAGCTGATCTCTCTACAGGATAACTTTTTCTAGCTGAACTCTTTACAGGGTGATCTGTTCATAGCTGAACTCTCTACAGGGTGATTTGTTTGCATCTAAGCTCTTTATATGGTGTTTTTTTTGTAGCTGAGATCTCTACAAGGTAATTTCTTGTAGCTGATCTCTCTACAGGGTGACTTGTTGGTAGCTGAACTATCTGCAGGGTGATTTATTTGCAGTTGAACTCTCTACAAGGTGATCCTTCTAGCTGATCTCTCTACAGGATGACTTTAACTAACTGAACTCTCTATAGGGTGATCTGTTCATAGCTGAACTCTCTACAGGGTGATTTGTTTGCAGCTGAACTCTCTACATGGTGGTTTCTTTGTAACTGAACTCTCTATAAGGTGATGTCATGTAGCTTATCTCTCTATGGAGTTATAACTTTCTCTATAGAGTTATAACATGTTTGTATAGCTGAACTCTTTACAGAGTGGTTTTTTTGATTGGTTGCTGAACTCTCCAGCTACACAGTGACTTGTTTGTACTACAGAGTGACTTGGTTGTAGCTGAACTCTCTACAGAGTGACTTACTTGTAGCTGAACATTGTATAAAGTAATTTGTTTGTAGATGAGCTCTCTACTGGGTAGCTTTTTGTAGCTGAATCCTCTATGCAGTGACTTGTTTGTAGCTGAATTCTATACAGGATGACTTGTTTATAACTGAATTCTCTTCAGTGTGACTTATAATGTTCTGAATCTCTACAGCGACATATTTGTAGCTGAACCCTCTACAGGGTGACTTGCTTGTAGCTGAATTGCCTATAAGATTAACTGTTTGTAGCTGAACTCCCTACAGAATAATTTGCAATGTAATATAATTCTATAATGGACTAAGTTATAAACGTAGCTGAATGCTCTATTAGGATGACTGTTCTATTAGAGTATCTCGATCTCGCATATGCTACACGTAGTTGGCTTTGGAATCATAACTCAGTGGTATGTAATCCGATTCTTCTGACTTTCTATAATTATTCCAGCTACACACCGATTTTCACTCTAAGCGGTTTGCCTGGTAGGCGTGAAAACTAAGTTTTTTATTCATAAAAATCGATCGCGTAATTATTACACAGGTTGGATTTTGTGTCATATCTCGATGGCCCTTAACTGGATTCCTTTCAAACCACAAAAAGGCACTCCTACGACAGTTACTCCATCTACTTAGCAATTTTCAGCTCATTCCTTCAAGCGGTTTACCCTAAGACCTTCGACCTTATTTTACGCAAATAATCGGTAATAACTCCGTGAATGTTTCTCGGATCAGGGGCGTAGCCAGACTTTTGGTGATGCCAGGGCCTAGCTGTAAGCTGAATACCAAAAAAGTAAAGTGGAATGTTCCTGGGGGAAGGCCTGGGTGCTTCCCCCTACACCACGTCTGAACGAAATCACGCATACACAAAATGTGCCCTTAGGCAATAACAGTAAAAGGTGCTATTTGTGCATCTAGCTAGCTAAAACCTGCACACTGCTGTTTATGCAGCTCATAGAAACTACAAACCTATCGTAGCTAATACTAACTTAATCTTTACTTCCAGACAGCCTACTTCAAATTTTCTAGAACATGGGAACCCTCCACACTCAAGTCGCTTGGTTGGCAATACTTCCTTCAGGGCATACATTATTCTCGGCCGGTCCTCCTGTTGGTGGTCAGTGACTTTAGACTTGGCTTGTACTCCGATGTATTCGAGACATCACGTGCCCGCAACATGTGACAAATAAACAAACCGTTGTGCTCACCTGACACATGTATAACAAATTTATCGCAGCTGCTGCCTTGTAATATGTTTGCCTCAACCACTCAACATTCTTCCGCCATTTCCACCATGCATCACATACGCTACTGATCATGTGATGCAACAGAGCTCGATGATTTGCAATAGTTCAGCATTAATGCAATGCGACCCTCAAGAGTACAGAGGAGCGCTAGTGTGCAGGTAGCTACCGGAGAGCTCTCCAGGGCTGTAATACTTCAGTGATGTGATTTTTAGTTTTAAAATATTCTGCTTCTGAAAGGGGGGGGGGGTTTATCCGAACCCCCCCTCCCTTCCTGGCTACGCACTTGATCTCCCCATCCACCAACTACACCACCTTATTTATAACTGCATACGTAGCTTGCTACACTGCTTCTCTGAATACTGAGACTGATATATCTCGATCTGACTGCTCTATTAGAGTATCTCGAATTATTGATACCCGGGCCTGGGTGGCCCGAGGGGTCACCAACTGGTTCGAAATCTCGTACACCTTCAGTGAAATCCTGGCTGAAATACGAAATCTTATGTAGTTATCGTGATTCTGATTCTATACTCGTTCTGGTACCATAGCTTACACTCAACTGCTCCTTCACCTCGTCCTGCACAGTAAGAATGAAATCCGATGTTCCACTCCGCTTCGGATTTGTATTAATCAAGTTGTGGAAGCCGCAAAAAAACCAGGAGCTGTGGGAAAGAAGCCGTACAAAACCAGGAGATCTATAGAATCCATGCAAACTGTTCAAAAGTAAGAATGAAATCCGATGCTCCGCTCCGTCTCGGATTTGTATTAAGCTAGTTGTGGAAGCCAAACAAAACCAGGAGTTGTGGGAAGAAGCCATACAAAACCAGGAGAGAATCCATGCTAACTGTTTGAGTAAGAATAAAATCTGATGTTCCGCTCCGTTTCGGATTTGTATTAAGCGAGTTGTGGAAGCCAAACAAAACCAGGAGCTGTGGGAAAGAAGCCGTACAAAACCAGGAGATCTATAGAATCCATGCAAACTGTTCAAAAGTAAGAATGAAATCCGATGTTCCGCTCCGTTTTAGATTTGTATCAAACGAGTTGTGGAAGCCAAACAAAACCAGGAGCTGTGGGAAAGAAGCCATACAAAACCAGGAGAGAATCCATGCAAACTGTTCAAAAGTGAGAATGAAATCCGATGTTTCGTTCCACTTTGGATCTGTATTAAGTGAGTTGTGGAAGCCAAACAAAACCAGGAGCTGTAGGAAAGAAGCCGCACAAAACCATGCATGGATTCTATCCATGCAGGATAGAATCCATGCAAACTGCTCAAAGGTAAGAATTAAATCTACTGTTCAGCTTCGCTTCGGATTTGTATTAAGCGAGTTGTGGAAGCCAAATAAAACCAGGAGCTGTGTGAAAGAAGCCATGCAAACTGCTCCTGCACAAAAGTAAGAATGAAATCCGATGATCCACTCCGCTTTGGATTTACTTAGTAAACTACAAACTTACTTAGTATCACAAACTTCATAAACTTAGCAACACACCAACTACAAAAGCAACTTAAGCATACAGATGCTCCTGGTTTTGTGGGGTTTCACACCAGATAGAACTTTGACAGTTGCTCCTGGTTTTGAGGGGTTTTGCACGGGATTTACCCTGAATGATTGGCCTTGTTTCCTGGTTTATAGAGCTTCAGCTGCAAGTTGCTCCTGGTTTTGTAGGGTTTCATTTAATAGTTATGCCTTGGCTTTACTCCTGGTTTTACATGGCTTTGCTCAATTATGTGAGGCTTTGCTCCTGCATGCCTGCTGAACTTCTGTTTCTTTCTCCCACTATATTTTCGTGATTTTAGAACTTATCACTCTACACCAACCTGTAATTTGAAATCAAATTTTGCAGCTCTTGTTCGATTTTGTGAAATCTTTTGAAATTAGTGAAATCTTGAGACATTTGTTCAAGATTTTGAAATCCGTACCCCTTTTTCGTGAGTTAGTGACCCCTCGGGGTGGCCCGAGTTCTGGCTACGCCCCTGCCTCGGATTCCTACCAAACGTGTTACTGAGATTCGCCTTAGTAAGCCCTTTACGTATGCCAAATTTCAGCCCGATTGGAGCACGCATTCGTGTTTTATGGCGGATTTTGCGAAGTGTGCGAAAAGAAGAAAAAAACGAAGAAAAAAAATCCAAACTTTGGCCGCTCGTATTTCGGAAATGGCTGGAGCGATTTTCTTCAAATTTGGAATGTGGACTCCCCATACCTAGCCGGAACTTCTGTAGCAACTTTAGTTTCAATCGGATAAGGAGTCACGGAGCTACAAAGGTGTGAAAATCGCGTTTACTTTGTTAGGCGCAATCTGTGAATTTGCGCAGTTTTGCGCTGCGCATTTTGTGAATTCATATAATGCGCAACAATTTATAAATTGTTGCGCAATTTGTGAACTACCGTACGAGAAGCGCATTTTATGAACTCTTTGGATTCTGGTCCATTCAGTGTACCGGCGTTACGTTCTTGGCTGATCAAGTGCGTATTATGCCACCACCACCCCTTCCATTTTGAGATTCCGTTTGCTAGAACAGATCATTATAAATTCAGCTATTACCCCAAATCTATCCGCGATTGGAACAATTTACCAACTGACACTATAGAATCCCAATCTCTACAAGTATTTTTAGATAAATTATAACTGACTCTTATCTATGTGATTTGTAATGTTTTTTCCTTACCTGAACATATCAGTTTGTAACTGTGTTTTCAGTAATCATAATCATAATCATAATGGCTGCTTTCAGAGAAGTGTAATAAGCCACACAGATTGGTAAGTTTACTGCTCTGCCCACAGATTGGTAGATGGCATGGATTGCAAATGATGCTACCAATAATTATCGTGTTTACGCCTGGTTATTAATGATTCTAATGTGATCCAATTTTTTCATTATAACTTTAATAAGCCCCTTGATAGCTATATGTTTACTACAAGGAACATGGGTCAAGACGGTTCCGCTTTCTCTGTATTGACTATCTCTCCCTCCAAGGTTCCTTTGCGTACTCTGCAGTTGGATTGGATAAGGTGCATTCTGTCTGATCAAGTTCCTGCATGGAGCACACATCCAACACCACGCCCCTGATGTACTAGCTAGAACACAATATTTATATTCAGTATAGATCTAATTGATTTTTTAATATTCAAATTCAGTTTGTGACAAAGTTACAATTTTAACTTGGAATTAGCTCCAATACAGCAGTAAGCTATACACAAACACAGGCCCATTCTTTGAACAGCATGGCCCTACAAAGTTAAGACTGTTTTCGTCCTGTGAGATTGTCACTTCATGCCTTCTTAAGCACTGTCTGTGGTACCCCCATGAGCAACTATTGCACCTGACCTACAGAGTTCACACACATAAATACAAGATTCGTTAATGTAACTAGAGCTTACCAAGGGAGTTGTATCATCATCCACCAAACCAATCATTCCACAGGAATGGCAATAGTCATTCAATGGTTCTAAATAAACAAAAATATATATATATTTTCTCCACAGGATTATAATTATCACAAGGCATTGACTTCTATTGATGTACTATACTACGTAAATGCATGTGAACACCAGAGACAATTATAATTTTTTTTCAAATCCCAGTGAAAATGTCAGGCAACCTAAAGCATTACCTGACATTGATATGCTACTGTTTTACATCCTTACGATACATTGATAGAATGAGTGACTCAACCTATAGTAATACAATCATTGTTGTCTAATTGATTGACAAGGCTTCACTATAAAACTCTAACTTCCTTCTATTTTGATCTGACATTTTGTCAGGCAGATTCCAATATGGTCGGCCATGCATGATATTTGTCTGACAAATGGCCTATGTCAGGCAGTAATAATTGACTCTGGTGAACACCATACCATTGACCTGGATGTCAAACGAATGCATGCACATAAGTTTTGTCTACAATGTTTAACTTAACAATGTTTAACTTTTGCATACTGCAATTTCATTCCTTCAGCATTCTTTCAGTACTCTAAGTTTTCTGCCTCCCGAATTGCCTTATGGCGATCACAAGTAGTGAGGTGATCATATGATTTTTCACTGTGTTTTTGCTAACAGAATAATAAAATATTGCTATAACAGGGGCGGATCCAGAGTTTCAAAAGAGGGGGGGCACCTTTCTGAAAAACAGTTGAAGACCAAAAAAACTTGCTGAAAACCAGTTGAAGACCAAAAAAAAAAAAAAAAGGTCACAACAATAATAACTAGTTATCCTTACCAACTATATCACGTCTGTTATGTAAAATAAAATCCTATTTGTAGCTTCATAGGTAAGCTACACTGCCTCATGAACATTGTGACTGCTTTATTAGAGTAATTGACTGCTCTATTAGAGTATCTCGATCTTGTATGCAATTTCTTGAAGGGGGGGGGGGGGGGGGGGGGGATTTGCCCCAAATGCCCCATCCTGGATCCGCCACTGTATAAACATAAGGGCATTGCTGAAATCACATAGACAGAACACCAAACACTACAGTTATAACAAAACCTCCATGCTTAAACAACTTGATAAAAGAAATATAGGCCTCACACAATAAGGACAAAGATTTTCACTGAAACTAAACATTTTCACTTCTTGATATGAAAAAACCTTGATCCCACAGAATGTATTTATGCATGGCTTGTGTAGTTATAATTAGGAGGTTTCACTGGTCAAAAAAGCTATAGCAGTCTACACAAAAGTGGTAATGATTTGTACCTCTGAGACTCCGACTCCATGTGATCAGGTGGTGATGACGTATCATCTGTAGGAGATGCTATAGGAGATACAATTTGATTTGACAATGGTTTGTTAGGTAACAGTGGTGGCACACTTTGACATGCTTGCTGTGGTGACATCCTTGAGCTAGATAGTGGTGATGCACTTCTACTTGGTCGCTGTGGCGACATCTTTGAGCTAGATGGTGATGTACTTCTACTTGGTCGCCGTGGTGACATCCTTGAGCTAGATGGTGGTGATGCACTACTACTTGGTCGCTGTGGTGACATCCTTGAACTAGATGGGGGTGATTAACTTCTACTTAGTCGCCATGGTGACATTATTAAGCTAGATGGTGGTGATGTACTTCTACTCAGTTGTTGTGGTGACATCCTTGAACTAGATGTTGGTGGAAACACAGTTGGTGGTAAGTCATCAAATAGCAGTGACACATCATCTAGTTGAAAGCGCCACATGATTTTTTTACATCACTATTGAACCACTAACCATCTTTGATAAGATCAGTTAAATCCTCTTCCATTATACAATGGTCAACTCCTTCGGGAAGTTCAGCAAATGGGGCTAACCTTGGTGGCTGGCCAAACACCACTTCATATGGGCTTTGTTTTAAAGTGCGACACACTTGAACATTTAAATTATCTGCAAGGGCACATTACATATTAGTTGGGCTCATACTAGTACTTACATTGAATACATGGCAGCCAGTCAGTCCAAGATACACAGTTGGAATCCTTGTGCTCACATTTAAATGCTTACAACTGCATTTCTACAAGATGTATTGCCCTTTTCAATTAAACCTTGTGACTGTGAATGGCGAGGTCTACCATTGATTATTGTCACTTCTCCTGGCCACGACTTCAATATCTCTCTAATAACTTCATTAACAAATTCCCTTCCATTATCTGACTACAATATTTTGGGGAGCCCAAAATATGGGAAAACCTTGTGCACAAGCCCACTAGCTACTTCAATGGCACTCTTGTTTATCAGTGGCCATAGCACATGAAACTTTGACCAGTGGTCCATGTAATGTGCAATGTAGCAATAAGAATCATCTGGCAAGTGCCTCATATCTATCAAATCAATCTAAAATAAGCAAGAGTGAATAATCCTCTATGTAAATTATACTCTCTTCCACAACAAACCTGACAATGTGTTAAAAATCCTGATGAAATGATTGGCTTCAAAGGAGCAGTACAATTCTGTGGCTGCTTCAGCTGGCAAATATGGCATGTGCTACAAAAATATTGAGCTGCCTCCCTTGGCAAACCTTCATACATTCTTTGGACCTACAATAGTAACACAATTAGAAATTATGATAATTGTGGGCAAGTTTGTTAAATACACATACTTAAGAATTCCGGGAAATATAATTAGACATACAAACAAAAGTGGGCAAAGTGTGAAATAGGTACTGCTATCAAATACTAAAAAAAATAAATGGAACCTCTCAGAATGTTGTAGTTGAAAACCATACAAATATGAGATGAAAATGAGTTTTGAATAGTCTTAGTGTATCAAACATCAATCCTGTATTTTTTTAAATCATCAAAACCCATTTTTTGTCTGCCTGACTGTCTGTCTGACTTGTCACAACGTCAGAGGCCAAACCAAAGCAAGCAGTACATGGCCACCACAATAAAAAACTCACGGATAAACCTTTCTGGTTCTGACAAGTGTCTCTTTTCTGTTATATTACATGATCATCTCCTTCATGCAAGGAAACCATAATAATAAGGTGTTAAATTTCTGTATAGACACTTTCCTTAGAAGAACAAGTCAAACAACTATTTGACATTTAAACTACTGACAGATACAATACATGTAGCTTCAATGATACAATGACATGACTGGACCACACTCTTAAACAATCAGAACACATACATGCCACACTTCAGAGCCACACAATTATGTCCTTTAATTGCAGTCAGCTGCTGTTGAAAACAAAACAATGGGAACTGCACTCCTATACCTTTAAGTATTGAAATCAAGACACTCTAATAAAGCAGTCATAGCCAAATGTGTATAACATAGCTATGCCATAACAAGAACAGTTAACACACTAGTGCAATCAGAAACAAGTTGATGTTGTGCTACTTCTAAAAACCAAGCACCATGCAGCTAGCTAACTCATCTGGAATTAACCATTACTATTTTACTATTTTAACCAATTCGTTATATCCCTGATAGATATATGCCAATATATTATGGTCAACATCCAAACCAAATTTTCAAACTCTTCTAAAGTTATGGCTGTGAATATAAGCACTTGTAGTCAGTATATTCACTGTTCAAATTGATTTTTTTGCTCAATTTTCTACTGTGTAGCACTATATTCCCAAAACTACTTCCACAATAGGCTAAAACATTAGTTGATCATCTCAGCAAAAGCCTGCATTGCATGCACGTAATGATTTCTTTTATTATCTCAGTATTATTTCCAACTCAGTACTCCAAGGAATGGGCTCACATGTTTAGTTACAAAATTAAATTAAGCGTGGCTTTAATATAAACATAGGACCACCCCATCTTCACTATATTATGCAGTCTCAGTGACCATAAAACTTGGTGACACTTTAATAATATGACAGCATACACAATTCCCATACCTCTGCAAGCATTTTCTTGTAGCTTACATGCCCATTTTCCGTTGAGTGCACACGCTCTAATATATCATAAAACTTCTCAGCTGTTGCCACTATGCAATGATGACCAAAGACAGTTTTGTCATTATCATTCTGTAATATAGTTTTGTGAAGAGAGGCACAAAAAACCATCATTTCTTACTCTTTGCTTGGCTGGCAGACATAGGACATTTTCTAACTTCAACTCTGGATAGTTTAATAAAGCAAACTTCTTCATTTTAATAACCCAGAATTTGAAGGAGTTTGAAACATCGCTTCTTTCAATTCCATTCAAAACGTCTATGATTTTCTTAGCCTTCTCCTCTGATATGATACTGTCTTGCTTGTAGTGGTGTGATCAAAATACTTCGTTCTGCAGAACTTATCGAACAGCTCTCTGTGACCTTCTTTCCACGTACACACTGCAGGGGCGTAGCCAGGATTTTTTGAATGGGGGTTCCAGCACTAGCATTGAGTTACTAGAAGCAGGGGTCTGGGGGCGCAGCCCCCAGCCGCTGAGAGACTTTCAGTATTTTAATAAATCAAAACTCAGCAAATTGCTATATTTTATACAAAAAGTACATTAATTATGATTCATTAAGTGCCCATGGGATGAAGGTAGTACCAGATAAAGTCACCTAGTGGAAACAGACAGCATAACACATAGAGACACATAATAGTAATCTGTAAGTGATGGTTATATCTCACTGCGGTATAGGAGCCATGAATCCACTGATACAAATGACAATCAAAACAATATAACTATACAAATATGCATAGCATGAATTCATTTTGCATAACACAAGTGATAAATTACTGGAGCTCTATATCTTTAAACACTGCACACCAAAGCTATAGCAGTATAAGGTCATGCTAAGTTTTGCATTTAATGTTGGAATGTCTGAAAAACTTCATATGGACATGGATATTTACATGCATGTTCTATTAGAGTATACCTGACTGCTCTATTAGAGTATATACGTGACTGCTCTATTAGAGTATATCAATCTTTTAAACAAGTTTTGAAGAGGGTTCATGCTACCTATGTAAATCCTTCCCTGAGAGATGAATGTAAGTTTTATCAATTATTGTGCTGTGCCATTACACTATATTGCTCACTCATTTTGTCCTGCCACACTAAATGGTGTGTTAGGATCCTGCTTGCAGAAGTCTAAATTTTACAGGGGGGGTTCCTGAACCCCCCGGAACCCCCCCCCCCCCCCCCTCCCTACGCCCCTGTACTGACTAGCTAGCTAACTAGTTGAAGCTCACACCTCGCAAGCACTATAAGAACCACGAGGAGGTCTCGTGAACCACCAGGTGTGAAGCGAAATTAGGTCTTAAATCGCGTGAACCAGCTACCAGGTGTGAAACGATAGTAGGTCGTAAATTGCACACTCGATCGTACCGCACCGTGTCCTCATTCGAGCTGCGCAATTTATAAATCGTTGCGCATTTTATGAATTCACAAAATGCGCAGCGTAATTTATAAACTGCGCAAATCACAGATTGCGCCTAACAACTTTCTTCCTGTAAATATACTCACGATGCGGCGCGCCGGCTTCTTGGGCCGCACGACACACTACCGTGTGTCGTTGTTGTTATTGTTGTTATTATCTACTTATACACATCGATATTATTATTAAACGGTTACTAGACCAGCTAGGCTGTGCTTGAATTGGTCAATCACTGTTAAATCAATCACTTGTTGGAGTAAGGAATTCCAAATATTAATTGCAGAGGGAAAAAAAGAAAATTTAAGACCGTCAATTCTAGTCATTGTGGTCGGTTAAAAATCTCTTATCATGGCCTCTGGTGTGATGTAGGTCAGTTAGGATTAGGAATAAGGAAATTATCAGCATTAATATCGATTTGGTGAGATATAACATTGTAGCCTTCTGTTCGTTTCTGCATCTGGCTAAGGTGGGCCAGTTAAGGTTAGATAGCATTTCAGTGACACTGGCATATCGATTACCAACTCCAGCAAGCCACAATTTACGATCATATGTTTCAGTGCAAGCGTAATGCAAGGTTTTCTCGCCGTGATGCCTTGAATACTCTAGCTAAATCTTTTCCTGATCACCTCTCATCTTCTTTACGACGTGTTTTTAAGGCTGCTTCTGAATGCAGCTTGTCAGGTTGGTTAACTATACTCTCCCCATTGCTGATCATGGATTTGCTATGCCCAAGGGTGAGTTTATAATTAGGGATGCTCTTTGTATACGTTTTGGTTGGCAGGTTCCCAACCTGCCTCAGACTTGTGTGTGTGGCAAATCTTTTACTGTACAACATGCATTCAACTGCTCTTGTGGTGGTTTTCCATCTATTCGCCACAATGAATTATGTAATCTAACAGCTGAACTTCTTAGTGAGGTGTGCACTGATGTTGGCATTGAGCCTGCTCTCCAGCCTTTGGATAGCAAGCCTCTATGGTATGCCACTGCTAATCTGGAGGATGGTGCACGACTTGATGTTGTAGCCAGGGACTTTTGGGATCCGAATGAGGCAGTGTACATTTTTGACATTAGGGTGTTTAACCCATTTGCAAGCTCCTATTCACGTTCTCCATTGTCCCGGTGCTATGTAACTAATGAGCAAGAGAAGAGACGTGAGAGGTTTAGAGGGCTTGCTTTTCTCCACTGGTTTTTCTGCTTGTGGAGGTATGGGACCGACTGCAACTACAGTGTATAAGAAACTTGCTTCCATGTTGGCTGACAAGCGGGAAATGAAATATAGTTGGTGTTCGTACTGGGTAAGATGCAGACTTTGCTTCTCTTTATTACGATCAGCCATTATGTGTTTGAGGGTCATCGCTCTACTGTACGTCGTCCAACATCTGCCAGTATTGATCTGGCCTATTTTGAGGGCAGGCTTAATGCCGATGCCCTCAAATATCTTTGTTCTTAATAGTCGCTGGTGTTATCCAGCTGTCCAGCACTTGACAGCCAGTGCTGGGGGTGGTGGTAAGGACATTCCATCTAGCCCGGAAGAAAAAAAACTTTGGGTGTACAGCAAGGGACCTGCTTGCAAAACACCCTAATATAGCGCACTCCTAGGCATAATCATTGTCTGTATTAATTAATTAATTTGTATGATGACAACTGTGTTGCTTTTGCAGTACGTGCTGCTCTGTGCTGTGCTTTGCTGTACTGTGAAGTTATGCACTGTATATATGCATTATGTGTGCATGTATGTGTGTGTGTTCATGTGCTCGCATGCGTGCATTAGTGTAATAATGTTTTTAAGTAACATATTTTGACTTTTTATAGGGCAAGACATTGAAGAAAACTACCGATGACTGAACTATTATAATACAATGTGTGTAAATGTTTTGATCACATAGGCACGTGATCTCACGTGATGTTTTTGAAATCACAATTGTGGGTTGGGCGAGGAGCTGATGTGGGATGGGTGGCACAATGTCTGGTACTGCTGCCCACCCAGCTGATGGTGTAGCTATATCCTCTGTATGTGTAACAGGGCATTAACAGTGTAATAAAATTCTTCATGCTTTTTTTTTAAGAGAAAAGGCGCTGGTTTCAGCTAACTGCCTTACCAATTCCGTGCAGGGATCCGTAATCTATGGGTTATGTTACAAGGCGAAAAAGTCATTTACCGTGCCGAGAAGCCGTACAAGTGGAAAACATTAGAATCTACATATTCCCAGCCAGTGGTGAGTTGAATACTTAAACAGTGTGTGTGTGTGTGTGTGTGTGTGTGTGTGTGTGTGTGTGTGTGTGTGTGTGTGTGTGTGTGTGTGTGTGTGTGTGTGTGTGTGTGTGTGTGTGTGTGTGTGTGTGTGTGTGTGTGTGTGTGTGTGTGTGTGTGTGTGTGTGTGTGTGTGTGTGTGTGTGTGTGTGTGTGTGTGTGTGTGTGTGTGTGTGTGTGTGTGTGTGTGTGTGTGTGTGTGTGTGTGTGTGTGTGTGTGTGTGTGTGTGTGTGTGTGTGTGTGTGTGTGTGTGTGTGTGTGTGTGTGTGTGTGTGTGTGTGTGTGTGTGTGTGTGTGTGTGTGTGTGTGTGTGTGTGTGTGTGTGTGTGTGTGTGTGTGTGTGTGTGTGTGTGTGTGTGTGTGTGTGTGTGTGTGTGTGTGTGTGTGTGTGTGTGTGTGTGTGTGTGTGTGTGTGTGTGTGTGTGTGTGTGTGTGTGTGTGTGTGTGTGTGTGTGTGTGTGTGTGTGTGTGTGTGTGTGTGTGTGTGTGTGTGTGTGTGTGTGTGTGTGTGTGTGTGTGTGTGTGTGTGTGTGTGTGTGTGTGTGTGTGTGTGTGTGTGTGTGTGTGTGTGTGTGTGTGTGTGTGTGTGTGTGTGTGTGTGTGTGTGTGTGTGTGTGTGTGTGTGTGTGTGTGTGTGTGTGTGTGTGTGTGTGTGTGTGTGTGTGTGTGTGTGTGTGTGTGTGTGTGTGTGTGTGTGTGTGTGTGTGTGTGTGTGTGTGTGTGTGTGTGTGTGTGTGTGTGTGTGTGTGTGTGTGTGTGTGTGTGTGTGTGTGTGTGTGTGTGTGTGTGTGTGTGTGTGTGTGTGTGTGTGTGTGTGTTAGATAGAGAGAGAGATAGGCACAGAGAGTAAGAAAGCTAACTACTATGTGTGAGTGCTTAGTTAAATGCAGAGAATTCCCCCTGATTATATGGTGTATCAGCAGATTATGACTTTGTACTCGATAGCAAACTCCTGTGGTAGTCATTTGAGGCTTTTTAATGTTGTTAACTGAAAATTGTGGCTTTAAAAATTAAGGCAACTAAAACTTGCCACCCTATGTCAATATCAAATCAGACATAATTTTGATGTTTAGGTGACCACACTTCAGATTAGACGTTACCCATAGCTTGAAAAGTATGCAATACAGTATTATAACTTCAACCCATACAAATTGTATTGGAAAATATAATGTTATTTATTAATTAAATTGCCAGGCTTAAACAGCAGAACTTTTCTAGTTTTCTTATTCTAAATGAGGTATTATTAGGTGGTTGACAACTTTTGACGTTACCCAGCAGCAGCACCCTATTCACTGCCATGCTATGTTGCCTTATATTTACGTTCCCATATGCCTTCAATACATTTTTTTGTGTCTTGAATTATAGCCTTATGACTAGTTGGCAATGTCTAGAATACAAACTGTGCTGCTCGTCTTTGAACATTTTCTATGGCATCAATGTTTCTTTGCGTGTGGGGTGACCAGACTGTGGCTGAATATTCTATGATAGGTTTAATCAGAGCTTTGTAACAGTTACTTTTGATTTGGAGAGGGCACTTGCTCAAGTTACGTTGCAAGAAGCATTTGGTGTTATTGGCCTTTTTAGTATTTTGTTTAATGTGTTCTGACCAGGATAAGTTTTTATCAATAGTTACACCTAGATACTTAGCATGTGTTACCTCATTTATACGTAGTTTTACTTTGCAGTGTATATTGAGCTAATAGTGGGTGCTTCTTGTTAGTGATTCTAAGAAATTCATATTTTTGTAAGTTGAGCGACATTTTCCAGTCAGCTTCCCATTGTTCTAAAGTGATAAGATCCTGTTGTAATCTGTGACAGTCATCTTGTGAACGAATCGTAGTACACACCATCAGCATAAAGTTTATCTTGGATGTAGTTCAGGCCATTAATGAAGCAAAGGAACAATAGGGGAGTGAGGACTGTCCCCAGATGATACTCCAGTCACGTCACTTTGTTGACTGTCAACTACTACACACTGAGATCTGCTTAACATAAAGTTCTTTATCCAATCTAGTATATCTCCTCGAATGCCATAATGATGGAGCTTGTAAAATAGATGGTAATGGGAGTTTTATCAAATGCTTTTGAAAAATCTAAAAATATTACATCAGGCTGCTCTCCATTGTTCAAGGTTTCATTTACAGTTAACATCAGTTGGGACTCGCATGGTCTTAAGCGACGAAAGCCATGTTGTTGGTCACATAAAATGTTATGGTGAGATAAATGAGCAATTACATGTGAATAAACTATGTGTTCCAGAATTTTTGAACAAATGCAAGTCAAGGAAACAGGTCTGTAGTTATTAGGGATAGTACGGTTGCCCTTCTTAAAAATGGGTACAATATATGCCCTTTTCCAATCAGATGGTAAAGAGCACTGGTTTAACAATGCTTGGAAAACAAGAGTAAGTGAGGGAGCAAGAAGTTCACTAAATTCCTTCAAAAATTGTGCTGGTATTTCATCAGCTTTGTGAGTTTCTAAGGAATTTAATAGCTCAACAACACCATTAATGTCAACCCGAATAGGATCAATATCTGGTGTTGGTGGCCCATTCATCGGTGGGTGTGTAGGTGTATCCGTTGTGATTGGTGTAAACACTGCTCAAGGTGAAATAATGATTAAGGATCTTAGCCTTATCTAGACTGTCACTGTAGACAACTCCATCCACTTTCAAAGGTGCTACACCACAATGATCCTTTTTTTAGCTCTTTATATAAGACCACAGTTTCTTTGTAACAGAACCTTTCTCATCAATTAGCCCTCCAATGTAGTTATTATATGTTTTGCGGTATTCTCCTTGAACGTTTCTTTTAAAGGTTCGGTAGATTTCCCAATTATGCCTACCATTAAAAAATTTGGCCAAGTTATAGAGGCGTTGTTTCTTATGTGATAGTCGCCTTATATAAGCATTTATCCAAGGTTGCTTTGATCTATTAGAACGAAGTTTGGTGGGAACAAGATCTAAACAATCCAACAAATCACCTTAAACTCTTCCCACAAGATGTCACATTTCACTATGCCTCTAGATTTATCACATATAGTGCAATCCAATAGTGGTTCACTCATATTCATAATAACTCCATTTAAGGCAACACTTTGGATGATTTGCCATTTTTCAGCTGCTTTTTGCTTCCTCTTTGTGTGAGCTGTTTGCTGCTCCGTATCTGGTTGATCATCATAACATGTGCCTTCATTATTTTCATCTAGTATTTGGTCAGATGAATCATCAGTGTTAAAGAGACACTCTTCAACAAGTGGTGGATCGCTGAAACTTCTAACAGGTGCTTTAATGTGCTTTATTTTACATCTCTTAGCAACACTAACAAGTGTTAGAGGAATACTTTTCCTCTTTATAATAGTCTTCCTTGGATTCATTGCTCATACATACATGTATCTAGCTAGATCAACTATATAAATCCCAGCATGTACATGCCAGTACAAAGTTTGGTAAAATGCCACCTAAAATCAACAAAAATAACACAATAATACCAATACCCCATGTTTCTTAGCTACAGGCACCAAAGATATATCAAGGTTTTTAAGCCCTTTCAATTTCAGCATTTGAATGGATGATTACAGCCTCTGATCCATAAGCTGAAAGTAAACAAGGACTAGACAAAATCTCCGGAAAGGGGTGCTTTAGTTTCAAGCTTTTGGAAGTTTTTTATTCTACACTGTTTGAGCAAAAAGTGTGTACTAAAGTAGAGTTTTACATGATTGTAGTATGAGTAGTTTAGCTGTTAATGCTTTGATTAGCTCACACGACACACACACACACACACACACATACAGACACACTGCAGATCCCAAACACTAAAACAAAACATCAATATCACTGTCAATGCATGGTGTCTTCATATATTTGGTTACCAAATAAGGAAGGATATACAGGATGTGTCTTTACCTATATTCATACAAAATAAGTAAAATTAGTGCTATATTATGCATCTTATCATTTGGATTTACTATCGTGATAACTATCATATCGTGATGCAATTATCATGATTAATTGATATAGTTGCAAACTTATTGTCGCACATCACTACTGCTGTTTTAGTTTCTTATGCTTTTGCTGCTACTGTTAAAGTTGCTTTAGCTGCTGCATTTATGAATTATGTGCTACTTATAAAAGGATCTACAAAATTTCATAAGGTAGAATTGAAACCTACTTGTATATGATAATATTATGAGAGAGTGTGGAAATTTTCTGAGGTTCCATAAGCTTTGAGCTATTTTCATTGTCTTTTTTAGTTTTAATATGCAAGCCACTTCTTGCTGTACATGGTAAGATATTATCGTTAAAGTTACTTGCAAGATGTGTCTTGCTGTTCATAAAGTAAGATATTATCATGAAAGTTACTTGCAAGATGTGTCTTGCTGTTCATAAGGTAAGATATTATCATGAAAGTTACTTCCAAGATGTGCCTTGCTGTTCACAAGGTAAGATATTATCATGAAAGTTACTTGCAAGATGTGTCTTGCTATACTGTTATTTGTGTTTTCTTGTACCTTGTACCTGTCCAGTCAGCGTGCTATGATTCTCCCAACAATTTAAGCCTGTTATCAGCTGATACACAACACAACAACACCAAGCCTGCCTTAATTACATAATAAAATTTTTGTTTGATAGTCGCTCAGTATCCCGTAACCTTAACCTAGCTAACAATTAGGTGAAACAGAAAAAGGCCAAAGAAAGGAAAAAAATTCCTTCTACCCCAGGATTCGAACTGCAGGCCACCCAATGTCTAGTCGAGCACCATGCACACTCAGTCTCCTCCAGGAGGGATGGAAGTATGCCAGGTATGCTTTAGCTATCTCTGGGACTTAATGTTGTCTTAACTTTTGTACAGAGGTGGTCTTTGTAATAAGGTAGTCACTTAGCAACATACATGGATATGAAAATTTAATTTTCCAGTTTTGTACATGTGGTTTCTATTTTGACTCTTTTTCAATTGCCCTTTAAGTGAGTGCATGTACATACGTAACAAGACAACAACCCACCTACCATGATTATCTTTGTACAGTAACTAAGGCTAAGCTATGACTATTCACAAACATAACAATATTATAGATATTCCCTGCCAGTAGTATCATGTATATAAATCTGTCTGCCAATCCCTTTCAGGGCTGTAAATGTAGCAAGGCCAGTGTAAAGATTGCCTTCATTTTGTGCAAATTAATGCTTTCATTTTGTGCAAATGCTATATGTGACCGGGCCTGCGAAAACAGGGCATGTGGGCACAAACTACACCCCATCACTCTACAGGTAATATCTCAGTACTGGAAAAGTATATTTCCATTCTGTAACTTGCATCATGATGCCAATTAAATGCTCACTAAGAGCTGAAAATTGCAATTCCATACCATAATGATACAAAAAGTTATGCGTGATGAAATTGTGAAAAAGTAGGCAAAAATCATGTGCCCACATGCCCTATTATCACAGGCCCGGTCACATATGGCATATAGCTCTTCCCTTTCATTGTGCGTGCTGGTGAGTTACATAAATATAGTTTCAATAAACATTACATACAGTATAGTATTAGCTACACTGTAGCTATAAAAGCAAAAAGATAAAAATCGTGTGTTGCAGAAAAAAGCAAAAGATTGTTATTCCTATTACACTCTACATACACAATAAAAACAAAAGAAGGCTATTTATATGGTCCAGGGTTAAAGAATAACTGTTTTTTTAATGTAGAATCTAGAGCTGACTGCTGTATGTGTATTACATTACCATCCTTATCTGTGACACATTTAGCCACTCTGTTATTCACCATAGTCATCATGGTCATTATGTCTGTATTTTGAGCATGTTTAATGAATACTTCAACTAGAGCAGAAATGAAATACGAGCCTTCACGATCAGGTTTACGATATGCCTTTTTGCCAGGAGTTGTTGCGGAACATATTAGGTAGTCTGACATTTCTGGTATTGTTTCCTTTTGATTGTTGGAAGATGGTCCACTGTCATGCTCACTGTCACAGGCTGCAGTAAAACACTCTAGAAGGGACAAACAACTGATGTCTGTAGCACTGTATATACTGCACAAAAGAGTAGCTACTGTAATACTTTACATGGGCTGTAGGATTATGTGTCCTAAAAACTTTCAGCACTTGTGCTGTAAAGCCTTAATAAAAAATAAAATAACTACAGTAATACCTAAATATTATATGATTATTTATGCAAAGTTCTATCTTTTCAAAGGTGTGCAAGACAGGTGCACCTCTACAGCCAGACACAGGCTATCTGTGGTTTTTGTTTTGGGAAAAATCTTTGCATGTGAGTAAGAAGCTTCTATTAAACCGACAGAAGTGAATTAAGACTTCCGTGTATGGTATGCGAGCTGTGCTGCTATGTAGTTTCTTTCTTCATGGCAATTTAGTAAGTGGTGTGGCCAAAATACATGCTTTTGCCATCTGAATTGACTTTCCACAACTTTAATCCAATTTGTATAGTAGATCAAGTCTGTCTATTTCTCCATGTCCTTTGGCTTTATAGCCATACAGTTTAGTTGATAGGCTTTACTCCTTTTGCATAAAACTCTTCAAGCAATGCCTAAATAATAATTAATAAGGACCCTATGGGCATGTGTATAATCTAAACCTTCACAAACTACTTTGAATAAAGCATAGCCTCATGTTAATAATAAAGTGTATAATACCTCTACCAATCAGGGACATCAGATTTTGCATATAAAATGTAGCTATAAAACATAAATGATTACTTGCATCTAACATGAAAGACAACAAACATAAATACCAATTGTCATGGCCTTACACAAATGTAAAAAATGGAACTTCAACATGAATAAAGATCACATTAAAATGCACAGAAACAAGAAGTTGAATCTTATCCCATATTTGGTACACATTAATTTAAATCAATCATTACATAATTATTATATAATCTGGTTGAGTGGCTAATTATGGATGAAAATTCACTTAGTTGTAGATTCAACTACTTTATTTTGTGCCTTTTGTTTGCATTTCCTACTTCACACTTATTGTGAAGTACAGTCTTATAAGAAACACTTTAGTGTACTATATAAAGTAAAATAGAAACTTAATTTTTGGCATTTTATAAATATTTGAAATTCTTATAATACAAGTGGAAGGAAATGCTAGAAATTTTAAAGCTGCATTATAGTGATAAAGTGAACAAGGGAACAGCAAAAAAGTAGTGAAGCAAGAGAGGTTGGCTATACCTATAAATATATTAATGAGATTTAATCCCTATACTCCAGTCTATATAATTACAAGTACATGAGTATTCAACTAGAGTAAGGATTGATAAAAAGTACTGAAACAAGCTGGAGTAGTGCACGATATTAAATCACACACAGTAAAACAATAAGAAGTATTATATCCCTACTGTGCTCAAGATATAGAAATGCATGGTAGGAATATAGCACTTGTTTTAGTACTTTTTATTGATGTGATATGGCCCCTACTCTAGTTGAAAATTCCAATTTTTTGTGTATTTGTTTGTTAACTTTTTTTTGTAAATTATTGTGACCGGTGAACCCACACATACCTCATGAAATAGCACTGCGCACCCCAGCTATTATCATCTGAAAAGTGAAGTATCCATTACGCTTCATTGTCAGCTATGTTCAACCTTTTATACAGCATTTTACTGTTCGAAACGCACCTATGCAATCCACACATACTGAAAGAAATGGTGCCGTGTGCTCCAGTTATATCAGTTATCATTTAAAAAGTGAAGTATCCATTATGCTTTGTTGTTGGCTATGTTCAACCCGTTACACAGCAGTACGAATCAAGAACTATTTGAAAAGCACCTCTGCAATCAAAGTAGCCACTATGAAAAATGTGGACGATTTATAAAGGGAAGCCATCACATGCTACTGCCAAATTGACACTTTTTGCTGTCAGCAAAGATGAATGGGACACAAAGGAGGACACTGGTAAGCCCATAAAGAATGCATTGACATACTGCAGTATGCCCAAAAGCACCTCTTGGGCTGAAGCGACGTTGAGCAGTGAAAAAATCAAGCTCATAGCCTTACGGAATTTAAAAAAATATATGTATTTAATAGAATTTTCTACTGACTGAGTAACTGACTGATGCCTTCTGACAAGCTTAACTCAATAACAGCTAGCAACTTTTGAAGGTGTTTTGGGTCGATCTGAAAGCTTGTTTGGGCTTAGTTTTACCTAACCAATACTGCCTCATCGTCGTCTGGGAAAATTGAGGATGTTTTTTGGATGAACTTATTTTGTGGGCCATGCCTACTCCTTTGTGGTCCCTACTATACAGTACTAACGTACTGTAAGTACTGTATGACAGTATTATCATACTGCATGATGATTGTGACTGAATTAGGAATTAAAATGTCCATTAGTATGTCTACATGTATAGGCACCATCTCTTACTTCAGCATTTTTTGCTATTGGTTTCACTACTTCTTCTTTGATCCCTATAAATCTAAAGTTTGTTACCTTTTATAACTAATAAAGCCATACATACCACATGTACATCAAAAGAAAGAATGTCTTAACAATTATCAACATTGTGCTTCACCTTGAACTAAGTTCTGCCTGTTACACAGTTATACAACTGAAGAACAAAACAAAATGCATTTTTTGCAATCACTAAGGAAAATATATACAGGTATAAGCATAATAGCACAGCCACAAGTCACATCGTGCAAATCAACTAGTTGCATTGTCTGTAAAAAGAGCTAGGATACAAAGGAGGCATAGGTAAGTCCATGATTTTTCAATTGCACATATTGTGGTTGAAAAAATGTACATTTTGGAACGAAAACAATGTTGAACAGTGAATAGTCTGGCAAGCTAGTCCATAGCCTTATCCATTGTTAAGTTATGCTTGGCTGTAGGCATCAGTCAGCAGATAGTCAGCACACAGTTTTTTGTTAGTGTCTGAAGACATGGGTTGGTTATGCCTAACCTATACTGCCAAGCTGTTATGAAGAAAAATAAGAGTAGCCAGACAAGCCCAAAATTTCATGATCCTTAGGGGGCATCTCCAAACTGAATTTGGTACGCTTAACGTCATAATGACGTTAAGGGGGGAGGGGGGGTTCAGCCCATGACGTTATTAATTTTTATTAAAGCAATTATAGTGTAAACAGCTAAGAACAGAGAAAGTGATGTGATTAAGCAGCTATACTGTTTGTAGACTATGTTTTCATATAAAGAATATAACGTTTTGTGTTTCTATTGCCAATACATTGTTTTCATAGTGTGACGCTAAGGAGGAGGGGGGAGTCTGAAGTTAGTGTCATTATGACATTAAGCGTACCAAAATCAGTTTGGAGATGCCCCCTTAATCAAACAGTACGGTAGTACTAGTCTCGCATGGCCAGACCGCTTTTTTCTCTTTGTCATTGTGTAGGGAGAAAAAAGGGTCTGGAACAGTTCGAATCCCACAATCGTCTTGACACGTCACAAGGCTACGTCATAAGTATGCAACCCATGCGCTTAAACTCCATTGTAACAAGAATGCCACGGCACAACAATAAACAAAGACTTAACTTACCTAAACAACTAACAATCGATTCAATCTATTATCGCCTCAAAGGCAGCTTTAGATGCTGATTTTTTTTTTTTTTTTTTTTTTTATTTTTTTTTTACAAATTAATGACATAAGATAAAACAGTACATAATAAATTATCTTACATATGGGCCTCAGCGACCTGCACAGCAATCAGTGCCTCAGCAATGGGACAGCGCAAACTGGACCTGGCACCGCGAATGCACATAATTGCAGACCTCAACAAAGAGAAGCTCAACTTACATCTCAGCCATCCCATCACTATTCCATAGGAAAGACTGTGCTTTGCACTCAAAAGGTTGGCCAATCTCTTATAAAACTGAGTAGCAGCATCACCCATTCCACCAGTAGTAGTAAAAATTAAGGGAGTAAATGAGGCATTCTCTACTTTATAAATACGCGCTTGTAATTGATTGACGCAAGCGGCTACTATTTGAAAACACATCACGTTTCTTTGGTTAACACCCTTATCCAGGGAGTGCCAAGATGAGTGTGGGATTCGAACTGTTCCAGACCCTTTTTTCTCCCTACCCAATGACAGAGAGAAAAAAGCGGTCTGGCCACGCGAGACTACGGTAGTACAGGGTTTGCATCAAAAGTGACGCGCACGGCCAAAAATACCGCCTTTAAAACCAGCTTAGAAACTTCTTACGCGACGAAAATCACCTTTACGGAATAATATTAGGCCATCTAACATCAAATGTAGCGTTAAAAACAAGAAAACACTTAGGGGGCATCTCCAAACTGATTTTGGTACGCTTAACGTCATAATGACGTTAAGGGGGAGGGAGGGAGGGAGGTTTAGCCCATGACGTTATTAATTATTAAAGCGGTTGTATTGTAAACAGCTATAGAACAGACATCAGGATTAAAAATCCCGCATCATCGTTATAATCAAGAAACTTTAGTGCAATCAACTAGATCTTATCATCATTTACACTTCTCAATACCATTTATAAACACTAATCCGTACAAATTTAGTTATTTCCCAAGAACAATTGATGAATGGAATCATTTACCCCACCATTTACTTGAGTTGGAATCAGTCGATTTATTTGTAGTTAATGTAATTGCATGTATGTAAGTAGTTAGTTAATCATGTACGTGTGTATTTGATTTTTTCTTGGGGCTGGTCCCCTAGTCTCGTGCCCAGACCGCTTTTTTTTCTTATTGTGTGGGGGCGGAGAAAAAAAGCCTCCGCCCCCACACAAAAAGAAAAAAAGCGGTCTGGACACGAGACTACTGGTCCCCCTGGACACATCAGTAATTACTGGCTGTCCAGTATAATAAAAAAAAAACAAAAAACAGAGAAAGTGACGTGTTTAAACAGCTATACTGTTTGTAGACTATGTAAAAATATAGCTAACGTTTTGTGCCAATGCATTGTTTTCATAGTGTGACGTATAAGGAGGGGGGGTCTGAAGTTAGTGTCATTATGACATTAAGCGTACCAAAATCAGTTTGGAGGTGCCCTCCGCTTACTGGCGGCCGGATATAGATTTTTTTTAAATCGTCAAAACTCGAAATTTCGTCTCACTCATTCACTGACCACAGTCTCAAGCCTAGAGCCCAAACGAAGCAGCACACGGTCACCATTTTACGCCACAACAACAAACTTACCGGTGGGATGTGCCTTTTGGGGTTCCGACGAATGTGCGCCTTGTCTTTTCTTTTATCTTCAATTTTTTTTTCAATCAGGCTGCTAGTCTTCGTCTTCATCCAACGAAACCATACCAAGGCGTTAATTTTCCATCTCAACACTTTCTTTAAGCAGCATAATAGACGCCACGAAATTATTTAAGGCACTTAGACTACGCTACTGTACGGCCCCCGACTCACTTTACGCCGGGAGGTACCATAAGGTAATAAGGTCACGCCCATTCTTAATTCTACGTATTATCGATCTATCGATAATGACCACGCCCCTTTTACGCTAGCTGTTGTGACCGCACACCCTCAAGTTGGTAGGCTGATTCAAGATACTCTAGTCTAATAATCGATCGAAACCACGGTGACCACACCCCTTTTTGGGGCAAACACATCTTCGCAGGCTGACTAGAGATACTCTAATACAGTAGTAACCCTAATAAAACAGTCACATGTTTATAGCTAGCTGTATGCTTTAACAAAAAAACTAGTATATTAAAAATTATAAATTTAAAAATGAAGTAGGGTTTCAAGCTAGAAAAAGTAGTGAAACAAGAGATGAACAATGGTAGCTTTACAGCATAGCTCAGTGGGAAATCCCTATTTGGCATTGTACACAAAATAATTGTTATACCATGCCAAAGTATAGGGATTTAACACTGAGCTATGCTGTAATAGCTACCATTTTTCATCTCTTGTTTCACTACTTTTTATAGCTTGAAACCCTACTTCATTTTTAAATTTATAATTTTTAATATACTAGTATATAGTACAACAATACAGTACTATTGTACTGTATGATATTTTCTTTTCACAGTAGAAATATTCAGTAGGGTGATTGCTCTGTATTTCTTTCACCTATGTATCAGGTGAGTGTGCCCTGAGTGATATTTATCACAATTTTGTTGATATATACATCTGCATCCTTGGGCTTTGGGTGTATTACCAGCAAAATCACTGGTATAACTATTAAATGTAATAAGCAATATACAATGCAAGTATATACAACAAACCTGAGTCAGTTTCAATTCCATCAATTACTTCTACTCCGGAATCCCTTAAACTACCTCTACAAGCTTGGATAAAAAATACTTTTGGCTTGCCATTCAAGGAATGATTAGTCTTGCCGAGAAACAACTCTTTAAGCTCTGACTCTCGCATAAACTTACTGTCAATGCCAAAGAGTACCTCAGGGCTTACAGAAGTTTTCACATTAATACTTCTACGGCCTCCGTGTGTAAGGACAGCAACTAGAAGGCAATCATAGCATTTATGGTCCCAATCAGCGACTTCTGCAAGTCTTTCTCTCATGTTGGCAGCAGTAAGGTCCTTATAACATTTAGTCATGAACCCCAAGTAAGTAAATAATCTTACTAAAGCAGCTGCATCTACATCAGTACCGTGTCTAGTGTTATCTTGAAACTCTTTGTTATTAATAATAATACCAATTCCGCGAGGTTCTGCTTCCATTTTATATCTCTGTAAATCATCATCATCATCAGCAGACGATTTCAGTAGATCACCATCATCAGAGGATTCATGTTGCTTCTGGTTATGTGAAGGCCATTTTCCAGTTACAATTAGCTCGTGATCACATGGGAGACTCTTTACAGCAGCCTCTACTAATGCTACATAGGTAAAGAAGAAAATGTTATTAAATGTACAGTATGCACCTTATATGCATGAACATTAAATAAACTAATTTAAAAACTACAACATAGGAAATACAGAAACCCACTCATCGGCCAGCCAATGAAATTTTCCATTGAAGGTGGGTGGCTTCATGGTAAATATTTGGATAAACTTGAATGGTATAAATTTCATGGTACGTAGCTACACACAAACTTTCTTAGTAGCTACTTATCTGTTCCTGATTTAAGAAAACTACAGTGTATGTTTTCCCATAGTCTCTACCATTTCCATTGAGTCCAAAGAGAAAGAGAGAGGTTTGTGTGTGTGTGTGTGTGTGTGTGTGTGTGTTTGTGTGTGTGTGTGTGTGTGTGTGTGTGTGTGTGTATGTGTGTGTGTGTGTGTGTGTGTGTGTGTGTGTGTGGTTTGGCCTTAAAGCGTTTGACATGCTCCATTGTAGTCCTAGAGCAGTATAACATGCTGGCTTGTTTGACTCTTGTTTCTTTTGTTTTTCCAAGTTCTCTATTTCCCATAATATTACACTGATTTGTTCAGTTTTTATAAATGGTGGTGTTTGATTTTTCACAGTACTAAACAAACTACAATGGAACCTCAGTTATTCGAACCCCTTGGGACCAGGGGTGGTCCATAAGTCTGAAAAGTCCATAACTCTGAAACTGTGTATAAATAACTTTAAAATATATAGCATAAAGAAATATTTTGAAAACGTCAGTGTTTTAATTTACCCTAATAGAACAGTCACTACTCTAATAGAGCAGTCATTCCCATAGTTTGGTTATCCGAGAATCTGGATAAGTGGGGTCCAGATAACTGAGGTTCTACTGTATAATATCAAGCCAACTATTAAGTTGTATGTATATACAGTATTCAGTACAATAACCATAATAGCTAGTAATATAATACTGCTTCAATTATAGGCAGTGTATAGCATGCTGTGGTCAGTAATGTGTTCAGTACGTGTGTGTATGGCTTTTGGTATAAAAGCACACTATGCAGCTCTGTCAACACTGCTTAAAGGTTCTTAGTTTACTAATTCTTTACTTTAGTTGTACCCAGTTATACTGATAGTAAAACATCAGCAACCTTTAGTATATGGAACATGTTGTTTTGCTAAGTTTTAAACTCTCAGTAAAAAGCTATATACTAAAAGAGTAATAATTATTATTAACTGAAATGATGGTGGTAATGTACTGAAAAGTTACTGAAAGAGTAAATTATTAACTGTTCCATATACTGGAGACATACCACTCTAGTAAACTAAGAAACTTTAAACAGTGCAAATTCTAGTAGTATATGTATGCAGCAACATTGGGCATGAAGTTAATGCCCATGTTTTACTGTATATACTGTGCTTTCCACTTGCTTGCAAGTAAGCGGACCTACATGCTTGCTTCATGAGTGCATTTATATTAGACCAGGCTAATTTTGATCACAGATAACTTGCTTAAAAATAACACCAAGAGGCCAAACATAAGCACAATCATGCAGAGGGCTTTGATTGCGGGTGCGTTCTTCTGCACAGAAAGCTGAAATACTAATAATGGTGGTTTTAAAGTGCTTAGTCATGAATAAAATAAAGTTGTGAATATGTTCACAACACTAATTCCTGTGATACATGACATCACCCAGGTGATTATTATCAATCAAACCAGCATTATTTCTCAAAAGGGTTCAACTTTGACATGGTATGTGATCACAACAGGGGGTCTGAGGACTGTGTGATAATACCTTTAGATTTCATCTCTTCTAACTGGCCTCACATTGAATGTACACGCTAAACACCCAAATGAGTTGGTGTGTGTGTATGACTGCCAAGCACATACGTACTTAGCGATAAATCATCATAGTATTCACACTGCTTGGCAGTTTCAGCATTATACATGTAGCTGTATGCTCAGTACTTTTAGCTCTGCTAAATAAAACTGACCTTTGGACATAATTGTATTGAACTTTAGTGGCATGCTATTATTAAAAGGGGCAAAACTTGCTTTTCATGTGCATGTATACTGTGGGTAACATTTGACTTCCACCTATATGAATTAATGAAATGACATGCCAAGTTGAGGTTTAGTATGGTATAAGCTTTAGTTAGCCATGGTCTAAGAAAGTTCTGCAAACATACACTACACTGCAGGTAGCTAACTATCTAAACTAGTGCACTCTGTAACAAGATACATGCCAAACAACCTCTCCAAAGTAAGGTATTGAAGGGGTTCAACATAATTATTCTACTGTTGTTACATGTACCACACATACATACATATAGAGTGGCAACACTCATGAAACCAGCTACTATCATACCTTCAAAATTGTCATTTTCACGATGCACATATTCATTGATAGAAACTAATAAAAGTGCCTGAGCTTTGGTTGCAGCATTGCCCTGTACTTGTTTTGGTCTTTTTGGTTTATCAGGATGCTTGACATTTTGATTATTTTCTCCTACATTTTTGGCCTGTGATGACTTCTTGTCCTTTAAATGTTTCTGGATTTTATCTACCAGTTTGCTCTTAGGTGGTACAGCTGGTTTAGTTTTTGAAGTTTTTGAGGTACCAGATGGCTGATTATGCTTATAATAAGTTTCACGGCTTCTATTAGATGATGCAGTTACTGGAACATGAGTACTTTTGGGATTTGTGGTAACATTTCCTTTAATTGGTTTAAGCTCAATTACTATGCCACCGTAACACATGGAATATCCAACATTTCTTTCTCTTTGTACCATTGCAGCTGGGACCCAATTACAAGTTGATTTAGCTCTGGGCCAAGTATCAGCTCCCTTTAGGTTGTTGACAAAACTAGATAGCTTAATATGTTGTATTTTACACTCTTCAATATTTCTTTTTTTAATGTCATCGCTTGTTATGCTGGGTAGCTGTTCACATATGTAGCTGATCAGTTCACCTGGCCTTGAGCAAGAATCAAGCCATTTCTGTACTAACTTTTCTATTGTTTCATAGTCCCCCTTACACTGGTCAGCAACCTTTCTTGCAATCTGGAGTTGATCATCAACTACTTCAGATCGGATTTTAATGACGAATTGCAGGTATTCACATTTAATTTTTGAAATTTGTTCAGATACCTTCTGTCTACATTCTTCCATTTGTTCACTAATGTCTGATTTATAGTCCATCTGACAAGCAATGTCTTGAAGTTCACGAGTAGCTGCATTTTCTCTACATTTGCAAATGTAATTGACTAAGTCTTCATGAGCCTGGTACTGATCATCTAACCATCTCCCAACTTTTGTCTCCACTTTCTCATGACGTCCATAATTTTGACACATTCCTAATAAATGGGCAATAATCTGTGCCTTTACCTCACACTCTTGGGAGTGCCTTGCAGAATTGTAAGAATCATACTGACTTTTTAAAACTGCTAGCATTTTATCAACTCTTTTCACTTTATCTTGTCTCTGTTTTTGCTGGATTTCTTCTACGGCACATCTAGGAATGGATACATTGCCACCAGCTTTATCTTGTAGATCTTTCAATATATTTTGAATGACATTATGCAAAAATATGAGCTTAAAGATTTCTCTCAGCCTTGCAAAAATAGGAAAATATTTACCAATTTCTTCATAGTGAGTGCTCAAATCTGTAGCATACTTAAATTCTGAACTATTTTGGTCCATTCCTTCTGCTGTATCTGTAAGCTTGCCTTCAATATCTGTCATCAAGGGATGAGTACGTATTACAACATTTGGATTTTTCATTTTAATTGTCAGTTTCCCATCCTTTTCACTTCTGTCATAAATTAGCTCATCAGATTGTATCCAAAACCTCTGCATGCTAGACCTCGATTCTCCACGTTCAGAAATTGGCATTAAAACTTTTCTAAGATTTTCTGGTAGATTAGCCAAAAGTCCTTCACTACAAGGACGCTGCTTAAATGGTGGAATTGAAGATACTTCTGTGCCCATACTGAAGGACTTCAGAAGATAATCTGCTTCAAACATAGTGTGGAGAATTGTGCTTCCTTGAAGCTCCTTTGGATGATAAACTAATGCTTGGAATGGATGAAACCTGCTATCTTCATCAGGTGGATCAAGGCTAAACCACAATTCACCAGCTGGCAAGTGGAGAAATTCCCATACATCATTTTGTGAAATTAATCCCACATGGGTTTCATCTGCCTTGACAGCAATTAATTCCAGTGATGGTTTTTCCACATCCAATACAAATCCTTCCAGTGAAGCATATTCCATGGGAACGCCCAATTTGGACTGCTGGATTAGCCATCCATCTTTTGAACGTGGTGATAATGGAGATGTCATAAGAGATGACACATCTTCCATGCACCAACCCTTTGCAGATAGCATTGTTTCCATTGCTTGAACATGTGCTACATTTGGCTCTTCCAGGTGGCACAAATGACACAAATTGTTTTCATACAACTGATATTTCAGCTCTGGCTCTGTAAAAGGCATGCTTTCTATAGGTTCAAGACATAGAACAAATTTGCTGTGCAGCTCTCTAGTCATGATATACAGCAAAGGTGCTTCACATGCCATTACCACTGGTGCATTCCAAAATGGGCAAAACCGAGATGCTTGAATCACCTTCTTCAATAGCTGTGAAAGCAGATTGCTATCTGCTGTTGTAAAGTATGACTGTGCATGATTTCTAGCACCCAGAATGATGTGAAGACCTAACCGAGAGATGTACAACTGCATTCCAAGGTGGAAATGTTCCTGTGCAGCACGAAATGCAAGTTCGATACTTTCTACTATTGAGCATTTAATAGAATAGATCTTTTTAGGGGGCATACTTCTTTTTTCATTGATAGCTTCCAATTCTTTAAAAAACCAGAGTCCTGCTAACAGAAAAGAAGTGCACACTTCAGCAGGATGTTCAGGGATGCGTAGATAGTCAAGGTAAGCCAAAGCAACATCATTAGCTGTCCACTGGCCTTCCTGAAACATCCTTATTGCTGCTTGTTCATATTTGTAGGTTGCCTTGGAGTTAATACCATCAACAAAAAATTCTGGCCAGTGGCGAGTGCTTGGAGGTACAAGTTCAACACCTGTCTTTAGACTCAAAGAAGACAAACATTTACTATTTTCTGACAGCAAATCATCCGCATTTAGGTCTTTCCAGATTGATCGTAACTTTTTATGAGGTGTAGTGCTTTGCAAGTCACACTGTAGCCTGGTTTTCAAAATATTAATTGAGGCTTGAGGCATCCATTCTGAATGATAACCCTTCCAAATTGCCTGCTCTATATCAACCAAGCCTGTCTGCTCACCTTTGAGGAGCTTTAGTTTACCTTGGAAGAAAATTATTGCTGCCTTGTCTTTAGCGGCCATTACCTTAATGTCTTTTGTTGACAAAAATCTTTCTAATCCTATCATTGTATATTCATCAAAATGGGAACCAAGCTCATTATCAAATTTTTTATCCAGCATGCTAGCCATTTTGCTAAAGTCTTGAGTGACCCAAGCAGCGTGTAGTTCCTGGACAATTTCTATAGCTTGTCTTTCTTTCTCACCAGTATACAACGCATGTACCTTCTTCTCCAGTGTTTCCATATTCCTATCCAAAGTAGGGGCAGGTAAAGAAGGGTTGACATCTGTAATGCTTTTTACAGATTCATAGACATTTTTAGCAGCCATCAGATAGGCTAACTTATCAAAGTACTCTGATTGTGGCTGCTCTGAGAGACTCTCAAAATCAGAAGCAATGGACATGTACGTTTTAACAGATTCTGAATCTGTACAGGTTTGCAAAGTGCTAGTTAGGAATTTTATAGATGTCTTATGATATCCTTGTTGGGAAAATGTACCTGCAGCAGAATGTAACAGTTCAATACCATTCATGCCACAACTTAAAGCCATAGCCATACAACCATGTGAAGCAACTAGTGAATGTGAGTCTCCAGCTCTTATTAGTTCTAAGCTTTTCTCTTCCCATAGTTTTGCATCTTGCTTCTTTAGACATTCATTGCAAGATTTACATGTACTCTGCAACAAAGGCATGTTAAATTGATAAATACGTCTCTTTATGATGCAGTAAGAGCACATTGCTTTTCCGCAAGTAAGGCAATGGGCTGAGCTTACCTTACTACATGATATACATATGCCATTATTATTGATAACCCGTTTTGGTGGCTGAACTTTTACAGCCGGAATAAAGGCTGAGATAATCAAAAACATGCTCCTAGGAGAATATTCTTTTGCCTCTTCTAATGTGCACCCATAAAACAGCTGCATAAGAAATTGCAGGTCACCTACTGATGCACATGAAATATCAATAATGGCAACTTTACCATCTCTCAACCTCATCTTCTTTGTACTTTCAGTTTTGTGCAGTTTGTTCACCAACTCTGTTAAAGTCTCAAGAACATAGTGTGCATCACCATTTAGGAACTTGCTTTCAACAGAACTTTTGTGTGCTACATCAACCCACCTTAAATTCAACCTTGGCCTTGTTTGACTTACTGGGTTTTTGCTAAAACAATATTGTGCCAGTGTTCTTTGCTTTGATGCTTGTGGCCTGTCACTTTCTCCTAATAATCTCTGCAAAGGAGACTTCTGAATAGGCATTTGTGGAACACAAGGTGGTGTAGGCTTGCATGGTAATGAATACTTTGATGTTAATTGGTGCAACTTTTCTTGAAGATCTCTAGTCAAATTACAGAATTCCATAGTATTAACCTCCTGTTCCCACAAATGTATTGTTATGATTGAAGCAGACAACCGGGGCCCTGCAGGTAAGGTTCTGCAAGATAATAAAACAAACAGATCGTATATAATAAAATACAATGTGCATTTTATTATACATTTCAGAGCTTGAAAGCTATATAGCTTGCTTTGCAGTTATATCCTTAATGAGTAAGTACAGCATGTATGACAAGATGCACATTATTTATGGGCAGTTATTCTTGTTTCAAAGATTCAATTTGAATTGTACACAGGGCATTATGATACTTACAACTTCGCATACTGCATGTAGAGAAATCATCCACAGAATAGCTACAGTATCTCCATAAATTCTTAAAAGGGAAGTATCTAATGATACATAAGTCAAAGTTTTTGTTTCAGTTTACATATAAAGCTAATATCATAATATGTTATTGAATTCCTGGAATGAAAAAACAGAAGCCACAATACTTTAATGTGATATCTGGGGGCTATCTAGCAACACAAGTATGTAGTTCATAGAAAATTTTCTATATGTATAACATTGAAAGGATTACATAACTCAATTCTTGGTAAGGAAGTGGCAACAGCCATACCTCTTTGATGTCTTAAGGCTACAAGTTGTTACAGTAGTAGCAATAATTTTAGATGAAATCACACAAGTTCAAAGTGCAGCAAAACAACATGCAGTTCTCTATCATGCTGCACATAACACAATTAAATTCCATACATGAAAGCATGAATATAAATTTATTTGATACAACAATTTTAAGCTCTCAAAAATATTTACTGATTTATTCAATTCGTAATTAGCTACTTTTATAGCTATTGTATTCCAATGTAAAAATAGGCCTATGCTAACATGTGAGATTCTTGCAGATCCTACTGTTATCATGCATGCATGCATGATAGATCAAGAGCTGGGTAGCTATATCCACTTACGTACGTCATTCGTTTGTAACATAACGGCATGCAGGCGTAGCTGTAGCTACACGTGCGCTTGCAGAATCCATACGATTGCTATAGATTCATGTTATGTACACTACCACTACTGTACAGCAGAATGTATCACGGAACAAGTTGCTGACGTTGAGGACTAATATTTCCACTCTGTAAAGGTATAGTTCCGTGAAGGATTGTATTCACAACCGTGTGTATTAACGCAGCACATGCGTGACACGATTTTTAAACGGAAATGCAATCTGCTGTAATTGCAATCCTTCACGGAGCTACCTTTACAGACTAGTCCCCGATGTTAATTAGCAACTTGTTCAGTGAAACAAAGTATTTTCAATCTCATGCAATGTGCGCATGCTGCATGTGACACGCAATTAAACGGAAATTACTGAGGATTTTCAGTCCGTTCGAACAATGTATGTGTACTACGTGCTCCATGGATAATATAGCAGTATAGCTATGCAATACGCAATGTTCGAACAGACAGAAAATCCTCAGTAATCTATCATCGGTGAGTAGGCCGTAGCTAAGTAGCTATGCACTTATTCTGATTCTGAGAGGCAGTGGATACTAAACCGAAAGTCAGTTCAATAAGCCACCGACAGTAAAAATGTAGACAAAAGGGGTTACTAAAACGAAAAAATCCACAAAATCTACCCGGGGCTAGCTATCAGCGTGCACTTATTAGCTAACTGACTTGGATTTGCCTTTAAAAAACCATCTGCATTATTTTTAAAAAGGATACTATAGTCGATAGCTAAACTTAGCGGACCACTCAGGCGTGACTCACATTAGGTCTTCAGTTGCTGTTCCCGTAGGATCTTCATCGGCAAGGCGTTCGTCGTACCGAATCCTTTTTCCTGAATCAAACAGAACTTCACGAGCCTTATTTAGATATTTCATTGCTTCTTCAGCTTTTGGGTCACCGTCATTCTTGTCTGGGTGCAAGACACGAGCCTTGGCAAGAAATGCTTTTCGAAGCTCCCCGTCACTGGCATTTTGATTAACTCCCAGAAAGTTGTAATAGCTTGATTCACCTTCTGCAGAATCACCAAAACCAAACGACTCGTCCATAGCTATAGTTAGCTATACAGCTAGCAATGATGATATTTGGCCTTGTAGTGTATTCAACTAGCCAGCTACAGTATACTTGTAACCGGCGAGAATGATATTTAAAGTGGTTTATTCGTCTCTATATAGCTAGCTAGCTATGTTGGTCTTAACGATCGCATGCAGACATCATCAAGCATGCGCCATGCATGCTTGCGGCACTTATTCTGATTCTGAGGCAGTGGATACTGAACCGAAAGTCAGTTCAATAAGCCACCGACAGTAAAAATGTAGACAAAAGAGGTTACTAAAACGAAAAAATCCACAAAATCTACCCGGGGTTTGAATCCTGGACTGGTGTGTTAGGCCAATATGCTAACCACTGCGTTACTACTGCTAGAACTAGTAGAAGGGCCACCACCCTTACACCATGCAAAACATTTGAAATACATAGATGTATAACTGATGTATTATTATGATATACACCAAGGATACACATGTGTAGCGCATCTGTTATACACCATGGTTGCACCTGTATATAGATACCATTTACACTACTATGTATAACATACCCCATCCAAAAACAGCTTGTAGCTGTAAAAAAAGTGTGCGTCCAAGTAAAGCAGAGTTAACTGTGACAAATAGTAATGATATCATAATGCGGCCATGTGCGAGGTGTGCAAGTTGTAAAATTAATATTAGCTAATCGGATAATACAATATTATTGTTAAAGTGTTAATGAGAACTATGTGATGCTGCTAGTTTTTAAGTGTGTGAGCATCTTCATAAATGCCACACAAATTTGATTCTCAATAAAGCAATGTGTATAGATTCCCTGATAGCAATAAATAGTTTGCCACCTTTCCTGTGTACAGCAATGCTATGAACAAAGGAAAGGCGACCAAACTCAAACTATTTATTGCTATCAGAGAATCTATACACATTGCTTTATTGAGAATCAAATTTGTGTGGCATTTATGAAGATGCTCACACACTTAAAAACTAGCAGCATCACATAGTTCTCATTAACACTTTAACAATAATATTGCATTATCTGATTAACTAATATTAATTTTACAGCTTGCACACCTCGCACATGGCTGCATTATGATATCATTACTTTTTGTCACAGTTAGCTAACTCTGCTTTACTTGGACGCGTACTTTTTTTACAGCTACAAGCTGTTATTAATAAGCATACACTGTTGAAAACAATAGGTGAATTTCCATGGTTTTGACAGAAAACCCAGGTTACAGTGATAGAATATTAAAATATGACTGTAACTTTAGTGGCATGCAACTGCAGTCAACTTACACCCATTTTAACTAGTAAACCCTTAGAAACACTTTGCCTTTCATCTTGTACTGCATCAAGATACTCTAATAGAGCAGTCACAAAACAGCTGCAACACAGCAATCAATATTACAGCATATTTACAACTTCTGCCTAACACTGGATTGCATAGTTTAAATTACTAGCTACTTAGCTACAGACTTTACAATATAAAAATACAACACTTGTAGAAACGTGACTGTTCTAGAGTATCTCGATCTACTTCAAGCATTGACTAATTCAAGCTAAGAAGACACGCCCTGCCCATATCAATAAGAGCTCTTGTGAAATGAAATGAGAAATGGCAAGTATGTACAGAGACAATAGAGGTGCATGTAATCATGTCCTGTTGTAAATAAACGCCGTTGAAATTTATATTACTACTAAATAAGCGCACCAGAATAGGCTGTGATCTTTGAGAGGCTGTTGTCTCATTGCTTGTCTTTTCGTGTAGAAGAGATTTAGTGCCACTGAGACACAATTGGTGAGTATAACTATACATGTATTTGTGTTGTAAAAGTTAAATTGTAAAAAGGCGATTATAGCGCATAGCTACCATGATAAAACATGTGTTTGTACCTCGGTTTGTACAGTAGAGTCTCTCACGATTATTAGAGATAGAGTGGTAACACCTGACGTCGCGGTCGTTACATAATCACTTCCGCGGGGCAGAAAATGTCCGCATGCCATTGGGGCATGAGTTTACTTTGCCCGAGGGGTCCGCCACGCTTTAAATCTAACTTATCCGAGATTCAAATCTCGGAATTTCCATGCAATCTACAAGAATCTTCTCAAATCTCTGAATCTCTGTGAAATCTGCAAAATCCATTAAAATCCATGGAATCTTTAAAATCTTCCTAATCTTCGTGACAATCTTTTACAATCTTTAAAATCTCGCTGAAATCTTTGAATCTGAGACTACCACAATCAAATCTTAATCTTCTTGTTAGTAAATTTCAGTAAACGTTTGGATATTTTACTCAAGCTCTTACTTGTTAACACGTATTCTTGCGGCTGTCTTGCACCTAGGCCTGTTCGTCCACGTGTGCTGTGCGATTATTGGGTTCTTGCAGTCTACGTATATTGCCAGAGATATAGCCAATTGTTCCCGAGGTTGTTTCTTCTTCGCAACGCCTTTAGCTACTTGACGAACTCGTTAGACAAGCTAGTTAGTGACCCTGACTCGGATCTTTGTTAGGTGAGTCTACATACTGAATTCACACTTGTGAAAAGAGTGAGCATGGTGCATGTACGGATTCATATTGCTCCTGACATAAAGAGATGTAGCTGTTAGCTATTGGAGTTTTATCTTGGCTATTATGATAATAGCCAAGATAAAACTCCAATAGCTAACAGCTACATCTCTTTAGTGAGCTCTTTAGCTAAATCAGGAGTAGCTAGCACGTCTCGTCAATATTCACATTCTTGAAAATCATCATGCAGTAATTATAATTAACACATCTCAATCTCTATATTCTAGATATAGTATAGACCTCGATATAGACTAGCCAACATTCATGCAGCAAATGAAAAGTTTAGCTACACATGTGGGACCCCTGCTTTTAGTGATACGAGTAGTGATATTTGCTATGTAGTTTAATTTGTTATCCCACTCATATGGGACTTCAGCTGTGAAGGCTACTGAAAGCCTTTGTCAGTATAGGGAGTCAGAGACATACTGGCAAGAAGAATACAGAGAAGACTAATAATCCCTGCTATGGCTCCATAACCATAGGCACATGTCTTGATTGTATGTGGCTGTGGATCAAGTCACAACACAGCTGGCTGGAGTCTCTGAAATCTTAAGGTTTTGGTTACAAAGAATTTGTATGCTTTTGAATATTCCTGCACTGGTATCTTGTGCCAGCAGCCCACAACATTAAGCTCAGGTATGAAAGCTTAGTCCAATTATAATTAGCTATGTAGCAACATGCACTATGTAATGTGTAGGCTTAACTCTACCATGCCAGCAAGTAATGTGTCTGTTCTATACCATATGCGTATTTTGTACCATACGCGTATGGTACATACCATATACGTATACGCGTACGGTACAACCATACGCGTATGGTACGGAAAATCGTACCATCTGAGTATAGGCTATAGCTAACCTGCTTTGCATATAATATCAAGCAGAAGGTTTTTGCACTGCCGTATACCTATTGTCTATTGACTATGCCGGATGGCACTCTGCTTTCATTTATTTTCGGGGAAGGGGCTAGTCTCGCTTAGCGGTTTCTGTACTGATTCAGTGAAGATTGAGCTAGCTAGGTATATACCTCTATAGAGCAATCATATTTTGGTCTGATTAGCTATTCTATTCTCTAGAGCTGAGATGTATTTTGCTTTACTGTAATTAGATGCAAACCTACACTAGCTGTTAAAACTGAGGTGGTCATAGCACACTTAACCAGCAGCACACTTAACCAGCAGTACACCCTTGGGGTGCAGGCACACTTTCAGGATATAGTGTGTGAAGCACACAAGACAAGCAGTGTGACCGTATATTGGTGTAGATGGCATCCTATATCATTTAGAGGTAGTATAGGATGTATAGAAAAGCATCAATTTTATTGAATTTATGTGCTATAAATAAACTTAAGCCATTACACAGACACACTACAATAAAATGTGTATTTGTGCATAATTATGTGGTATGCTCTATAAATGTGCCGTACATAGCATGCACTCCTGTGGTGTATGTGATATGTAGGAGATGATTGTCCACATTTGTCCATTAGTTAGCAAATGTGAACCATCATCTCCTACACATCATATACTCTGCCTAAGTATGTGATGTGTGTGTGTGTGTGATATGCACAAAAACACATTTTATTGTAGTGACAGTTCAAGTCGGTGTACAAAGCCGGTATGTTTGTATCAATAAAGTAACCAATTTGCATTAACCAAGAGTAAATTTACTCTTGATTAACATTAACTCATAGAATTTCCATTAGATTAATCCAGTCAACAGCAAAGAGATGAAAAAGATGATCAATGGGGGCCCATATATATCTTAAGGTAGCCTCAGTCGAGTGAAATTAAACCCACAATCAAATTCCAGGCTTGGTGATATAGGTTTTACCTATATACATTTTAAAACAACGTTGAAGTATAGATTTGAAAGCAGTAAGTTGTTGACTGACTAATAGTGCATGTTGTGTACTGTTTGTAGATTGTTGAAATTCCAGGAATGTTACGTCAATTGTGAAACTGCAGATGATGTAATATTTTACAATAATACTATGATGAGTGGTCGACTTTGATAATAAAACTGTCACATTCTACCCTTCCACTCCTGAATGTACAAGTGCTTTCTTCTCCACAGTGGAAATGCCATTATACTTTGAAAGTACATAAGCTGGTATACCAGTACTGTATGTTCTTTAGAGTAGTCGAGTTAATTATCTAGCTGTTGCATAGCAACCACATACACTGAAACCGTATTGTACCAATTTTAATTTTTGTTTCTTCTTCAGGTAGCAAAGAGATTTAACTGTAGAGAAAGCAATATTCCAGTTTGCAAATTAATGTAAATCTGGCTGTAGCATAGCATTATTATTATATAGCATAATTAATTGCATGTGCAATAAATTCTTTTTAAACTGAATCTTTGCTGTTGAATGAGGCATGCACATTGCCTACTGAGATGAAGTAGGAAAACATAACATGGCAGAGATTTTATGGTGAGTTTATGAGTTCTAATGAATATTTCAGTAACGAATGTATATTATCTAGCATTGTTTAATTGTTAAGTGTGTTGTAGCCAGTCACTGGATGGGACAATGTGTTTAGCTACTCTTATCTGAATGTATATATACTCTTTCAGGTGATGGCAAGGCTAGAAGACACTGAGAAAAGGCATAATACGCATATGGTACGTACCATACGCGTATGCCTATACCGTACGCGTATGGTACGGAAAATCGTACCGTACGCGTATGGTATGTACCATACACGTATGGTACATGCCATACGCGTACGGTACAAAATACGCATATGGTATAGTACATGTCCAAATGATATCACACTCTTAGCTGAACAGATTCGAGCAGATTAAATTACTATCTCATCTATTATTGTTTAGTGAAAGATAACAGGAGATTGTGCAGCAACCTCAGGAACTATTCACTACCAGTTTGGAAGTTGATATACTTGCGCTGAACGTATGAACGCATCTGATACCTGATACCTTGAAATGCATGAACGCATCTGATACCTTCGCTTAGCTGAGTTTATGTACGTATGTATATACATACAATTTACAATACACGCACAAACTTTAACAAGCATGCTAGCTAATAATTTATATCTCAATGGGTCAATGTCCATATCACTTTGCTAACTCAGGTAGACAGTCTCAAAGACAGTTGCACTATAAGTTATATTATATATAAGTGTGGAATCTATGTGTAAAATCTAATTGTGTGGTATCTTTGATATCATATTATTCCACATTTGCTGAAGTCAACTACACCATTGATATGCTGAAGTTCCTGTACACAATTATCGAGACAATTATGCAGTCCAACTGTCAGCAGTTGCAAGAGATGTCTAAATAATGATATAGCTAAAATGTACACAACTTGCATGGACATGGCAAAACATGATGATTTTAGACATATTATTTGATGCATACAGTACTGTAATACAGCTATACATGTGCGGCATGAAAAGCTAGGGCAAAGTAGTAGTTAATAATAGTATAATTAAGCTTTGCCAACTCTAGTGTGAGATTTACTGAGCTTATGTGCGCATGCAGGGCTATTTGATGTGATTGAATGCTTTAGCTACAGTGACCAGCACTGAAGTAGTTTGTTATGTCACTATCTTGGTTGCTCAGTACAAATGAAGTATGTACAACTCAAGATCTAGGCATTTTCTCATCACTACTGAGATCACTACAAGGAGAGCTAGCTCTTAGTCATGATTACTTACTATGTGAGGTAACTGTATAGATGCATTGGGAACAGTTCCATTAACTATAGGCTAACTTGCTACATGTCAGCGGGCAAAGCCGCCAATTTAACTAGGTAAATTAGCCACATATACTAAGCTCTATTGCTGGTAGTATGCAGTATTGCAATAGCTAAAGAGTAGCCTCTTCAGTAGACTCGTACCTCGACTCATACCAGGCACAGAACACGGCTCCACAGCACTACAACATAGTATTTAAAAGTATTTCAAATCTTAACTGAAATCTTTTCAAATCTCAGTCAAAATCTTGAATCTTTCTTAAGATTTCTCAAATCTAAGTACTGCGTTACGGACCCCTCGACTTTGCCTGAGGTTTGTTGAGACTGTCTTTGAAACCACGTTGTCAGGAACAAGGAAGAGAGTAGTGTAACAGATATTTAGGTAGTGCAGGTTAGTTTGATCCGTGCTGGGCGAGTTATGCGGGCTGATAATTGCATGGGCACAAGGATCTTAACACTTCTGAAAAGTGCGATAGACAACGTTTATCTAATCCAAAACAGCCAAGCTGTAAAAAAAAGTGTGCGGCCCTCAAAAAGGCTATGGTGAAAAAAGATGTGAAATCCAAGGTGGCAGCCAAGAAATGGTTGTGATGGTAGGTTAATGGTAAAAATTTTAATAATGACAATTCAGGTGAATTACTGTGCCGCTTGGTCTTGGCACAAAATTCACCTGAATTGTCGTTATTAAAATTTTTACCGTTAACCTACCATCACAGCCATTTCTTGGCCGCCACCTTGGATTTCACATCTTTTTTTCACCATAGCCTTTTTGAGGGCCGCACACTTTTTTTTACTGCTTGGCTGTTATGGATTAGATTTCACTCCTTTTTGTATTTGTATACCCCAAAGCCGGCCTATGGCCAGCTTTGGGGCATTTTAAACCTTTTTTTTTTTTCTTTTCTACAGGAAGAAGAAGAGATGAAACAGATAAATACTTTAAATATTTCTGATTTTATCAATAAATGTACAAATTATATATATAATACATATATTTATTACAGAACTCTACATGGTGGTTTCTTTGTAACTGAACATTCTACAACGTGACTTCTTCTAGCTGCTCTCTCTACAGGGTGAATTGTTTGTAGCTGAACGATCTACAAGGTAACTCCTTCTAGCTGATCTCTCTACAGGGTGATTTGTTTGTAGTTGAACTATCTACAAGGCAACTTTTTCTCGCTGATCTTTCTACAGGGTGATTCGTTTGCAGCTGAACTCTCTACAGGTTAAATTGTTTCTAGCTGAACTCTCTACAGGGTGGTTTGTTTGCAGCCGAACTCTATACATAGTGGTTTCTTTGTAACTGAACTCTCTACAAGGTGACTTCTTCTAGCTGATCTCTCTACAGGGTGATTTGTTTGTAGCTGAACTCTACAAAGTAACTTCTTCTAGCTGATCTCTCTACAGGATCACTTGTTTGTAGCTGAATTCTGTACAGGTGATTTGTTTGCAGCTGAACTCTCTACATGATGGTTTCTTTGTCTCTACAAGGTAACTTCTTCTAGCTGATCTCTCTACAGGGTGATTTGTTTGTAGCTGAATTCTTTGCAGGGTGATTTGTTTGCAGCTGAACTCTCTACATGGTGGTTTCTTTGTAGCTGAACTCTCTACAAGGTGACTTCTTCTAGCTGATCTCTCTACAGGGTGATTTGTTTGTAGCTGAACTCTCCACAAGGTAATTTCTTCTAGTTGATCTCTGTACAGGGTGAATTTTTTGTAGCTAAACTCTCTACAAGGTAACTTCTTCTAGCTGATCTCTGTAATTTGTTTATAGCTGAACTCTCTACAGGTGATTTGTTCGTGGCTACACTCTCTACATGATGGTTTCTTTGTAGCTGAACTCTCTACAAAGTAACTTCTTCTAGGTGATCTCTCTACAGGGCAATTTGTTTGTAGCTGAATTTTTTACATGGTGATTTGTTTGCAGCTGAACTCTCTACATGGTGGTTTCTTTGTAGCTGAACTCTCTACAAGGTGACTTCTTCTAGCTGATCTTTCTACAGGGTGATTTGTTTGTAGCTGAACTATCTACAAGGTAACTTCTTGTAACTGATCTCTCTACAGGGTGATTTGTTTGTAGCTGAACTATCTACAATAAAACTTCTTCTAACTGATCTCTGAACAGGGTGAATTGTTTGTAGCTGAACTCTCTGCAAGAAAACTTCTTCTAACTGATCTCTGAGCAGGGTGAATTGTTTATAGCTGAACTCTCTACAAGGTAACTTCTACTAGCTGATGTCTCTACAAGGTCACTAGTTTGTAGCTGAACTCTCTTCTTTGTAACTGAACTCTCTACAAGGTGACTTCTTCTAGCTGATCTCTCTACAGGGTGATTTGTTTGTAGCTGAACTATCTACAAGGTAACTTCTAGCTGATCACTCTACAGGGTGATTTCTTTGTAGCTGAATTCTCTACATGGTGATTTCTTTGTAACTGAACTCTCTACAAGTTAACTTCTTCTAGCTGATCTTTCTACAGGGTGATTTGTTTGTAGCTGAACTCTCTACAAGAAAACTTCTTCTAACTGATCTCTGAACAGGGTGAATTGTTTGTAGCTGAACTCTCTACAAGGTAACTTCTACTAGCTGATGTCTCTACAAGGTCACTAGTTTGTAGCTGAACTCTCTACATGGTGGTTTCTTTGTAACTGAACTCTCTACAAGGTGACTTCTTCTAGCTGATCTTTCTACAGGGTGATTAGTTTGTAGCTGAATTTTTTACAGGGTGATTTGTTTGCAGCTGAACTCTCTACATGGTGATTTCTTTGTAGCTGAACTCTCTACAAGGTTATTTCTTCTAGCTGATCTTTCTACAGGGTGATTTGTTTGTAGCTGAACTATCTACAAGGTAACTTCTTTTACCTGATCTTTCTACAGGGTGATTGTTTGTAGCTGAACTATCTACAAGGTAACTTCTTCTACCTGATCTTTCTACAGGGTGATTTGTTTGTAGCTGAATTCTGTATAGGTGATTTGTTTACAGCTGAGCTCTTTACAGAATGGTTTCTTTGTAGCTGAATTTTCTACAACGTAACTTCTTCTAGCTGATCTCTTGAATTCTCTTCAGGGTGACTGCTCTAATAGGGTGACTGCTCTATTAGAGTATCTCGATCTTGCACTTGCTACACCAAGTTGGATTTCGTGTTATAACTCTGTGGCTTTAAGTCTGATTCTTTTACACCATTGAAGAGCCTTTCTAAGATGATTACTCCATCTGTACAGTGATTTTCAAAGCATTACCCTAAGCGGTTTTTCTGGTAGGCGTGACAAGTAGTCGTTTTTTTATTAGCTAATCTTGATTGCATAATTGTTACACACTGTTGGTTTTTTCGTTGTATCTTCCTGGTTTTTAGCTCAATTTCTTTCAAACCACAAAAGGTTTGAGGTTCAATAGTTAACCTATTCACCCACCGATTTTCAGCTTCTTCCCATACGCGGTTTACCCTGTAGGCGTGACAACATATTGGTGTTATTCAGGGGCGGATCCAGGAGCTGGCAAGGGGAGGGGCACAAACAGGGTAAGTTGTAGGTGGTTGGGGAGAGCCATATTCTCTAGTTCAGTGCTGCATTTTTGAAGCAGCAAATAATCACCTCTTAGTAGTGTCTCACTGCTGGTTTTTGCTATTTTGGCCTTGTAAGATGGTTGTGAAGTCTTAAAAGCTGCTTGAAAGGCTCCGAATGTCTCAAACAGCAACACGATAATTATTTTTGGAGGCGCTTAGTACGCACGAAGGTGCTGGATGACTATTTCACGGCTAGTTTGACTTTGGTTTGCTTTGGTTTCAGGTGAATTTGTAATAAATGCTAGTAAAATGTGCATATTTTCATGAGTTGATAAACTGATCTTGGTCTGACAAAGTTTCGTAGCTATTTTAATCAGAAGCATGGCTGGCTCCTCCATGAGGGGGGGGGGCATTTGCCCCAAATGCCCCATCCTGGATCCGCCATTGTTATTGTTCGTAAATAATCGCTCATAACTCTTTGCCTGTTTATCGTATTCTAGCCAAAGTTGGTACCAAGATGCACCTTTACACCCCCCTTCTGTGTGCAAAATTTCAAGGCAATCGGATATGGCGTTCGCGTTTTATAGCAGTTTTTGTAAGTGTGTGACAAGAGGAAGAAAAATAAGAAGAAGAAGAGGAAGAAGAAGAAAAAACGAAGAAACTAAGCCAATTTTTGAAGTCGCATATCTCGGGAACGCTTGAAGCGATTTCGCTCATATTTGGAATGTGGAGTGCTGAAGTTGGAGGGCATGTCCACAGCAAAAAATTGGCTTGTTTCATCAAGGCAGCACAGAGCTACGGAGGTCCGAAAATAGCGTTTTCTTTCTTCCTGTCAATATACTCACGGGTGTTGCGCGCCGGCTTCTTGGGCCGCACGACACACTACCATTTGTCTTGATATTCGACAAATTGACATACAATGGTTCTCATTCTTTCTTACTGAAGTATTGTTTAGTGACAATGGCTTTCTCGAGTTTAGCCCAAACTAACAGCCGTTTTATCCTTTTAACTTTGGTAAAACCAACCTGACAATTCCTTCATCACAAGATTGGGCAGAGTTTTCCTCTGTGCCCACTGTTTGAGCATTTATTATTGATTTATATTATTATCAAAGCTACTAGCTACCTTTTAAACCAACCTGATGCCCAAGTGATGTTTTCATCATGTTTCCCAACTTCTGATCTATGTCCTGAGTAAGTTTCATGCCGAATGGAGCACCAGAAGCCAAGTTGCAGCCTCTTGAAGGTGCTCCGGCACTGAATTTGCCCCACTTTTTGCCCCGCGGAAGTTGCAGTTATGCATCTAATTTTGTGATGTAAAAGTTATCGCTCTATTGGACCAGGGTAAAAGTTTTACTGCTATATTTAGAGGTTGTAGCGTTTGTATATCTTAGTATCTTAATAAATAATCCTCCATGATCACTAATCACTAATAGTACAGTGAAAACTGGTCATTATTCAGGTACGGACAAAATTTTCTGACCTAGCTTATTAAGGAGGTGGCTGCATTTTGCGGCCTTAAAATGGTAAGAAGCATGCTGTTCTAACTGGCTATAGAGATGGATTTAGTGTGAACAGCATATGAGACAGTGAATACTGGCAGCAAGGTGGCAGCCAATCTGTTAGAGCACCAAAGGCACTGCTTCAGACATCTGAAGTGCAAATTACCATATAGCGCAAAAGCTTAATGGGGGAAATTTTGACGAATTTGATGATTTGCATTTCAATTCGTCAAAATTTTTCCCCCCGAAATTTTACATTTATTTTATTTTTCAATACATTATTGAACCATTTCATCAAAATCTTAATTGTCAAATATTTCTGTTATATGGTAATTTATTGTTTCGCCAGCTATTCTACCAGCAGTGATTGAGGCTGCTGAGAATGTTACATGCATTTTTTTAAAAACTTAGACAAAAAACCTAAGAAAACGAAAAACAATTTGCCTCAGCTGGACCTAACTCGCTATCAAAAATAACCCTCAGAACAACTACCACAAACCTCACTCAACTTTCAAACACTTTTAAGCAGTATTACCTAGGTTCTATCAAGCGAAGTATGGCAGTACCACATCTCCAGAATAATTTAGACAACAAATCATTGCTATAACCCTGCAATAATCGCTATACGTATTTTTGTAAAAAGCAATGCTGGTAAAAATTTAGTAAAATGTCACAATAGGCCCTCAAAAATATGCTTTAACTACCCTGTAAAAAAAGTAAGCTTGATTGACTATTGTTATTTTTAACGGCAAAGAATGCATTGTAGAGCAACAGTTACCTAGCACATGCGAACTATTATTTCCTGGGAAATATAAACCACAACAGCTGTGAATATATTTATTAGCTTGTTATCAATGCTTATTGCTTGTTCTCTCTTGTGTCCTGTCACTGTTTAGTAGCACTGTGTATCAGCTGGTCTGGAATTGACAGGTAAGCTGCAAACTAGTATTACAACATAACCTACAATACTATTAACTTTAGCATGGGAAGCAACAAAAACTCCAAAGGCTCCCATGCTTGTAGGGGAAATATGGCAAGAAGAAGGTTCCTACAAGAAGAATGACACAGTGGATGTTACAAGCCATGATGGTAGTAGAATTGTTAACCTGAACAAACTCTAGGAGCATTTGCAAGCAATTAGTCAACATGCAGCCACTTGCTAGTCATGCGCAGATAATGCTCTCTTTGGCAACCAGGCCATCATACTGGTGGGTGTGAAGGATCATCGCGGGTTGTGTTCCATCTTTAGTTCCCAGTGCGCTGGCTGCCCTGAGGAGTTTTAATTTACAACATCATCAAGAGTGCAGGGCATAAGTGGAGGTCACTACTGGGGGTGTAATCGGGGGCAGATGGCTACAAGGGGAGGACATGCACCACTGACAGAGTCAATGGCAGCACTTGGAGTACCTTCTTTGATGAAGAAAGCCTTTATAGCAATTGAGAAACGAATTGAAGACTGGTGGCAGACTCTGCTCAATGAATCAATGAAGCAGGCTAGTGAAGAAGAAAAAGCTATTGCTTTCTCCAAAGACAACAGCAATGATATACCTGGCATCACGGTGATTGTAGATAACATTTGGAGCAAAAGTGCTTATAAGTATTCATATAATGCTGAGTCTGGTGTTGGAATCATTACTGGCAAGGAGACTAGGAACATTATGTATATGGGAGTGAGGAAGTAGTACTGTGCAGTATGCCACAATGCAACTGATGGCACTGTACCTGAACATACTTTAATTTGCTTCTTAAACTGGGACCAGTCCTTGTCTGCTATGGAGCCTGACATCATCATTGAAGGATTCTGCCAGTCAGTAAACCCAATGTGCCTCCGTTACACAGAGTTTGTTGGTGACAGTGACAGCTCAGTATATCCTACCCTTGTCCTAGTAGTACCATATGGTAGCTCCATTAAGAAGTTGGAATGTAAAGTATGAAGTGTTTCGTGGAACACTGGAGCACTTTGTCCAGCATAAGCCATCCTATAAGGGTAGAGGTAAACTGGATGAACCCATGAGAAAACGATTTACCACATCAGCTTGTAGTGCCATTATCATGAGGAATCAGGAGCCCAACAAGGTGCAAGCTGTGAAGAAACTTCAGCAAGATTTGGGTAGCATTCCATTGCACTGCTTTGGCTGCCACTCCAAGTGTAGCCCCAAAACTGTACAAAAGAATAATGAACAACAACAACCACAACAACAACAGACACAACAACATCAACAAGAAGATAACAATGGAGGTTTAGCCACCAGCACATCACAAGATATAACTGATGACACAATTAACAACACAGGTATCAAATATTGCAACTGTACAAGTACAACAATATCTCTTATACCCAGATACCATCACTAGCCAAGTGCAGGCATGGGTTGATGCCACAGACAGTAAGGGTCTAGATGACACCAGGGGTATTCCAAACATACAACCGGGAACAAATGATTTGTGATATTCAACGAGCCAATAAGGCCAGTTCTATTGAGTTTGCTACAGTTATGATGATGATGAAGTTGTAGTCTGGCTTACCAAAAGGAAGAGGAGAATCACATCATCCATTGTCTGTTCCACTGCTGAAGTGAAGATCTATCACACCTGTAGGTCGTATGGTACACCAGAGTCTAGTCTAACTACAGTCTCATTTGGAGTGGCCTTACCCAAAAAAATAATGTAAATATAATAATATTACGTATTATATGTGGAAAAACGATCCAAATCGCGCATTAGAAGTTTCAAAATAAACGGTTTTAAAGAATTCAAGTTAGCATAACTTGCCAAGGATAGCAAGCACGCGTATGAAATTTACACAAGCTGCATCATTCTATTACCTTTCAGACCACGTCCAGTACTTGTAGCTGCTTGTAGAGTTTCCCGCCAAATAAGATAGAAAATCTGAGCAGTTGTACAAGCGAAGTAGTATCACAAGTGCTCACAAAGGGGTGGAGGGTGGCGGGGTGGGCAAGGGATAGACCTCAAAATGGAGGCAGACCACGATTGGAGTCCAGACACGAGATTACAGGGCTGTGCTGGCTCCTTAGTGGCTGTTATGTAGCAAATCAACACAAAAAATGTCTGACCAACATTACGAGGCTGTCTACCAGTAAACCAGTGATTCTTGCCAAGACAGGTCCTTCACAAGACCGGAAATCACCATTCAAGCTCTACACACCACCCAGAAAAGACGTCTGTTGAAACCAGCCTCAAGTAGTTTGAGTGGTAGTGAGGGTCAAAACAATTAGTGCGATAGTGTAGCTATCCACTGGAGGTGTTAGTTTGATTTTGCCTGATATGCGATTTGGATCAGTTTTGTAAAATCTGGTCACATATTACTTTGTGTCCTAAGCTGTCATGTGTGAAACTACCACTTTATCATGTGACATGATTGCATTGTTGGACAATGTGCAAATCTTGGTTATAAGTAAGGAGCTAGTGAATAAACTTCATTCAGTAAGGTTCATTACTTCGTTGTGGCTAGGCATTACTCAGTGGATTACTAACGAGATTAGTAACTCCGTTACTTTGTAGTAATAATATCAGACTCATTACAGTAACTATTACTTAGGTAACGCGTTACATTTGTAAGTAAAGTAACTTGAGTTGCATTACCTGTTTTTATAGCGTATTTCATTATATTACTTAGTTACCACAAAAATAATAATTATTACGTAACACATTACCTCCAACACTGCCAACAATCAATATCCAGTGTGGTCTAACTGTGTACACAGCTCACAGCTTACCAATGGCTGGTAGTTACTCCTGATGGCTAGGTTACTGATCCAGAAGCTTCACCAAGTGATGCATGGACTGGTCAAGTTCAAGAACCTGTATAGCTACAGAGAGCTTGCTGTGAGCGATGCCATTGCTGCCAAGAAGTGTGACTGTTTGAGTATTGATAATACTTGCATCCTACTGAAGCACAGTCACAGTTATTATTATCAAGTAGAGATGGCGATATACTGCACCAATACACGATGGTGCTTCGTATCACTGTTGATTTCCATTGTGAACGGGTGGAGTACAATGAATCATTCTACTCTGTGGTTATACCAACTTTAAGATGCTTCTACATTATGGTAATCCTGCCCGAACTTTCTCTCAATGGAAAATCTATCCGGGAACCGAAGGATTGGATCAAGGATGAAGATACCTTTGTTCAAGACATCGAGCAGCTTGTCACTTGAAAGAAACACACCCACTATAACATCATGCATGTACCCAATTAGTTTCGTTTGCTACAATGTACATTAAAACAACCAATAAACACTCTTACTTTGTTACTTTGAATAAGGTTGAAACAACGAGACATATAATATGCATTTTCTTGTACCATGTAGTCATTCATGTGCAAATGCTATGTATGTAAGTAATTTATACTTGCGAACAAAAAGTTATTTCTGGAACTTGAGGGTATCCTGTAACCTTAAGGTTGGGAAATACTAAAATAAATTCTTGTTGCTATAGCTAAGTATTAAATGAATATTTACTTATACTTAGGCACCAGCCTATTATGCTGGCATAAGTTTGAGCATAATAGGTGCCTGAAAGCATCAAGCATAATGGTAGCATAATAGACAGAATAATTGTCATACTGTAAGCAAAAATACATGCCACAGAAAAAGGTTGACTTACAATAATGGAACAGTTGATGCCACTGATATGACATGACTGTTATTATAGTTTACAATGTAGCCAAATTCTTAATGCATAACGAGTACTGTAACATTTCAGTTGTTCATAAGCCAAAGTTTATCATTATCCATTAGAAAGTAACAAAACATTGGAACTGTAGCAAAAAGTTTGAGCATAATTATGAGCATAATAGGCAAAAATTTTTGAGCACTGCAGCATAGCACAATAGGCTAAATTAAAAGCATAATAGGCTAAATTAAAAGCATAATAGGCTGGTGCCTGCTTATACTAGTTAGAAAGTGCATTGCATAATTATATGTCCATATAAATAATAAACTTAATGTGAACTCTGTGTCATTTTCACCAGTTGCAGCTCCTGTTTATCATCTACTAACTTGTGTGGATGGTGTTTATATGATAAGAAGTGTACCTCATCCAGTGACCAGTGTAGAGTAGTAACTGATTGGATCAATGTTAGTAGTACTAGTATTGTATCAGTGATGTACTAATAGTTATCTCATTTAGACTAGAGATAACACTAATGCATCATGTCCACTAATCCTTAATACCACTATTGGATATCAGCAACCAGTTGGAGTGTCACGTAGCTTGTCAATAAAAACTGAGAACTTACCACCTCCTGTAAGATATGTTGCATGTGTTGTCAACACTGTATTTGTTGTTTTATCTAAACAGAATTCAGACTATACATACCAGTGTGTGATACAATATGATGGATCACAGTCTGTTTTACAAGCTGAATATACAGGACCTGATGGTTTAGTGTGTGTACCAGTAGCAAGTGATTTCTCTGGTGTTGACTATGTGAGTAATGGTAGTGTGATTATAAGGTGGACTGGACCAGATGTACTGTATGATCTGGAGACTGAAATTGATCATCTAAATGGTAAGTGATGCTAACCACACTGTACAAGTATGATGAATATTCACTATCATAGTAATACTATATGATTGTTCTGCTTTGGCTGGAGGGTGTTCATCGTGTTTGTCAGTATCAAACACATTAATGCTTGACTGTGGATGGTGTAACAGTTTAACAAGTTGTGTAATAATGGAGTCTTGTTCTGATGGTAGTACATTTACTACTATCAGTAGTACTTGTCCTTTACCACAGATCACTATGGTATGTACCATACTACAATGTGGCAGGTAGTTAATAATGATATATTAATGGAACAGGTTAATCCTAACTCTGGTCCATATCAAGGAGGAACTGATGTAACAATTAGTGGAACAGATTTGGGAGTTGTAGTTGATGACATTGTCTTCATTTTCATTGGAGGATCACCATGTATGATAAATAGGGATAGCTATCAACCAGGTGAACGGTGAGCTTTTATTGGTGTATGTAATATAGTGATAAAGTAGAACTTTGTAGATTCAGGTGTACTACAACAGAACATACGATATTATCACCTTCCTATCCTAGTCTAATATTTATAGTGATAAAACGTGTTGGAACAACAGCATTTACTAGTTTGCCTAATGGATTTAGATATGCTGTAAGTTTAATTGCTTGTAAACATTCTTTGTTTGTGTTGTAATAACCTATTCATAATTTTATTTTAGAATGTTAGCATTACTGGATTTTATCCTGAAGTGATCCCAATATCAGGAAATAGAATGATCACCATTACTGGTATAAATTTTGACATCAGTAATACGTCACTTGTAACTGTGGAGCTAGCAGAAACAGCCTGTCATATTAAGTATGTTGGCTACATTTCAAGTACTGCATATATAGTAGAAAAATATAATGTCCTTCAAACCATTATAGTTAAAATCAACATAGAAATAATAAATTATATATATATATATATAATACCATGGCCACGAGGGAAGCCCGAGGACAAAGGCATATATATCAGGCAAATCCCTAGTAACCATGGTATAAGTAATATCCACGCAAAAACAGCTAAGCTGTATAAGAAGGGTGCGGCCTTCAAAAAGCCTAGGTGAAAAAAGCTGTGAAATCAAAGGTGGTGGCCAGTATATGTTGGTGGCTATAGCTAGTAGCATGTAAGCAGTATTAAAGAGAGATAGCTACTGCTAGATTTGCATGAAGACAGAATGTAAAAAATTTTAGGGGACTAGATGTTGAAATGATGCAGATGTACCTTTTATGGATGCATATATAATACATCAGTGGTTGCACTTGTATTGGGGTATTTGCCCTCAGACCTTGGGCTGTTGGGCATACATATCAGGTAAAGCCCTCATGCCAGTGTTACAACTATTACATGTATTATGTGTTGTACCACTACTGTAATTATGTACACATTGGCTTAGTATCATCATACATGTGCATAATTCTTATCTGCAAAATTGAATAATTTTGTAGAGAAAGCACCAAGGAGACATTTCAAAGAAATAACAATGGTCAATATAATTTTTCACCAGTACCATAGTTAGTACAATAATCTTGGGACATGTCACACTCACATTCAAGCAGTTATGACTAAAAGTGTATTGAAGAGAGTAACAGCCAATGTGCCTAACAAAAGTGTTGAATAATGCTACCAAAAACCAATAAACACCAGTCTAGTGGTCCAGTCCAGTGTTTGTACCTTCCCTAATTTTCTTTTATAAAAACTCAAGCTGAAATTGGTCGTAGGAATTTATTATTGGTCACATGATGAAAGCCATGGATCTGACTTTCCTACTGCGCTCAGACGGAAGTGATTTGTCACCCTTGTCATGCTATGAGTCGATAAACATTTGTTGAAGGTGTGAAATAGTGCTATAGCATATTCAGAAGTAGTTCATTGCATTTTGAATGCAGACCATGCCCAAGTAACACAAGATCACCACTCTACAGTAAAGTTTACCCCTTCAGATGTGTTGTAAACAGTATGTAACATGATGCAGCAGCTTTAATACTTGCAAAATTGCTAAATTGAACTTATCTATGATACCCTTAGGACTTGCCCGTTCATGTCTCTGCTCCATACACTTTAGTGTGGGCATTCAAAGGTACTGCTTGAGGTTTAACTTGCATATTGTGCAGGCAATATCATGGGAACGTGGTTTGCTCATGGCCTTGATGTCCAACCAGTTCAAAGATATGATATGCTTTGACTGAGGGACATGGAGTGTTTAATTATGGAGTTAGTGTACATAGTTGCTACGTTTCAACTAGTTGACAATTACTTAATGATGAATGATCCGTAAAATATGCGTTTGGGCAATGCACATATGCATATTTCTACCCACCACATGTCAACCATTGAGCAGGCCACGGAACAACACCAAGAAAGTAACTAGGTGGGTAACTTATAGTCCTAACTGCTTAATTTAAAACAATAACTTATTGCTGTCCCAATAGTGAAGTTAGTAGGCTTAATTTAGTACAAAATGCTAAAACTAAAAAAAAAAACTAGATCCCACAATTGCAATTTTTCTGTTGCTGCGTGTGAAGCATAATTATGAATAACGTTCTAATCGCTCTTAGCCCACACTATTAAGCCACTATTGATCATGAGATTATAGGGTGAGTATTCTTCAGTTGTTTCGCCTAGCAGATGAGTGTGCCTAGAGTAATGTATACCACAACTGCGCTAGGTTTTGCTGATATGTACTCCCTTAGCCCTCATACCTCAGGTGTATATATCAGTAAAATCCCTCACAGCCGTAGTATAACTGTTACATAAACTTTTGCTATGAGGTGGAGTACACTTATATACACATCAACTCCAAAGTCAGAGGAAGTTCCAATGACTGAGAAGGAGGGGTGTGTATATATATAAATGTAATACACCGAAGTGAGCCATGGTCCATATATACCATGTGTCTAAATTAACCCACGCTACACAACATACTAACAACCCATATGCACACAAACTAACCTAAAGGTCCACTGAAATGGAAAAAATTTACTTGCCATTTTACTAGGTCGTTTGTATCATGCAATGTACAAAAACAGTTCAATTATGTTGTTATAAAGATATAATAAGCCAGAAAGTCTAGTTACGTCACATTGTGACGTAAGACAAAGAACCGGAAGTACTGTTATTGCACACTTTACAATGGGAAAGGAGATAAAAAGTGAAAGCCGTATACGTAGAAAGTTACGAGGTATAAAACTTTTGTAGATAAAAACCAATGGCAAGATTCAGAGGTAAATTTCCGTAGCTAGGTAGTTACTAACTTATAGCTAATTATTTGCATATTTGCTGGATTTGGAGGAAAATTTTTGTAGGTGAAAGGTGATCTACAAAATCTATGAAAATTTTCCACCTCAAAAATTTTAACTTATATGGAGTCTAATGTGCTAGTGGCAATACCAAGCTCTCCTTTTCAATGTTGTAGTGTTCCAAGATTGCTGCTGGAAAACAATAGTGGAGTTGTTGCCTGTAGCTCAGTCTGTAGTACTTTACACTAACAAAGTTCACGCTTCATTATGCTTCTCTAAAGTGAGATTAGTTTGGTTTGTTTACAAAACTGGGATAGCAGACCATGAAACAAACAATGGTATCAATGTTACACTTTCCTGAGTCACTTCTCCACCTGGCAGGGATAAATATCTCGTGCATATCTTGCCAGTGGTGCTGTCACAATTGTTTTCATCATGTTTGTATTGGACACTTAAGTGTATTCAAAAACATCCAAAAAATAAATTTGACTTACTTCATCTTATAATGATCAATTTCACCATAGCAGACAGTATCTGTGCCTTTTAATTATCTGATACCTCTACCAGAGTCTACCCCACAATCGCCTGCAAGCCAATAAAACAACCACCCTGATGAAACAGCCTTATGCATCTTGGCCAGAACAGTCATAGACATGTACAAATCATGATAGCGTATAAGAATAAACTGAACCAACCAGTCAGTACCTTTAAAGATTATTAAAGTAGGGATGCAAGCAATAGAAAAGCATTGAAACAAGCGACATACTGGATTGATTACGGTGAACAAATTGTAATTTTAGACAGAGCACCAATGTGGTTTGTTGCACTATCACCGTGTGTCTTATTTCACTACTTTTTTATTGCTTGCATATCAACCCCTTTCATAACATTTTAAATGCACTATAGTTGCTTTGTATGTGTGTGACAAATTCCACTCATTATTCCCATAAATATTTAACCCCTCGACTTCAAAAATTTACCGTGGACTCTGTAAGGTGTGAATGGATTTGCTTGTTAAATCAAACTACATATTGTACAGTAATTTAACACACTTAAGGTAACACTTGCTATATCATACTTTTGTTATAATGATCATAGATCAATAAGTCATGACTCACTGCAGTGTGTAGCTGGGGAGAGAAGAAGGCGTAGTGCTGGTCCAGTAGTCTTAAGAATAGATGATACTGAAATTATGTCTGAAGACAATTTTGAATATGTGGATAATCCTCAAGTGTTTTCCTTGAGAAACAATGAAGTTATTAAAAGGTTTAGGATGTTTGTCATGATGGTATGTTTACACTCAGTTTTTGCAGTGGAGGTGTTGGTTGATCTGATATTTAAAGGAAAGCAACTTAACATAATTCCAACTGACTTAGTCATTGAAATCATTGATAGGTTTACTGGTGACTCAGTGATGAATTACACTACAGTATGTGTATACTTTAGTAATCCAAGTACGTATTGTTATGTGAATTTTTTAACAAATACGTAGCAATGCAAAAATGAAGTCCATAATAATGATTCCATAACATTGAGCTGTTTACCATATGAGCACAGAAAAACATTATCATGCCCATTTCCTGGTATTTCTTCTGAATTATTTGATGGTTTGAAGAATGGAATGCTGAATCTAACATACAGTCTAGTTGCAACCGGCGTACCTAATTTATCAGATCTTCATTTACGCCCACCACTACAACTTACTGTTGTGGATGATCCTCAGTTTGAGAATTTTGGTACGGTTGAGTATTCATCTGACTTATTGGTGAAAATTACGGTGAGTATATATCTTACAAATGTGTACATAGTTGCTATTTTCATTGATATGCTATAAGAACATTCATAGTTTAGAATTTATTAAACCAGCAGAAAGGGGGGGAGATCTGGGGGTGCTCCAGCACTCCAAATTATAGGTGAATTGCACACAAACTCTGTCAGATAAGATTGAGATACTCTAATAGAGCAGTCACCCCAATAGACAGTTACCATTATGCAATAGTCAAACATGTAGTAATAAATAGTATTTAATTAGCTGATAAGGCCACTAAAATTCAATCTACTGACACTTAATTTTCATAACTTTCCTGTGGGGAGGCATGCCCTAAAATTAGCATGCTGGGTGTGCTCACCAATACTACCTACAAGAATTTTTGGTACCCCCAAACTCTAACACTCTTATAAAATTCAAGTAGTTTCTAACTACAACTCATCTAGTTTTGTATGGAAAGATGTGCCAGAACTCCAATGACATTTCTCTAGTGAAAAGTTTCTTAACAGCAGCAACACAAGATGTATAGTATAGTATAGCATTGCATTGTATGTACATCTAGCCACACAAAAACAGCCAAGCTGTGAAAAAAATGGTGCAGCCTTAAAAAGCCTGGGTGAAAAAAGTTGTGAAATCAAAGGTGGTGGCCAAGAAATGACTGCAATGATGTTAATGCTAAAAAATTTTAATAATGGCTGTGCATTATTAGCATTAACATCATTGCAGCCATTTCTTGGCCACCACCTATGATTTCACAACTTTTTTCACCCAGGCTTTTTAAGGCCGCACCATTTTTTTCACAGCTTGGCTGTTTTTATGTGGATTTCACTTCTTTTTGTACTTTATAAGGCCCCAAAACCAGCCTATGGCTGACTTTGAGGTTTTTTTTAACTCAAATTTCTCCTTTTCTATGTAGATACAATGATGATTATTGAAGACAGACTTATAAATGTATTTCATTGCATGATTTAATTCAGTATTCGATAATATTATTGTAATACTCTAATAGAGTGCACATTTTTTGAAGACTTCTAATAGAACATGCATGGGATGTTTTAGAACAATCTAGTACTTCTATTGGTAGATCTATGAAATTACAAACGTTTGATTATAAGCAGATTTCAAACAGAAATTTCATTAATATAAAGCACAAATTAAGTGAGGTGATCAGCCAAGGTAGCAGTGGTTCAGTGGTGAAGGATGCAAGTGTTAGGTATGGAGGTCCCTGGCTCAAACTCTGGTAAGTGCTTTTTTTGACTTTTTTGCACACCTTTTTTACCCTGCAATGACTGCTCTATTAGAGTGTCTCAATCCCACGATTTTACACTTGCTTGGTTTTTGCTTTATAACTTTGTCGCTGTAACTCTATTGCTATTCAAACTATCAAAAGGCACTGCTACAATGATCAGCCTATCTACACACCAATTTTCAAGTTATTTCTATACTCGGTTTACCCTGTAGCTGTGACAGACGTTTGATTTTTTTTTTTACATTCATAAACGCTCATAACTCCTTGAATATTCCTCAGATTCACAACAAACTTGGTACGTGAATCCACTATTACACACTCTTCATTTGTGCCAAAGATCGAGTTATACATTTGCATTTTATAACAACTTTTGCAAAGTGTTAAAAAAGAAATCAAAGCCCCCGTAGCCCCCATGTAGCATAAGAAGAAATTAAAATGAAATTTTGAACATCCATATCTCGCAAATGGTTGTTGCAAATTTAATCAAATTTGCTGTGTGGTGTACCCTACGTGGGGGACAGCTACAATGCAAAAATTGTGTGCTTTGGAGAAGGGGTCATGGAGCTATGCACACATGAAAAAGCTGTTTTCTTTCTTCCTGTTAATATACTCATGGTGTGGTCGCCAGCTTTCTTGACCGCATGACACACTACCATTTGTCTTGATCTATGAGCAATTACAAGTTGGTACATAAAGATCAAGTTGAGCATGAAAGTGCACAGATCGTTATAATACCTTTCTCTTCCTGTGTAGCACATCTGTAAATAATTCATTACTCATAAGAAAAATTGCACTGCTAATCTTGAGAATCATTTTATTGATCATGAAAAATCGATGGATCCAACTGCGGCTTGTAGTCCATTAGAAGAGTAATGCAAGTTTATTGTATAGTCTGACAACTGAATGATAATACTTTCAATGCCACCTTGTCGTATTATTTTAAGTGATTAACCAATAGAATTAGTATTTTTCAAAGTCTGTTGACAAAATATTTATTTGACTGGCTAATCTAGTATGGCATGATTCTATTGGAAACACATTTACAATTAACAATTAATTTAATATTTCCATGGTGATAGATACTCATAGAATAGCAACTGCTTAGCAATGATTATTAGGTAATCATTGCTAAGACAAATGTCACATTTTAGTGCCAAAACTGTAATCGTTGTTAACCTTTTACATTAAATATCTCATTCTTAGTAACAGTTTCTATGGTTGTCGAATTATATTATAGTAGGATGGCTAGTTGGGATTGATTCATAGTTCTTGTATTAGCAGGAAGGAACTAGTGCTTAGCATTATTTTACTATTTTCTGTTTACAATGCTCACACTATTAATCCCAAAAGCCACAGCTAGTCATCCTATTGCACCAATGCTCTTACTATCCACATTCACCTGACCATTTAATGTTCACAATCTGCCTCAGTATAGCACTCATTTGAAAACGTTTTATAAAACTTCTTCTATGTGTTTCTGCACAGCTACAGTAACAAAAGCAATAGCCATGTACTGATACATTACGCTTCTACCTTCCTAACAGTCTTCCAAACTAACAACTATTCAATTCTACAGTGTATTTTCGTGTCTAGGAAAAGAAGAAAATGATTCATGAATAATGTAACAGCTATACGTAATTTTGGGAATAATAGGTAATGGAAATAATTAAGTTATATTCCAGAATAATTGGATAAGCTACAGGTGCAAAATTGCAAGCAGCATAATGGAAAAATCTTTAGGATACACCACAGAAACAGTGCAAGCCTAAAACAGTTTAAAAGATAAAGAGATACTCTAATAAAATACTCTGACAGGTACTTACTCTAATAAAGCAGTTGACTTCAAATCTATTATAGTAGTCACTTTTATAAGAACCCTCACTAATATGCTTATGTTTAGCACAAATTTCAGGAATGATAAATAATAAAAGATTTCCAGAAAGAATAGTTAGAAGCTTTAAAAGCATAATAGACTCCGGCCTAGCTGTATGCTGGTATATGTAATTGCATCAAAGTGATAATTATTCATGCGTCTGCATCATAGGAAAATATGTACAGTAGCAAATAATAGGTAAATAATGTATAACTTATGTGTATCTTATTTACATTAGGGTAGCCTAAGAGGTGTTCAATGCAATGCAATACCATGTGATACCCTAATGGTGATTGTGGGAGGTGTGCAAGGTGCAGAGTGTCAAATTGTAAACGTTACTCCATTCTCTCTGTTTTGCATACCACTCCCACTAACAGGAACTATGCCAGTTACGGTTAGTGTACCTGTGCTCTATATTGTGCGTATACATAAACTCTATTATTGTGTGTGTGTGTGTGTGTGTGTGTGTGTGTGTGTGTGTGTGTGTGTGTGTGTGTGTGTGTGTGTGTTGTGGATATCCTATAGGCACTAAAGCACTAATACACCTTATTCTTAGGGATAGGTCAATTAAATGTTGATTTTTTTCTATTTTTCTGCATTTCTATTTACATATTTTGGTCACAAATTATCTGTTTATTGAAAACTTTTGGCTCATAGTTATAATTTCACTGAGTAGTGACTGTTCTATTAGAGTATCTTGATCTTCACTTGCTCTATAAGCTATGTATTGGTGACAATATCTGATTGTGTGACTGTTCCATTAGATAATCTCAATGTACAAAGTATATGTTCTTCAGTGTCCGCTTCACAAAACTTTTACTCACCTATTAGCCATACATTTCACTGTCAAATTCAACTCATCCCTAAAATTAGTTTCTTACAAAACCATTTGTATGAACTGGTTTTGTGAATTTTAACTATTGGGAGTTACAGCCCATCATAGTTGAAATTCACAAAGTTATCTTATATAGTCACAAAGTTACCTCCATATTTACTAATAAATGCTGTAATTCTTAAACACATGCAGGTACATGTTGGTCAGTACCTTAAATACACAGTTGGAAATATCGATTATGGCACAATGGATGAAGGAGACAGGAAATGCTAAATCCTTATGCCTTGAACTTTGTGAACATGAGCATATTTGTTCCATACATAAACATTGTGAACCATTACTCAGCATACACTACACTTTAAATGCTTTTTTCATGCATACAGTAAAATTCATGGACACAATACTTTTTAACAGTTTAGTTGCAAAGAAAATTGAGTGCGTGGAAATATATGCATGTTATCTGTATGTATGCATTTGGGATTTGACGTGTAGCTTCTGAGCTATAGGTGGTCATTGCTGCAATGATTGCATATTGAAAGTGAACTACATACGTAGTTTGCACATGTTGAATACGTCTGAATTAATGTGAATGTTGTTATACACGTAGCTTAGTCCTAGTAATGATTGTAATATTGTTTTGCTGGGATAGAGGTACTGAAAGCCTGTAGCTATGTATTGTTAGAAGCTTTGGTATTGCTGAACTTTTTCTCTCCCATTAGTCTATGTTGCTGTAAAAGTGTTAGTACATTACATAAGAAGTAAATGTGATATATAATTTTTATAAACATCATCCAACTTGTGATCTGTGAAACTAGATAATTCAGACAGTCATATTAAATGCAGAAATCAATCCCAGACCAGCAACAACTTGATTCTCTGGAAACATGTAGTCTAGGCATGTTCCAGCAGACGCTTGTATGCGTACAGTCAATTTGCGTAACTATTAGGAGTGGATTGAACCTAATCAAACATACAGTACATATGTGACCCAATTTTGGAAAACCGTCCTTTTGGGCACATGCAAAATTTGCAGGAAAACTCAATAGAAAATTTCAGCAATTTTTTAAAAATTAATTTTTTTTACACTTTTGGGTGAAGCAACTATTAAGCCTTCTTCCTGTGAAATTTCACACCCAAAACTTCTTTCTGCTAGGAGATATGGATGATTTTATCAGACCATGTAGTGATTTCACAATGCGTGGGACATCAATTAACTTACAAATGGGGTGATTTGTTCAGGTGCTAGAATGGTTAAAACTAAGTCTTAGACAATGATACATGGAATTTAATTGAAGAAAAGGACCTGGAACACTTGATATAATATTTTTAGACTGTAGAAATGGAATTATTTGTAAACAAAGTGATTTAATTGTCACAATTTGTCACACTTAATGACTCACAGAATTCAATGCATTAATATGAAAAGTTACTTTGTAATGTTTTAGACAGTAAATTGACCATATCTCTGGAACCCTTCAAGATATTAAGCTGAAATTTTGACACAAGATATATAGATAAACATCCAGTGCCTCATTGTAGCTACAAAAGTGAAAATTGACCAATGTGCCAAAAGGGATGTTTTCTAAAATTGGGTCACATATTATTAATATTGTGCAAACTTGATGTGAGTTATTGTATCTATAAAACTATGATTTTTGATGCGTACGAAGTGTATAAGTAAGCAAGTATGTAACTCACAGTAAAACTCTTATACTGATACTGACTGATGCTAACTTTGTATCTACTCTGTCTTTACTCTATTTTAAACAATAATGGACCACTGGTAGGACCGGCAATCTGTTTTCTCTCAATCTAGGCAGAATTGAAAGAGAGGTCCAAAGATGGAATGAATACCAAGTAAGACAGAGTAAATTTGACAGTCAGTATTGGTGCCTCTCACAACCATTACAACATAACTACATTTTGTGCATTAGTATAATGTGAAAATAGGGAATTTGGACACATAAAACTTGCCTACTTCTTCAAAATTTATGGCTTGTAACTTTTTGTGCCATTAAGTTATGGTATTGCAGTTTTCAGCACTTACTAAACGATTATAATACTACAAGTTACAGAATACTAATATAGTCAGGTCACATATATGTGACCGGATTTGCACAAAGTGGTCTTCCACACATATCCAATTGTATGAACTTGGAAGACCATAACTTTGTGTTCAAGGAAGATATATACCTGCAATTTTCACCATCCGTTAACCTATGGTGGTGCACACTACTGACCAAATTTCAAGGCAATAACTTTTCCCAAACTGAAGTAATCAATTGTCAAAGTTGGTATATTGGATGTGTGTGGAAGACCCCTTTCAGTTCGCAAATCCAGTCACATATATAGACCATCTCAAGATAGTTTATTGAGTTTCAGCAAATAACTATACATAAAGTAGTCTACAAGTTGATTGGTAGAGAGTGTAGACAATTCCATAATTTATTCATCCTAGGAATTGCAAAAACTTTACGTGTAGACACTTTACTATTATCTTTATAGGGAATTTATTCAAATTATCTCCCAGCTCTATTTTGCACAACACCTACAATGTAGCCTTTGAGTAGCTTTAACATGTGAAATAAGAATGAGATTGAGTCGGTTGGGGGACCATTGATATGCTCGACCACAATTCTAGCCAAAATTTCATGATCTGAGCTATGTACATATGAATTGCATTTTGTCCTTTCTGCACCTTTCAAACATAACATCTTTAAACAGGCTGTAGGACCAGGTGTCCTACAGACCTTCAACATGCACTTGTGCTGCAAAGTGAAAATCTTACATTAATTCATTAATGCATAGTGGCTACCAGATACTATAAGGTGATAGAGACTGGGTAGAGTTGGAATTTGATCGGCATGCATATGCAGTGTAGGGATGTAGCCCATAATGCAAATAATTAGTTAACACAGTAACAAAATAGATTAATTTTATTCATTATGATTATAGACTTATTTTGCATGTCTGGTCAATCCCCCCCCCCCCCCCAAAAAAAATCATGTTGATTGTTCCTGCATGTGTTGATGTGTATACCCAACCTATAATGTAATATAATTTTTCATGTAGTGTGTAAAACACACACGTTGTATTAAACATTGTTATTAACTGTGCTCTAGGGTAATGATGTCTCAAAACCTCACAATTGCTAACCTCCAACTTGTGTGTAATATGGGCATATGGTCCAGCTACTGCAGCTAGATTGTGAAAGAAATAAAATTGATCTGTGTAAAAGAATAAAATTATACAACTGCTATACTACACCAAACAATCACTGATTGCCTTATTAGATTTTTACCGATTGTTCTATTAGAGTATTTTGAGTGATGATATCCACAGTTAGCAAAACTGAACCAGCTGAGCTGTATCAAGACACACGGTAGTGTGTCGTGCGGCCAAGAAAGCCGGCGACCACACCGTGAGTATATTTACAGGAAGAAAGAAAACATGTGTGCATACCTCCATGGCCCCTTCTCCAAAGCACACCATTTTTGCATTATAGCTGTCCCCCAAGTAGGGTACGCCACACAGAAAATTTTATTAAATTCGCAACAGCCATTTGCGAGATATGGGCGTTCAAAATTTCGTTTTAATTTCTTCATTTTTTTCTTCTTACGCCGTATGGGGGCTTCGATTTCTTTTCGCACACTTAGCAAAAATTACTACAAGGGGGTGTCACGTCGGCTCACGCTGTAGGTAGATCTGCGACCGCGGTCAAAGTCTTGACCGGGGAAAATTTCACCTTGACCCTTGACTTGCAGCGTTTATCGTCTTTGACCTGTGACTTGAGAGTTTCTTGTCGAACTTTTGACCCCCACTTATTTCTCTATTTTCCTACACGCACCTGCGCTTGTAACCTAGTATAATATTTTCTTAATGCGTGCTACCAGCAGCTGGGAGAGAAAAGTTATCAAAATTACGGCGAAACGCCTGTTGGAGCTTTAAAACATCTTCTTGGAGATCTGTCATGCCATAACCGGTCCCCCCATAATCGGTCCCCCCGGACCTGTTATGGCTGCCGCAGGTGGTCCCCCCGGACCATCTATGGCGCTTTAGTTGGTCCGGCCGGACCATCCACGGCGCCATAGTTGGTCCCCCCTTGCCACAGTTGGTCCCCCATGCTAACAATGAATGGCCGGCCGGACCATTTGCAGCAGCAACTATTTGGTCCGACCTATGGCCCAAGCTATGGCCAACATTCTTGCCACGACTGCCCCGTCGAACTGATGCATCTTTTCTCAGCATTCCCAGCTAGCTAACTTTTTGTAGAGAACAGCATCATCCATGAGTCGCCATTCTTGGCTTATTTCAAGGGGAGACCAACTATGGCGCCATGAATGGTCCGGCCGGACCAACTAAAGCGCCATAGATGGTCCGGGCATAGGACCACCTATGGCAGCTATAACAGGTCCAGGGGACCGATTATAGGGGTCTGGTTGTGGCATGACACTCCTCTCCCACCCATCCCCCAGCTCAGTCACTCAGTGGCATAGTGACTCCCTCTTCCCTTGCCACAACTAGCTATGCCCTTCGTGTTGCTATTCAAGCTAGTATATATAGCAATAGCCAGATCATCCAAGGTGCCATTGTTGTCCCAGCCTTTGTCACAACTATGCCCTTCATTAGTGGTAATGGCAGGTCCATACAGAGTTGGTCCCCCTTGCTACAATAGCAAACAACCTCTGATTAGTTTATCTAAGGATGCATGTATTCTCCTGGTATCTGCCGGCAACTTGTTACTG